>NC_050576.1:91226223-92426223 GCF_011100635.1 Trichosurus vulpecula | reverse complement strand
AACCCTATCTTAGAAAAGGGAATTGAACAAGCCATAAATGAGCTCCCTAAGAAAAAACCTCCAGAACCACATGTATTTACAAGTGAAAGTGTTTTTATTCTCTATGGTTTAGGCATCAAAACCATGTTTGTATCATAAAAGCAATTTGGTGGGCCTCCTTTATTTATTTTTTCAAATAATTTATATAGAGATAGAGTGCTCAGCCTGGAGTCAGGAAGACTCATCTTCGTGAGTTCAGATGTGGCCTCAGACTTATTAGCAATGTGACCCTGGACAAGACAGTTAGCTCTGTTTGCCTCATTTCCTCATCTGTAAAATGAGCTAGAGAAGGAAATGGTAAATCACTCCAGTACCTTTGGCAAGAAAAGCCCAAATGGGGTCACAGAGACTGACTGAAACAACTTGACAACAAAAGAATGAAAAGTAAACATTTTCGTAAACTCAAAGGAATCTCAGGCCATCAGCTGAGTTATGTGGGTGTCTTTAAGGTAATGGAGGGGTTTATGATGTAAATTCAGGACCAAGACATCACCAGCAGAATGTACAGAAGAGTTATCATTAAGGATGTAAATGGATATCAATCAAAAGATAATCAATTAACAAAAGAATCAAGGCAGATTATGTAAGGAAATCCTAGAAGCTGTCATACATCACTGCAGTCTCAAAAATGTGCCACCTACTAAAGGTGCTTTCTGGGAAGAGGGCAGAGTAGGTAAGAAAGCTGTTCTTACTGAACAGCTAGCAAAACATGAGCTGGTGGATGAACTTCAGAAGCTTGTTATGTTTCATGAACTCCAGATTGTTTTTAATGTTATAAATACAAACCTCAAAATATCTGGGAGAAGTCAACCACTAAACTATATGAAAATTGAAATGTGACCATATACTAAATTGTTGTTCCAAATCACAGCATTATTCCATAAAGAATATACATCATTTTAAAGAAATACTACCAAACTGTCACAATTACATGTGAACAGGAATAGCTTCTTATTGTGCTTTGACACTTGGTGTCAGGAACACCTAAATTTGAATCCTGACTCAGATACTTAAAAGCAGCGTGACTCTGAACAGGTCAGTTAACCTCTCTCAACCTCTGTTTCCCTGTAAAATTCAGGTAATAGCACCTACCTTTCTAGGTGGTTATGATGATCAAATGAGATGGCGTATGTAAAGTTATTTGCATACTTAATTCACTTTTAAAATACTAGATATTGCCCCAGGATCATTTCTATCTGTACTCCATTGAACAAGATGAGAATGTTATTGTATGATGATAATAGGACTTATATTTCTGTTATATAAAGATATGAAAAATGAGGCAATAAATGATAAAAATTATAGACATTTAGTGCTTTCAGTTTTGGAAATATGTATATATATATATATATATATATATATATATATATATATATATATATAAATACATATGTATTTTTTTATCTGATCCTCACAACACCCCTTTGATATAGGTATTATTTTCATTTTGTGAATGAGGAAACTAGGATTCAGAGAGTAGAAATTACTTGCCCATAGTCACACCTAGTAAGAGTCAGAGGCAGGATTTAAATCCAAGTCCATCTGCTACACAGAGCCAGTACTACACTCTTTGTATTATGCCATACTACTTTAATTTTTGTAAATTAATATGATATACAAGAAAGGCCAAATAATCATTATTAACTACTGAAGACCCTCATTACAATGTGTATATATGTACAGAAATTAAGGAGAACTAGATAATTCTCTATATTCTTTTCCCATTAACACATCAGATCAAATAATTTCTCAGATTAGTTAACTGTTGCCTGGAAAGTAGAGAGATACTGTCCATGAGGGGGATGACATGAAAGAAAGGGGATCTGATAACATGCTGGTGGAAAGTGCCACTTGAGAGGAGAAGGGAATGGTGGAGGCATGCAAAATGAATCCTGTTACTAGGGAGAAGATGGTCAGGTAGAGCTCTCTATGCTTCATCCAGTGATGGCATAGCAGTCAGTAACTAATATAATCATCATTCAATAAAACATGGACCTCTAGGTTGGAGTTGCACACATGAAGCTTGGACATTGTTTAAGATGAGAAGACTGGAGTTACTTTCATACAAGATCAGGGACTTAACATCTGTTCTGAAGCAGCCAGGTGGCACAGTGGATAGAGTGCTAGAGAAATAGAATAAAATAGGAATAATAATAACATCTACCTCCTTCAGTTGTTGTATCAAATGAGGTAATATTTATAAAACATTTAGAACAGTGTCTGAAACTTAGCAGGTGTTTAATAAATGCTTGTTTCTTCCTTCTTTCCTTCGTGTGTCCCTCTCTTTCCCAAACCGTTATACCCTTCCATTCCCTGACCAACCATTTCAATACTCTGTATGCCTTCACACACATACCCTAAATATGCTGTACTGAGGGGAGAAATAAGCACATTTCTTTCTCCTCACTGTCACTTACAGAATCTCTCCTTATCCTCGGTCTTTCTTCCTTTGTGGTTCACTCCATCTAGATTCTGGTAGCTATTCTAGGAAGATGAGTTCTGGTACTGAGTTTTAATAAAGGTTTTCCTTGCAATGAGACATAAGTTCAGCCTCATTAATAGATTTTGACAAGAGCAACAGCATGATTCTACACAGATGAATGTAGTTCATAAATGACCAGTTGCTAGTTGCTTATTAAGGAGATATTTCCTTTCCTATTTGATCTCTGCTCAGCCAAAATGGATTCAGGAAGTTATTACTCTTCTGTTGTATGGTTTCATGTGACCTTTATCCCTCATCTGTCTCTTTGTAAACATGGGCTATGTTTGTAGATTTCTGAGTACAAACCTACAATCATCACTTCAAAAATATCAAAAAATGCACTTTATCACATTAGTGAATTAATGCCTCACTTTTATATATGAAAGATGGTAGGCAGAGTGCTTAAGCAATGCATAAATTTACTAGATCTCCTAATTTATTTAAGTTGGTATCTCCTCACATTTTATTGGACTGCAAAATAACTTTAACATCCAAGATTCTAATTACTTTCTTTGAATTAGCAGGATAAATTTAACCTAAGTCCAAAGTAAAGTTCATCTCTGCAGTTTTGTGTTTAAATGGTCGAAATTCACAATAGTATTAGGATGTTTGTCCAGATCTATGCTTTGATTGATGTTCAGAAGCTCCCATATGCAGCTGATGTAGCCATCAATTTTCCTGAGTACAACAGAAACCATATTAAAATATAATTGGGAAATACTTAACAAAATAAACAAAAAACACAGTAAAACATAAATAATGTCAATTTGTGATTTTCTAATTCAATATGCATCCTACAAGGATCCTACTCTCTATTTGGGTCTGACACCAGTGGTGTAGGGCATTCAAAATGTAGAAACTTTCCCCACAGACAGAGAGTGGCATTTCAAGTTAATTATTCAGGGCAGAGAGAGGTCAAGTGACTTATCCATGGTCACAAAGCTAGTGTTAGAGGGAGAAATTGAACCTAGTTGTTGACCTCCTAACTATCATATTATACTGCTTCTCAGAATTAATAGTAGTAACATTCTTCATTTTGCTTTTATTTGACCATCAAATTCCCCCTCCCCTTTTATGTAGATTGCAAATGTTTGGAAGTAGAGAATATGAACAAATGATCTTCAATGAAACTTGAGCAGAATTAAAAGAGCATATGAGTCTATCTTGAAAGCCCAAGTGCTCCAATGTCCCTCCTCACATAAAAAGAGATTAGGTTTGAGGAACTGTGGGGCCGTCAAAGACTAAAAAGATAATTAATAGAAAATGGAAGAGACTGTGTGTAACAAGAGGGAAAATATTATCCTATTCTCTTAGTTAACATCATCTGAGCTGTTCAATCATTAATTTTAGAGAGAAAAAATCATCAAAGACTTTGAAGATCCTGATATTTCTCAGATATTAGTCTAGAGAAAAACTTAAAAGAAGAATCATTCTCTCCCTGTAGTTACACCTCCAGATTACATCCTGAAAATACTGAGGCCTTAGGAATGTTCCCTTTGACATTCATTTGTAAAACACTCATAGACTAAATGAATGCATACCTGGTGTATTGGCATCCTTAGCTTTTGTATTGTTATTTTTTACAGTTTTTATGAATTATTTTTCCCAGCATGACTAGCTAGATATATGACTTCACAGAATACATGGTAGAATTCTTTGTATTTACCATAGCGGGTTAACAACAATAGTAATCACAAAGATGATGAAGATCAGGCAATGATCATTATGTTATCACAAATGGCCAGTCATTTTCAGTTATATAATCTTGCTATACTATTTGCAAAAGCCCTGTGAGGTAAATAGTTCATATATATTTTATTATCTCCACTTTACAGGTGAGGAAACTAATGCTTTTTAAGTTTCTTAGACTTGCCAGATATAAAAACTATTGTCCATTTAATTCAGGGGTAGATGGAAACTGTATGTAGAGATCATAATGATCATAGAATGTTAGAGCTCAGAATTTAAAAGGATCTTAAATCATCAAATTGTGGAAAATAAATCCCAGAACAAAGAAAGATTTCTTTGAGGATAGATAATTATTTTCAGTAAGTCCTTAAATGTAGATAAATTTTCTAAGTCAGAAAAGCAGGACAGAATTCAAGACAGCTGAGCAAGCAAGGGATTTGTTTCTCATTAGTCCAATGTTTCAACTCTGAATATATTTTTTTCCATGAAAAAGTTCTTTTTAAGGGAGAGGATTTTAGAAAGGCATTTCAGGTAGCTAGAAGATTAATGGAAAATTAGATGAATTTGTACTTTTAATAATCTAACCTATAGACTTTTTATAATGGGGGTCCAATTCTTAGAGAACGCACAGATTTTCCCTTCTTTGTAAGTGATAGAAAGAGATGATGTACATTATTTCTTGCCTAGTTTGTTTTTTATGATTAATTTTTTTAATCAGTTAAAATCTGCCTTCTTTCCTTTCCATCCACTCCTTTTCCAACCAACCAAATGAGAATGCAAGAAAACCAAAACCCCTGTTAAAAACATGTGCCAGAAAGCCACAGTTAGTTTCACACATGATTCAACAGTCACCACTATAAAGGAGCATAGAATTTGGCATATGACATTCCAAAAGGCAAAGGATATTGGCTTATATTCAAGAATAACATACTAAGTAAAACTGAGTATGATACTAGTGGATGGGGGAGAGGGGAAAGAATTTAATGAAATAGGAAACTTCCAAGCATTCCTGATGAAAAGAGCAGAGATGCAGAGAACATTTGAAATACAAAGGAATAAAAAAAACATTAAAAGGTAAATATGAATGAAAAAATGTAAATAACTAAACATTGATATTCAGTTTTCATTCAAATATGGGGAGGTATCATTAGGGTTCATAGAGGGAGCCAATTAGAAAATGCATGGGAGTGGCTCTGTTATATATTGATGATTTTAAGAAAAGAATAGAAAAAGGGGAAGATGAATACACTAGGTACAGCAAGAAGGTTAGGTAAAGATAGGGAAAATTACCTCACATAATGGAAGTGAACTAGTAGACATTTAGGCAAAGGAGGAGGAGAGGTGACAAGCAATGCTTGACACTTAAACCTCACTGTCATGTGACCTGTTCAAAAGAAGGAAGAATAAACATATACAAAATTGGTTACAGAAATACATTTCACTCAACAGTGAAATAAGAAAGAAAGAAAAGAAGAGGGAAGGGACTTTAGAAGCAAGGTCAACACAGGGATGAATTAGTACTAAGCAAAATAAATTCTAAAAATTTGCAAAAAATATCTATAGCTTTCTTTTTAAGGTGGCAAAGAAAGGGTGTCTGAGAAGGTCTTCACAAATTGGAGAATGGGTGAATAAGTTTTGATATATACATGTAATGGAATACTATTTTGCTGAACTGTTATTAGCATGACAAACCAGGATAATAGGAAACTAATTATGAAACATGCTATCTACTTCCTGATAGAGAGTTGAAGGAGTCAGAGTGTAAAATGGGACAATTTTTTTTAGGACTTTGGCCAATGTGGAAATTTGTTCTGATTTATTATACAGGTCAGTAATTTTTTTTTGGTGTTTCTGGTGTTTTTTTCTGGTGGATATTGACTGACTAAAACAATTTAAACAAAAAGGAGACTTGGAAACACTGATCAACACAATAACCAACCAAAATTCCTGATAATATATTATGAAACATGATATCCATCTCCTGATAGAAGGGAGGTGGATTCAATGACAAACTGAGAAATGTGTGTGTGTGTGTGTGTGTGCGCGCGCGCGCACATGTGAGTGTATGTATGCATGCATGAATTTAGACGGTCAATGAGAAATTTGTTTTGCTTGATGATACAGCCTTGTAAACAGGGATTGTGGTCTTATTGATTTTTTCAAGGTGGGGGGTAAGAAGGAATGACGGCTGACTTTTGTTTCAAAACAAAATAAAATTGAGAAAAATTTTAAAAAGACTGGAGGCAGGGACAATAACCAAAAGGGCATTTCAATAGTCCAGGTCAGAAGTAAGGATGGCCTGAAACTTAGTGATAGAATGGAATGAATGCAAGTTTTATTTTGCAGGTAGATTCAACAAGATTCAGCAAATAGTTGTAATTAAGGGAAGAGTTAAATATCACTAGGGTGTTGCAAACATGGGAAACTGGAAACCTTAACAGAAATGGGAAATTTAGGGAAAGGCAGCTTGGGGGTGCAGTGGATAGAATAATGGTTCTGAATTCAGGAAGAATTAAATTTGAAAGGATAGAAAGTGAGGCTAGAACAATAGCAATGTCCAAGGAAAGCAGGGACAAGTGCAATAAGATTCAATCCATTAGGATGGAGAATAAGATAAGAAGTTATAATAGATAGTAAAACATCAGAATAATGATTAGTTGTGATGGGAAAATTGGGACCTATGATATGAACAGAAGTCTTATCAAACTTTATGTGGCTTAGGTTGAGTAAATGGCAAATCATGGGAGTTAGGAAGGGTCATGAATTGGGAAACAAGAGTATTTGGCAGTACCCTAAGATAAATATGGAGATTTCAAATTACAAGTGTAGAAGCTTGGGGAAGAGAAAAAGTTTAAATCAGATGCTGAACTCTTTGAAAAATTAGAATCCTCACTTGTGAGAAAATAAATAATAGCCAAGAGATGGAGTGAATCTCAAAAGAAGAGATTTCTGAGTGATAATGGTAGGGTGAGAATCTGGAAATAGCACTGAGAAGAAAGAAGGATTTCTATGCTTCTCTTGATCATTGTGATTGATGCATGTGTGATACATCCAGTACTGGCCAGGGTATAGGTCCACAAATGGGATGGGGCTGGCGTGGATGAGTATGAAGGAGGAAAGGAGTTATAGCCAGGAAAGGGAGCTTTGACCTAGGCAGCTTATGACTAAACCACTGGAATTTTTAGTTTTTTTTTTTCAATTTGTTTATTTATTTTAAACATTCTTTTAAAAATGTTGAGTTCCAAATCCTCAGCTCCTCCTCCATTCACTGAACAGACAAGCAATATGATGCCCATTTAATATTTTTTTTTTAGTTTTTAACATTCACTTTTATAAGATTTTGAGTCCCAATTTTTTTTCTCCCTCCCTTCCTTCTCCCCTTTCCAAGAGAGCAAACATTCCAATATAGGCTATACATCTACAATCATATTAAACATGTTTCCACATTAGTCATGTTGTGAAAGAAGAATCAAAACAAAAGGGAAAAACAACGAGAAAGAAAAAGTGAACAAAAAAGTGAAAATAGTATGCTTTGATCTGCATTCAGATTCTATAGATGTTTCTCTGGCTGGGATAGCATTTTCCATCATGAGTCTTTTAGAAATAACTTAAATCATTATATTGCTGCAAAGAGCCAAGTCTATGAAAACTGATCATTGTGCAATGTTGTTGATACTATGTGCAATGCTCTCCTGGTTCTGTTCACTTCACTCAGCATCAGTTCATATTAGTCTTTCTAGGTTTTTTTTTTCCTGAGATCCACCTGCTCTTCATTTCTTATAGCACAGTAGTATTACCTTACATTCATATACTACAGCTTGTTCAGTCATTCCCCAAATGAAGGGCATGCCCTCAATTTCCACTTCTTTGCCACCATAAAAAGAGCCACTATAAATATTTTTGTATGTGTGAAAACTTTTCTCTTTTTAATGATTTCTTTGGGAGACAGACCTAATAGTGGTACTGCCAGATCAAAGTGTATGCACAGATTTATTGTCCTTTGGGCATAGTTCCAAATTGCTCTTCAGAATGGTTGATTCAGTTCACAACTCCAACAATGCATTAGTATTCTAACTTTCCCATATCCTCTCCAAAAGTTATCATTTTCCTTTTTTGTCCTATCAGCCAATCTGATAGGTGTGAGGTGGTACCTCAGAGTCGATGTAATTTGTATTTCTCTAGTCAATGTGATTTAGGTAATTTTTTTCATATGATTATAGACAGCTTTAATCTCTTCATCGAAAAACTGCCTGTTCATCTCCTTTGACTATTTATCAAGTGGGGACTGACTTTGTATTTTTAATAAATTTGAATCAGTTCTCTATTTATTTGAGAAATGAGGCCTTTATCAGAGACACTGGCAGTAAAAATTACTTCCCAGCTTTCTGCTTTCCTTCTAACCTTACCTGCATTGGCTTTGTTTTTGCAAAAACTTTTAATTTAATATAATGAAAATTATCCATTTTGCATTTCATAATGTTCTCTATCTCTTGTTTGGGCTTACATTTTTCCCTTCTCTGTAGATCTGACTGGTGAATTATTCTTTGCTCTCTTAATTTACTTATGTTAACATCCTTTATGTCTAAATCATGTATGCATTTTGACCTTATCTTGGTATACAGTGAGAGTTGTTTGTCTATGCCTAATTTCTGCCATGCTATTTTCCAGTTTTCCCAGTATATTTTTGTTAAATACTGAGTTCTTATCCCAGAAGCTGGAGTCTTTGGTTTTATCAAACAATAGTTTAGTACAGTAATTGACTATTGTATCTTATGTACTTAACCTATCCACCGATCCACAACTCTATTTCTTAGATATTACCAAATTGTTTTGATGATGGCTGGTTTATAACATAGTTTTAGATGTGGTACAGCTGGGCCACATTCCTATACATTTTTTTTCATTAATTCCCTTGATATTCTTGACATTTTGTTCCTACGGGTGAATTTTGTTATTTTTTTCTAGCTCTATAAAATAATTTTTAACAGTTTGATTGCACTGAATTAGTGAATCTATTTAGGTAAAATTGTCATTTTTATTATATTAACTCAGCCTACTCATGAGCATGATGTTTTTCCAATTTTTTAGATAAGGCTTTATTTGTGTGAAAAGTGTTTTGCATTTCTGTTCATATAGTTCCTGGGTTTGTCTTGGCAGGAAGACTCCCAAATATTTTACATAGTTCACAGTAATTTTAAATGGGATTTCTTTTTATCTTTTGCTGTTGGGTTTTGTTGGCAATATATAGAATGCTAATGAATTATGTGGGTTTACTGTATATCCTGCAACTTTGCTAAAGTTGTTTATTATTTCAAGCAGTTTTTAAGTTGATTCTATAGGATTCTTTAAGTATACCATCACATCATCTGCAAAGAGTGAAAGATTTGTTTCTTCATTGCCTATTCTAATTTCTTGAATTTCTTTTTTTAATCATAGTACTAAAGCTAACATTTCTAGTACAATAGTGAATAACAGTGGTGACAATGGGCATCCTTGCTTTACTGCTGAACTTATTAGGAAAGCTTCTAGCTTATCCCCCTTACATATAATGCTTGCTAATGGTTTTAGACAGATGCTACTTATCATCTTAAAGGAAATTCCAATTATTTTTATGTTCTTGAGTGTTTTAATAGGAATGGGTGCTGTATTTTATTTAAAGCTTTCTGCATCTATTGACATAATCATAGAATTTCTGGTAGTTTTGTTATTGATATAGTTAATTATTTGAATAGCTTTCCTAATATTGAACCAGCCCTGCATTTCTGGTATAAATCCTACCTGGTCATGGTGTATTATCCTCAGGATAAATTGCTGTAATCTCTTTGCTCGTATTTTATTTATTTTTTTTGCAACAATATTCATTAAAGAAATTGGTCTATAATTTTTTTTTCTCTGTTTTGGCTCTAGGAGTCCTTCACCTATTTTTCCAAACAATTCATATAGTATTGGAACTAATTGTTCTTTAAGTGTTTGGTAGAATTCACTTGTAAATCCATCTGACCCTGGAGATTTTTTCTTAGGGAGTTCAAAGATAGTTTGTTCAATTTCTTTTTCTAAAATTAGGTTAAGTATTTTATTTTCAGGGGCAGCTAGGTGGTGCAGTAAGTAGAGCACTGGCCCTGGAGTCAGGAGGACCTGAGTTCAAATCTGGCCTCAGACACTTGACACATGTACTAGCTGTGTGACCTTGGGCAAGTCATTTAACCCCAATTTCCCTGCCCAAAAAAAGGATTTTGTTTCCTGTTCTGCTAATCTGGGCAATTTATATTTTTTGTAAATATTCATCAGTTTCACTTACATTGTCAGACTTATTGGCATACAGTTGGGCAAAAGAGCTCCTAATTATTGTTTTAATTTCTTTTTCTTTGGTGGTGAATTCACTCTTCATTTTTCATGCTGTCAATTTGATTTTCTTCTTCCTTTTTTAGAAATTTATCACTTTTATTTAATATTTTAGTTTTCAACATTGATTTCCTCAAGATTTTGAGTTACAAATTTTCTCCCCATTTCTACCCTCCCTGTGATTCCAAGATGGTATATATTCTGATTGCCTCATTCCCCAGTCAGACCTCCCTGCTGTCACCCCATTCCCCCCGATCCCCTTTCCACTTACTTTGTTGTAGGACAGGATAGATTTCTATCCCCAATGCCCTATATATCTGGTTTACCAGTTGCATGCAAATACAACCTTTTTTTGAGCATCTGCTTTTAAAACTTTGAGTTCCAAATTCTCTCCTCTCTTTCCTTCCCACCCATGCTCCCTAGGAAGGCAAGCAATTCAACATAGATCACACATGTATCATTATGTAAAACACTTCCACAATGCTCATGTTGTGAAAGGCTAACTATATTTCCTTCCATCCTATCCTGTCCCCCTTTATTCAATTTTCTCCCTTGACCCTGTCCCTTTTCAAAAGTGTTTGCATTTGATTACCTCCTCCCCCTATTTGCCCTCCCTTCTATCATTCCTGCCTCTTTTTTATCCCCTTCCCCTTACTTTCCTGTGAAGATACCCAATTGAGTGTGTATGTTATTCCCCCCTCAGGTTGAATATGATGAGAGTAAGATTCACTCATTCCACCTCACCTGCCCCCATTCCCTTCCAACAGAACTGCTTTTTCTTGCCACTTTTATGTGAGATAATTTACCCCATTCTACCTCTTCCTTTCTCCCTCTCTCAATATATTCCTCTCTCAATCCTTAATTTATTTCATTTTTTTAGATATCATCCCTTCATATTCAACTCACCCTGTGCCCTCTGTCTCTCTCTCTCTGTCTCTGTCTCTGTCTCTCTCTCTCTCTCTCTCTCTCTCTCTATATATATATATATATATATATATATATATATATATACATATACATATATACATATATATATATATATATACATGTGCGCACACACACACACACACACATATATGTACGTATATATACATATATACACAATTTATTTGTGGGAGTGTAAGAAGTACTCTGTGGTACCACTTCAATCATTTTACACCAGTTCATACTGCCCCTGGTGGTTCACTATAACTGTTATAGTCTTGCTTCGGAGTTGCCCTTAATATATCCTGCTGGATATATTAGTCCCGCTGGATTTTGTATAGGCCTTATCTTAAAAAAAAAAAAAAAGCTAGTTGGATCACGACAGGAAAAAAAATCGCTGAGTACTCTAAATGCCCAGTGTCCTATGCTTCTAGACTGACTAGCTTAGAAATGATTTGTCTCTGACTTCCTTTGAAACATAACATTTTAATAGTCTGAATGTTTATAAATCTCAAAATGCCAGATTATATACATTTTGTGGAATTCAAATTACATAATGTGTGTGTGTGTGTGTGTGTGTGTGTGTGTGTGTGTGTGTGTGAATTATAGCAACGTAAAGCAATTTCAGTGACCATGCGTCTTATGTTTTACGAATTTTCCTGGGGCAGGGGGATTTTATCACTCAAAAAGTACTTGTTAAGTTTAAAAGCACAACGTCACCTGATCAATAAAGGGAACCACTTTTCTTATATCACAAATTCACCTCTATAAAAACAGTTAAACTTAAACCAACATTAGACAACCATTAAATCAGTTAATTCCTCTTAAGTAAGATTTTTTCAAAGAAATTAACTAGAATTGACAACTTTCTCATCAATCTCTAATTTTTCCTCTCAGCAACTACTGTAATCCTAATATTGTACACTAACTCTGATTAGGAATATTAATCTTCTTAACCAGCCTTTTTAGATTGTATTCAAAACATTTGTGATTCTTGCTTTAAGCCCTCCAGGAGTCAGGGTAACTTGGCCTCAAAAACCCTACAGGACTGTTTATCTTTTAACGACTTTAGGTTTGGCAGTTCTAGCAGGAGACTCCATAATGAACTTTCTTTTTCAGCACTGTCATTAATTGTCAATCAGCTCATTAGCTACAGTCCTTTTGAGCTAGCTCCTTGCTTTCTACTCATCCTCCTTTATGTCCATCAGAGGCAGGAATAGAAGCAATATATTGCTGAGGGAAGGGAAGGGGAAAGGGGGAAAGAAAAGAAGAGGCAAGAGGAGGAAACGGGAGAAGAGAAGGGGGAAGGGAAAATAGAGTAACAAAAGTCACAACTACGACTTATTATGTGATTAGAAAACTCTCATGACTAAGTACTCCTAGAACATTCTCCTTGCTGCTTTCAGATCTTTCTTAAAAACTCATATAATCCCTCCAGGGTGTGTCTCAGTTAAAGTCCTGTTGAATTGCAAGAAATTCAAGTTGCTTATCAACTTCTTAACTGATGTCCCTCAAAAGTAATTATTCCTTTTTAAACTGTTTCTTTAATGGAGTTTGAAGTTACCACATCATTTACAAGAGCGAAAAGTTTTAACTTGAGTTAAACTGAGATAACTTGAGTTAACTTTGAGTTTTAACTCAAATTAATGATGAAATAGAACTAATTCCCTTTGACCACATTACCTCAACAACAGTAAAAACAAACTGAGGTATGACATCGGGCACAGCTCATTCAGTATATTCATTCATTCAGCAAGCATTTATAATAATAACTATAACAGGTAACACACACACACACACACACACACATATATATATATAGTGATTTAAGGTTTGAAAAGTGTTTCACAAGAGCTATATCATTTTATTTTCACAATTACCCTGGCACAAAGGTGCTATTATTAACCTCATTTTACAGAGGAAGAAACTAGGGCTTAACTGAGTTTAAACAACTTGCCTAAGTTGACAAAGCTAGGAAGTGTCAGGCTGGATTTGAACTCAGTTCTTCCTGACTCCAGGTCCAGCACTCTATTGACTATATTACCTAAATATACATATTTAGAAATTCAATCAATACTTATGTATGCCATTATGCTGATAATAAAATAAATAATAAAATAAAATAATAAGTAAATTAATTAAAATACAATAATAAAATGAAATAAATAAAATAAAAACTAGACTCCTTCTACCCTCATATTTGTCTAAAAAATGACGTGCTTTTGTTCAAAGCAAAGTATCAAGAGACAGATATGTTGCCATGGTAACTATTTTGAAACTACAAAAGAAAAAGTGGATGTTTCAAAATGATAAGTTCATTGAAAAAAAGCCTCACATGAACACATTTGAGAAATATACATCTTGAAATTAGACTTTAAATATATACAATAATTATCCTAGATTCAAATAATAATAATAATAAATATACAATAATACTAAATCCATTGAATTGGTCAGTGGACTTGGAGTCAACAATACCTGAGGTCAAATCAGAACTTAGATACTTATAATCTATGTGACTCTGGACAAGTCATTTAACCTTTATTTGCCACAATTTACTCATGTGTAAAATAGGTATAATAATGGCATTTGCCTCCCAGGATTGTTGTAAAGATTAAAAGAGAAAATAATTGTAAAGCACTTAGCACAGTGTCTGGCATATAGTAAACATTCTATAAATGTTAGCTCTCTATCTATGTTAGCTATATACTTAAGCTCTGTCTGCCTCAGTTTCCTCAACTCTAAAATGGGGATAAATAATAGCATCTGGTGCCCATAAACATTATTTGGAAAACATTTTAAAGTGAGATCTAAAGCTATCTCTTAGCATTTTAATAATAATAGTAATAATAATAACTGACATTTACATAGTATTTGCTTATATGTTGTCTCACTTACTCTTCACAGCAATCCTGAGTAGATGTTACTATCCCAATTTTACAAATGAGGAGTCTGAGGCTCATAGTGATTAACTTATTTGTCCAATGGCAGATAATTAGTAAGTGTTTGAGGTAAGGTTGGACCTCAGGTCTTCCTGACTTCAAGTCTAACACTCTATCTTCAATCTTATATTTCTCTCTCTCTCTCTCTCTCTCTCTCTCTCTCTCTCTCTCTCTCTCTCTCTCTCACTCTCTCTCACACTCTCTCTCTCTCTCTCTCTCTCTCTGTATATATGTGTATATATACAGTACATATTTATATACCTATCCTCTTATTTTTATAGAAATAAGTTCAGATTATTAATGGAAACACTGGACTTTAAGAGTACCTTGAAGGACCAAGTTCTGTCAATTGACTCAATGCATTTTTTTAAATCTATAAGGCAAAGAAAATAACAATAGTAAGATGAAAAAATATTTCAAAGTAAAATAGCTTTTAATTACTTGTAATTTAAATATATCTAAAGTACATGGTAGCATTATAGTAAATTATAATAAAATTATTTTAAAATTTTATGTTAGTTGATGATCTTGGTCTAGTATTAAGGGGTAAGGCATAATGCAGATTCAGATTTGTAGAATAAATAATGATAAAAACTGTTCTCACAGGTACCGGCAAGATTATTTTGTTAGTTGGACAAACTTATTAAAGTGAGCAGAAAACTATAAAAATTGTAGATAATTTATATAAACATTAAATTACATTTGCCAAAACCATAAACACTGTGCTGCATGTACTTCAGAAAGGTCAGACCATATGCATAGATAGAATCCACAGCTGCTTGTGTGGAGTGAGTAAAGATGCAGCAGAAGAGGCTTTTGTGCTTCCCAGATATCATCTGCACTTCCTTATCTCAGGGCAGATAGCTCCACACTTAATGAAATGACAACTACTAAAATTCAGATGTTGCCTGAAAAACACATCAGCCATTAGCCTATCACCTTAGTAGAAGATAATTTTCCAATTTGCCAGCAGTGTATGACAATTGCACTGGACTGGACTGGGAATTCAAATGCTGAAATTTAGCTCCACCCCATGCTTGCTATTTGCATGCCTTTAACTTCTAGGGACCTCAGGGTTCCCTTCTAAAAAGAAATAAGGGCATCATATTAAAATATAACTGAAACCTTTTTTTCTATTTTTTGTGTGAAATTATATCCTTTGAAAGGGAAGGATGATTTAAACAAGTGTTTCTCATGGTAGAAAGGCTATGAAAGGAGCAAGAGCAAGAGACGAAAGGTAGATAGCCTGGATTTCTGTCTCACCCCAACGAGATGGCTACTGTAGGGATATTTAAACAGGTAAACTGCAGCATTTTTAAATGCTATATAGACTTTAAATATATTTGCATTAACAAATTTAAATTGCATAATCCAAATGCTAGTCTGAAAAGAACAAAGAGATAATCCACTTCCTCCACCAGGCAAATACACTGTAATATTAATTCATTTGGTTACTTTTAGAAAAATCTGCAAAGCGGAGAAGCAAAGGGTTCCTTGATGCCTAATATAGAACTACTCTGACTACACCATCCTGTGGCTAGTGGGGCAGGAAGCTTCTTGGCAGGATATTCTGAGAATGGTGGCTGTATTAAGCACTAAACCATTTCAACCAACAGAGGATATGTAGTGTGAGGGGAAAATAAGTATGAGTCCATTTTGTTCTTCAGTGTGTCATACAGAATACTATAGAAGTTTTTAAAAATATTACAGACTTTGTGCAAAAAGGTTGCAAATTATAATTTGACTTTAACTTGATAGTAGAATCTGCAGATATTCCCAACTCTTGCCACTAAAAAAGAGAGGAAAACAAATTACATAGTTGTGAATGTTGTTCTGTGATGTTTTTCTTCTCTTTTTTTTTAAGGTTTACCCTATGACTTCATTTGATATAGTGATAAGGCAGAAGTAAGGGACTTCTTTTTAAATGGCTGAAGATCCACACTTTCTCTTAGAAGAGTGACTTGGAAGTTTATGTGATCTGTCCAGAATCACATAAGTAGTATGTGTCAGGTACAGGCCTGGAATCCAGGGCTTCCTCACTTCAAGGCCATCTCTCTATTCAGCATGTCAAAATGACTCCCATAAACTACTATTAGCTTCTGAAATAAATTGTAAATTCTGATAAATCATATTCTTGGTAAGAGAAGAGTGAAGACAGAGACAAATAGCAACAAAGACAGAGACAGCAGAGGGAGATAGAAAAAGAGAGATAGAGATGAAAACATACTGAAGAAAATTTTTATCTACTTCAAAATTTTGCTTAGGGCTAGAGGAAGTCATAGTCAAATATTCATTTTATGTCTTATTATGTTAATATGATATGCAAGCAAAGACATTCTTTGCCAGGAGTGATGCAGGAGTCTAGACAACACCTCACCTACAGAGACCATAAATGGAAAACTGCTAGAGATAATGTCTGATTCACATACCTGTCTATGGTATTCTCTGTCAACAGACCAGGCAGAATGTGTAAGTGAAATAAGACCAGGTTTAATTGGAACAGTATAGCAAAGTAAATAACCAGGAAAAAAAATCAATTAATAGAATCATGTTCACATACACAAAATATACAAGTGGGTATTATTTCCCACACTTATTGTGTTTGTCCTTAGTTTTCCAAGGGGACCATGACATCAGGGAGATAATGACATGACTTGCAGTTGACTTTGATTTGAATGAGGGAGAGCTGTGTGGGTAACCAGCCTCACTTTCTCCTCCAGAGCCATGTGGATCTGGTGACCAGATATTCATCAGGATGACTGGAGATGACCCAGGATGCAATGGGAGACCCTGGTCCTTGTGAGAGAATAAATTATCAGAAAATTCATGTGTCAAGGTTGAGAAGGGATTGAATCTAAATTTTCTCTCTCACAGACTAGGATATGGACTGGGAATGCAAATGCCAGAAGTCTAGCCCCACCACTGCTACTTAACATTCATGAGGCCATGTTCCATGTCTAGAATATTCTTCCTGCTTGCTTAGTTTTCATGGGGCCCATCTTGCACAGTCCCTTCCCCAGGGATTTTGTGATTTTAAGTCCTTGGCTCCACACTTCCCTCTGCTCTTTGATTCTACCTTTTTGTACCACTTTACTATGGCCTGCTCCCAATCATCCTTTCTGCTGCTAAGAGAAGAAATATCTTTCTTTAGTGACAGACCACTTAAGCCACAAGCCTCAGGCTAGTCAAAACATCTTCATTTCTGTCCTTGGACAACCCTGTGTCTCCTGACCACATGACACATCAAAGGACAGCTCAAAAACTGTAAGATATCTTTTGTTTGCCTTTTCCTACAGAATATTTCCAACTCTTAATCCTAGCTGAATCAGGGCAAGGGGATTTATTTACCACTTCTCTGCCCCAGGGTTTTAGCCCCTTGGAGGGTCTAGGTTTTGAACTGTGAAAACACTAAAACAGTAAGAAACCTGACATGGTAGCAAAAAAGCACTTTTATTCAAGAGGATAAGTCCAGATATTCAGCACCAAAGAAAGCCTAGGGAAAGACACATTCTTTCAAGCTTCAGTTACTGATAAAGTTTTGTATATAGTTCTCCTGGACAGATTAATACAGGAATTACCATTATATCTGAAACTGAGAGCCACTCTCCCCCCTTTTTAAACCCTTGTCTTTTAATATAAAATTTTCCTCAAATTCCCTATTTCTTCTAGTCTTTCCCACAAAACACAATACTCTCACAAGTTTTTAGTTCCTTCCTTCACATAGTTTGGGATAGATATTTATTTATGTAAAGATTTTCTGACAAATTGGAGATGCTCTGTATGCAATTGTGGCACAGTCAGTGGTTTTGGAGGATGGTGCTTACAATCAATCAATTAATCAATAAACTTTTCTTAAGTGCCTACTATGTGCAACAATATACTAAGCACTTCTGTAGTCCATATGCATTCTCTAGTATAGAAGGACAAGCTGGTGAGAGAAAAAAATAAACTTCTTCCCTATAAAGACTGCAGCATTGTATTGTCCCAAGTTCATCATTTCAGTTTGCTTTGGTTTCCTCATGTTTAAAACAGGGTTACTAGTAGCACCTACCATACAGAGTTGCTGTGAGGATCAAAAGAGATTTTATATACATATATGTATATATATATATACTATATAATGATATAATATTTTATGTACATATGTGTGTGTGTGTGTATAGATAGATAATTAACACAATGGCTAGACTATAATAAGCACTTAATAAATGCTTGTTCTCTTCCCCCTTCTCTGTTTGTTGTTGGTTTTGATCTTTCTTATCTTCTGGGCTTAGTGCAATACCTAGAACAGAGTAGTGTTTAATAAATACTTACTGACTTGATCGAGGATTCCTGGAGCAAACCCCAAGGAAGACAAAAAATTAAAAAGCAGCTACTCAGTGGCTTAGGAATTTTAAGAGTACTGCAAAACCTCCTGAAGTTCTCTCTCAATACAATCATTCTTGTGGAAATAGAAGCACCAAATCTACACACACACACACACACACACACCCCTCAATCAATTTTACCCTGAGTATGATCTCAGGTATAACTTCTCACCTTTCTCCATATTAATTGTTGATTTCTCTAGATCTCAACTCCTTCCTCCAACTGTTTCCTCTCCAATCTCTACCTGAGGCAGATACTCATCCAGTTAGTAAATTACTATAATCATGACTGATCTCAAAACCCTCTTCTCCCTTTGGTTCTCCCACATCACTGGCTTCCTGCCCTAACTAATGCGTATAGTTCTGGCCAAATAGTAAGCTCAACCATGAAGGTCCATGTGACCCCTCAAGGATAAAATACTATACACAAGCCACTATTGCTAAATGATTGATTTCAATTTCCTTTTCTTTAAGTTCATGTGGAATTCCCTTGCCCTTATTCCCACTACTTACAATGACGTGGCCTCAGCATAGGACCCCACAATCCTACAGATTTTGCCAAAGTAGCATTGGAGGGGGCCTCCTCTAGAATTATGGGAAAACCACAATACAATAATCACAACTTGATCATAGGAACTTAATTGAAAAAGATAAGTTCATATTTCTAGAAGAAGAAAAAAGCTCCAATAAAGATCCAGGAAAATGGTTGTAGAAAATTGCCTGCATCTTTGGTTCAGACTACTAAAGGGATGCATGATATAAGAAAAGGATAAGAATCCGTTCCCTAAATTATGTAACCCAGAAAAATAAGGTTTTTAAGAGATTTTTCTGCAATTTCCTTCTCACTTGTAGATGTAGGCTTTATGCCCTTTATATACATGGTCAGAAGCTCCCAGAGTTTCTCTGAGACTGGGCTTAAAATTTTAAGTTTCTTTCATTCTTACAAGACCCTCAAGAAACTAACTAGTGATCATTCATGCAAATTGTCTTGAATCTTTGCAAGAAACACAGAATGGGAGGAATATAAGCTATTGGACTCTGCCAACAAAGTTCTTCTCCTCTTACACCCATTACAATGAAAGCAAAGCTGTTTGGCAGTGCAGGAAATTGAAACAGCAAAGGCAGCTATGGAAAACTAGAAATATCCCTGCAGAAGTCAATAACTTCTGTTCATCATGACCTACTTCAGAGGGATGTCCTGAATTCTGGACACCCTGGGCTTGCACTATCTTTGACACCATTGGATGGGCCAGTGCACTGTTGGAAGGTCCTTGGCACCACTGAAAGGGCTAGCTACACCAAGTAGCTTCTTGATTCACACTTCTACTAACCTTGTGTCCTAATTTCCTTCCTGCTTTAAATTGACAGTGGCAAATTTAGTCAAGTGACATCACCATTTGAGACTAGAGAAAAAAAAAACTAGATATCTAATTATTCATGCTAATGGGGAGTGGTTTAGTCCAGAGAAAAGAAATTATTCTTCAAAATGTAAAAGCAAAAACATATTCTATATATTTAATTCAAAACCTTCTATGCCAAACATTCCACCAATGCTGTGAACAATTGCAATAATGAATAGATTTTAATTTCTTCTCTACTTCCTTTCACCTCAGCTTTCTGAGTAAATCATGAATAAGTAGAAAGATGGCCAAAAATGGAAGTAACTGAAAAGAGATCCTTAAATGTTCCTGAAGACACCTCAAATTAGATGAGTAGCAGTAAGCTAGAATCAAACCATATTTATGTAGGCAAAATTACCAGTAGTTCCTTTAAATGTAAGCCTCTGTTTAAAACTAGTATTGAATACTAGTCATCAACTTTTTCTAAAAATATACATTAATTTCCGTTCATGAAAAATACATTTAATTTCCTCAAAAAGGATTTCCCTGATAGTATAAATATATTCCATATTTCTATAATGATTCCTTTATTTTTCCACTTCCTTTTCAGTAGATTTAATAGCTTGCAATTAGCATTCTTAAAGACCTAAAAATTGGAGAAAAAATATGCTTAAATATGGAGGTACCCACAATAGTAAGGATTTTTAAAAACCCTGATAAAGTACATTCTTTCTTGAGCTAGACTAATTTTATTAACTGTGCCTTCAAGCATCTTAGGAAAAAAGTAACCCAAGCGCATACGTCTCAATGATAGGAGCCAATTGTGTATAATTTAGGGCTTCACTTCTTGTCCTAAATAAAATTTAATACAGAATCCTAAAATCCTGAATCATTTTACAATCCTTTTTAAAGTTCCTAATTTGCCCTATATTTCATTTAGTGGGATATACAACCCCGTATAAATTCAAATAAAATGTGCACATACCCAGCCATCTCCCTCAGTAGGAAGCTTCTCTATGTGGAAAACTTGTTTAATGTGCTGATTTTACAACCAGTATTTACTAAATTTCACAATTGTAAACCTGTCACCTAGAGTTTTTTTTTAATACCATATGGCCTTCTTATCTCAAGATAGATATCACGCTACTTCAGGATATTATCTTATATAGATTCACTATACATCTAAGAAGTATAAAGTAGGTAAAATATGAAGTTGAATTTACTGAACTTATAAGTAAGATCCTTTTAAAGTCATATAGGAAAGTGATATGTTCCTTTCTTTCTGTAAATGCTCATTTTATGTATTTGTTGAGAGAATAAAAAGAGATTTGTGTGTACAGATAGATAGTCCATATCTATCCATCTATCTATCTGTCTATCTATCTATCTATCTATCTATCCATCCATCTATCTATCTATCTATCTATCTATCTATCTGTCTGTCTATCTATCCCCACTTATGAGACAATGCAGCATAGTAGATAGAATACTAACTAGGCTTAGGCTCAAGAAAACCTGGATTTGAATTCTGCCTTGGACACTTACCAGCATATAACCAGAGACAAGTTAAGTAGTGTCAAATTCAAATAGGAATAGGGCCACTACTCCATACATACTTCTGAAATATAATGATATCTATGTTTTATTGTATTTTATTTATTTCATGAAACATTTCCCAGTTATATTTTAATTAGTGTGCACTTGGTAATATTGTCCTTTTTTAGCTGTTCATCCTACATCTAGGAGAATGAGATTTTGCTATGGAACTATTAGCAGAACACTTTTTTTTTACAAAAAAATAAGATTGTGACCCCTGATACACAACAGAATTCATTCAAATTTGCCAAAATAATTTAATTGTAGCTAAAACTTCTGGGATAGGATATATAAATACATTGAGTAGTCAATGTCAAGAGAGTGTAGATCAAATAAATTATTTATAATAAACATGTTTGCCTTTCAAGACATTCTCAACATTTAGAGGTATTAATTAATACAAATAAAATTGTCTTTTCCCATTTAGGTAACAGTAAACATTCTAACATCCTTTTCTTTAAACCAATACTAAAGATGTTTCTGTTTAAGGCTTAATAATAGAACAACACTTTGATCCCATAAACTATTCTATCAAGACCCAATTATCCTCACATTAATTTTAGGAAAGATTAAATTTTTAGGCTAAATACCTCAAATCTTATCTCCAGTATTACTCTATGAAATCTATGAAATAAGGATTTAATTCTGTATTTATACTGACAGCTTGCAGTCAGATAATAGAAATTTATCATAGAAAATAGCGACATTAAGGGGAAAATGCTTCCCTAATTTCATGTCAGTTCCAGGCTAGAATCATATAGGTAGTCATTTTTTTTATGGAGCCAAACTTAAAAGGTAGAATATTTTTCAGTTTAGGAGGAACTGTCATACTGGGTAAATTGTGTCAGGAGAAGCCTGCCTCAGCCCATGCCAAGAGTTTTTCTCCCAGACTTCCTCATGAGTAGTTCCTCATCTGTAGTTCATGAATGTCAACCCCATAGGGTTACTTACCCAATAGCATTCCTTGAAGATCATACCTGGAATTAGACTCAGAATAATGTCAATTACAATCCCATAAAGTCTAACAGCAAGTTCCAATAATTCTAGCTTTAGAGCTTTAGGTGGATTCAGTTATTAAGGATCTGATATCATTGATGTAGATGAAAAATGTTCAAGGTATTTAATTTTATATTTCTAAAATAAGCCATGTTCTCAGGTTAGATTTGAAGGGACTTCTTCCTTCTAGACCTGCTCCTCAGGTGCCAAGACTTACCACAAACTCAATATAAAATAGAGCTATAAGAAGAATCATTATTTTAAAAATACACAATTCACCTGAAACTTCAGAGGATTTTAATTGTTGCATTACAAGGGCCTGGATTGGTGAATGATTCTTTGTCTCTCTTAATATCATGAGGTAGATGTTTCAGTTTTTACATGCAAAATTCTTAATTCAATTTTGAAAATTGTATCACATTTTTCACTGACTTCTCCCACTAATCATGTTATCATGATGAAAGAATGTTATAGGATGATCACTTATAAACCAAATAACCAACCAACTATAAGGCTTCATGATCTTTATTATTTGTGATTCAAATGACAATTCAAAATGATCCCTCACTATCAAATTTTACTTAATCAAAAATCACCAATAGGGTTCATCTTTTTTACACTTGCCCTTCTCAATGGAATTTACTACGTGAGGAGAAAGGCAGAGACTTAGCAGCATTAGATCTGTTTGACTTCAGGTGTGGGTCATAGGCAACAACTATAAGACAGGATGTCATAGCCAGGTTCAGAATTAACCAGGTGGGGAAATATCTTATTTACCAAGATGGGGATAGGTCAAGAGAATCCTACCTTCACCTTTGCAGGGCCATTCTGTTGACTTTCCCAGGGACAGATATCCACCTGTGGCAATCCTCACACTTCAGTGGCACGTGACATTTTCCTTGATTGATGAACCAGTGAACCAGCAGTTTTATGAAGGGTCTAGACACTTATCCCTGGATTCAAGACTTAGAACGGCAGCAAATTGAAATACCAAGAGATTCTTCCTCAAACAGCAAAATTTCACAAATTATAGCTTAGGCCTAGATACCTTTTTTTCCATATATTAGCTTCAAAATCTCACCTAGAATTTTACAAATATTTACAAATTTCATCTATTCCCAACTATCATCCCACCCCCACCCTTGGTCTGCAGATAAAAGCAAAGGGAGAATATCAGACCATTTCTAGAATACAATGGAATGAGAATGAGGTGAGATTCCCTCAGCAGAGACCATGTTAGCAAGTGGGTCACACAATTTCCTTGGTGAAAGCTATGGTATAAAAGGGAGCTGTGACTTTAGAACTAGGGAATAGTTCGACCTTAGTCAAGATAGTCATTTTCTCTAAGTGCTCAAAGAGGCGTGCAATTTAGTAGGTGGTCACCAGTGGATATGACTTGAAAGCATGCTGATTAAAAGATATGTAAGTTGGATATATATGTGCCTATTCTTCAAGTTATCACTGAGGTATTATCTGGAGTAAACCACTCTTGCTTAATTTAATCTTTTATCCCTTGTGTGCCACAATGAACCCCCTTATGAATATATATGTGTGTGTGTATGTATGTGTACCTAGGAAGGAGTGGCTTACCTATCTCAGTCACCCAGACCCCAGAATCCTGTTTAGCATTCTACTGCTGTTTCTACTTCTTCACCACAAGTTCATGCACAGGGAAAAGTTGTTTCAAAATAATATCATTAAAAGATACTATTATAAGAGTTTCCAGATGATTCCAAATGACACACACTTACTATTCAAAAGTTTCCTCTTTGCACTTTGGATGGCAATGTTATAGATTGGTTTCTTATAAAATAACCCACAAATTGTAAGGCTTCTATGCCTCAATTATTTGTGATACAAATGACAATTCATGTCCGGAAATACCTAAGGAAAATTCTGCAGAGAATAGGAGCTAAGTAACTATGGATGAACGAACCAAGGATTCAGTAAAAAGCAGTACAACGTAAGGGAGAGAGTACGGTATTTAGAGACAGAGAACCTGGGGCCATTTCAACTCTCCAGTTTTCTACCTATGAAACTTTGGGCAGAACATTTAAACTCTGCAAGACTCCTACCAGTAGCATGAGGCCGGTGGGCTAAATGATCTTTAAGGTCTATTCTAGCTCTAAATCCTAGTCTCCCAGTGAGTAAATGAGTAGAATAACTTCATGCAGTCATAACACTTGATCTATCAGACAACTTCTCCATTCAAGAACTGTAACAGATGTCAGAGAATGCACCCAGTGGGGTATTGTAAAATATTGGAGTTCCGTGATTTACCTGTGGCACAGGACCTCATAATTGCTGATTTTCTTTGTTTTACTCCAATTTCTTTTTTCACTACATTATAGCCAAATCTTTTGTAATAGAGAGGATTGGTGTCAGCCTCCTGAAATCACCCAACATCAATGTTTTGCCAGGTCTCTGACTAGAGAATAAAACCAATAGAAGATTGTGATCCCTTAACAGTCACTGGGAATAAGGCTTAAAATAATTTTGTAAAATGACGACACCATATAAATGTCTTCACACACACACACACACACACACACACACACACACACACACACACACACACCTTCCTCTCCCTAATGGTCAATTATAAAAGAAAAAACAAGCAACCGTTTATGTGAGAGAAATAGTTAAATCCTTTTTACATTCAAAAGCCTATTCCCCTAGAGCCTCCGAGAGATCAGTCCAATAGGGTGAAGAGAGTAAACTGTGAAATAAGGCAATTTAGGGCTACCAGAAACAAACTACTTTTATAAAATGGGTGCTGTACAGTTTTGTATTGTTTTTAAGCCTACTCTATTAAATGGAGAGTTAAGAGATAGCCTAGTATTATTGCCACACACACACACACACACACACACACACACACAGCACACATACATATATATGGAAATCATTATATATGTGGCAATTTAATATTAATACATCATATCAATGTATTCTGTAAATAGTATATGTATACATATAAATTTACTAAATTGTGTATTTTTTCTTTATTAGGTAATGCTTCATTACTTTGTTTGTCCTCAGTCAAATTGGTTATTTTCTCGTATGTGGTTTTTATATAAATCAGAAAGCCTATATATAAAACATTCCCATGTCAGTAAAGAGGGGCTGGAAATCTATGATTCCTAAAACTACAATTAAAATAATACTAGTTCCTCTCAGTAAGAGATCTTTAAAATTTTATTTAATATAAAATTTAAAATATGATTTCTATAATGAAAATTTACTCCTTTTTGATGAAATTTCAGTTTGTTTGTTTAAATAGAAGCATACTTTCCAATTTTAATAGAGATGGTTCCTTCAGTGACCAAAATGATTTCTCCTTCTACTGAAATCTTATTTGCTTAATTTTCTAGATTTACTAAGCATTTAGTAGATGAGTCTGGTCCTCATCGATTTTCATTGGTAAAATGAAGGGACTATATATTTTTTTCACAATAGCAACTCACATTTATATATTTTGTAGTGATTTACAGTTACAAAGTGATCTTCACAACAATCTTGTGAGGTAGGTAGTAGTAATAGCAGCTCACATTTATATAATATGTAAATGTTTACAAAATGCTTTCCTCACAAGAACTCTGTGAAGTGGGCAATACAAGTATTTTCTCCATTTTTACAAATGAGGACTCAGATTAGTTAAAGAGCTTGCCCAGTATCACAGCTAATAATGTGGTGCTTGAACACAGGTCCCCTGACTTGAAGTGCCTACTGTACCATATTGCTTAAATAAAATACCTTGGTCCATTTAGAAACTTACAAATGTGTCTCAAAACAAAAAGGTTAGTAAGCTCTTGCTCCAGGCCAAAAGGGACAACTGGGTAGGGACTACATTCTTAGAAGGAATTTGGAACTATGCCTCCCAAACTATTGAACTGTGAATACCTTTTGACCCAAGAATACTACTAGGCTTATATACTAAAAAGACCAAGGAAAGAGTAAAAGGACCTATGTCTACAAACATATTTAAAGTAATTCTTTTCATGTTAGATAAGTATTGGAAATCAAGGGTTTGGAGGGTCACCTATTGGGGAAGGGCTAAACAAATTTATTATATTAAAAGATATAATATTATTGTGCTATAAGATAAGCAAAAATGGAAATGTTTAATGGAACTGTGAATATCTCTATGAAGAGATGTAGGGTGAAATAAGTAGAATTGGGAGATCAGTTTATGCAATTATTTCATAAAGAAAAAAAAACCTTGATAGATTTTAGGCTCTATTTAATGCACTAAAAATATTGGTACAGATGACTGAAGATTAATCACACTATTTACCTCTTGCCAGAGAGGTGACAGACTTGAAAGGCAAAATGACATACCAATTTTAAATAAAAGAATACATGAATGAGTAAAAAAAATATTACATGGATGAATTAACCAATGAATAGATAAATAATGAGAAGTCTGGTCTAGATACATCCTAAAATCTTAAACTTTAAGTTCTATAATCATAAATTCTTTGTGTTAATTTCTGTATCACAATTAAATATTGCGCATATAGTTTGCACCCCATTTGACCATAGCATTTGTTACATGGTTCCCTAATAAACTATGTACAAAGCTATATTCTCCTCCTTCCTTCCCTCTTTATATAAATTCCAGATCCATTGCAAAGCAAAGAATTATTATGGAAAGTAAAGTGGACTTGAGTGCCAAAAGACATACCATTGAAAACAAGCTCTATCCCTTAATAATTTTGTTACTTTGAGAAATTCATTTCACCTCTATAAGGCTTTTTTCTCAGCTGCAAAATGTGAATAATAGTAATTGCATTATATACCACATTTCTCTTCCCTTTTGTGACTAAGCTTTCTTTCTTCCCTTTTAACTCTCTGCCATATGCTTCTGACCTCACTAGTCAAATCAAATCAACAAGAATTTATTAAGCATTTAGTAGGTGCCAAGCACTGTGCTAAGTGCTGGAGCTTCTCTCTCCAAAGTTACTAATGAGCTAGAAATAATAATAACAAAATTCATCTGGAAGGGAAAAAAGGTAAATATATATATATATATATATATATATATATAATATATATATACATATATATTATATATATGTATATGATTAATGGGAGAAGTAGAGAGAAGGAGGCTTAGAATTAACTGACTAGAAATAATGCGATAAAGCCATAATCATAAAACATTTTGGTAATGGAGTAAAAATAAGATTGATCAATGGAACAGATTCCATATACAATATACAGAAACACATGAGCACTGTAGTCTAGGGTTAGCTAAACCCAAAGATGCCAGCTACTAGGAAAAGTACTCACTATTCAATAAAAAATGTTCAGATAACTTGAAAGTAGCCTGGCAGAAACTAATTATAGACCAACATATCCTACTGTAAACCAAGACAAACTCCAAATGGGCAGGTGATTTTGACATTAAATGCAACATGGAAGAAGTTATATGCCAGATCTATTAATGGCAAGAAAGCATTCATGACCATATAAGAGATAAAAAGATTTGCAGGAAGCAAAATGGACAATTCTGATTTTGTAACCTTTTTTTCTTAAAATTACACAAACAAAATCAAATGAAACCAAAATTAGAAGGGAAGCAGGAAACTGAGGGAAAAAAAAAACTTCACAGCATTTTTTTCCTGATTGATAAAGGTCCCATTTCCAAGATATATTGGGAACTGCATCAAATTTATAAGATTAAGAGTAATTACCTGGTTGATACATTGTTGGAAGATATGAATAAGCAGTTTTCAGAGGAAGAAATCAAGCTATCAACAGCCACATAAAAATGCTCTAAATCACTAATAATTACAAAAATGAAGTTAAAAGTTTTGAAATACCAGCTCATACCTATCAGAATGGCAAAGTTGACCAAAAAAGAAATGAAAGCAAGAAATGGTGGAGAAGCTCTGAGAAAATAAATACATTTAAGTTTCATTAGTGGGACTGTGAACTGGTCTAGAATTCTGCAAAGCAATTAGGAATAAGCCCCCAAAGCATACCCTCTGACCTAGCATAGCTGTTAATAAGTCTACACCCCATAAAAATCAAAGAAAGAAGAAAAAGACACACACACATATGTATATATGTATGCGTATACATATACACATATAAAAATACATATATATATGTGTATATATATATATATATATGTGTGTGTGTGTGTGTGTGTGTGTGTGTGTGTGTGTATACGTACATAATCAGCCATTTTTGTGTTGGCAAAGAATCAGAATTTTCCCATCAATTGGGGAATAGTTCAAAAAGTTATGGTATATGAATGTGATTGAATTCTATTGTGTTGTAAGAAATGATGAAGGGGATGGTTTCAGAAAGACCTGGGACAACTTGGATGAGCTGATACAAAGTGAAATGAGCAGAAGTAAGAAAAATTTTATATGATAACAACAATATTATAAACAACTTTGAAAAACAGGAACACTGATTAACCTAGAACTTCCAGAAGGCTCATAATGAAATGTTATATACCTCAGAGAGTCAACTGATGGAATCAGAATGAAGACTGAGGCATATTTTCCTTTCCTTTTCTTTTTTCCTTGGAGGGGGGGACATTACTGTGGGAATTTATTCTGCTTAATTTTATGTACTTGTAGCAGGTCTTGTTTTTCTTGTCTTCTTGTTGGGCAGGGGACAGAAAGGTGGAAAGGAAAGAATTGAAAAGTGGAAAGAAAATAAATTTGAATTTTCAAAAAATGTTACCGATGATCTTGTAATTGCCAAATCTACATCCTTTTCTCAATCATCATTTTTTTTCTTCTCTGCAGCTTTTGACAGTGTTGACCTTTGACACTCTGCCCCTTGATATTCTCTCACTTTAAGTTTTCCTGACCCTGTTTTCTCCTGATTTCCTCCTACCTATCTGATCTTTTCTTTTCAGTCTCTTCAGCTGAAACTCTAACCAGCCTGTGTCTGTTAATTGTGTGTGTCCCCCTGACCCCCAAACAAAACTCTTTCTTGAGCCCTCTTCTTTTCTACCTCTATACTATTTCATTTGATGATCTCATTAGCTTGTATAGATTCATTAATCATCTCTATGCAGGTGATTCTTAGATCTGTTTATCCTTCCCTAAACTCTAATGACTACTAGTCTCCCATCTCCATTTTCCTGTTGAACATCTCAGACTGGAAGTCCCATGGACATATTAAATTCAGTGTGTACAAAATTGAATTCATAATACTTTCCCCCAAATCATTTTCTCTTCCTATCTTCTCTGTTACTGCCATCTTTCTAATT
Organism: Trichosurus vulpecula; assembly: GCF_011100635.1. Classification (NCBI taxonomy): domain Eukaryota; kingdom Metazoa; phylum Chordata; class Mammalia; order Diprotodontia; family Phalangeridae; genus Trichosurus; species Trichosurus vulpecula. Next base: position 92,396,266 of record NC_050576.1, on the reverse strand, counting down.
GCCTAAGCTTACAATCTAGGTGTCATCCTTGACTCATTTTTCTCTCTCACCTTTCGTATCCAATCTGTTGCCAAGTTCTATTGATTCCACCTTGGCAACATTTCTAATAAAACTCCTCTTCTCTTTTCTGACATTGCCAACACTCTTACACTATTTCAATATCCTTCAGATCAACCTCTTTGCCTCATCTCTCTTTACTCTAGTTCATACTCCACCCAGTTGTCAAAGTGAAAGGGTCCTAAAGCATAAATCTGATCTTGTCAGACTTCTATTTAATAAGCTCCAGTTGTTCCCTGATAACTCCATGAAAACCCTCTGTTTTACTTTAAAGTTCTTTATAACTTGTTCGCTTCCTATCTTTCTAGTCTTATAACTCACTCCCCTCCACATACTGTATGGTTCAGTGATTTTGGCCTCTTTGCTATTCCTCACAAAAGACACTTCATCTCCAACCTCTGTATTTTCCCTGCTTTTCTCCTTAGCCTGAAATTTTATTCCTCCCTATGTTTTCCTCCTGGCTTCCTTCAAGTCTCATCTAAAATCCCACCTTCCACAAGACATATTTTCTAATCCTCTTTAATTTTAGTGCCGTCCCACCGAGGCTGAATAAATGTTGTTGGTGCACAGTTGGTATGTTTTTTGTGTGTTTTATCTTCCCATTAGAATGTGAACTCTTTAAGGAAAGGAACTTTTTTTGCCTTTCTATATATAGCAGAATGCCTAGCATGTTGTAAGAGATTAATCAATGCTTGTTGAATTAACTTGACATTACTCAAGCAGGAAATATTTTCTAATTTCTTCAATTGTGTTTTGTGCCTCTTTCTGAAATTATTTCACACTTATTTATTTCTCCGTGTGTTGGTTCTCTCTGCCTCCTTCCCCTAAGTAGTATAATCTAAGTTCCTACAGGGCACATTTTTTTTTTTGTTTTTGCATTCCCAACGATTAGCACATAGAAGGTACTTAATAAATGTTTATTAAGTCAAATTGGTTTGAATCAAACACCTCTTCAACAAATTAGAAGAGCTTTAGTGGTTAGACATCAAAAATAAAAATTGGACTAGAAATAGTAAGCTGTTTCATAGTTACATACTTGTTAATAATTCATGCTAATCAAAAAGGTTGGGGTTTGGGGGCAGCTAGGTAGTACAGTGAGTAGAACACCTGCCCTGTACTCAGGAGGACCTGAGTTCCAATCCAGCTTCAGACACTTGACACACTTACTAGCTGTGTGACTGTGGGCAAGTCACTCAACCCCAATTTCCCTGCCTTCTCCCCTCCAAAAAAGCAAAAAGAAAGGTTGGGCTTTTTTGTCTGTTTATTTTTAATGAGAATTAAAATATGTGAATTCCCTTTAAGAAGGAGGCTTAAGTAGATCATTACAGTTGCTTGTTGCTTGAAAGAAATCACTCAATATGCTCTTCCAATCAACCTTTGAACATATAGTGAGCTATTTTAAAAAAGAGGAGAATGAGTAATATGCAGAATGTTTTGGTAGGGGTAACCTTTTATGGATTGGAAGGAGATCACTGAGGGATTTTCTGTAGACCTTGTGGTATGCTGTAGGTGGTTTTCCTTTCTGCTTTGCCAGGAGGAAAAGAGTAAATGATAAAAGGGCATTTAAAAATCAAGTCACAGATCAGAGAAAGCCAAGAATTGCCTTGGAGAGACATTACAGGTCATACATTTAAGGGCTCCTTGGGAGTTCTAAGAATGCAAATTAATACCATCTCTCAGATAAGAAAGGTCCTATCTGTACAGCAATTAGAGCAAATAGAACCGTGAGGGCTTTTGAGGTTGCTTCCAGTTTCAAAACCTCTGGGGCAAGCAGGAGCTGAATAGACATAAATGCTAGACCCAGGGAATTGTCTAGAACTTAAATGTCCTTAAAAGACAGTAAAGTAAGTTATAGTTTTGCTTCAAATCCTGTTCTATAGTTTATATTAAAATATGCAAATGTTAACATTTAGTGATTAATCATTATTCATTATTTTTTTATAGAAAAAACATAATTTGGGGCATGTAAATACCTTATATTACCATATTTTAAGCCAGAAGGAACCTTTGAGATCTCCTTTTTTTAAAATAGATAATGAAACTGAGTCACAAAGAAGTGAAGTGACTTCCCCAAAGGCATACAAGTAGTAAGCAACAGCTTCAATAAAACACATTTTCTCTGAATCTAGATATACTATATTGTTTCCTCCCTTTCACCTGATAGCTGTTATCTGAATCACACACAAAATCTATAAAGGAAATGAACGGCCTTTGAACAGCTAGCCTTTCAAATATAGATGTAGAAAGCAATAGACTATATCACAATTGCCATAGCTACATCCTGGATAAGGAACACTAAGCTTCACAGGTTCTTTGAATTGCCAGTCATTGACATCTAACTAACTTGCCAGTGTGACTTTGGGGGACAGAGAGTTTATGTAACAGTGGAAAGAGAATTGGGGTTCAAGTCAGAAGACTTTCATTTAAGTCACAGCCATTTACTCAGTGTGCATCCTTGGTCAAGCTATTTCACCTTTCTGAGCCTCTGATTTTCCTCTTTTGTAAAATGAGGACAATAATATTTATACTATCTAGTGGCTTTCAGTTCCAGGAATGTGTATTAAGTACCTATAACAACATGAAAGGTTGTTATGAAGATGAGATGCCATCAAGTATTTGAAATTTCTCCTTAAAACACTACAGATTTATTAATATATATGACTCTTCCTCTTTCTCTTCCTCCTCTCACTTCTTGTCCTTGTTTCTTCTCCAATTACCTTCCCTATATACTTCCTCTTGCTCCTCTCCCTATCTTCCTCCTCTTCCTCCATTTCCCCCTCCTCCTCTTCTTAAATCTAGTGGAGGTGGTGACAGAGGTGAAAGGTAAATATTTGAGAGAAAATGTTAATCATCCCACAGTTCATAATCAAAATCTTTTATTTATTTATTTATTTATTTATTTATTTTTTTTTTGGGCAGAGGAAGGCATTTTATTTCGCTCCTCCAGAAAGCGGGGTGTAGTGCTCACGGGAACACTCACACTGATACAGCTGCAGGAGCAGGGGTAACCATTCCCTCCACTCCTGCTAGAGTCATGGTTAGTTTACAATCTTTGTTTTGTACATAGTTTTCCTAGGTTATACAGTTTATATGAATAGGACAATAAGGATACAGAAGCAAAAGTGAAGTTAATTGCATTTTCCTTGTCTTAGTTAAGGATAAAACTATATTCTTTTACTTCCCCTACTTTCCCTCTTTAACATATGCAAATCAGTAGGCCTGGATTCTTGACCAAGACCAGACCCCAGATAAGCTTGAACTGGTTCAAGTGGGTTTGGCCTCTCTAATTCCCCAGACTGCCTCCTCCAAAAGTATGCACATGCCTACAAGCCTCTGACCTCTCACCTGACCAAACTTGAGGCCTGGTCTCTGCTAAACCTTGGGTGAGGGAGGGCAGGGAAGCACACCTTTAGTTCCCTGGAAACAATACTCTTCTGCCCATTTCTTTTTTTTTTCTTAATTTAAATTTATTTATTTGACATATTTAGTTTTCAGCATTGATTTTCACAATACTTTGAATTACAAATTTTCTCCCCATTTCTACCCTCCCCGCCCTCCAAGATGGCGTATATTCTGGTTGCCCTGTTCCCCAGTCAGCCCTCCCCTCTTTCACCCCCCTCCCCTCTCATCCCCTTTTCCCTTCCTTTCTTGTAGGGCAAGATAAATTTCTACACCCCATTGCCTGTGTATCTTATTTTTTAATTGCATGCAAAAACTTTTTTTTTCTTTTTGAACATCTGATTTTAAACCTTTGAGTTCCAAATTCTCTCCCCTCTTCCCTTCCCACCCACCCTCCCTAAGAAGTCGAGCAATTCAACCTAGGCCACATGTGTATCTTTATGTATAACCCTTCCACAATACTCATGTTGTGAAAGACTAGCTACATTTTCCTCCTTCCCAACCCATCCCGCTTTATTGAATTTTCTCCCTTGACCCTGTCCCCTTTCCAAAGTGTTTGTTTTTGATTACCTCCACCCCCATCTGCCCTCCCCTCCATCATCTCCCCCCCTTTTATTTTTTTTTTATCTTCCTCCCTCTTCTTTCCTGTGGGGTAAGATACCCAACTGAGTATGTATGGTATTCCCTCCTCAGGCCAAATCTGATGAGAGCAAGGTTCACTCATTCCCCCCTCACCTGCCCTCTCCCCTCCTCCCACAGAACTGCTTCCTCTAGCCACTTTTATGAGAGATAATCCACCCCATTCTATCTCTCCCTATCTCCCTCTCTCAGTATGTTGCTCTCTCATCCCTTAATTTCATTTTATGTCTTTTAGATATCCTCCCTTCATCTTCAACTCACCCTGTGTCACACATATATATACACATAGATATATACATACATACACATTCACTTATATATATACATAAACATATATATATATATATATGCATATTCCCTTCAGCTACCCTAATATTGAGGTCTCATGAATCACACATGTCCTCTTTCCATGTAGGAATGTAAACAAAACAGTTCAACTTTAGTAAGTCCCTTGCAGTTTCTGTTTCTTGATTACCTTTTCATGCTTCTCTTGATTCTTATGTTTGAAAGTCAAATTTTCTATTCAGTTCTGGTCTTTTCACTGAGAAAGCTTGAAAGTCCTCTATTTTATTGAAAATCCATATTTTGCCTTGGAGCATGATACTCAGTTTTGCTGGGTAGGTGATTTGAGGTTTTAATCCTAGCTCCATTGACCTCCGGAATATCGCATTCCAAGCCCTTCGATCTCTTAATGTAGAAGCTGCCAGATCTTGGATTATTCTGATTGGGTTTCCACAATACTCAAATTGTTTCTTTCTGGCTGCTCGCAGTATTTTCTCCTTGATCTGGGAGCTCTGGAATTTGGCGACAAGATTCCTAGGAGATTTCTTTTTTGGATCTATTTGAGGAGGCAATCGATGGATTCTTTCAATTTCTATTTTGCCCCGTGGCTCTAGAATATCAGGGCAGTTCTCCTTGATAATTTCTTGAAAGATGATATCTAGGCTCTCTTTTTGATCATGGCTTTCAGGTAGTCCAATTATTTTTAAATTGTCTCTCCTGGATCTATTTTCCAGGTCAGTGGTTTTTCCAAGGAGATATTTCACATTGTCTTCCATTTTTTCATTCCTTTGGTTCTGTTTTATAGTATCCTGATTTCTCATAAAGTCACTAGCTTCCACTTGCTCCAATCTAATTTTTAAAGTAGTATTTTCTTCAGTGGTCTTTTGGACCTCCTTTTCCATTTGGCTAATTCTGCCTTTCAAGGCATTCTTCTCCTCATTGGCTTTTTGGAGCTCTTTTGCCATTTGAGTTAATCTATTTTTTAAGGTGTTGTTTTCTTCAGTGTATTTTTCAGTATTTTTTTGGGTCTCCTTTAGCAAGTCATTGACTTGTTTTTCATGGTTTTCTTGCATCCTTCTCATTTCTCTTCCCAATTTTTCCTCTACTTCTCTAACTTGCTTTTCCAAATCCTTTTTGAGTTCTTCCATGGCCTGGGACCAGTTCATGTTTTTCTTGGAGGTTTCTGTTGTAGGCTCTTTGACTTTATTAATTTCTTCTGTCTCTATGTTTTGGTCTTCTTTGTCAGCAAAGAAAGAATGCAGAGTTTGAGACTGAATCTCGGTGCGTTTTCGCTGCCTGGCCATAATCCCAGCCAACTAACTTGACCCTTGAGTTTTTCAGTGGGGTATGACTGCTTGTAGACTACAGAGTTCTATGTTCTACTTTTGGGGGGGAGGTGCCAGCTCTGCTGCACCAGCACTGCTCCTTCCCCAAGGACCCCCAACCTGAACTGGGCTCAGATCTTCGGCAGGCTGTGCACCCCTGCTTTGATCCACCACTTAATTCCTCCCACCAGGTGGGCCTGGAGAGAGAAGCAGCAGCTGCTGTAGCTGCCCCACCTCCGCTGCCCCCGGGGCTGGAAGCCGAACGGAGAACTCCTTCCACTCCTGCAGCTTTTCCCACTAACCTTCTCAGCAGTCTTTGGTGTTTGTGGGTTGAGAAGTCTCGTAACTGCCGCAGCTCACTGAATCAGGGCGCTAGGGCGTGCTCTGCCCGGTTGCTGCTCTTGTTGGTCCACGCCGCTCAGGCTGGGCTCTGCTCCACTCCGTTCCCAGCTCCCAGCTCCCAGCTCCGTGCAGGATAGACCTCACCCAGAGACCATCCAGGCTGTCCTGGGCTGGAGCCCTGCTTCCCTCTGCTGTTCTGTGGGTTCTGCAGTTCTAGAATTGGTTCAGAGCCATTTTCTATAGGTTTTTGGAGGGGCTCGGCAGGGAGGTCAGGCTGGTCCCTGCTTTCCAGCCGCCATCTTGGCTCTGCCCCCAAAATCTTTTATTTATTTATTCATTTGTTTGTTTAAATAAATTCTACATGCAGTGATGAGGGCTTTAGATAGATTACAAAGAAGTTAATGCTCAGTAATAATGACAAAATCATTGACTCTTGGGTCAGAGAACCCAAGTTCAAATCCTACCTCTGTTTAGTGAACCATGTTACTTTGGGCAAGTCACTTAACTCTACAGCTTCAATTTCCTTTTTTTTTTTAAATGAAAGGGTTGAATAAATTTACATCTCGTGTCCTTTCTGCTTCTAGATCTATGAACTTATGATTAGTTTAATAAAATTATTGATTTTTTAGGTTGTTTTTAGCATCCTTTAAAATGTAAGTTGGGACAGATAAATGCTTAATAGTCACCAGTGAAACCTAAGAAATGGCAACTCCTTAGAATTTTTTTTTCTCAGAACTCTTTGATGTCAATATATGCTTATTTGAAGAAAAAAAAACTTTTTAAATTTAATAAAATGTAAATATTGTTTTTGTTCTACTTTTTTTTTTGGCTTACAATTGCTTTTAAACATCATGTGGAGCTGAACAAATAAAAGAAGATATCCCCTAAAGATGAGCTGATGACATTTTTCTGCATAACAATTTTGCCTTAGTATAAAGGCTTCTAGCATCACATCAAAGAGAATGGGGCATGATGGAAGTTGGCTAGCAAAGGTCATTTTGAAAGCCACTATTACAGATGGCTTCCAATACCCTCAGTTCTTTTATTATGTCCTTTCTTGTTGGTTTCCATAAAGGAGACGGTTTTTTAAAATAACTAACTGGACATTTGATGGACTAACAGTGTGAAAAAAGGTGAACCAAAGTCTGAAATCTTGCTAAGGATTCTAATCTAACTTACATTCTTTCAGGTCTTTCGGACTTTTCAGACTTCAGTTTTAACCCGTTTACTCTCCATTTGAAACATCCTCATGTTCATTCTCAATTTGCTACTCACTGTTGCCCATTGTCTCCTATAAGCATTTTCAGTCTTCTCCTTTTTCTTATTTCACACTTTTGTTTTCAGGTTCCCTTAGAGGTCGATCCTTCATACCTGTCCTTAAGCAGGCATGTTTGTTGTGATATGGTTTATCTTGGGTCAACAATGAAAACCCGATGTGCTGAATTTTTACTTGCTAATTAAACTGGCACATAGAAGGAGCTTACTAAAAAGCATATTGACTAAATTAATAGAATTTACCACAATGCTTTTAAAAATATTTAGTATTGTATTTTCCCCAGTTATATGTAAAAAACAATTTTAACATTTATTTTTAAAACTTTGAGTTCCAAATTCTCTCCCTTCCCTCTCCAAGCTCCCTCATTGAGAAGGCAATCAGTTCAGTATAGGTTATACGTGCGTAATCATGTGAAACATTTCCACATTAGTCATGTTAGTTCACCCTCACTTAGGTGTGACAGACCTTTCCTGCTGACCTTCTAAGTTGTCTTTGGCTGGAATATTATTTCATCCCATCATTTTTCTGGGTTCTGCTGCTCCAGGAATTGTTTTATGGCATTATTTAAAGGTATTCAGAGTGGTTTGGGGAAGAACTCAGTTGAGTAGTTGTCTTTTCTCTGCCATCTAGGCTCTGCCCTGCCACCTCAAAATATTTTTCTAAAACAAAACACCATCCACTAGCACTCATAGCAAAATGAAAAAGATTAAGTACAAGAGAGAGAAGAAAATAAAGAGGTGAAATTAGGGAAAAGGGAAAAGATGAGAAAAGTCTAATGTGAGAGCAGTCTATAAACTATGATTATATAAGTCAATAGAAAGGAAGCTATTCTTTGAAAGAGGAAAAAAAGGAGAGACATAGAAAAGTAGAAGAGCAGTGAAAGGTGGGTTGTGGGAAAAGAGTACATTGCAGATATGGTATGCTACGTAGTGAAGGAGCAACAAAGCTCGAATCAGAAATATATTGGGCAAGAGAGCTAGGAGGTTTCCATCCTTAATCCTAGCAAGTACAGTGATCTTCTGATCTAATATATTATGCCTTTTTTTATGGCTTCCACGATTAGTAATGAAATGAACCAATTGTGTCCACAAAGAGTTCCTGTCACTATCAATCTCTCCAGGACCCAGCCCAATGGTCTAATCAGTAAGCACTAAATAAATATTTGTTGTACTATTGGATAGTAATTGACATCCATATGCTACTACCAATTTGCCCAGTGCTTTCCACACATCGTTCGAGTTTCACTATGTGACTGTGTTAGGTAATATAACTGCCGACATTATTACCTCCATTTAATAAACTGAGTCTCTGATAGACTTACCATGAGTACACACCTACAAAATGACAGAGGAAGGATTTGATTGAATCCAGGTCTTCTGGACTCCATGTCAAGAATCAACTGCTCTCTATAATATTATATATAATCATTTTCCTTAAAATAGGCCATGGTCTATTATTTTTCATTCTCTTTCAGTGGATTATAGTGTCCTAATAACATGTCCTGAAGATAATATTTATAGGTAATTTAAACTAACTATTTATTTTGCTGGTGAAGAAACAGCCCTATAGAAGTTAAAGGCCTTGACTCTGGTCATACTACATAGAGCCTTGGGCAAGTTAATTTAAAGGGAAAGATAGTGAAATTAGGATAGATGGGGATGGAGCTCATGTAAAATGAGTTAAAAGTTAATCTATGGATTTTTTTTCTCTGCTGTCACTCCTGATCATCAACATTTTCTGTTTTAAAAGTAAGAAAAATTAAACTGGTACCAAGATTCATTCATTCATTCATCAAACATGCATTCAATAATTATGCATTGAGTAACTTGTAAGTGTAAATGTGCCATATCAGATACTGTGAGGATTCAAAATTTTGTCTTATAACATATAAGATGTGTACTGTGATATCATGGAATTCACAATACTATAGGTAAGATAAGATACATACAAAATATTGGGAATATAAAGTAATATGTAATAATTGCTAAAGGACCCAAGGCAGGAGGGAAAGATAACTTTCCTTTGGCATGATTAGTGAAAGCATAAGGGGGCAAGATGGCAAACTAGGAATGTGAGAGGACATTCTAAGAAGAGGGAACTTTGAGATGAAATGCACAGAAGCAAGAAAGTTCAATGCATGTTTGATGAGCTACAAACAGTCCAGATTAAACTATGAGATTTATTTTTTTAAATAGAGCAAAAGTTATGCTGTGGCAAGATTTTTAACATTGATTTCCCTGAGGAATTTATTTGTTTGGCAATAGGGAGCCATTTGAGCTTTCTGAGCAGGTGGATGATATGATAAAAATAAGACTAATCTGGGGAAATATACAAAAGGATGATAAAGATTTGGACCTAAGAAATACCTAATTGGCATTGTAGGGTGGGAAAAACATCATGGAATGTGATATCTGATTGGCTGTGGAGGCAATAGAAAAGGAGGATGTAAAGAAGCCCTCAACTTATGAGCTTGAGTGATACGACAAAGTAAAATTATTTAAACAGGGATGTCAGGAGGTGAAGTGACTCATGGGGGGTGAGGAGGAAGTGCAGTTTTTGACATGTTGAGCTTTAATTGTCATTAGGACTTCAGGTGGACATGTCCCATCAGGGAGTTAAAAATATGGAAGTGAAGCTTGGGAGACAAAAAAGGGCTAAATATAAAGATTTAAGAACTCATAATAGAGGAGTTTATTGAAGCCATGTGAGCATGATAGATCTCAAAAGGAGGAAGTAGAAGGTGAGAAAAGAGGTCTTAAGATAAATTCTTGGTAAATACATTTCAGAGATTGGTGGGAAGAAGAGGATCCAATGAAGGAGAAAGTAGAATGTTAGACCTGGAAATATGACCAGGAAAATTCAGTGCCATAGAAACCAGGGCAGAAGAGAATTTGAAAAAAAACTTATAGTTGATGGTGTCAAATACTTTCTCTATAACAGTTTCTGGCACAGTACTTTTGTTGATACTAGGGATAATAAACACTTAAAAAGGACACTTAACTTAATGATTGATTAGGCACCTATTATTGAGCTTCCTGAGAATGGTTCCAGGAGGGTGGTGGAGGAGAAAGCCAGACTGTAAGGGGATGAAAGTACATAGGAAGTGAGGTAGCAAGAGCAAGAATTCAGATTACTCAAATGTTTGGTAGTGTGGTATATGATCATAATAGACCATTACTGTGCTGTAAGAAATGATGAATAGGGTAATTTCAGAAAAACCTGGAAAGACTTACAGGAACTGATACAGAGTGAAGTGAGCAGAACCAGGAGAATATTGTGCACAGTAACTAATATTATATAATGAACAACTCTGAATTACCTACTTATTCACCGTGATGCAGTGATCCAAGAAAATCCCAAAGGAATCATGATGAAAATGCTATCTGCCTCACAAAAAGAACTGATGGAATCTGAATACAGACAAAAACATACTATTTTTCACTTCCTTTCTCTCTTTTTTAATTTCAAGTTTTCTTCAACAAAATGATTAATATTTTAATATTGTTTACATGATTGTACATGTATAACCTATATCATATTGCTTAGTACCTCAGAGATGGGGAAGGGCAGGGGAGCGAGGGAAGAATAGAATTTGGAACTAAAAATGGGACTTGGAATAAAACAAAATGTTAAAATTGTATATGTAATTAGGTAAAATAAAATATTTAATAAAAAGTTTGGTAGTGAGCAGGAGAGTACTAGAATATTATCTTAAGGAAATAGCTGGATCATTAGATTTTTTTCTTGTTTCTTTTTTATATGTGTGAGTTTTCCAGGAAGGATGAAATGAGAGTAAAGAACTTCTCACTTTCAGAATTCTTATCCCATTTCAAGGTTTATTCAATGGTCATCTCCCTTACAAAGCTAAATGATCCCTGTAGCTTCAGGTTTAGGATTTCTACGAAAATGGCTTTCAAATTACAATTGTACATTTATCCCTTTATTAAGATTATAAAGGCTGTAAAAATATAAGCAGTCAAGCAGCAGTAATGAAAATAAGCAACCTTGAGTACCCAAAGTGACTCCTTGCTGAAAAGTGAGAGTTTCACCAGGTCAATCATTGAATAAACATTTATTTAGCCACCTACTATGTTCCAGGCATTGTGCCAAGTGCTAGGGATGTAAAGAAAAGGACAAAAAGACAATCTCTGCTACTGAGGGGTTCACAGTCAAAAGGGAAAACAACATGTAAACATGTACCAATAAGTTAAATATAAAATAAAATGGGAATTATCAACACAGGGGAAGAAGGAACTAGAATTAAAGGGTACCAGGAAAGACTTCCTATAGATGATGGGATTTTAGCTTGGACATGAAGGAAGCCAGGGACTTCAGAAGGCTTTCATAAGCACAGATGATTGAATTTGTGAGAACAGCTGACAAGATCACCAAGTTAAATAGTGAGGGGAGAGAAGAGGAGAAGGTCTAGGACAGAGCCCTGTGGTATACTCACAATTATCAGGTATAACCTAAATAAAAATCCAGCAGGCCACACTGATGATGAGGAGGGGTTGGATGTATAGGAAGAAAACCAGGCAAGAACAGTATCATAAAACTTAGAGAAAAGAGAATATGATGGGGAAGATGGTAATCAATGGTCCCAAAGACTAAATACAGGTCAAGAAGAATGCGGATTGAGAAAAAAAAACTATTAGATTTGGCAATTAGGAGATTGTTAGTAACTTTGGAGAGAACAATTTCCTTCTGAATGATGAGGTTGGAAGCCAGACTGCAGAGAATTAAGAGACTGAGAAAAAGGAAGTAGAGGCATCCATTGTAGACAGCCTCCACAAGGAGATTAGCCACAGATGGAAGGAGAGATATAGGACTCAGAAATGGATGGATAAAGTAAGAGTTTTTTGAAGATAACAGAAACATGGTCATATTTGCAGGCATAGTGAGGCAGTCAGTAGACAGGGAGAAACTGGAAGAGCCATGACCAGCTCCATGTGATTATTTTTTCTCCTTCATTTTAAGCCCCAGAACAGCTCAGACAATTTTCTGAAAAGAGTGAATTACTTCATCAATTGCCTAAATGTTCACACAAAAGTAAGTACTGGGCTATAAGACTAGACCTTTTCAATTTTGTAAGGTTCTATGTATCTGAGGGAATTAAACCTCTTCTTGTTTTACAACCTTGTTTTTTACATAGTTACATTTTTACTGGTCCACAACATTGTGATATTTTATTTATCTGTGCAATGGGACCTTGGGATGCTTTCCATCTTTGTATGTGGAACTTAGTGTGACAGCCTGAGTAATGCCTATCACAAGTCTTCCTCATATTTCCCATTCATGGTTCTCTGTTCTGCCTCAAACTACTTTTTATTTACTTATCTGTATGTATCTTCTAAATAAAATGGAGGACCTTTAAAAGCCGGGAAATGCTTCATTGTCTCATTTTTGTCTTTGTAATCCCAGCACCTATCATGCTAAGAGGTGAGGGAGGCATGGAGAAAATTTCTAGGGTAAAAACTCTCTTCTACTTATAGTCATAAATTATTCTCCCAGAAGCCGACTTCCAAGGTCCTCCAAATACAAAGACTCTGCCTACACCAGATTGGGATGACACACTGATACAGATCAGTATCTCATCTGCAATTTATCATCATAAGCAGTTTATTGGAGACATTTAATCATTAAGTGAATTGCCCATAGTCACACAATTAATATGTTTCAGAGGCAAGCTCTGATCCCAGGCCTTCCTAATTCCAAGGCCAACCTTTTCTGTACCATATCATGGCAGACAGTTTTGTGCTTTTTAAACAAAAGAGACCTGTGATTTCATCGGTGTAAGGAGATCCTAGTGAGTCACTTCCTCTGAGTTACCTGAGTCACTGAGAGCTTGAGTAACTTACATAGGGTCACATAGCATGTGCCCAAGGTGGAATTTGAACCCAGGTCTATGTATTTATGAGGGTAATACTCTGATCACCTTGTCAAACTGCCTTGGCCAAAGTGGTGTGTTGACCTACATTGAGCTAAAGGCTATGGAGAGAGTGTGGAAATAACTGATGGGCTAATATCCTGAAAGCAAAAAGAGGGTATGGTTTTAAAGACATAAGTGTATGTGTTAATCTAGGGAAATGAAAGGACATTTATTTTTCTGAGATGAGACCAAAGTAAGAAAAAAGATGATGAGTAAGGCTTTACAGAGATTTTAAGTCAAAAAGAATGGTGTGGATTGGCATGCTAAAAAGGGGGGAATTGTCATATGGCTTGTTTTCTTTCTAAAGTGGGAGGCAAAGTAACATCTGTTGAGGATGAGAAGTGTGGTGGTTAAATTGAGGATTTAAGGAGTATGCTTTAGAATAGTTACAGTGGGAAATCCAACAGGAAATTAACAAGAAGTGAAAAAAAAGTTTAGTTGAAAAGAAGGGGGTACCCATATGAGATTAGTTCATATGAATCAATAGTTCCCTAAGTGCTTTAATCCAGTGCTTAGCACAATGCCTGGAACATTAGCTACTTAATAAAAGTTTGTTCACTTGATGTCTTATAGTGGTCCCAGTCAGAATGTTGCCATGATTTTTTTTAGCCATGCTTTGCAGCTTGAGGAACAGAAATCAAATATGCAGATCATGGAGATGACAAAGGGATTGGAATGATGGGTTTGTTTGAAGGTCAAGGTTAAAAAAGATTAGAAATTAGCAAAGAATATGCTTTATTGCTTTGGAAAACTCATTCTAGCCAATGATTCTATGCCCAAATCTTTCCAAACCTTGCCGGAAATATTTCTTTTGGGTGCTTATGCCTAAGGAATAGCATTGCTATTCTGGCTGGTACAGTGGTAAGTATGTATATTTCCCCTACCAGGAACCAAAATGGGGTAAGGGAGCCTCAGTAATAATGCAAATATATGCATAGGGCCAAAAACATGGCAGTGGTATGGTGATGATACATAGAAATAAAAAGTAAACTTTATGTGACAATACAAAATTGATAGTTATCAATCAAAATAAAGTACCCCCAAATCTGATTGAAGAACTTCATTCTAATTGTTTTTTTTAACTTCAAGAGATTGTTCTTGTTTGAAACAATATCTGTGTTCTGCAAAATTTATAGTTTTTGAAAATTTTGGTTATCAAGGTCACCCTCTCAGAGGTTTTACAAAGCTCAAGATCTAAAAAGTACCTTTCTGGTCAAATAAGGGAGACCACGAACAGAAGCAAATAAATCTCCAAAGGCAATTTGCTCATTTCACTCCCTAAGAGTAGCCCTGCAAGTACATAGATGCCAGCGACAATACAAAATGTTGAATGTGATCCAGGTTGCTGTTCTTGTAATTGGAAAGCTTTGGTTCAGGACCAAAGGAGTCTAAGGGAAAAATGATGATGTGAAACTAACAATCAATGGACACTACATTCTTTTTTTTCTGAGAATGGTAACAGCAGAAAAGCACTGAAACATCAAATTGATTGCCTAGAAAACAAGCTCAATTAAGAAGCATTAGATTTGGAGACTTTTCTGCAGGCAATGGAGTAGCAGAGTTCTTTTCATGACTGGCAAAATCCCTGACAATATTCAATTCTTTTTGATAAAGTTTTTTTGAGAGGTTGTAAATCCCCTTATTCTTAGAAAAAAAATTAAATACAATAAAACAATTATCTATGTAACTTGTTCCCTAATTGCCTAATTGTTACCTATTACTTATATTAACATTTTTGCACATTTACAATCATGGTAATTTTTCAAATCTTTAGCAACAAAGGATGGACTGCCTATCTATCACATACCTCTTTCCTTTTAGTGTCAGTTGCCTCTTAGCAGCAAAGAGGCACAGTGAATGAATAGAGCACTGGACATGAAGTCAGGAAAACCTGTGTTCAAATCTAGATTCAGACACAGATTAGTTACCTAATTTCAAGTCCCTTAACCTCTCCCAGCCTCAGTTTCTTCGTCCATAAAATGAGAATAATAGCACCTATCTCACAGAGTTTTTGTGAGGATCAAATGAGACAATTCTAAAGTACTATATAAATATTACTTATTGCTATTGTTACCTTACCTTCATTGAACCTCTTAAGGATCAACTATCATATGAATATAGATTTTGAGCTGGAATAGACCATAGAGATCATTTAGTACCTTTTACAAGTAAGGACACTGAGGCTAGATATGTTAAGTGACTTTCCAGAGGTAGTTAGTATGAAAGCTGGGGTTGGAACTAAAATCTTAGTACTCTTTTGCCTGTGACATGCTGCTGGCCTGCTCTTAGAGAGAAGAAGCTGGAATCTTTCTATAGACCTTTCACTGGCTAGAGGAGAGCATGATGTTAGTGAATATTCCTGCTCCTCCCCAGTGAGCCTTGAAGGGGTGGATGTGGAGCTCAAGTTGTTCTATAGTCTCCCTTATCTGAGCAATACTGCTATTCTCCAACTGACAGGATGTTTCAAGATGGAGAACCATGATCATATGCCTTTCCATCTATGTCACTTATCACAACATGTATATCTTTTTAAAAAAAAGTAAGTCAATAGTGAATCCTCTCCAAAATGGGTTTGGCAACTGAAAACAGATTTATAAACAATATAAGCATGCCATAAAGCATCTTGCCCTAGGAAGCAGTTACAATATAGAGCAAAGCATATACCTTTCAAGGCAGGAGACTTGGATTCAAGTCACATTTCCCTCATTTCCTAGTTGTATGGTCTTCGATAGGTCAATCAATTACTGAACTTAAAATTCTTCATTTGTCAAAAATTTATCAGTTTTTTCTTACCTATCTCACAGGAATGTTGTAAGGAAAAAAATGGAATATGTATAAAAAGCACTTCATAAATGATAAAATACCAATGGCACCAATTTTTCAAACCCATATACCATGAGTCATATTATCTCCCTTATGAACATACCAAAAAACAGTGATTCTAATATTTCAACACAGAAAGGCTATATCCTTGGTATTAAACTTATGTCCTCCATTAAATTCCTTCTCCATGAAAAGCCAAGCTGGCAAAGAGAAGCCCGAAAGTTGCCTGACCTCTCCCAAATTTCCCTTGGAAACAATGATAAATCAAGCCTCTGAACAAATTCTGGAGCAATAGAACCCACAAAAAGATGGAGTGAAACAATTTTCCTGCTTAAGATAACTTAGAAAGACTTTAGGAAAGGTCTGTCTCACTTGGGTAAAAGGGAAGTACAATGCAGAAGATACCCAGGCAAGCCAGCAGGAGGGTTTTAGGCACGTTGCAGATCAGCAAGTGAGGCCCCCGGGGTCCTGCCTTGGCAAACCAGCAG
This sequence comes from Trichosurus vulpecula, assembly GCF_011100635.1. Classification (NCBI taxonomy): domain Eukaryota; kingdom Metazoa; phylum Chordata; class Mammalia; order Diprotodontia; family Phalangeridae; genus Trichosurus; species Trichosurus vulpecula. Next base: position 92,379,706 of record NC_050576.1, on the reverse strand, counting down.
TGAGGCCTCCAGCCTCTGTGCAGAAGGCAATTTGTGAGCCCTGGAACCCTAGCATAACAGGCATGACTAGGCCAGGCCACCCTTAGCACAGTAGGCAAGCTGGAAGCACCAGAGGTCTCAGCATGGAAAGCCAGTGATACGGCCACTGGCTCCCCACATAAGAATGGGGTAGTGCCCCCTGTGCCTCAGGAGCAGAATTTAGTTTTAAAAGTCATGAAATATGCTGAAAATGAGTAAGAAACAGAAATGAGCCTTGACCATAGAAAACTACTATGGGGACAGGGAAGATCAAAACACAAATGCAGAAGAGAACAATGTCAAAATGCCTACATGTGAAGCCTCAAAGGGGGATATGAATTGGTCTCAGGTCCAAAAAATCCCTTTGGAAGAGCTCAAAAAGGATCTTATAAATTGAGTAAGAGAAGTGGAAGAAAAAATTGGAAAAGAAATAGGAATTAGGAAGGAGAGTTATGAAAATGAAAAAGAGTCAACAGCTTGGAAAAGGAATCATAAAAATTGAATGAAGAAAACAACTCCTTGAAAAATAGAATTGGCCAAATTAAAAAAAAATCCACTGAAACAAACAGCTCCTTTAAAAGTAGAATTGGCTAAATGGAAAAGGAGATACAAAAGCTAATAAAAGAAAATGATTCCTTAAAAATTAGAAGTGTGCAAGTGGAAGGTAATGACTCTATAAGATCTCAAGAATCAGTCAAAAAATCAAATAAATGAAAAAATAGAAGAAAATGTAAAATACCTCATTGGAAAAACAACTGACCTGAAAAATGGATCCAGGAGGGATAATTTAAGTTATTGGACTACCTGAAGGCCATGGTAAAAATAAACAAAAGGGTGGAAATCATCTTTCAAGAAATAATCAAGGAAAACTACCCTGATATCACAGAACCAGATGGTAAAATAGTTATTGAAAGAATCCACTGATCATCTTCTGAAAGAGGTACCAAAATAAAAACTCCACGGAATATTGTAGTAAAATTCCAGAGTTATCAGGTCAAGGAGAAAATATTGCAAGAAGCCAGAAAGAAATACTTCAAATATCAAAGAGCCACAGTCAGGATTACACAGGGATTAGTAGTTTCCACATTAAAGGATCAGAGGTCTTGGAATGTGATATTCTGGAAGACAAGAGAGTTTGCATTACAACCAAGAATCAACTGCCCAGTATAACTGAACATAATCTTTCAGGGGAAAAGATGAACACTCTGTAATGAAAAGACCAGGGCTGAACAGAAAATTTGATGTTCAAATACAAGACTCAAGGGAAGCATAAAAAAGTAAACAGGAAGAACGAACAAACATGATATTCAATAAGATTTAAAATGCTTTACCTACATGAGAAGATGATACTTGTAACTCTTGAGAACTGTATCTCTATAAGGCAATTAGAAGGGGTATACTTAGACAGCAGGTATTGGTATAAGTTGACTTTGATGTGATGATATAACAAAATTAAGGGGTGAAAAAAAGGATTGCAATGGGAGAAGAGGAAAGATAGAGGCAGAAGAGAGTAAATTACATTGCATGAGAAGGCACAAAAGACCTACAGAGATATAGTAGAGGGGGGAAAGAGAGAGGAAAGCATTGCTTGAATCTTATTCTCATTGGATTTGGCTCAAAGAGGGAATAATATACACACTCAGTTGGGTATAGAAATTTATCTTACCCTATCGGGAAGTAGGAGGGGAAAGGGGAAAAGAAAAAGGAAGGGGACTGATAGAAGGCAGGGCAGAAGGGAGGACATAAGTAGAAGGGAAAAAGGTGAAAGAAGAGGCAGAGGTACTGATAGCAGGGAGGATAAACTGAGGGAGGTGGTTGTCAGAAGAAAAACTTTGGTGAGGTGGGACAGGATGAAAGGAGAGAGAAAAGTAGAAACAGAGAAAATATGATAGAGGGAAATACACAGTAATTATAATTGTGAATGTGATTGTGATAAACTCTCTCATAAAATGGAAGTGGATAGCAGTGTAGATTAAAATCCTTAAATTGAAAACCTTAAGTGTTGACTACAAGAAACCCATGTGAAGCAGAGAGATACACAGAGAGTGAAGGTAAAAAGTTGGAGCAGAATATATTATGCTTCAGCTGAAGTGAAAAAAAACCACACACACAAGGGTATCAATTCTGATCTCAGACAAAACAAAAGCAAAAATAGATTTAATTAAAATAGATAAGGCAGCAAACTATGTCTTGCTAAAAGGTATCATAGACAATGAAGTAATATCAATACTAAGCATCTATGCACCACAGTGATATAGCATCCAGATCCTTAGAGGAAAAGTTAAGTGAGTTACAGGAAGAAATACAAAGCAAAACTATACTAGTGGGGAACCTCAACATCTCCCCCTCAGAACTAGATAAATCTAACCACAAAAGAAACAAAAAAGAATTTAAGGAGATGAATAGAATGTGAGAAAAGTTAGATATGGTAAATCTCTAGAGAAAAGTGAAACTGGATAGAAAGGATGTACCTTTTATCTCACTGTAGATTTTGTGTATGGTACACAAAATACAGCCTACATTTTGTATATACCTACACAAAAATTGACTATATATTAGGGCATAAAAACCTCACAATCCATGCAGAAAGGCAGATATATTAAATATATCCTTTTAAAATCACGATGTAATAACAATTGTGTGTAATAAATGGGCCAAGGAATCATGGGCTAAAACCTAATTGGAAACTAAATAATCTAATCCTAAAGAATGAGTAGGTCAAACAACAAATCATAAAATATCACATCATCCAAGAGAATGACCATAATGAGACAAGATACCAAAACTGATGGGATGCAGCCAAAGCAGTCCTTAGGGGAAATTTTGCATCTCTAAATGCTTACATGAATAAAATAGAGAAAGATCAATAAATTGGGCAAGCAACTAAAAAGCTAGAAAAAGAACAAATTAAAAATCCACGATTAAGTACCAAATGAGAAATTCTGAAAATCAAAGGGGAGATTAATAAAATTGAAAGTAAGAAAACTATGGAACTAATGAATAAAACTAAGAGTTAGTTTTATGAAAAAAAGAAAAACAACAAAATAGATATACCTTTGGTTAATTTTATTTAAAAAAAGATAGAAGAAAACTAAATTATCCATATCAAAAATGAAAAACAGTGAATTCACCACCACTGAAGAGGAATTTAAATAATTAGAAGCTATTTTGCCCCACTGTATGCACAAAAAATGTGACAATCTAAGTGTAATGGACAAATATTTGCAAAAATATAAATAACCTAGAATAACAGAAGAGGAAATAAAATGCTTAGATAATAGTGGTAATATTATATAATGATATATAATAATAAATGGGTGACATTTCAGAAAAAGAAATTGAACATGCCATCAATGAACACCCTAAAGCAAAAATCTCCAGGGTCAGATAGATTTACAAGTGAATTCTACCAAACATTTAAAGAAAAATTAATTCCAAGACTACATATTTTTTTTTGAAAAATATGTGGAGCCCTCCCAAATTCTTTTTATGACAGAAATATGGGGCTGATACATAAATGAGGAAGAGTCAAAACAGAGAAAGAAAATTAGAGTAATTTCCATAAGGAATATTGATGCAAAAATTTTAAATAAAGTATTAGCAAAGAGATTACAACAATTTATCATGAGGATTATATACTATAACCAGGTGAAGTATACACCAACAATGCAGTGCTGGCTCAGTTTTAGAAAAAAATATCAGTATGTGGCCATATCAATAACAAAATTAAAAGAAATCATATGAATATCTCAACAGATTCATAAAAGTCTTTTGTCCAATACAGCACCCATTCCTATGAAAAACACCAGAGAGCATAGGAATAAATGGAGTTTTCCTTAAAACAATAAGCAATATTTATTTAAAACCATCATCAAACATTATCTGTAACAGCGATAAGCTAGAGGCAATCCCAATAACATCAAGGGCAAATCAAGGATGCCCACTATCACCATTATTATTCAATATCATACTAGAAATGTTAGCATAAGCAATAAGAGAAAAAGAAAGAAATTGAAGTAATTAGAATAGGCAATGAGGAAACAAAGGTTTCACTCATTGAAGATGATATGATTGCATACATAGAGAATCCTAGGGACTCAACTAAAAATATGTTGGAAAGAATTAATAACTTTTGCAAAGTTGCAGAATGTAAAATAAGTACACATTAAATCATCAGCCTTTCTATATATTACCAACAAAGTCCAGCAGCAAGATATAGAAAGGAAAATTTCATTTCAAATAACTACACAATATGATATATTTGTGAGTCTACCTGCAAGACAAACCCCAGACCTATATGAACACAATTAAAAAACAATTTTCACACAAATAAAGTCAGATCTAAACAATTGAGAAAATATCAATAGCTCATGGGTAGGAGGGACAAATAGAATAAAAATGACAATTCTACCTAAAGTAATTAACTTGTTCAGTGCCTTACCAAGGAAACTACCAAAATATTCTATTGAGCTAGAAAAAAAAATAATAACAAAATTCATCTGGAAGAACAAAAGGTTGGAATGTCAAGAGAATTAATGGAAAAAATGCAAAGGAAGGTGGCTAACCAGATATAAAACTATATTATAAAGCAGAAATCATCAAAAACTATTTGGTAATGGCTAAGAAGTAGAGTGGTGGATGAGTGGATAGTTTAGGTACACAAGACACAGTAGCAAATGACTATAGCAATCTGCTGTTTGATAAACCCAAAGACTCCAGCTTCTTGAATAATAACTTACTATTTGACAAAATCTGCTGGCAAAACTGGAAAATAGTGTGGCAGAAGCTAGACGTAGATAAACATCTCACCTCATATACCAAGCTAAGGTCAAAAAGGGTACATGATTTAGACAAAAATGGTGATACCATAAGCAAATTAGGAGAGGAAGGAATAGTTAAACTGCCAGATCTATGGAGAAGGGGAGAATTTATGACCAAACAAGAGATAGAGAACATTATGAAATGGAAAATGGATAATTTTTGATTACATTAAAGTTAAAAAAAAGTTTTGCACAGACAACCAAAGCAACCAAGATTAGAAGGAAAGCAGCAAGCTAAGAAACAATTTTTGCTGTCAATGATGAAGGCCTCATTTCTAAAATATATAGAGAATTGAGTCAAATTGATAACAATACAAGTCATTTCCCAATTTATAAATGGTCAAAGGATATAAACAGGCAGTTTTCAGATGAAGAAACTATAGCTACCTATAATCATATGAAAAAATACTCTAAATTGCTATTGATTAGAGCAGGGCTGTCCAACCTCAGCTTTTTATTGAAACAATAGACAATATATTTTGATTTGCCATTTTAGTGAGAGCTCTGTGGTAGCCTGGCTTTTTTTTCCTAAAGCATTTATGTAAATCTCTATGCTTGCAGTGGGGCTGCATAAATTACACTGTGGGCTGCATGTACCCTGGCCACATTTTGGACAGCCCTGGATTAGAAGAATGCAAATTACAACAACTCGGAGGAACCACCTCACACTTATCAGATTGGCTAATATGACAGAAAAGGAAAATGATAAATGTTGGAGAAGATGTGGGTAAAGTGGAACACTAATTCATCACTGGTGTAGTTGTGAACTGATCCAACCATTCTGGAGAACAATTGGGAACTATCCCCATAAGGAAACCAAATTCTGAATGCCTTTTGGTCCAGCTATATCGCTACTTGGTTTGTATCACAAAGAGATCATAAAAGAGAAATTGACCCACATGTACAAAAATATTTATAGCAGCTCTTTTGTGCTGGCAAAGAATTGGAATTTGAAGGAATGCCTTTCAATTGGGGAATGGCTGAACAAGTTATGTTATATGAATGCACTGGAATGCTCTTGTGCTATAAGAATGATGAGCAAGTGGATTTCAGAAAAACCTGGAAAGAATTATATGAATTGATCCTAAGTGAGGTAAGAAGAACCAAGAAAATATTGTACACAGCAACAGCAACATTGTGGGATGATTAACTATGACTATAACTTCTCAATAGCACATTGATCCAAGGCTATTTCAAAAGACTCATGATTGAAAATGCTAATAATATCCAGAGAAAGAACTATGGAGTCTAAATGAAGATTGAAGCATCTTATTTTCACTTTTCTTTTATTTTTTTTTCTTTCCTGTTGTTTATCCCTTCTGTTCTCATTCTTCTTTCACAGTATGACTAATGTGGAAATACGTTTAACACAATTGTACATGTAAAACCTATATCAGATTGCTTGCTTTCCTGGGGAGGGGCAGGGAAGGGGAGAGGGGTGGGTGAGAGAAATTTTGAAACTGAAAATTTTACAAAATTGAATGTTGAAAATTATTTTTACGTATAATTGTAAAAAATACAATACTATTAAAGAAAAAAAATAAATCCTTCTCCAATTCCAGCCCAGTGGTGGACTACACATTGATTTGATTTTTCAACGACCAGGACAGATAGATTTGTAGAGAGTCACTACCAGTTTGGCAGCAGGGTGAAGAGACTTTGGTTAGAGGAATTCTTAAAATCCCTTTTCTTAATATGAGCACCATATTCTTCTCATACCTAATAGATTACTCTTGAACTTGTTCCTGTTTGAGATAGGAAACTTTAAAGTTAATGGTATTCCAGGTTCCTTATTGGCTGGAGTGAGTGTCAGGAAGATCTGAATTCAATCCTGCCTCAGATGCAAACTATGTGACTCAGAATGGGTCACAACCATTTCCACCTTCACTTTTGCCATCTGTGAAAAGAGGAAAGAAGAGCACTTACTTGAAAGAGTTGTGAGAATCAAATGAAATAATATGTTCAAAGCTCTTTTTAAACCTTAAAGTATAATAGGAATGTTAGGTATATTTATTATAATACTTAAAAAAGTTAACTCTTCTCTTTCTCCTAATTATCCGTATTTACTGGTTTGGTTATTATGAATACAAACATTGATCATTTATTAAGCTACAAAAATTTTTTAAACATTAGATTAGCTTTCTTCCTCATGTAGTAATAAATTTAAGAACTTATTCATGTCCCTATTAGTCTCAAATTCCATGAACATTTCTATTATTTATTTTCCCAGTCATAAATTTTATATAGAATGAAGAGCTTTTCAACTTGTACAACAGTAAATAAAAGTGATTTATCCATGGATCATAAATTCAATATGGTAAAATATTCAGTATTTTATTTTAGTAACTGACAAAAACTGAAATGAATTTTCCCATCAGGTATGTATGTGGGATGGCATTAATTCATTTTGAGGTCTGTAAGAAAAAAAAAGTTTATGATATTTGTGGCATCATGTTTGAAAAGTTAAAGTTGTGGATCAGGCAAAGGGCAATTGAGAGGAATGTGGTAGGAATGAATAGAGTGCAACAAATTAACAATAAAGAATTCCTCAAGAAAAGCCACACAAATGATGTCACCATGGAGAATGGCTGGAAATGAAGGCAGGTCAAAAAGGCAGTGAGAGTAAGGGCTAACCAGTGGACATCATGAATGCTCAGTTGGTATCCACCAAGTAAAAAAATGTAGATCAAGTTTGGAAGACTCACAGTGGAGGATCGTGGAAGCAAATGACCTAGAAATAAAATAGATGGGAAGGTGTGAATGGATTGTGACCTGAACTTTGGAGAGATTATCCATATTGGTGAGATCATAGAGACACATGTAAGGAACACCATTCCATTAAGATGAATGGAGCTATTTACTGAAGAATATTTTTTAAAATGGGGTTTTGTGTGAAAGAAAAGGTTTATATTGTCAAATGACATGGGATATTACCATTCTTATGGATGACCATTCTGATGCCTAATTTGAGTAGAAAAAAATAAAATTGTTTGAATATATAATTGTTAATGTGTGTATAAAATAGCTTTCATGTAGGATTTCAACAATTATGGAGAAAAAATTATCTGTAATGTCAATCTAAGGACTTAGTTTTCTTTGTAAATGAGGTAGCATGATGTCTTCTTTACAACTGAAGAATTAAATGTTATAAACAGGTGAAGAAAGATCCTTTATTCATTAAAAATTAAAGAAATGTGCATTCAGAGAAACAATTTCAAGGTCACTAAAGAGACTTCTCTGCTGAAGACCTCAGAGTTACAATACTTCATAGCATATCAGTGAATTTGCATATATAAACTTTATGGATAAAGAAGGTAAAACAAAGAAAAATTAAATCTCTTGAAGAGAACTGGTAAGTTAGAAACATTCCATTGATTGAGATTCTAGAGAGGCAGACTGGGGTAGTGGTTAATGCACTGAACTCAGGTTCAGAATTTGAACCTGCTGGGTTCAAATTCTGTTTCAATCCCTCCTTCAAAGACTAGCTCTGGACCAATTGCCTAACCTCTCCATGCCTCAGTTTCCTTACCTGTAAAAAGAGGAGGAGAGTATATTTGATGGCCAATAAGTTCCTTCCCAACTCTTTAATCCTGGGAACTTCTGTGTACAATTGGGTCATTGCACACTAAACACTGAAGTGGGGATTTTAAGCGCAAAGTCTGACTGATATCATACACAGCCTAAATGGGTTATTAATTTCTGAAGAATTAGTATCAAATAAGGGAAAGAGTACTTAGGGTTTAAAGTTAGAGAAACCTGGATGAAATCCCACCTCTGCTACTTACTAGCTGGGCTAGTACATCTCAGTTTCACCATCTGTAAAATAAGAGGGGGGAGGATTATTAGTATACCTCTAAGTTCCATTTGAACTCTAAATCTATAATTGTAAAAATACATAACATGAAAGCAACAACCTCCAGGCAATGTTGCCTTATAGCCAAAGTGCCATTTGTGTAGTCAGTCAGTCAACAAACATTTATTATGTGCCTACTGTATTCCAGGGATTTTGCTAAGGGCTGGGGATATAAAGACAGGGGTAAAGTTCCTGCCCTTCAGGGGCTTACAATCTATTTAGGGATACTAATATACAAAAGGAAGCTAGGAAAAACAATGGGAATGGAGGGTAGAGGAAAGATACTCGCTGGATGGGTCGGGACATGATAAGAAGAAAGTGGAGTGTAGCTTATGGGAAATGAAGAAGTGGTTGGCCTAGGGCCTTCCTTAAACAGAGATTCTGGGAGAAGCTTCCCATTCTCCATCCACCAAATGGAGGGAGTGAAGAGCCAACAGCAAGAAGGTTCTGAGGAAGTATGAGTTACAGAGCTGGTGTGATCTTGCAGGATGAAGAAGTTGCAGGGATGGAAAAGTCCAGAAGAGTAGGGAAAGGAGAAAGGTGAAAAAGTCAAGTAAGTTTTAATTTAAATCCTTCTGGTATACACTAGATGGAGAGTGTGACACTTTACATCTTAGCACTCCCCAGTTCACTCTAAGGTAGTTAAGTTAGGTATAAGATTTCAATCTGTATCAGTGGAGAGAATATTCAAACTGGGAGTTCACCACACTTAATGAAATCATAGATCTGGGCGAAAGCAAATTAATATGAAAATTATGTTGAACACAATTTAATCTTTCTATAATGACCCAGAAAGTACCTCAGCACCTAGCAAAGTACTTAGAACAGAGAGGTAGCTTAATAAATGCTTGTTGATTGATTAAAAGCCCTTGGATTTTGCAGTGCTTCAGGGAACACTAAAAACATTAATTATCATTAAACTTGGGATGTGCTGAATGCTAGCTAACATAAATTTTCAGTTGGTACTCAGACAGTAAGAGTTATTACAGCACCTCCAAGGCCAAAATGATAACTTTGGCCAATCTACGGCTGCTTCTGAACTGATATAGAAATGCTATGTTTTCCTCATATCTCCAGGATAACTTTTGCAGTAACCAAAAGCAGCAGAATCGCCTAAAAAAAGCACTTAGAGTCTATTTTCCCCACTCTAGTTAAACTATTTCATGAAACTTTTAATTACATAAGTTTCCCAGAGCTTCAACTTCATGTCTCATGATCTGCTTTGCTATTATTTGCACTACACACTTAAAAATCCATTATCTCTCATTTTAAAAATGAATAAATTTTTCTTAATAAGTAAAGGTTGTTTTCAGGTTTTAACTGCTCCAGAAATTGAAGCCAGCTAACCTTCCTGACCTTTGCCTAATGATTGCGATTCCAATACAAGCCCTTATTAGCTGTAATTGTTACTGCATCAACATAAAATTTGTAAAACTATATGATTTTATTTTCAATGCTTCCATCAAAAAACAGAAACCCTCTGAACACTGTTTACTATAAAGATCCAAGAAAATTAAATTTTTATAATTGTTGGCTTTTTTAATGTGAATAATCACTTCAATAAATTTCAAGAATAAGAAAGAGGTTTCATTTCTGATACATAGTTTTAGAAGTATGTGAGTGTATATATGTGTATATTTATACATATATATGCAGTTTAGCAAGGTAACAAAACATCTCTAAATATATTCCCTTCTGTACTAGAAAAAAATTCGGATAAATTTCTAAGGTCAAAACATAATGGCCCAATATGAAGTTGATATCTGCCCTGCTCCCTCCCCCCAAATAAAGATAATCATTGACCACCCAACCGTCCTTGATGAATTCAAGCCATTTAGTACAGATGTACTAAATTCAGTGCTACTGAAAGAACTGTGGGGTATGATCTCTGAACCACTGTCAGTGAAATATAGAGACATAGGAAAAGGGAAGTTTTTATCACCTTTCCTTCCATAACATCTCTTGACTCTTTTCCCTTTTTCCTACTCACACAAACTACCAGAGTTTAAGTCCTCATTGTATTTATGTTCTACTATCATAAAAAGCTTCTTGACTGGTTTTTCTATTTCCTGGGTCTCCCTTCTCAATTTCTCCCTTCTCAAATTATTATGCCTGAAACACCAATCAGTATACTACTTCAAAATCTTCTCTGCTTTCCTATTGCCACTAGAATAAAATACATAATCCTTTATGTGGTGGCATGTAAAGCCCTCACTGTTATGGATCAATCTAATATTTTCAGTCCTATGCACACACTCACTTTTCTAGTCAAACAGGTCAGCTAGCTATTTCTCATACATTACATTCCATCTCTGACTTCAGTACCTTTTACACAGGTGGTTCCCCTATGTCTCAAATCCATTCCCTCCTAACCTCCAACATTTGGTAACCCTAGCTTCCCTGCAATGCACAGTTCAGGTGCAAACCTTCTAAAGGTCTTTCTTTATCTTCTCTGTCATCCCCGTTATTGAATTATAGTATTTTCTTCCTCTTGAAATTCCTTTGCCGAACTTTTTATTTATTTATCTGTGTACAAAGTGAATCCTCCCATTAGGATGTACGTTACTTCAGGATTGTGTCACTTTGACTTGTTATCCCCATGGCTGAGCATAGACACCTTTCCAGTATAAGATGCTTAGTAAGTGTTTGTTTAATTAAATTATAAAGGTTCAAAGAAAGGGTGGATAGGAAAAATCTAAAGGGAAAACAGTGGAGGTGGAATGGGGAATGGAAGGCTCTTAAGAACAAAGTTCTGAAATTACAAAAAAAGCAAAAAAAAATATTCTGATGAGACAGCCATGAAAGAAAAGGCCTAGGTTTGAATTCTTCCTCAGATACTTCCTAAGCTGTGTGATCCTGTATAACTTTCCCAACCTTAGTTTACTTATCTATAAAATAGAGCCAATGATTACATCTTCCTCACAGAGTTGATGCAAGGATTAAGTATAAAAGAGAATTTGGTAAAATATTCTTCAGAACTCAAAGTAGCATATAAAGTCAGATATTTTAAAATATTATTATTAATAATAAGGCAGCCTGTTATAATTTTGTAGAATTCTAATTTTTAATCAAGTTTTTTGCTTATGTGCAAAAAACAGTGCGGCTATTATTTCCAGCTATTGATCTTATTTTTCCCATCATCATTACACACAAGACTAATTTTTCTACCAGATTACAGCACTTCAAATATCTGAAGACAAATATTCTGTTATCCTAGTTCTTCTTTTCTTTAGACTATTTATTTCAAACAGTGTTCCTATGATCTCATTTTGCTTGTCATCTTCAGTAGAAGTTGAAATTTCTCAATAACAGTCTTAAACTGTGGTATTCTGAGCAATACTTCAGATATGGTTTACCCAGAATCAAATGCAATGGGATTTAAATACATACTCTTTGTTCTGGATACTAGAATTCTTTTAATTCAGCCCTAATTCATATTGATTATTTTGGCTTCCATTTCACATACTTCATTCCTGTTGAGTAAAATAACTAAAACCCAGAAGTTTTGTTGTTGTCTCATCCAATTCTTACTTTTTTGAAAAAAAATTAAACTATATTTATGCATCTGGGAAATATTTCCATTGAAAGATGTACTATCCCAAAGGCAGAGACTTCAAAGATTTTATAACCATCACCCCAACATTTTTCTTGCTTTTCTACACATTATTTCTGCAAATGAGGCAGCAATCCTCCAAATCTACCACTATGAAATCCAAATTGATGCAGCAATAAAAAAATAAATAAAACTCATCTTTTGTCAGATTTGACAGCAGCCAGCCAAGCATCTATTAGAGAAAAAAAAAAGCTCTCACAGACAAAATTCAGTTTCCATACAGATAACACTTGATAGTGCCAATGTAGCCATCTTGCTAACTCAAGTTATTAACAAACACTTCCTTTAAGTAGAGGAAATAAAACAACAAGTACCTTACAGTAAAGTAGTACTCACTTTCTTACTGTGCTACATATTATTTATAGCCATTTTGGTTCATTTAAAAAAAACAGCTGTTCTTCGGCCTTGATTCAGCCTTGTGTATTTTAGTTTCAGAACTCTTGGCAAATCCTTTCATCTAATCTTTTGTGTCAATTGTGCATTTCATGAAAAAAAAATCCTTCTTTCTACTTCTTCAACAATTAGTTATGGTACAAGGGGCAATCCATTTTCTCCTCTGCAGCTTTTCTTGTATTTATTCAAATCGTCATTCATTGTCCTTCGCTGTTGAAGGCTGAAGGCTTTATATTATTTCAACTGGTCATATTTCCACCATGGTTTTTATTTTCCCATTTCAAAAATTCTGTAATAAAGATAACTTTCTTGTCAGTTATCATTATTCTGTAAAACTTTGAATTTGAAAAGCCCTTTTCCTTTCCTATAGTTATGAGAATACCTAAAACACTGGGAAAAGATATTATTTGTTCCATTCCAAATATAGATCTATATCTACATATTTATATATAAAGAGTTATTAATTATTTTCTTTATTATCCAACTTCTCTTTTCAACTCTTTGCAGGTTTTGTAGTTTTAAATTTTTATGATAAATATTAATATCAATATCATATTATGTTATGACATAATTATAATATTATAATGCTTATAATAATATATAACAATACTATTTCTAAAATAATAAATAATAATTTTTAGTTTTATAATTTTTATAATCAAAAAGTAAATAAATTGTCATTTCATCTTTTTTTTTCTCTAGACTACATATGTCCCCCAAACTTAAAGATTTTCAATTAATTGATTATTCTTGTTGTTTGTTTTTTCACCCTCTCCAGGTTCCTCATATTCATGTTATGGTGGAAAGAGCTTTCAAAATTTATAGACAAAAAATCTGGATTTTAATCTTGACTCATTTTCAGCAAGTCAATTAATTTCTTTGGTCTTGGTTTCCTAATCTGTAAAGTGAGGGGAGTAGCCTAGATGAATATTCAGGTCCCTTCTACCTTGATGTTTAGAGTCCCGTGATATATTCAAGTGTTTTATGCTGCTTTTTGTAAAGACAGAACTGGTGCTCATTATGGATTTTCTTGGTGCTCCAAAATGATGAGATGCAGAGAGATTAATGAAATGTACTGACCCATTCTGGTTAGTACTTATACTTTGCCAATTGGATTATTCAACTTAGTGCATCCAGGAAGGAAGAAAGGAAAAGCAAGATTTATTACGCATCTAGGATGTTACAGGCACTGCGGTAATCACTTTATAAATATCTCATTTGAACATCACAACATCTCTGGGACTACCACAACAACTAGTTCACCACCACTCTCTATTCTGGACACTGTACCTCACCTAATGTAGATTAAGTATGAATTATCTTCCTTGACAACTATAGTATAGATGTGTAGTGACCTTATAGTTCACTAAGACCCTCAGACTGTTTCCCCATAAACTTCTATCTAGCTATACCTTCAATATTTTCTTTTGTGAAAGTGATTGTGTTAGTACAGATACAGGATATAATATTTAGACCTATTTAATTGCATTTTATTAGCAATATAGGGACTATGAGGAACATTGAGATTTCCTCTTTTGTGAAGAATTTAGTGATCTACTGTAAATTATTTCAGAATGTCATATTTATGGAATGCTGTTTTAATTTAAGGCCAAAAGGGTGCCCAAATAAACTTTCATGTAAATATCTTATGGTTATAAAGCCACTTAAGTGTGCTAGGGTGGCACAATTGATAGATCAATGAACTGGAATCAGAAAGAAGAATTCAAATCCTGCCTCCAACACTTAACATGTTCCATGCATTATGCTAAGTTTTGCGGACATAAAAACATTCAAAAGAGAGTTTCTGCCCTCACAGAGCTAACAATCTAATGGGTGAAGCAACAAGCAAATAAATACATACAAATGAGCTACGTAGAGAAAAAAATAGGAAATATTTTAATATATTATTTGTACCTACTTATATGAAAAACAGGAAATAATTAAAGGAGAGAATGCACTGGAGTTAAAAAGTATTGGGAAAGGCTTCCTATATAGGAACTTTAGTTGGTACTTGATGGAAGCCAGGAGAGTCAGGTGGTATGAATAGGGAGAATATGGCAAGGGGGACAGCCTGAGAAAAAGTTTAGAGCAAAGAGATGGGCTGTCTTATTCAAGCAACTATAAGGCCAGTGTCACTGGATAGAGGAATTTATGATAGGGAGTAAGGGATAAGAAGGCCAGAAAGGAAAGAGAGGGCTAGGATATGAAAGGCTTCAGATGCGAAACAGGGCCTATTGTATTTGATCCTGGAAGCAATAGGGAGCCACTTAATCACTTAATCTCTTTCAATCTCAGTTTCTTCATTTGTAAAATGGAAATTAAAAGTAGCTCCTTTCACAGAGAGCAGTTGTGTCAAATGAAATAATATAGACAGCACTTTGAAAACTTTAAAGAACTATAAAAATGCTATTTTATTATTATTAGCATTTATTATTATTGTAGCACTTCCTCCTCTTTTCTTTAACAGTCTCAACTCTGTCATAATTGAAACATTTTTAAGGCAAAGAAATAAATTAAAGAGACAGTAGTTAATTAAGCAAGATCTCTGTCCTTAAAAAAAAAAAACATGGACACTAATAAGGAAGATCTTTAAAAGTACATGTAAATATTTAAATACAGTATTTCAAAATAGATTATAATAAAAAATAGTATAGGTACAAAATTCAGTTAGAGGGGGCAGCTAGGTGACATAGTGAGTAGAGCATTGGCCTTGGAGTCAGGAGGACCTGAGTTCAAATCTGCCCTCAGACACTTTACACACTTACTAGCTATGTGACCTTGGGCAAGTCACTGAACCCCAATTGCCCTGCCTTCTCCCCTCCAAAAAACAAAACAAAACAAAACAAAACAAAATGCAGTAAGAGAACAGAAGAATTCAGTCCACAAGAATTTATTATGCACTATGTGACCAGTTACTGTACTAAGTGCTAGAATAACAAAGAAAATAAACACTCCTCTCTTAGAATTTATTCTTCCAGAAGGGGGTCTTTCAGAAGAAAAAACTTTAACTATGTCTTGAAGTAATCCAGAATAGCTAAAAGATGGAGGTGAGAGTCTGGTAGATCACTTGAAGTCAGAAGTTCTGAGCTGTAGCACAGTTAAATTCTGTACTGTCTGGCACCAATATTGTAGGCCCCCTGAAAAAGAAAAGAGTGACCTGGCCCAGGTCAGGAACAGAATAGGTCAAGGATTCTGGATAGATCCAAAGAGAGATTAGGCTATAAGTGGCTGCTGTATTACCAACCTAGATAAAATAAGGAGATCCAGGCTCAAAAGAGAGGTGAGATGAAATGGAAGGAAAAGAGAAGAAAAGGGAGGGAATATATAGGAGAGATATTGTGAAGGGATAAATTTGAAAATGAATGAAACTGCTTCTATTATATTAATAGCAAATTATTAAATTAACATTAAGCATTTTTCTTTTAATTTCTTTATTCAGGGACCAGCCCCAATAGATCAGCCAGTCAGTCTCTGAAGGATATTGCAGATAGATGAGATTGCCCAAAATCCTATGGGAATATGCTCTGCAATCTTGGGTGAGACCCCTCTCAACTAGGAGACCTTACTTCCATCTAGTTTTTAAACAGAATCTAATCTAGATGAATCCAAACCCTAAAGCATCAAGCCTATGCTCTTGCACCTTTCAATTAGAGTTTAGAGTTACCCAATTTATGAAGGAGAAAACCAATCAGATTGGTCTGGCTGGAGATAAATTCCTTTGTCTAGATTACTGGAGGCAGCCAAGACTCAAGATCAAGCCACCTTCTCATCAGAAGGACCTGAAGATTCTTAGACCACCTCTTCATTTAAATGTTCACCAATCAGTGTTAATTTCTCCTGTGAAGGGCATTCCCTTTAAAAACAAATATTTAAGGCATTCAGTGTCTCTATTAGGTGTGTTTGGTTACTGAGAAAAACCACTAACCAATTTATTGATTATCAGCTAGCCTAATTAACAAATTGATTACTAATTACCCAGAAACTCTGTCTCTCAGGTTTTTCATTCATCTCAGAAATATAGAGTCATTGAATGCGAAGAGTTTCTAAACCAGCATCTCTAGGAAGATGCTGGTACACTAGACAGAAATTGGGAAATTTGGAATGGATAAGGGGTGGGTTGATGAGACATAAGAAAATGAGTTCTCTTTTGGACATATCTATAGTATCTATTGGGATGAAATGAGAAATAAGTTTTAAGATCTTTGAGGGCAGGAACGTTTTTCATCCTTTTGCCTTTGTATGCTTAGTCCTTAATGTCATCTCTTAAATAAAATAGACATAATAAATTCTTACTGGAGTAGATTGGATTAAAGTTACTTTTAGATACTAACAGGATAATATCACATAGGAGGAGATATGCGAGACTTGAAAGGTCTTGAAATATGGGTACTTGGAATATAGTACTGAGGATATGGAGCTCTGTTCAAGTGAAAAATAAAGTCAGGCTCAAAACCACACAATTGAACTGTATTTCCAAGATCTTGTTTTTATAAGACCTAGGTCTTTTATATTTGTCTAGAGTGGTTCTCTTTCATGATATCTACCTTGCCTGAAGAAAAATGGACAATTACAGACTAATTCACAGGTATGTCATAGATAATGTTAGTATAAACAATTTTAATAGTTAAGATTTCGTCAGAACTCTGGAGGTGGAGAATAGGTGAAGCAAAATGAAAAAAAAATAGATTTAGGGAAGTGTGGGAATACAAGAGCTACTATGTCCTTATTACTCTGTGTAGTCAATGTATATTGATTCAGATTAATTTAGCATAGTTACAGTTCATAGGGACTACCTCAGGCCATATGGGCAACAAAGCTTGCTTACCAAATCAAAGACAGCCTTAAATTTGGTCCATAGGTTACTCTGTATCTTAACCCTGTATGGATTGTGGTAGCAGGAGCCTACAACTGAAGCAAAAGTTTTAGGGCTAACAGAAATCAAAGAAGGCTTCATGTAGGAAAAGATTTTTTTTGAATTTTTCCTTTAGGAAAACAAAGGATTCCAACAGAAGGCTATGGGGTGAGATTTTCATTTTCTAGTTTCTTTTCTTCCTTTACTCTCTTTTTCTAAGAATTAAAGGAAAAAAATATAACACTGGACAGTAATTGATGGACAAAACAGAGAATCTTCATCTCTTTAGCATTGTTTACTCCTTCCTATAAATATTTTGCTCTCTTCTTGACTCGTTAGATTGTTAGCTCCTCCAGAACAAGGACTGTTCTTACTTTTCTTTTTATCCCTTACAGTTAGCATAGTTCTTGTCACCTAGTAGGCACTTAAGGGAAGCACTGGGATTGGAGTCAGGAAGACCTGAATTCAAATCTTAACTCATACATTAATTAGCTGTGTGATTCTGGGCAAGTCACTTAATCCTGTTTGCCTCTGTTTCTTAATCTATAAAAATGATCTGGAAAAGGAAATGGCAAAGCACTTCAGTGTTTTTGCCAAAAAATCCCCAAATGAGATCTCTAATAGTTGCACACTACTAAAACAACTGAACAACAGTGGGCACTTAGTATACGTTCATTGCCTGACTGACTCCCTGACTCACAGGAAGCCTACTCTTTGCTTCTTGGTTTGGCCAATCAACGTCACAACATTGACCTCATTCTACATCCCCCACCTTTCCATTATTTTTTTTAATATGAAAATGGCAGTTTTGGCAAATGCATTGTAGCACACAAATCTAAAAGGATGTGAGTTATCTCATGGAGGTACAACTGTTTGTAAGTACCCTAACATTAATAGTAGGTGAGGTTTTGATTTTTATTCCTGTCTGGTCTACACAGGAAATATTTCAAAATAACTCTGAATGCTATTTCTTTATTCTCTTCAACAGCAGGGAGCAGGGAGACTTCCCTGCTCATGCACTTGTTTATTTATCTCACTCACTAAGTCCCATGCTACCAGGTATGAACTGCATTCAAACCCCCAAGGCTCAATTGTGCTGTGCAATTTAGAAACCCACGATATTAAAAATGTTTCTGAAGTCAGCCAAACAATTTTTCTTCTCTCTATAGATATGTGTTTCCCATGATGTCCCACTGACAAGTCAGTATCACGGAGCCAAGTTGTCACTAGAATAAGCTTCCAGTGTGTAGTTCTAATTTGCTTGAGCAGACAAGGAAAAAATCCATAGTAGAAACTCCCTGCTGAGACTTACAGCTCTTATTTCTCATCTCTGGGCATATGTGGAAATTGGTTTGCAGCCATCTCAAAAATGTACGCCAGACTTTAATAATAATACCAAAGCATTTACTTATAATTTGCACCAAAGGGTGTGGTGGCTAGAAAGCCAGCCTCAAAGCCTGAAAGATCTTGAGTCAAGCCCTACGTCTGACACGTATAGTGGCTATATGACCCCAGAAAAGTCACTTAATCCATTGACAATTCTGTAAGCCTAAACATTATAGGGAAGATGATGACCGGTAGTGGTATAGGGAATTTTCTCATCCCAAAGTTCCTATACCAAATTAAATCACAGCACTGGTCCCTATCCCTATCACTAACCAAAATCAAGGGGATTCTGGGAAGCAGAGTTGGGAAATCATATTGTTGTCCAATGTATAAGTAAATTTGAACTGAAAAAGTTCGGTAAATATAACCCCCACTTTTCCCAATTTTTTCCCCATCTCAGCATCTTTATCTTCCAAACACCCATGTAATACTGGCTAATCAGTGGGGAGTGTAAAATTTTTTCATTATATAATTGAACATAGGAAAAGTCCTCAAAGGATTATCTAACTTTTATTCTGTTATTAAAAATAAACATGTGAGATGATAGTGGGGAATGTACCAAGAAGGAACACAAGTACTGAAGCATCATGTAAGCAGTTTATTACTCACAAACATGAATGTGTGTGATCAGATGGCTCTTAAATCTCATGGGCAAGAATGGGTAATGGTAGTAAGGACCTACTGTGGGATGAATACTCTGATCAAGAATGCAGATCTCTGATTGATTTTGTTGGGCAGATCCATGGGGATAAAGTGGGAAGGGGAACTTTGGGGCTTTCGATCATTGGGTAGCCCAAAGGGAAACCTCCCTTTGTGATTGCACTGAGATTAGGCAAATTTGCTAAATTTACATACCTGAATTAGATGAAATTCGCTCATCAGATTATAATCAGATGAGCTTTACATTCCTTGCCTAAATGAAACTGACTGAATCAGTTATCAGATACATAGGGATGTCCCAGTACAGATGTATGTATGTCAGTTGTCAAACATGGACTCACTTCTGTCAGTAAGAACCTAAGAGTAGGTCAGTCTTCACAATATGCCAGAAAGAGAACTCCACAGAATGCAGCAACAGAGAAAATTACAACCCATCCCTGCCTTTATTATGTGATATGGTGGGAAGAGTACTGGTTCTGGAGTAAGAATCTCACCATTGACCCTTACCACCTTCACTCTTTGTGTAAGTCATAGCACCTTCGATATAGAGATGGAAAGGAATTCAGAGGCTCTCTGGGCCAAATCCCTTATTTTACAGATGATGCTACTGAGACATCAGCTGGTCAAGGAACTGGGACAAGGCCTCAGAGCAAAAAAGTATGAAAGGCAGAATTTGAACTCAGGTCCTCTGATTCCAGAGGCAGGGTTCTTTTCATGGTATCATGCTGTCATCAACCTCTCTGATGAGACGGCCTCTAAGATCCCTTCCCACTCTAGTTCTATATCCCTATGTTTATTACTCTTTCTAATACACGTTCTCTACAACAATATAGACCCTAAACTCTAAAGCAGCATTAAACTGAGATGGCTAGGTAGCATTGTAGATAGAATGCTGGACCTGGAGACAGAAGACCTGAGTTTAAATGGACCGCATACACTTCCTAGCAATGTCACCCTGTGCGAGTCACTTAAACTCTGGTTGGCTCAGTTTCCTCATCTCTAAAATGGGGATAATAAGAGCACTTCATTTCTAAAGTTATTGTGAGGATCACATGAGATAATAATGGTAAAGCACCTAGCACAGTGCCTGGCCCATAAGTGTTACATAAATGTCAGCTATTATTAAATATTATATTCATTCATTTCAGACTGCCCTTGAGTTTTAGTGGCAGAACCTGGTAGAGTTCATAGATGTATTCAAAAACCTCATGCATTTTGCCACAGCAGTATTCCACTTAGATTAATCCCAAATGTCCTCAGAGAAGACTAAAACATATGAGAGATCCCTAATAGTACTTTACTTTCCAAGAATCCCAACAGATTTTTCTTGGGAAAAGACTATAACAGGAAGTTCTTCAGTTTTGTGTGTATCCTGGACCCTCTTGGAAGTCTGTTGAGAATAATAGGCTCCTTCTCAGAATAATGTTTTATAATACATACAATCAAGTACACAAGATTTTAAGAGAAATCAATTATATACCAGTGTTTTATTTTGTCTTGTTTTGGTTTTGGTTTTGGTTTTAATTCACGTTATCCTAGTTAAGAAGCTCAAGAAAGATGATCTTTTCTCAATCCAAGTGCAGATTCTCTGAGCTAAGGCAATCTCAACTCATTCCAAATGGAAAGGACAATTCTAGGGGTCCTTTTGTTAGGATCTAGTTAAGACTTGCAGAAATTGCTTCCTGGGTCATCTCATACACAAGGCATACCAGAATACTAAGTTTTGAACAAAAAAAAACCCGAATGAATATGAGCCTGATCTTTGTACCTGTACACTTGAAAATACGGCCACAAATGAACGATGGTAGCTTTGTTCTTTGCTGTGTAATGAGGCCTGTGGTGAGATAATGGCTACCTGTTTGAAAGATGAGCTTCTAAGCTCCTGAGAAATTTCTTAGAGCCCAAGAAAGGTGAGAAAGAGCAGGGGCCAATCAAATCTAAAGTCAGGAGATGAAGCAGAAACTCTCTCCATTTCCCTTTCATTCTCCTCTGTGCCCTGAATCAATTAAAATGCTGACAAAGCTTAAATCTCAGTGTGGAGGTAACAGAGAACTCTTTGAGCACCTACCAGTCACTCCTCTGGATGCTGAGGAATCTAGCGAATCTGGATAATAAGGAAATATTAGCCTTACTGTGGAATGTTGCCTGTTTTGAGTGGCAACAATGGTGCTAAAACTAAATTTTTTTGCAAATTCCAAAGCCATTTAAGTGCTTTATTAGAGTACTGCACTTGGAATAAGAAAGACTTGAGTTCAAGTATGACCACAAGCACTTTCCAGTTGTGTGCCCCTGGGCATGGCACTTACCTTCTTTCACCCTAGGTTTTTCTCACCTATAAATGGGGATAATTATAACATCTGCCTCACAGGTTTGATGTGAAGATCAAATGAAATAATATTTGTAAAGTGCCTAGCACAGTGCCTGGCAAATAGCAGGCACTTAGTAAATGTTTGTTGGTTTATTTACTCCATTCCTTTCTTGCCTCAGTGGACTATAAGGAATATATTAAAGACATATTAAATTGAAAGTTTAAATTGAATTTAAAACTAAAGATATTAAAGAATATCATTCTGTAACTCTGATAAATGTCATTTATATAGTCAAGTTCTGCTGAAGTCTCTTTCTCCCTTTATCTTTCTGGTTTCACCACAACATCATTCATTTTAAGAGAAAGCATGAAATGTAGGAATTAAAATCAGGAGAATATGGCCAATTATTTTCAGGGGAAGCCTACACCCCTAAAGAAATAATGCTGACTCAGGCTTAAACATAAACTTAAAATGTACTCCCTTTCTTGTGCTTTCCTTGTATTTGCTCATTGGAATTCTAATCCTCCTTCAATAGCAAAGTCAAATTTCTCTGATTCTCCCAGCTGAAAAGGATCACATGATTTATGTAGAGCTGCTTTAGGAGTGCTTTAGTCTAATCACTTCGTTTTACAAATGAGGAAATTGAGGCAAGATAGATCAAGTGATTTGCCCATAGTCACACAGCTACTAAGTACCTGAGGCAGAATTAGAACCTAGTTTTTTCTGCATCCAAATCCAGTATTTATTACAGCTTGCTAAACTGTATTTTCATGACACTTTTTTATACTTCTCTTCAGGACTTATAATTTTCTTAGAGTTATGTATTTTCAAATCTAATTTCCCCTGTTACTATTTATGTACTATAAGGAGAGCAACTGCCTCATATTTGCATTTCCTTTAGGATCTAGCATTCTGATTTATACATGGGTGAAGCTCAATAAATGTTTACTCAATTGAATTGACTTGCATGGTATAACATAATAAGAAAAACATTGGATTTGTAATTAGAAAACGTAAATGTGAATTCTAGCCGTGCTCCTTACTCTTAGTGTGACCTTTGCCAATTCATAGAATCTCCCTCTTAGTATATGTTTTCTTATCTGCAAAGTGGGGAATGAATTCAAACCAATGTCTCACATTTCAACAAAATAAATGGGACACAGGTTGAGAATTCTCAGTTACTTAAATGAAACTGCTGAGGCAGCAGCAACTTCCTCTATTATGTATGCTTAACCATGGAAGAATTAGGCTTTTCCAATGACACTGTAAAAATAATGAACTGGTACTGAACACTGGGACACTAAAATTCAACGTACTCAACGCAAAAACAACAACCAAAAAACCTTCTTCACTTTCTTCTTAAAATTGATATTTCTCAATTCCCATATTTCTGTCTTTGGAGGCATTAGTTTCCTAGAGTATAAATCTGAACAGGATCTTTGAGTTCCCACTCTCCTTTAGCTCTTAGTCTATCACCAAAAACTGACAATCTCCACTGTCTTCAAAATATCTTTTGTATTTGCCCTGATCATTCCATTTCCATTGGCATAATGTTAGTCTCATTTGGCTTCATCCCACACCTATATTATTGCAACAGCCTTCCAGCGTGTGGTACTTGTTCAGGCATTTTTGTCATGTCCAACTCTTCATTACCACAGTCGGGGTTTTCTTGGCAAAGATACTTCATTGGTTTGCCATTTCCTTCTCCAGCCCATTTTACAGATAGGCAGACTGAAGCAAAAAGGGTCACACGAGTAGTATCTGAGGCCAGATTTGAACTTGGGTCTTCCTGACTCTAGACTCAGTGGATAGTATTGCACCACACACCTGCTCCTCAAGTACATATCTTATGATAGGGGTGATCTTCATAAAATACTGCTCTTATTATGCGACTCCATTTTTTAAAGAATCTACAATCTACCTATTGCCTTTTGCCATCAAATAGAAGCCCCTTTGCCAAGTCAAGGCCTATCTATCTTTTCATTTCTATCTAATTATAAACTCCTTCAAGGAACAACCTTACCTTTTATCTACCCCAATACCTAACAAAGTGTATTACATATGTAAAGTACTTTATGAATGTTTATTGACTTACTGAATATTATATTTGGAGCAAATATCACTCAACTTATATTACAGAATATTATCTTTCTTATTCTCTTGCCGTTTTTAAGTAACAAGTGCAAGTACAGTATCATACAGTTTTATTGTATCACCACATAGCACTTGACAAAATACCTTCTTTATTATCTGTTCAATAGATACTTGTCAGTTTATTCAATATATTAACAATTCAGTTCCAATAGCATTTTAAGGCATATTTTAATTTAATTTAAATTTATTTATTTAACATATTTAGTTTTCAGCATTGATTTTCACAAGAGTTTGAATTACAAATTAAAAAAGCAATGTAGTAGTTGTTGTTCAGTTGATTTTTAGTTGTGTCCGACTCTTCATGACCCCATTTGGGGTTTCCTGGCCAAAGATGTTGAAGCGACTGCCATTTCCTTTTCCAGCTTATTTTAAAGATGAGGAAATTGAAACAAACAAAGTTAAGTAACTTGCCATGGGGAACTCAGCTAGTGTCTCTGAGGCCAGATTGGAACTCAAGAAGAAGTCTTCCTGATGCCAGGCCCAGCACACTATCCACTGTACCTCCTAGCTGCACAAATAGCAATAGCTGGCATTGATATTGCATTATGAGATTATAGGACAACAGAGACAGCAGGATACACTAGAAAGAGTACCAGCTGGACTTGGAGTCAAAGTATATGATTCAAATGCCTGCGATGCTTTTTCACTAAATGAGTGACTTTAGACAAGTCACCTATCCTCTATGGATTCAGTTACCTTATCTGGCAAAGAACATGATTAAACTAGGAGAATTTTGAAGTCTTTTCCAGCTCTTAATCTGTTATATGTGATCCCTGTTTGATTTGTAAGGCATCTTGGAAGTATTTTAGTCCAACCTCCACCATTTACAAATGAGGACATTGAGGACCAGAGAAGCTAAGGGACATGCCTAAGATCATAGGGGCAGTAAGTGGCAGTGATGAGATTTAAACCCAGGTTCCCTGGCTCCATATCATATGCACTTTCCATTGCACTATTAAGTTTAGAAATTATCTGCTTCACAACTCTTTCAGGTAGATGGTACCACCAGTACTATTTTCCCTATTTTATGAAAATAAGAGCTGAAGCTCAGATAGTTGATACGACTTGCCCAAAACCACACCCAGCTAGTACAATGTAGATTGAGAATTCAAATCCAGGTACCACATCTATTATTCCTACTACTCTACTGTGTTGCCACTAATAAATAGGAACTAGTTGACTGGATAATTGAAGTTTGCTATAGAAATGGTCAAGGGGCAATCATTTTGTGCCGAGACTATATTATGGTCAGAAAACAAAGCTGTAAATCCTTTCTCTCTCTCTGTTTCTGTCTCTCTGTCTCTGTCTTTCTGTCTCTCTCTCTGTCTGTCTGTCTCTCCCTCTCTCTCCCTCTCTCTATCTCTGTCTGTCTGTCTCTGTCTCTGTCTCTGTCTCTCTCTCTCTCTCTCTCTCTTTCTGTCCCTCTTTCTCCTCCTTCTCTCCCTCCCTTTTCCCCTCTCCTCCTCTCTCTTCTTTTATCTATATTTCTATTTAGCATCAAAATAGCTATCATACCTCTATATCACTCTCTTGTTATCTAGGGAAGTCATTTGAGTCCCATAGGGTAGTGGTGGTACAACACCTACATATTTGAATTTTTAAAGCAAAAAAAAATCTTTTCTACTCCTTTGGCTGCTTTTTAGATTTTTCTTCTACTTCTCTTGTCTGTAAGTCACGGTTTTGCATTTGGAACACCTACTCCTCATCCACTAGCCTGCCTGATGCTGTTAAGGATTCTCTACCTACCAATATAACTTTTCCTCCTACAGTTTTCTCTTCATCACTGGCAGAAACCTGCAATGCATAATCAAAACAAATCAAATAAAATTAATTATTTCTCATTTCATTCTGAGAAATCCCTGTGGGGCTTAATGTTTCATCCTTTCTAATGATGTGATGAAGTATGTGATCCTTTAAAGGGCCGAGGGAGGGGTGAGGGTGTTAGTTCTTTTCATCACTGTCCTGGCTTTTGAAGAGGGCTACTCTTAATTACCTATCTGTCTTATTCCATACTTTCATCTAATTATTTAAATTTAGATTTTGTCCAGACTCAAGCATGCATAACTTTCCAATAATACTAACCTCTTTGACTACAATAAAATTCATATCTAATTGCATGCCATTTCCTTATTCACAACAACTTTCATATATATTTGTAGTACTTCAACAAATGAAATAATTCATTAAACCATATAAAATCACTGTGCAAAATGGCTATTTAACAGTATGGTTCAAGGGGACCTACTCATTGCCAAGTCCTACTAACTTCTTTATCTATTAGTGGTTTGGGAAACATGACACAGATACACAAAGATAGAAAGTAAAACATTGTTCTTCCCTTGGATTTTTGGATCTTAAAATTCTTAGCAATGGAATATGTATCTCAGGTTTGCAGATTATAGTATATAAGTGTACAAAGATGAGTGTCATATAGACAGGCAGGAGGAATTCAGTACAGTGATTATTTGTTGGGTCTATCATATATCTAGCGATGGACTAGACATTATCACCATGCACAAGGCAGCTAGGTGACACAATAGATGGAGTGCTGAGCCTTAATCAGGAAGCCCTGAGTTCAAATTTGACTTCAGATACTTATTTGCTATGTGACTTTGAGAAAATTGCTTAACTTCTACTTGCCTTGGTTTCAACTATAAAATAGGGATCATGATAGCATTTATTTCTCAGGATTGTTGTGACAATCAAATGAAATATTTTTTGCAAAATGGTTAGCACAATTCTGGGTAATATAAATGCTATTTATTGTCATCATTATCACAGAGGATATCATTCAGAACCACAATAGTGCAAATAAAATACATACAAGTTTGTATAATCCAAGCTATGACAAGATGAGTGATGATGAGAGGTATAAAAATGCTATATATGATCATAAAAAGGAAAGAAAATTATATTTCAGACTGAAATAAGAATACTTCCATGGAGGAGGTGACAGTATTTAAGCTGGATCTTGAATTACTGATAAGATTTCAATAGATAAAGTTGAGAGAAAAGGCCATTTGAAAAATAAGTAACTACAGAGTTGTAGAAGCATGAAAGTATCGTAGTTGTCTTGATGTTACTAGAGTACATAGTGAATAGTAATATGAGACAATATTGGAAGAGGAAGTTGTTGTCATGTTTTAGAGGGCCTTGAATTCTGGGATAAGCTTTAAGGTTTTTGATACAAGTTTCAACCATTTACATAACTATCCTAATTTTAACCTTTATAAAAACTTATTTATGATTGTATTTACTTATTAGCTTTCATTCTCCAGTTATATTCTTTTATATTCTGAATTAGAAATGTGTTTGTAGGAGATTGTTTCTGATTCAAACAGTGTAACCAATGTTTTGGGTATCCTAAGGGCTATCAATGAACAGCATATATATTTTTTTATTTTGCTTTTATCATGACATCTTTCCATATAATATGAAATTGAAGTTTAACCCAAGTTAAATCTAACCTAAAGTGTATATTTGGCATGTTGATTTTTTTAAAGTTTAAGATTGGCTGAGAAAGGATAGAAAAAACATGGTACTATTTAAAGTTAAGCTCTTTCAGAACAATAATCATGACTTTCCCTCCTACCTTCCCTCCCTCCATGGCCCTCTAGTCAAATCCTGTCAGTTTTTAAATGGTGCTGTATCTCTTACACAATAAGAAAATATTTATTTCACATATTCTAAGAGGCAAATAACCTTAGTCGATTAAATGGTAAAGAAGGAAATTTAGTAGGGACTAATGTCTAACTTAGGCAGTAAGTCTTTAGAAATAAAGCCCTCTGGAGACAGATAAAATGACACATTTGGACAAGCAAGTTAATTTATAATTTTCATTATCAGCAATATTTAGTCATTAAGTTTCTACTACATTTTAGCCACTAATGCAAGGACCACCTTAAGAGGTATTAAAAAGGAAGGATCAACAAACCTTGGTGGATTATTTTATTGGCATTATAAGGTGAAGCAAAGGGAAGAATCAAGAATGATGCCAAGGTTTAAAGCATGGGTGATTGGGAGAACTGTGGAAATGTTAAGAGTAGAAAAAAAAGCAACACAAATTTTGGTCAATTGGCTTTAAAAAAGGATGATTTTAGTATACTCTAGGTCCATCTAATAGGACTAAGAAATATGATGAACTTGATTATCCAGAAGGTGTCTATATATATATATATATATATATATATATATATATATATATATATATATATATATATATTCACCAGAGAACAGGAAAAACTAAATATCTAAATAAGCTTAACAGAATGACACAGTTTAAATCTTTTTATGAAATCTGATTCCATAGTAAGTGAACAGTCTTAACTTTAGTTTCCATTATGATAGTTACTTAACAAGTGGAATAAGGAATCTTATATTTAAAAATATAGGTTACTTAGACTCAAGGAAAGTAGTTGAGAAAAAGTTAAAATGGAGAGATGTGATCTAACCCATCATATAATTAGATGGTTTAAGGCCATGACATTCTTGATATAAAAGAAAACAGAAGACAGAAGAAAGTTGTGGATAAGCAGAAGGATGATTCATAAGTTCTTTTTAGAGAGACAAATAAAGAGTGAGTATTCACTCTTACAAATCCAAAGGCAACAAGAAATACTTTCTTGGGTCATTTGGTCATCTTATATTGCAGTGCTAACTATAGGCATTTGCAAACCATTAAAGTCATTACAGATTAAATACAAGTATCTGCTAGAGTGAGTATAATAAAGTATATGTATATTTTGATATTTGATTAGTTTTAATGCAAAAATCACAAAAAGTTGGAAAAATATTAGGTGTCCCAAAAATCTTAGTTAAGAATTAAGCTACTAAAGCTAAGATTTTAGGGGGAACTATATATCCAGGGGTAAGGAATAACAAAGGCTAGGCATGTATAGAGTACAAAGAAGCCTCATATATATATGTGTATATATATATGTATATATATATGTTATGAAAATTAACTTCAAGAAAAGAATTAGATGGCATGGGAACACTAAACAATATTGTAAAACATGGAAGTATATTTTAATAGGAAGAAATGATTTATTACTCTCAAAGAAATGTTTTGAATTGTGTTTAAGAAACTATTTGTTAGAGCAACATTTTTACTATTTCATGGAGCTGCAAACCTATTTTCTCCAACCATTCAATCCAGAGATCTCTAAAAAACAGAAAAGATCAAGCAGATTCTCTCTCTCTCTCTCTCTCTCTCTCTCTCTCTCTCTCTCTCTCTATATATATATATATATATATATATATATATATATATATATAATATGTGTGTGTGTGTATTTAAAATCAATTTAGCTGATTATTTCTGGTTATTATCCTATGTTTAAATTACTACAGGTCAGAAAAAAATTGTCATTATGAGGATATAAACTCAAGTGACATTTTTAGGGTTAATGATATGGAATAACATCTGATGTAGGCCCTTGACAGTTGAAATCTCAAAGGAAACAGCTACAGTCCTTGTTGCAATATTCAGAACATTTTTACTCCTTGTTCAGAAACCCCTTCTATTCTCTACTAGAACACACATAATGAAGCTTGACTAAAGTTTCAGGCCTTTTCTGTGTATTTCCACATTGTGGAAAGTCTAGATATTCAGGCAGATGTTTCTGGGATGACTTCCCACAAAGGCAAACCTGGATATAGTAAGACCACTGACTTTTTCTGAGAGCAAATGTCAAAATTAAAACTAAGAAAGAAGATAAAATGAGAAAACATGTGGCATTCAATAAAAACAATTCTAATCTGATTGTTTAAATATATTATAGATGCTATAAATTGAATTTTTCCCTTCATCATGAGGGAAAAGACATCAATTCTTACTACTATTTTGTAGGGTTTAACTGACATAAATAAATAACCACAATAAAGTGATAAAAAAGCACCATAAATGCCTTCTGTCATCATATGTTTATTGTGCTTGCCAAGCAAAGAGATGCAGGGTACAAAAGAAATATTAGGTTAAAATATTTTTTGATAAAGTATTACATTGAAGGGCAATGGAATATTGTGAGCAGTATAGTCAAATAATAGACTGAGAGGCAGTGGTAGTGTGGTAGGAAACTGGCTTTAAAAATGTTTGGTCAAACAACCAACCAGGCAAAGTCATCCAAAAGGCATTTTTCCTATTATTAGTTACATGTAGCATTCTTTCATATGATAGTTAATAGTTTGGGATATAGTTTTTGTTTTATATTTATATAACATACATATATATATATATATAATATATATATATATATATATATATATATATATAAAAAACACATCTACATGCATGCACACACACATATACATAAACATGTGTGTATGTGTACACATATATAGTATATATGTATATGATATGCAACCCTTATTTGAGAAATGTCAGACTTTTTTTTTACCCCATTCCATTCTTTTCTTAATTTAGGTGAAATAATTTTGTTTGACAAAAGCTTTTCAACTTCATGTAATCAAAAGTATCTGTTTTATCTTTTGTAATCACTTCTATCCCTTGTTGGTTAAGGATATAACTCTTACCTCTACTTGTAAATGCTCTGATTTTCTTCATTTTTATGTTATCTTTAACATCAAAGTCACATTCATTTTGAATTTACTGTGGAATATGATATAAGATGCTGGTCTAAATTTAATTTCCAATAGACCAATTTCCAATTTTCCTAGTAGTTATTTTTAATGGGGAATTCTTTCCTAACTAAATCCTGTTTGTGTTTATCACATATTGGGTTATCAAGTTATGTTATTTCTGGTTTTCCCAGTTTAGACTATTCCATTGATTTACTTCTCCAGGGTTTTCTAAATAAAAAAAATCATCAGTTTCATCGTAAAAAAATAATAATCAGTTCTGAGAGCACAAGCAGATGATACAAACCCAAATGGACAATAAAATCCAAAATAATGAATGGGTCAAAGAACAAGTCATTAAAATCAAAATTTTGAGAAAATCAACAATAATATTTAAACAGTGTTTAAATATCTGGGATATAGCTAGAGCAGACCTCAGGGGAGAAATTATATCCCTAAAAGTGTGCATTACGTTTTACAAGTACATTATGTACATAAATAAAAAAAAAGGAGAGGACTAACAATTGGAATGTACATTTTGAAAAATGAAAAAGGCAACAAAAACACTAATTAGGCACAAATATGTAGATGTGAAAAATTAGAGTAGAATTAGAAACCAAAAAGATAATTGAAAATGAGTAACAATAAAAAAATTGGTCTTTTGAAAATGTTAACAAATGAATACCCCTTTAGTCAATCTGATTTTTAAAAAGGGTGGAAAATCTGATCAACAAAATAGCAAATGAACAATGTATAATATCAAAAAAAACCTAGAAGAAATATTTTAAAAATCTCATTAGAACTACAGTTACATGCTATCAAAACTGAGAACACAAAGAATTTGAAGAATACTTTTATAAAACAAGATATCCATGCTAACAGACATCCACATATTGATAATAAATAGCTTAATTTCAGAAAGGGGACTAGAACTAGCTGCAGAGCATCTAAACATTTTCCTTAACAAATAAGTGAAAGAATAAATCAAGGAATTATTCACATTACTTAAAAAGAAAAACCCTCAAAAACCAAGTTTAAAAAAATAAATAAATACAAAAATTGAAAGCCAAGAAATCATGGAAAGGATAAATAAAATTAAAAGATAAGCTATAAAAGCCTTTATATCACGAATGAAACTAAGAATTGTTTCAAAAAACATTAACTATTTTATAATTTGATCAAAAAGAAAGGAAAACCAAGTTACAGTATCAAAAATTAAAAGAAAAATTCACAATCAATTAGGAAGGAATACAGTACATTAGAAATAATTTTGCTCAACAATATATCAATAAATAAACAATTTGAATGAAATTGATGAATATCTATAAAAATGTAAACTATCTAGATTAACAGAAAAAGAAATGTAGAATTCAAATAACAACTCCCACAGAAGGAATTAAACAAACTATAACCGGGCTTCCTCCAAATGATGAGTGGGAAACAATCAAAAAACTGAGACTAGATTGACTTACAAACGAACACAAACATTCAAAGAACAATCAATTTCCATAATATGCAAACTACAAAAGAAAAAATTAAAAAGAAGAGATACTACCAAGTTTCTTTTATGATATCAATATTGTCTTGATATAAAAGCCAGGAAAAGTCAAAACAACAAAAAAAACTAATCCAAAAACTCAAATGAACATTATTTTAAAAAATATCAATGGAATAATAGCAAAGAGGCTACAGCAACCCATCATAAAGATTATACAGTGTGACCAGCCTGTATTTATAACCAGAATAAAGGTTTGGTGCAATAAATTAAGAACAACAAAAATCACAGGATGATATCAATAAATACAGATTTTTTTGACAAATTACATTATCCATCTATATTTTTAAGAAAAGACCAAAAACAGACCAATAAATGTACTTTTTCATAACATAGTAAGTAGTATATATCTGAAACTAGGAGCTCCCATTTTATGTAACAGAGATAAAATAGAGACCTTTTTAATAAGATTGGGGTTAAGCAAGGATGACTATTGTCACTACTTCTAGTTATCATACTTTGACCTGTCTCCCCTTTCTTTCATAGATAGCATGATGAAAAGAAAAAAATAATAATTTCAGTGGTCCCTTAAATCTTCTTTTCAAAATGTTAACAACCGTATCATTAGAAAAACTGGAAAAGGGAATATATGCCAATCACTGTGCCAAGAACAAGAGATAAAAATAGAAAAGCAAGTCAGTCCACACTCCCAACATGCTCACATTCTTACATTGGGAGATAACACAAATAGGAGGTTTCTGGTGCAAGTCAGATGGAAAGTCCCCATGGTTCTTAGGGTACCATGCAAAGCACATTTTTTCAATGTCATTTTCATTCTTGGCCCTGTACAAGTTCCTGATGTTGAACTATGTGCCTAGGAATTTGTTGGAAAGAAGTTTTTTTGTTTGCTTTTTCCCTCTTGTTCTTTAGTAGCTGTGGCTACAGGGCAGGTAAGCATACATACACAGCTCTTATAGAAGAGGAGGCCTGTTGAGAAAATTTCAACTTCATTTTTTGGTTTATGATAATTACATAACTGAAAAAATCTATAGATGTGTTGTTGACTAGAAGTTAATCACTTCTCTCATTTTGAATCATTGTTCATATTTAGTTCCTCCTACAGATGCTTACTTAGCCTCCTATCTTCATAACTTTAACTAAGATTCCTTTAGCTTTTTTTAAAAGGATAAAAAATTGTGAAACATCAAAATAAAAAAAAAAACAAGGATATAAGGCAATTGCCCTCTCAGGAACAGAAACTGTACCTGTGACATCTTTGATATAGGAAACTTCCAGAAGGTTAGCACCTTACAATCTTAGAGTTCCCTAGAGCAATGGTGTCAAACAAATGGAAATGGAGACTACCAAGCCAGACATAAGTATCCCTGTGAGCCAAAATTAACTTGGAAAAGTGCACTTGTTCTTATATTTCATTTTTATAAATAAATTAAAATTAGTTAGGAATTTTTTTTAATCTGGTTTGGGCCTTGGTCTGGAGCAATTAATTACTCTGGGGCCAATTAATACCTTTGACCTAGAGTACCGAGAACTAAATTGCCTAAATTCAGTATATGTCTGAAGTGGGACTTGAACTTGGACTTTTTGGCTCTGAGGTCAGCTCTGTCTCCATTATATCATGCTGCTTCCCTAAATGCATCTTGGAGAAAATTATTTATACAATGAAGATTGTTTTAAAATGTTGAAATTAGGAATATTTTGTTTATTTCTTCTATTTGTCTTTATTAATAATGTATTTAGATAACATTGCAAAAGATTACCTCATTTAACCTTTGCACCTCTTTAAGATAGGTAATGCAAGAAGAAAAAGCTGAAATTCAGCTCTTTGCATATGATCTGACAGCACCAGGCCCCAAAATGATTCCTTAATTGCGTGTGCAGGTCCCTCTCCACTATACCATGATGTCGTCATGGAAATGTAACGTTTGTGTAGCATATTGAGTAGGGAGAAGCATGCAGAATGCCACTTTTTGTGAGTTTTGAGCTGTTTTCCCCTTCCAATGATATCCAATATAAAAAAAACACTTATTAAGTCCTTAACATATTATTGTAGGTGATAGAGATATAAAGATAAAACCAAAAAATAGTCTTTTCCTTTAAAAAGCTTACATTCTGCTGGCATCTAGATGGATGTAACTCATTGGAAGACTGATGAAATGACATAGAGTGAAGTTAGAGTAACCTGGGAAAAAAACATGCCCAATGACAACATTGCCAATGAAAAAAATAAAGAAATGAAGCTGAATCCAGTGTAATTATAATGACCAATCTTAGACCATGAGAAGAAATGAGGAAAGTTACAGGAAAAGTTACTGGAAAAGGCTATGAGTATGGAATATTGTATATCCTGTTGATATGTTCTAGGCTTCTCATTACACTAACATAGGGAGCCCTTAATGATAAAATCCCCCTTATCAATGCAGGTAACATTTATGTAACATATAGTGTTAGAGACCTGTCTAGAATCCTGCAAATTTGTGACAACTCAGTCTCAGTAATTTTGTGTCAGTGGCAAACATTTAATCGATGGCTTCCTAACTTCAAGGACAGTTATCTATCCACTACATCATAGATACCCCAGGGCTAACGTGGATCAGATTTAATCTTAATCTTAAACACTCTCCTAATTAAAAAAAAAACTAACTCATTTTGCCCCCTTTCAAGGATTTTCCAAATATATTATATAGTAGCTTCTGCCTAGGACTACACAGATGCAGGTGAATGTGTCCCAAGCTACAGTGCAAAAACTCAAGGTTACAATGCACATTGGTTACAGAATAGACTAGTTTATACTACAGACAGAAGATAGAAAACCATCAGATACTCAATGTGTCCAATATACACAAATGATTCAATCCTTCTGTCTATGTGCTGATTCCTGCATGATCTGGAGGCATTTTAATACTACGCCAACTTGAGTAGTTTTAACATTGGTAAACATAATAATCTAGGGCTGCATTCATAGTGATTTTCATCAAACATTCTAACTCTCTTGATTCATATCCCTCCCATTTAACTATCTTGTCCAGGTGAAGGGACCTGATTTAGATCAGTTTTCATCAAAGGATCCCAGATAATGTTTTTAAAATATATTTTTTATTTATTTTGTTAAATGTTGACTGATTAAATGTAAAAAAAAATCTTTTTTTTTTAATTTTGATTCCAAATTCCCTTTCTCTCTCCTGATAAATGTTTTCATTTCTCTGATTTAGAGTATATTTCATGTGGCTATAGATGGTTTGCTGTTTACATCTGAAAACTTCCTGTTCACACCCTTTGGCCACTTATCAATTAGGGAATTACTCTTATTTTATAAATTTGACTCAGTTATATATATTTTTGAGAAATGAGGCCTTTAATAGAGAAACATGTTGTAATCCCAGTTTCCTGTTTTACTTCTAATTTTGGCTCCATATTTTTTCTCTCATTTCATTTTTTTACTCAATTATACATAAAAATTTTAACATTCATTTTTCAAAATTGGGATTTCAAAATTATTTTCCTCTCTCCTGCCCCTATACCTTCTTTGAGAATG
Source organism: Trichosurus vulpecula (assembly GCF_011100635.1). Taxonomy (NCBI): domain Eukaryota; kingdom Metazoa; phylum Chordata; class Mammalia; order Diprotodontia; family Phalangeridae; genus Trichosurus; species Trichosurus vulpecula. The sequence continues at coordinate 92,344,021 of NC_050576.1, read as the reverse complement.
CAAGCAATTTGAAATTATACATGTGCAGCTGTGTAAAATATATTCCCATAACAGGCATTTTGCAAAAAGAAACACACACACACACACACAAAGTTTTTTTTAAGGTATGCTTTGGTCTGCTTTTGGAGTTCATCATCTCACTCTCTTTGCCTTGAGGTGAATAGTTTTGTTTTTTTTTTTAAATCATGGGTCCTTTGTAATTATTGTGAAAATTGTCTTGACCAGAATAGCTAAGACTTTCACAGTTGATCATCTTTACAATATCATTGTTACTGTGTAAAATCTTTTGCTTCTGCTCACTTCACTTTGGATGAGTTCATACATGCCTTCCCAAGTTTTCCAGAAAGCATCCTGCTCATTGTTTCTTATAGAACAATAGTATTCCATCACAATTATATACCTCAATTTATTCAGCCATTCACCAATTTATGAATATTCCCTTTATTTTCAATTACTTGCCACAAAAGAGTTATAATAAATGTTTTTTGAACATATAGGTCTTTTTTTCCTTTTCCTTTGATCTCTTTAGTTGCAGATCTAGTAGTGGTATTTCCTAGGGACAGTTTTATACCTCTTTGGGCATAGTTCCAAATTGTTCTTCAGAATGGTTGGATCAGTAGACAACTCTACCCGCAGTGCATTGGTGTTCCAATTTTTTCCATATTCCCTGCAACATTTGTCATTTATTTTTTTCTGAACTATTAGCCAATTTTATTGGTGAGAGGTTACTTTAATTTGCATTTCTCTAATCAATAGAGATTTTGAGCATTTTTCATTTGAGTATAGATAGCTTTGATTTCTTCTTCTGAAAACTGTCTATTAATATGCTTTGACCATTTATCAATTGGGGAATGGTCTTGTATTCTTATAAATTTGACTTGCCTCTCTATCTATAGTTTGAAGAAACTTACTGCAATCCCTCCTCCTGCCTTCTTTTTTGGCTTTCTTTCTAATCTTGGCTACATCAGTTTTGTTCGGGCAAAATTTTTTTTAGTTTTCAAAATTTACCATTTTATATCCTGTAACGCTCTCTACATATTGTTGGTCATAAATTCTTCCCTTCTCCGTAGATCAGAGAGACAGAATTTTCCATGTTCCCTTAATTTGCTTTTGATGACAAGCTTTATTCTATACCATATACCCATTTTGACTTATCTTGGTATATGGTGTGGGATGTCATCCTGTACTTCATTTCTGGTAAACTGCTTTCCAATTTCTCCAGTTTTTTGTGTGTATCAAATACTGAGTTCTTTTCATAAAAGCTTGCATCTTTGTAGCTATTAAACATTGGTTTAATATGGTGATTTACTACTGTGTGCTGTATACTTAATCTATTCTACTGATCTACTGACTGGCATAGCTCTGAATAAGTAAATTAACTTATGTGGATTTGTCATTTTTATTATATTGATTTGGCCTACCCATGAGTATTATTTTTTTTTCGAATTGTTGAGATCTGCCTTTATTTGTGTGAAAAAAGTGTTTTTTGATTATGTTCATATAGTCTCTAAATTTGTCTTGACAGGTGGAATCCTGAGTATTTTATATTGTCTATAGTTATTTTAAACAGAATTTCTCTTTCTCTTCCTGCTGGGTTTTGCTAGTATTATATAGAAATACTAGTGATTTGTTGGTTTATTTTAAATTCTGCAGCTTTGCTATAGTTTTTAATTGTTTCAACTAGTTTTGTGTGTGTTTGTGTGTGTTTTGCTAATTCTCTACATTTTTCTAAGTATGCCATCATAAAATCTGGAAAGAGTGATAGTTCTGTTATCTCAGCTACTTTTATTCCTTTCATTTCTTTTTCTTGTATTATTTCTATAGGTAGCATATCTAGTACACTATTGAATAATAATTGTGGTAATGGGCATCCTTGCTTCACCCCAGTTCTTATTGGCAAGGCTTCAAGTTTGTATTCATTATAGATAATACTTGCTATTGGTTTTAGTTAGACAGTACTTATTTTAAGAAAGTTTAAAATAATTTCTATGCTTCCATGTGTGCGTGTGTGTGTGTACGCGCGTGTGCGTGCGTTTGTGTGTGTTCTAATAGAAATGTGTGTTGTTTTGTGCCATAGGTGTTTTTTACATTAATTGATACAATCATATGATTTTTTTTGTTATTGATATGGTCTATTATGCTTATGGTTTTCCTAACATTAAAGCAGTCCTGCAGTCTTGGTACAAATCCCATCTGGTCATAGTATATGATCTTTCTGCTATATTGCTGTATTCTCCTTCCTAGTATTTTATTTTTTTTTTTGCATTGATATTCAAATAAATTTGTCAATTTTTTTTCTGTTTTTACTTTTCTTGGTCTAGCTATCAAAAATATATTTGTGTCATAAAAGGAATTTAGTATGTCTTCTTCACTTATTTTTTTTAAATATGTTATGTAGTATTGGGATTATTTTTTTTCTTAATTGTTTTGTAGAATTCACTTATGCATCCATCTGGTCATGGGGATTTTTTTCCCCTTAGGGAATTTTTTTAGGTTTATTCAATTTCTTTTTCTCAGACTTATTTAAGCATTCTTTTTCCTCTCTTGTTAATCTGGGCAATTAATATTTTTGTAAATATTCATCAATCTTACTTAGATTGTCAGTTTTAATGGCATATAATTGAGCAACATAACTCCTAAGGATTGCCTTAATTCCATCCTTATTAGTGATGCATTTATCTTTTTTTGATAACGATAAATTAATTTTTCTTTCTTTTTAAATCAAATAACGAAGGCTCTATTTTTCATAAAACAAGTTCATAGCTTTATTTACTAATTCTTTTTTTTAACTTTCAACTTTGTTGTTTTCTTCTCAGATATTCAGGATATCCATTTTGGTGTTTAATTGTTTTTTTTTAATTTATTCTTTTTATTGTTTGTTGTTGTTGCTGCTGCTGCATATCCAATTAATTGATCTACACCTTCCCTCTTTTGTTGGTGTAAACCTTTAGAAATATAAATTTTCACAAGTACTGCTTTAGCTGTATCCCATAAATTTTAGAATGTTGTCTCATTGTTTTTATCCTCTTTAATGAAATTTGATTGTTTCTGATTTTTTTCTTCGACCCACTCCTTTTTAAGTATTAGATTATTTAGTTTCCAATTAATTTTCAATCTGTGCCTCCATAGTCATTTATTGCTAGCAATTTTTATTGCATTATGGTCTAAAAAGGGCAAATTTAATATTTTTGTGGTTTTTTTTTTTTGCTTTTTGAGGTTTTTTATAATCTAACACATGGTTAGTTTTCGTGAAGGTATGATGTACTGCAAAGAATTTGACATCAGTGTGGTAGCTGACTTTGATGCCATGTACATCCTCATTGACGGGTTTTGACATTACTGACAGCATCATGCTAAAAAGCATGGGAGCAAGAACACAACCTTGCTTAACTTTATTGGTGACTGGGAAAATGTGAGAGGATCATCCATCATTCAGAGTCTGGGGAAGCATGCCATCATGAAATTGATGTACAATGCAACCAAATTTTGACACCAATTTCCATACACCTTCACAACTGATGGTACCAAAAGTCTTGGTTAGATCTACAACCATTGTGTACACATCTCTGTTCTGCTCTTAGCATTTCTCCTGGAGTTGTCAGGCAGCAAACCCCATATTTAATATTCCATGGCCCTTTCTGAAGCCACATTGGCTCTCAGCTAAGTGACCATCTTCTGGGTGAAGGATCAGCCTATTAAGGAGGACTCTGGCAAGAATCTTGCCAGCAATGACTATCATACACACACACACACACACACACACACACACACACACACACACATGCACACACACCTTGTTATTGTCACCTGATATTGTCACAGGACAATCCTTTACAGAAATGGACAATGGAGGCATCCTGGAACTCCTGGGCGATAACCTCCTTTTGCCCTATAACCCAGTACAGAGAACTCACACAGGGCAAGTGCTCACATGGTGGTCAAAACACAGGGACACTCTCAAGGTCTCTCTTAAGAACTTTGGGATAGATTGTGTGACATGGGAAAGACTGGCACAGGAATACCCAGGATGGCATGCCCTCATCAGAGAAAGTGCTGTGATCTATGAGAAAAGCAGAATTGAAGTAGCTCAAAAGAAATGTGAGACATGCAAATTTAGAGAATCCACCTCAAATGTTCACATTGGACTATTTGTGCCCAACCTGTGGTGGAGCATTCCAAGCCCATATTGATTTGATCAACCACATTTGGACACACTGTAACTTGACTGTAGCATAGTGATGTCATTTTGATCATCTTCAAGAACATAAGACAACTACCACCAAGCACCACCACACAATGCTGAAAAAAGGGTATATTCTTTTCTATTCCCAATTAGTTTTCTCCAGAAACCTATCAAATCTAACTTTTCTAAGACTCTATTCATCTCTTTGACTTCTTTCTTATCTATTTTATGATTAGATTTATCTAGCTCTAAGCAGGGAAAGTTGAGGTATCTCACTGGTATAATTTTACTGTTCATTTTTTCCCATAATTCATTTAATTTTCTTATAAGATTTTACATGTTATGCCATTTGGTGCTAGCATGTTTTAGTATTGATATTAATTTATTTTGTATAGTGCTTTTTAGCAAGATGTAGGTTCCCTGCTTATCTATTTTAATTGTGTCTATTTTTGCTTTTGCTTTGTCTGAGATCATGATTGCTACCCCTTGCCTTTTTATGTCAACTGAAACATAATAGATTCTGTTCCAACCTCTTATTTTAATTCTGTGTCTTTATGTTTCAAGTGTGTTTCTTGAAAATAAAATATTGTTAGATTTAGTTTTCTAATCCATTCTACTATTTGCTTCTGTTTTATGTGAGTTCATACCTTTCATATTCACAGTTATGATTACTAAATGTGCATTGCCCTCCATTCGATTTTCTTCTGTTTATCCTTCTCTTTCTTTTTTTATCAAGTCCCTCCTCTTAAATCTGTTGTGCTTCTAACCACTACATTCTTCTATATGCCCTTTCTTTTACGCCTCTCCTCTCTTTCTCTTATCCCCTTTACCCTCCTAGCTTTCTGCTGAGTAAGATAGAATTCTGTTATTAATTGAGTGTGTGTGTATGTGTGTATAATTTTCCCCTTTTTGTATGACTTTAGATATAAGATTCAAGTGGCACCTGCTACTAACCATTTTCCCCTTAACTAAAAAAGCTCCTCCTTGCATGTCTCTTCTATGTGAGATAATATTCCTCATTCTCCTTTTCTCGACCCCCTTCTCTTGGGACATTCCTTCTTCTCATCTATATTTTTTTTACACCATCCCAAAATAATCAACTCATTCCTGTGCCCTATTTCTATATAGAATTTCTTTGTAATTGCCTCAGTAATGACAAAATTCTTAGAATTTATGTATATTATCTTCCCATAAAGAAAGGCAAACAGTTTAACCTTACTGAGTTCCTTATGATTTATTATTCTTTTACCTTTTTGTGCTTCTCTTTGAAAGTCAAACTTTCTATTCAGGTTTGGTCTTTTCAACAGGAATATTTTAAAGTCTTATAGTTCATTAAATGTCCATTTTTCACCTGTAGGCTTATACTTGTTTTTATGGTGTAGATTATTCTTGATTGTAATGTCAGTTCTTTTTTCTCACATAACATCATATTCCAAGCCCCCAGTCCATCAACTTAGTATGTTCTAAATAGTATGTGGCCCCAGTGGTATTTGAATAGTCTCTTTTTCAGCTATTTGAAGTATTTTCTCTGGAGCTCTATAATTTTGCTATAATTTTCCTGGGAATTTTCATTTTGGGATCACTTTTGAGCTTTTCAATTTCTATTTTACCCTCTGGTTCTAGGATATCAGGGCAGTTTTCCTTGATAAGTTCTTGAAACTTGATGTCTAGGCTCTTTCTTTGATCATGGCTTTCAGGTAGTCCTATAATTCTTAAATTTTCTCTCCTCAGTCTGTTTTCCAGGTCAGTTATTTTTTGTTTGTTTCTGAAGAGATATTTCACATTTTCTTCTATTTTTAAATTTTTAAAAATTATTTTATTGTTTCTTGATGTTTCATGGAGCCATTAGCTTCTAGTTGCCCATTTCTAATTTTTAAGGAGTTATTTACAACAGTGAATTACCCTGCTTCTTTTTCCATTTGTCCAATTCTATTTTTAAAAAAATCTTATTTTCTCAGTATTATTTTGCCTCTTTTACCAAGTTGGTAATTTTTTTTTGCAGGGGGGGCAGTAAGGTTCCTTGAACTAGAGTTCAAGGAACATTAATACCTCTGGTATGAGGGCTATTGAGCCCTTTTTAGGGCTGCTTTCCACCTGATCCACTCAACTCTCACCACACCTCCAAGAAGCTTTAGTATGTGTAGGAGCAACACCCCAGGGAATCCTTTCAGCAGATGGGCTAAACTAGATTGAGGGTAACAGATGGGTCTTAAACCCTTCTGTGAGTTAGGGGAGTGTCTACCCAAGCATGTGAAGACTTCCCCTAGTGGAATGGGTGGTTAATATTAATTTGTTCCAACAGCCATGAAGGCAGCTGAAGTAGGCTCTGTGGAGCTCTTAGTACTTAGTGAGACTGCAAAAAAACCAAGGTCACCCATTGCATCTCAAATCATTACCAGTCATCTTGGCTCTGTTCTGCTACTGGACTGTGATGACTGGAATAGAGAGTGAGGCAGACAAATTCATGCAACTCTCCTTCACTTACATCCAATTTATGCATGAACCAAAAGACATTGCCCATACCATTTTACCACTTTTTACCTATCTCAACGGCCTGTGGTGACAGGCAAGTGACAAAGCAGCAGGTGTGGATGCACTGGAAGCTATAGTCACAACCCTGCACATTGGCTGTCCAGGCCCCAGGGTTGTCTTCTCACTGGAAGCAGCAATGGGATTCAGCCCCCTGGGTGTCTGAGCAGTCTTTTAAGGACTATATTGCTCAGCTCCTAGTTTGAGGAAGGGGTTAGAAAGGGTGCCCTAAAAATTGTCTGATTTACCCAACCCTGGCTTATTTACCGTGGCAGCTAGGGTTCCCACCCTGTAGTCAAAACACACACAAAAAGGTACAAAAACTTCTGTAAAGATGATTGCATTCACAATCAATATATGGAATGTTTGCACAATTACAGACAACATGAATTTCAGTAGATCTGAAAGACAAACAGCTCTTGCTATGAGAGAATTCAGCAATTACGACATCCAAATAGCATCCCTGAGTGAAACAAGGCAGGGAAATGAAGGCCAACTTAATGAAACTGGAGCAGGATACATTTTTTTTGGAGTGGCTACAGTGAAGGGGAGTGCCATGAAGCTGCCATAGGTTTTACAATCAAAACTAATCTAATTAGGAAGCCTACCTTCTGTTGTGCATATCAAAAGGAGTGAGCAACAATTTCATGACAATATGATAGGCACTTACAGGAAAGCGCCACACCACCATCATCTGTATTTATGTTACCACCACCATGAACTCTGATGAGGTCAAAGAAAAAATTTATGAAGACTTGGAGACCCTCATCATCAACATGCTGAAAGAGGACAGTCTTATAATTCTGGGTGACTTTAATGAAATAGCAGGCATAAACTATCAGACATGTAAAGGATGGAATGGAATTGGAAACAGGAACAGCAATGGTCACTTGCTACTGAAGACTTGTGTGTCTCATGACCTTCCTATCACCAGCACTGTCTTCCACTGATCTAAACTTTGTGGATGCACCCTGCAGCAAATATTGCCATTTAGCAGACTATATCATTGTAAGGAGAAAAGACAGGATATAAGAGTGATGAAGGCAGGGCAGCTAGGTGGCACAGTGAGTAGAGCACTAACCCTGGAGTCAGGAGGACCTGAGTTCAAATCCAGCCTCATACACTTGACATACTTACTAGCTGTGTGACCTTGGGCAAGTCACTTAACCCCAATTGCCCTGCCTTCCCCTCCAAAAATAAAAACAAAATAAAAACAAAAAAAAGAATGATTAAGGCAATGTGTGGCACAAAGTGATGGACTGATCATAGACTTATCCTCTCCAAGCTAAATATTCACATTCAACAAAAACAGAGGCTCCAAGGCAAGATGACTACCAGAAGACTCAATGTCAGCAGATTAGAGAAATTCTCTGAGGGGGAATATTTCATTGATAACTTGGAGGGAAAATTGAGCCAAAACACAGTGGGCAACAGCGGAGAAAAAAAAAAGGAGTTGGCAGCTTTCAGAGACTTGGTGTACAGCACTACATTTACTCCTCTGGGCGAGAACAGTCACATTTATCAAGTGGTTAGGCAAAAATGAGGGGGAAATTCAGAAGCTGCTAAATGAAAAAAGAGAACTCCACAGGGTTTAACAGAAGCATAGTTCATCCGTCTCTAAGAAGGCAGCATTTAACTTGATCAATTGTAAAGTATAAGTGAAGTTAGAGAGGTACTGGAGTCATGGTTCAGTAAGAACTCAGATGAAACTCAGTTACGAAATTCAGCTTTATGCTGATAATAATGATCCAAAGTGCTTTTATGATGCCCTAAAGGCTATTTATGAGCCAAAGATGTATGGTGCATCTCAACTACTCAATGCTGATGGAGTCACACTGATGAGTAACAAGGACATGATCCTGAAGAGATGGGCTGAACACTCTCATAGTGTTCTTAACAGACCATCATCAACCAGTGCTAAAACTGTTGACCATAGACTTCAGTTTGAAGTCAATCCCTCTCTAGCCAAACTCCCAACTAAAGAAGAAATTTTGAATGTCATTGTTGTCCTCCTGTGTGACAAAGTATCTGTTTCTGATTCTATTCCAGCTGAGATTTACAAGGTTCATTGCTCATACAAAAGCTGACTGAAATTTTCTGGGTTATATGGCAAGAAGGGGTTATTTCCCAGAAGTTCAATGCCTCCATTGTCCATCTCTATAAAGGTAAAGGAAATAGATTCCCAATCACCGCTGGGGAAGGGGCTCTCTCTCTTAATCATTGCTGGCAAGATTCTTGCTGGTGTCCTCCTGAATAGGATTGATCCTTCACCTGGAAGATGGTCATCTACCTGAGATGTAGTAGGGCTTCAGAAAAATCCAAGGAACAGTTAATATGATATTTGCTGCCCAACATCAGGTGAAATGCTGGGAGCAGAAAGAGGTCTGTACACAGTGTTCATCCATCTGACCAAAGCCTTTGATACTGTCAAACCTGAGGGCTTAGGGAAAATTATGCTTAAATTTGGTTGGCCAGGGAAATCCATCAATATTGTATGTCAGTGTCATTATAGCATGTTTGTCCAGGTTCTGGATAATGGATAAGGCACTTGCACTTTCCCAATCACAAGGCTGTGTGCTTGCTCTTATGCTTTTTAGCATGGTTTTCAGCAATGTTGTTAGACATCTTCAGTGAGGACAAACACAGCATCAAGGTCAGCTACTGCCCTGATGGTAAATTATCTGACTTAAAAGGCTACAAGCCAAGACAAAAGTAGAGGGGGAGTTGGTGCATGATTTTTTGTTTGCAAATGGCTTTACAATCAATGCAGTCTCTGAAGCTGAGATGCAACAAAGTATAAATTAATTCTCTGCTGCTTGTGCTAATTTCGGCCTAACAATTGACACCAAGAAAAAGGTGCTCCACCAGACAGCACCAAACTATAACCATTGGTTACAGCAAATGGAGACATTTTGAATACTGTGGGAATATTCACTTACCATGGCAGTATACTTCCCAGGGATGTACATATTGATAATGAGGTTGACACACACATGGCCAGAGCTAGCTCAGTGTTTGGGAGGGTCTGAAGGAAAGTATCGGAGAGAAGAGATATTAGATTGCCTACCAAACAGAAGGTCCACAGAACCATTGTGCTGATCTTTTTGTTGTATGCCTGTGAAATCTGGACCAGCACCATGACAGTAAACCAAATTGCTTCCATTTGAATTGCCTTAGGAAGATTCTGAAGATCTCCTGGCAGGATAAGATATGAGACACTTTTCTAAGCTAAACTGCCAAGCATTCAAATTCCACTGAAGAGAGCACAACTCCAATGGCCTAGCCACATTGTTTGAATGCCAAAAGTATACTTGCCTAAAAGACTATTTTAGAGAGCACTCATACAAGGAAAGCACTCACATGGTTGTCAGAGGAAAAATACAATGACACTTTCAAGGTCTCTCTGAAGAACTTTGTAAATGATTGCATGACATAGGATGTGTTGACAAAGGACCACCCAGCATGGTGTGCCTGCATCAAAGAAGGCACTGTGCTCTATACACAATACAAAATTACAGTAGCTCAAAAGAAATGTGAGATGCACAAATTTACTTAATCCCCTGCAAATGTTCACATGGATTTTTTGTGCCAGATCTGTGGTAGAGCATTGCAAGTTCATATTGGTCTGATCAGTCACAGTCAGACACTGTAACTTGTCTCTAGCATAGCGATGTCATTTTGGTCCTCTTTGAGAATGAAGGACAACAACCACCTGTCTTTTCATAATTAATTGCATTCCCAAATCATTACATATATTGGGTTTAGCAAAAGTAGAGGCTTTTCTTCTCTTCCCACAGTTGCAGAGACTGGTTGTGGACTTGAGTCAGGGATTTGGGAAGGGGGAGAGAGAGGGACTAAGAACCGGGGAGTGCTGGGAGGCTGTAAAGTCCAGCACCTGAATTAAAAGTCCGAGGAGCAATTCAGGAGGGGGATTTGGTGGATAAGGAGGAGGGTCCCTGAGGAAACTCTGAGCCTCCTAACAGGGATTGCTCAGTTTGGAGAACTTGGAGCAAAAAACCCCAGGTTCTGGTGGTATGGGGGCAAGGACTTGTGGGTTTGAGAGGAGAGGTTACTCTGCTTAACTAGAGGTGTGGGCTTCAGGGTAGGGGTCCAGGGCTGTTACCAGGGGAGTCCCCAATATAGTTGTTATGCCTCCCCACTTTTTCTTTTCCCAGGTGGGGGAGGGTAACTCAAATTCCCTACCATTACTCTCTTCCCATATCTGATTTGGGATGAGAGAAGTTTGTTTTAGCTGCTCTAATTTTTTACTCGAGTAAACTTCACTTTTGTGTTCACTTCTTTGAAAGTGAGAACTTTGAATTTGCTAGTCAAAGTGAGTGGGATGCTGGAAAAGAGTCCTTGTGGCGCCTTGTCCTTTCTCCTCATACTGGGGAGCTCAAAGTGTCTCTTTTTTCAGATCTATGCATTTTCCCAATTTGTCTTAGTGCCAAATGGTATAATACATTCTGACCTAGGAGTAACACATTTCACTTAAATTTAAGGGAAAAGTTTCCCTGCTTTCTTTCTTATCTCTCTTCACATTCCAAATTGGCCAGATTCGGACTGGAAGAAGAAAGAAAGAACATTTTTTCCAACAACTTCCCAAGTTTCCAAACCTTTTACTCTCAAAATCTCTATTCACATTGTTTGTGCAAATAGATTATGCCTTCCTTAAACTTTCTACTCATCTTCCTCTTTCCTTACTTAAACTTTCTTGCCTTTCCTTTCTGGTGGACTTTGATTAAAGCCCCTTTAAAACAGCACATAACCTCTTCAACTTGCCTTTTCCATCACATAACTTAAACAAGAAAACATTTTTCTCTCTCTTTCTCTTTCCCCCGCCCTCCCACTTCTTAGAAAAGACTGGAGTCAGGGAGGGAGAGAAAGACAGATAGTACACATTGCAGGGTGTCAGATTGCACACTTCACACAGAAACACAGATACAGAACACAGAGAGAAAATGACAGCAAACACAGAGAGGATTCTTTAGAAATCCTTTGCTCAGCCTTCAGCAACGTAACGGAGGCCAGGTGCATGCTTTATTGGGGTCTTGGAGACCCTGCTTTGAAATGACCTGGGGCAGATCCCTGGCTGTAGGGGAAATGTACCTGTCTCTTCCAGTTGTTTAAGAGACATCCTAGGGGTGGATCTTGGGGGATGGAAGGAGATTGGCCCATGCTTATTGCCTGTAAGCCTTAAAAATAAAAAAAAAAAACAGAGGAGTACTGAAGTGCCAGTAGCAAGCTCAATTGACTAGCATCCTAGACAGCAAGCAAAAACCACAAGTGTTCCCCAAAATGAGGTGTCCCTCATCAAAACAAAACAGGGGAAGTATGCTGAGGTCATCTGAGGCCAAACTCAAGCCTTTCAAAGGCTCTACCCAAAACATCCCTACAAGCCGTGCCTAGGATGCTTGAGGGGAGAAAACCATCTACCAGGCGAGGGAAGGGGAGGCTTACCTTGACCTTGACTCAGAGAAAACTTGGGTCCTCAGGCTGTTCCAACCACCTTGGGTGCCAAAATGTAGGGGGGGGCGGAGAAGAAACCCAGGGATGCAGGGATCCCAAACCAAAGTTCCCAGGGTAAGGCCGGTTGGAATGAATTCATGGACCCAAGCATTCCTTAAGTCAAGGAGGCAAAGATTTATTATGCTTTTTCAGTGGGCAAGAGTTCTTAGGGAAACTGCAACCATAGAGGGGTGCAGGAGAAATCTTTATAGAAGCTAATGGGGGATTAAGGTGGGTGGGGCATATCAGTTAGGTGTTTGGGGGTGGGATTAGGGAGAGATTAATGCATGTTCAGGGAGTGGTTAGTTCTTAAAATAACATACACATTTAGTATCTATTGCGCAGGTGTATTACCCAGAGTTCTCTAGGAAATAACCCACGGGGAGGTTACTGGGGGTGTGGTTTTTACTGTGAAACATCACTAAGTTCACTGTCGGTTGGGGCTAAAGGGGAATAGTTTCTCACCTAGTGTCTTGTTAGACAAAATACTATATCTAAGATACATGTTAGAAAGGTCAGTGAATAGTAAATATGGTTATGACTCAGTGTACAGTCAATTATCAGCATCCAGAAATCAATCTATAATTGGGCATAGCTGTTTACTGAGGAAGAAGCAGAGATAAGTTGGGCCATGCTGCCCTTTGACTAGAAAGAAACAGCCTGGGACGGAATATGTTTTGAGAACTAGATGATTTATGAGAACTAGATATGTTTTGGAATTGGGGTTCAGGAACAGGCACCCAAGCAGAGGCTGTTAGAATTTAGAGTCCAAGCACAAGCACCTCCATCATTCCCATGGGATTGCAAACAATACTGCTCCTTAGGGGCCCTTCTCCCATGGGACAGAAGTATTAGTGTTTCTCAGTGTCCCTGATCCCTTCTGACCAAAAGCAATACTGCTCCTCAGAGATCCCCCTCCATTCTTGACCAAAAGTACTCCTCTCTTTCCTTTAACTATGACCCTAAAATGGGTATAGGCAACGGATTTTCCCAACAACATCTGGTCCAGCAACCAGTTCTAGCATAGCAGTACCCTGTAATCTCTTCCTGACTACTTGTCGGGTAGCCTTATTGTCTCTGGCTTGAGAGCTCCTGAAGCTGTTGCTGCTTCTGTCACCAACACCCTGGTGTTTCATGCATGTGGGCTCTGGGCCAGTCTCTACTGCTATGTCACAGTCCTCTCTTTCCAACCTCCTGAGTTGTCTTGGGCTGGAACAATATCTTACTCTCACCATTTTTTCACTCTGCCACTCCAGAATTCTATTTGAGGTGTTATTTTAAAGTTCTTTAGAGGGATATGTTGGGAGAGCTTGGTTGAGTTCTTTCCCTACTCTGTCATTTTGGCTACACCTTTGGAAAATCAGGGCAGATGTCAGTTTAAAAGGGCATATTTGAAGCCTTTGACTAGCTCAGAAATTTGAGGCTCTGTGTCCAGGAAAGTGGGGGAACTATTTTTAATCAGAAGGGATTTTAGGGGCTACTCAATTACCCCACAGTGCCTTCAGCCAAGATGCTTGCTGGATCTGGATCTGTGATTCCCTTGGGAGACAAATACCTGCAATATTAAAGGCACATGTGATCACATTCACCTAATTCTCATTCTCAATATAAAAACCTTTTTTCTTACAAGATAATTACCTCATTTTCTTTATCTTATTCAATTGTTTACAAACTCTATTTTCTCCCTCAAAATTATCACCTATTGAAAAAGAAACAGTTTCATTTTAAGATTTTCCTTTTCCAACCAGGTACAAACTGCCTCATTCCCTTCAAACTGCTAAGTATTCCCATTCCTCTATTATACCTTATTTAAAACATTTATACAAATCTCTATTTCACATCCTTCATTGAATCATTGACCTAATACCTGCATTTTTGACACTTAATGATTTTATTTGGTCATTTCAGTCTTGTCAGGTTCGTTGTGAACCCATTTGGGGTTTTCTTGGCAAAGATACTAGGGTGGTTTGCCATTCAAGTCTTCAGTTCATTTTACAGATGAGAAAACAGGAAAATAGGGTTAAGTGACTTGTCCAGGGTTACACAGTTAGTAAAGTGTCAGAGGCCATATTTGAATTCAGGAAGATGGGTCGCTCTGACTTCAGGCCTGACATTCTATCCATTGTGCCACCAAGTTGCACACACCTAATAAAGGCCTATTAATAATTTTTCTGCTTTAGGTAATCTGCAGAGTATGATATCAAATTGATAAGGTAAAATCTGTAGCATTGTGTATTAAGGATGGAAATGAAAACAAAAATAACCATATGTTTTCTTTCATGAAAAGAATAGGATATATGTTTTTGCTAAGATAATAATTATTTATGTAGATTTTAATTTTTTTCTTTCTTTTGTTTTTTGTGATTAAATGAACCTGCAGGGATGCTCTGACCCAGCTGACCAGCTCTTACATTCCTACCAACCGGGAAACTCTCTGCGATTACAATAGTTAATGAGGTAGAGAATATTGTAGGCCTGGATATTGGTGTAACTGGGAAGATATGAGTCAATCTACCCCTTAACCTCTGCAAGGACCTGCTGCCGCTGTTGCAAGAAACAAAGGTGTGGTATATTCTAAGGACAGTTGATCTTAATTTTGCTCCAGGTAAATAGATCTGGGGTCTGGCTTTGAACTCTTTGGGTGGGGACTATAAAAGTAATTTTTGAGGTTTCACAAGATGTTCCTGAGACACTAGCTTCTTTTGGACTGCTTTTATTTGTTTCTATCCACTGGACAGCCATTTAACCACCATGTAAACAATCTATGAGAATTTATTTATTTAGTAAAAATCACTTTGAACCCTCTGGATCTAAGTGGCTCATTGTATCAGAAGCAGAATGGTGATCAAGACAGAGGCAAATGACCAGGCTCAGGAAGTGACCCCATTTGTTTGCATATAGTGGCTGTAGCCACGACCAGCGAGTTCTGTTGTATTGTATTCAAAGCCCCAGGGAAGTTAACATTAGATGAGACAGGATTAAAATCTACTTAACACATAAGTAGATACTTACCTGTGATTTTTCTCTAATCTTCCTTCTCTTAACTGTCCATATGCATCACCCTTTTCTGTAATTCCTTATTTTCTCTGATCCAAGCCTAAAAGTCTTCAAGTGTCTACCACACAGAGCAATCCACTTGCCATACATAAAATTTTGTTATAATGACAAATAAATTAAAATTTCAGGAACATGGAGTGGAGTAAGACATGGCAGGAACCAGATCAGGTACAAGAATATGAAGTCTTATCCCTTCCTAGTGGTCTAAGGAAAACTAGGAGAGCCATTCCTCATTTGTTTCCTCTTCTCTTGCTTGATGAGGAATTTTCCAACATTTCAAAGACTGATTTATAGTTATTTGGGACTAAGGCAACCTTGTCTGGCTATAGAGGGAGAGATGGTTGCTATTCCATGAAGAAGTAAAGGACCTCAGAAAAGGATTGTAGAAGAAGACTTACAGCTGCTTTTAATAAGGAGAAATTGATTATGGTTTATCACAATACTTATATTAGGCTAAAAGAATGTTTTTTTAAGAAATCTGGACATATCTGACATACATTCTATATAGGTTCTGTTTGCTGTGATTTGGGGTAACCTGGTCTAACCTATAAAGGTTTTATATACTATTTGATTTTTTTAACCTTAACTTCAAAATGGCCTTAAGTTAATGTATGGTATGTAAAGGAGTTTCAAACTCTTATGAGCAAAATTCATATAAGCTATAAGAAAAAAATCATGAGAAACTAATTAAAACTATAGAGAGACCCTAGATTGCTGTCTTTAATCTATGACATATGCCCTACTAGATAATCCTTTTTAATGATGGAACTTTGAGTGACCCTTTGCAACGTTTCTGAAAATAGCTATCAGATCTTCTTTGCTCCAACATAAAAGCTTAGAGAAAGCTTTTAACTTTGTTATTATGTATACTCAGTCGGCACAAAGAATGTACTCATGAACACATAAATCCTAAGTACGTTGATTGCATAGATGTCTTAATGGGGTTTTACTAAAGTGCAGAAAATTCTGCATTATTCATATGACATTGGTCAAAGCATTTAAACATTTAATCGTATAGACTTTGGAGATTTTGTGGGATCAGATTTAGTGATTTTTTGTGGACAGATTAATTTTCTCACAATTCAATGTACTGATGATTGAGATCTAAAGTAGGTTATAGAGAGAGTCACTATAGAGTTCTTAACATTTATCCTCCTGGATTTAATCTCTAAAGTCAAAGGCTTCAAATTTAATTTGAGTATGAGTTGCATTTCGAGCTTTAGAAAACAATTTTCCTCATATTATTTTGAATCAACCTGAAATTGTTGTGTGTTTTTGTGCCTGTGAGAATGTTTAATCCCTGATTGCTTTTTAATAGTAAAACAGAAGTGATGCCATTTGTTTTTTTACCATAGTAGATATATTTTTAAAAGATTTTTATAAAAATGACTACAAAGGGAACTATATTCATAGCTGGATGTAATGCAGACAATTATTTCACATTATAAGCTTAACTAAAAGCATACGGCATGATTTTTTTCCATTTTCCTCTAGAGTACATATTTACACTGACATTTTATATTTTTATTATCAAGAATATAACTGCGTATAAAATACAGGGTGGAAATGGCTTTGTTCACTTTCAGTAAAAAAGAAACAAAAATATTGATTTATATTTTAAACCTTTGAATAAATCTTTTATGAAGCCTGTTTTGTGTAACTTGTTTATTTCTTTTTTTTCTTTAATTTGCTGCAAATCCAAAACTCAATTGATATACAACAGATTTACTTAAAAGATAGCCATCTCATTCAATCACAGACTTTTTTATTAATAAAACATCATGTCTTTCAAAACAGTAGAATGGCAATATTGTTTGCAATACCATATACATGTATATTTATGCACAGACAACTGTCTAAAAGTACATAGAGCAGAGATACATATATGGATATCAAATAAGAAGCAATTGTTTAATTCTTATTATGTGATAGTCACTGCTTAGTGAGCACTTGGTGGAGAGGCAAAAATAGTCTTTCCTCAAAGAGTTTACACTTTGATGGTGAAGACAAGATGCATATAAGTAGATATATTCTTTTCATTTTGGCCTAACTGTGCCTACAATTATGCCCCATTTTGGGTGTGCATGCCAGTTTTTGTCCAATGAGCCCAAACCATTATGCTGTAGGCTCCTTGATGAAAAGGGTAGCTTTGTTTTTTCTTATTGTATCCATGGCCCTTAGTAAAAGGTCTTGCTTTACTGGCTATTCGATACATTTTGTTGTTGTTATCCTTGCTGAATTTTCACTTTTTGAAAAGAAGTGAGGGGCAGCTTCTGTTACCACATGTATGTACACTACCCACACTTCCCCAAGGTAGTGAAGGCTCCAGTCTGAAGGGGAGGAAAATTGTATATGTCTCTCTTTCTACCACCACCCCCACCCAGGATGTCACAGATAAGAATTAGAGAGTTGTAAGTGACCTCAATAGTCTGGTCAAATCCATTCCTGAAAGAATCTCCACTGGAACATGCCAAAAAAAAGGTGTTCATCCAGCTTATAACTGAAGGTCTCCTGGTAGGAGATGGGAGGAGGGAGTTAGAGGTGAGGCGAAGGCAATTCATTTCATTGCTTTGGGATACTATTAGGCAGGTTTTCCACTTTGGAAAGAGACCATCAAAATTTTGTGGTGTGTGTGTGTGTGTGTGTGTGTGTGTGTGTGTGTGTTTGTGTGTGTGTGTGTGAAGAGAGCAACCTGTGTGAAGGCATAGGAACAGTAAATGGAATATTGATTTAGGGGAAAAGCAAGTAGATCATTTTGGTTAGAAGGTGATTGGAATAACATGTAATTAGCCTTGGCCTAAAAAGATAGGATGGAACCATACTGAGAAATGCTTTAAATGTCAAATAGAGAAGTGTGTATTTTATATTAGATATAATCAGGAAGCTTTTTGAGCAGGGAAGTGATATGATAAAGGAGTGCCTTACCATAGAACTTTCAGATATAGACAAAATTAAATTAGTTAGCATTGACAGAGGATCTAGGGTTCCAGGAGTGTCAGTAGGTGCCTGACATGGAAAAGAAGTGTGGAATAGAGAGAAGGACACTAAAATTGGAGTCAAAAAGATTAAGATTAGAGGGAAGGAGCAACCTCCATGATAGAAATCTGGTTTCACAAAGTAACAGAGTAGTGCCAGTCAAAAGGAGGGTGGCTTGGCATTTATTGTTAGCCAAACATCTTGATTTCTTTTATGACTGAATCTTCTCTTTCTCCTATATGGTTTTAAATGTCCAGCTGTCAATGTCCAGGCTGACTGAGACTTCAGGCTTATAGTGTTCCAACCAAACTATAAAGATTATATTAATATCATCATGAAAATAACCATATATTACAAAGATCTGTGGGTGTTATACAATGTAAATATTTTTACCTTAACCAAAGACATTTCTTTAAATGAGAGGAATTTACTATTAGGTTGTAATATAGGAAGGTTGTTGTTTGCCTAATGCTGCTCCATAATTAAGGGGTATGCTGTAGGACAGCTCTGGAACTATAATTTGATTCTGTCTGAACAGCGACCTGTATGATTAAGATATAACACTATTATCTTAAGAAATTTGTATTACCAAAATATTTAGTGCTAAAGCTTTATTTTTTCATCATAAAAAGTGAAATGCTATCATTTCTAAGGCAATTTACGATATTTTCATCTTTGGGAGCTTTCGTTTTAAAATATAATTGACATGTTTAAATCATTTTTGAGATCTGTCAAACATAGCAGACACTGTCATCATCTCCGTGAAAACCACTTATGCACTAGGCAATTTTTAAGCCAGTAGTTTAAAATCCATACAAATCTTCTTCTTTCCACATATACTAGCAATTAAAATGGTAACTCAGTCGATATCCAAACTGCTTCATTGGAGCCATTTTACTCTGATTACAAACAGTGTAATACTTTTTTTAAAAAAAAATATTGAAATTCTAATTATCATTGGCTTCCTGTCAGAGTTAGTAATTAAGAAAGTTGTCAGTGTCAATCCTATTATTTTTGATAATGAAATTATTTAAACATCAAACATGAATGTTCTATTAGTATGAAAATTGTAATTATTGTTAACATCCTCATGGTGCTTAATAAATGTATCTCATCAACCTCCATTATCTTCTTCAACACCTGTACACAGATGTTTGTGATTAAGAATTTGAAGAGGAACATGGATCCAAGATAGAGATTCAGTTTACCTAATAGATTATGAATAGCTTTCTATGATTAAAAAATAGATATTTCCGAGAAAGTATGTTCCAAATTTATTCTCAGATATATACCTGACCTTCACTTAATGGAAACTATAGAAACAATCCTGAGCCAAAAAATGTACTTCCATCTAGGAAATGCATTTTCCTCATTTATAAAGGGAGAAAATGGTCCTTATAATATATCCTCTTTGATTTTCCCTTTTGCCTACACCTATGCATGATTTCAAGTAGCAAAGATCAAAGCCCCCTTTACCTCTTGTATGAATGAATCATGTGAAGTGGGAAACATCAGTTGAAGATCACCTTATAAGTAAGCGGCTGCTGGGGAATTTTCTCATTTGTCCTTCCCCAACTCTGGATAACAATGTATAATGAAAAGAAAATGGTATCTGAAATCAGAACCTCTGGGTTTGAGTAACAACCCCACTACTAGCTAGTTTTGTGAACATGGGCAATAATTCTTAATCTTTCATAGCCTCAGTTCCTTCACGGTGAAATGGGTTTCATGATAAGGGCTATTGTAAAATTTTTCATATATATATATGTACGTATATATATATATATATATATATATATATATATATATATATATATATATATATATACACACACACACACACACACACATATATATATGTGTGTGTGTGTGTGTCTGTGCATGTGTATATAGACATATGTACACATACGCATATATATATTTAAATCTTGAAACACTATGAAAATATGAATTATTGTTATTGTTGATTTAATTATCAATTATTATTACTTGAGCTTAGTATTATTGTTTCTTGGTATATGTAGGGATATAATAATAATTATAAAAACAACAACATAGATGATGTGATGATATTTTTGTAGTGCTTTGTGAACCACCATATATGTAGCCTCATTTAATCATTAGAAAAACCCTCTGAGGGAGATGCTAACAATATTTCTATTCTAGGTGACTGAGGCTGAGAGGATAAGTGACTTACTCAGGGTCATAAAAATAGTAATGTCTGCAAATGTCTGAGACAAGATTTGAACTCATGTATTACTAATTCTAATTCTAGCACTTTATCCACTATTACTACTTGTTTGCCAAGATAAAAGATAACAGCATATGTTATCTCATTAAATTTTCAAAACAGTATTGTTAGGTGGAGCCCAGTAAAACTAGTGGAAAAGGAGAAATAATATATTTCAGCTCTACATAACAACCACTCTAACAGAGGCCTAGAAAGAATATGAACAGTCATCATTGGAAAATCTAAGGAGAAAATGCAATGGATTATTTTTCAATCTGAAGTTAGAATAAAGAAATAGACAAAGGTCCACAGGCACTGGAAATGAGGTCTGGCCAGGAAGACTTTGTACAGAGGTTTCTAGTACAGGGACTAAATGGGAGCTTGAACAAAGGCAAAGTCAAGAGAGGATCCCCAATCCAGCAAGGTCAGACCTGAGAAAATGTACAGCACAGAAAGAGGAGTCAATTTGTAGTTCCGTAGTTCTGACCCTAGAATAGAACTTCAGATACAGAGAAGAATGTAGAGGAGACCTGGTCCTATGGATAGCCAACTGGTATCTGCATAACAGAGTTTAGAGGGGCTGCAGCCTTGAGTCTACATTTTGGCATCCGCAAGAATAGCATAGAGCAGCAATTAATAGGTATTTTTTAACCTCTGAACAGGGTTGAGAATTAAATAATCAATCAATGCTTATTAAGCAACTATTAAGTGCCAAGCACTCTGCTAAATGCTGAGGGTACAAAAAGAAGCAAAAGATAATCCCTGCCCTCAAGGAATTTACAATCTAATCAGGTAGACAATATGCAAGCCTATGCACAAACAAACTATATACAGGCTAAATAGGAAATAATTAGCAGAGGAAAGGCACTAAAATTAAGAGGGGTTGGAAACTTCCTGTAAATGATGGGATTAGTTGAGAGTGTTCCAGCCATGGGTCAAGGGGGAGAAGTGGGGAGTGGGTCGACAACTAGGAAAAATGCCCATAGTCCAAAGGAGTATCTTTTTAAAGGAAAAGCAAGGACTCCAGTGTCACTAGATTAAAGAATACATGATGGGAGCAAAGTGCAAGAAAAGTAAAAAATTAGAATGGGGCTGGTTATGAAGGGCTTTGAATGCCAAAGAGTGAATTTTTATTTGATCCTGGAGGCCATAGGGACAATCTGGAGTTTATAGAATAAGGAGGTGAAACTGAGTTCAAATCTGGCTTCACACACTTACTAACTACATATATAACCCTGGGCAAGTCATTTACCCCTGGTTGCCTCCAAAAATGAAAGAATATATAGGACATGCAAAGTGAAAAATACTCTAAAAACCCAAGTATTTTTAAATGAACACACAAAAAAAATTACAAGAGCTTATCAAAATTGAAATAAGAGAAAACATTGAATCAATAAATTAAAATAAGGACTAGTTTTAAAAATAAATACATAACTTAGGTTTCTCTGGACATGCCATATTCTAACATAGATGTGGGACCCATGAGAGGCCCCAGTGAGGGGTCTCTGAGTATGCCTAAACTCTCTCTCTATTTATCTCTCCCTCTAGATGACCTAATGTCCCCAAGATTAAGACTTTACAAGCTTCAGGGTTTGGAGTCCTGGCTTTCTAGAGAGAGAAGGGCATATCATGAATAGTTTGTCATGTGGCTTGGGGAAGTAAGAGATCTAGACCTTCACAAAACAGTACTATTTCAGTGAATGATTTGGTTAGGACAGGTCTTATGGGAAGTAGTTTTGCTTGTTCAACAACTTAACATAATTGAACTTTTTGGGGAAGGTTAATTTTTTATATTTGTTTTAGAGCTCCAGTGAAGCCTTTAGTATCTTTCTGTTTTCTTTAACTGTTTATTGGCCTTTGTGCATAATTCCCTTTGATATATATCTGGACTTCTGGGAATCCTTTTATAGCCAACATTTTCTTTGGAAAAAATACAGTTTCATTTTGTCATATACTTTTCATTGTGTCAAGTGCTTGAACAGAAGGTTTGCCCATGACTTCATAAAAATAAGCTTTATTTGGAAACTGTCAAGGCATGGTCATAAAGAAACAAAGCAAGAAAATGATCCAGTAATACCTCCAGATTGGACATGGTCTATGAGAATCAAGGAACCTTGAGGGATGTTCAGCTATGGGTTATATTTACATTTCACAATTGAAAAATGAAAATTCAGGAAGACTGATTTGCCAACAATCAGACTCCTTTAAGTGGTAGGAAGGGGGCCTGAATCTTAATCTTCTGGATTCAAATTCATTCTTTCAAATTGCATAAATGAAGTAGAAAGAAATATAAAGTAATAATGTTCTAAAAAAATTGAACATCACACTCGCACATGGAATATAAATGAAAATAATAGTAAGTTGATAAGACAGGTATAACTTATCATTGTACTTGTAGTTCTCTAAAGATGTTTCTGTGGCTATTTTTTAAAGTACATAAGTAACAGCAAAATGTCTTGTCATTAATAAAATTAACTGAATGAAATAAAATAGATCTGAAGTAGGAGCCCACTTGAATAGCAACATGTTGAAAAGGACCATGAGGCAAGCAATTTATAAGCTCCTTGCTAATTTTTTTAAAAGAAGATGGAGAAGAGCTAGAAATAATTATAAATGAAAATCCTGAGTTTCATTATTTCTGTAGGATATCACTTTAGTGATTCTAGTAAGCACAGTTACAAAGTTTATAATTTTATTCAGGTAATTACTCTAAAAATATCTATCGAGCTCTATTTCCATCATCTATATCCATATCCATATCTATATCTATATAATCTATATTTATATCTATGCCTGTATCTATCTGCCTATCTATCTATCTATCTATCCATCTATATTTAAAGACTATTAGGAAAACCAAAGTTCAGACATGTAGTTAGAAAGAAATGTTTTCTTCATAAGGCAGGTCTCTTAGATGATATTAGTCTTAGCTGTTCTCTTATCATGAATGCTGCCTACTGTATCTTCAACTAATGAACCAGACATGCCACTTTACTTATTTTTCACATTATTTTTGCTGGGTAGGATACGAAAAAAACATTTAAAATTTGGCCCCTTTAATAGTATAATCACACCTAGGAATTTGAACTCCTCAAAGTATATAATGAAGTCAATTTAAAAAAAAATCAAATCTAGATAGTGGAATGAATCATTTTATGTGAATTTTTAAAATGAATTATATCATAACACCAACAAAGTCAGGCTTTTAAAGAGAGATTAAACTAGAAACATGATAAATAAATTATCCAAATAATATTGCCATTCAAATAGGGTTTAGGTGACAATTTGTTGGGATATTGGAGAAGCTAATGATTTAACTCAACTTTGAAATTCTAAGATTTTATGATTCCAAATTCTTTAGTCAAAATTTCAGTAAAAGAACCTCCCTTATTCATACACCTAGAAAAGGCAAAAAAAGGCCACTTGAATGTTTAGAGAGTTACTAAAAACAACAATAACAAAAAAAAAAAACAACTAGCTTCACATGAATTATTCATGTTCATTGAGTAACACAAATGAATATTCAGTGAACAGTGATATTTTATTCTTGGACTAAATCAAAGGACTGTAACAGAGCTGTACTATAAAGCCCTATCTCAAGAGTATCATGGAATGTTATTTTAGTTTAGCCTTTAATAGCCCCTCTCTAAAACAAAACAAAATAATTGCTTCAAAAGTACACAACAATCAAATGTTTCATTAATGAAAACAATCCCATGATGGGCCTATTTGGGTTGGTATACAAAAAAGTGTTTTATCATTAAAATTGTATTCCTAAAGTAGGGTAATGAAGTGTGTTTAAGATGTCTGAACAAATTTAATTTCTAAGGTGTCTATTAAAGAGATGCTGCTCACTGAGCAAGCTTATCTTTTTTTTTTAATTTCCATATCCACATCCACATCTCTCTGGGGTATCCTCTGCAAAGTCAGATAAGACAATGCTGTAAATGGCATTTTGCCTTGACTTTCAGAAATACTCTGGGGTGAAAACAATATTTATTTGCTTACATGAACAGTTTAGAATTTGCAGTGGTTTTTATGAGGGACAGAGTGTCTTATTAATTTCTCATATAAGTAGTATAAGTTTTGCAAATGTCCTTATGTCTTACTTTATTCTTTTTTATTATTAATTTATTTTTTTATTTTTTATTTTTAGTTTACAACACATGGTTCTACATAATTTTGAGTTCCAGATTTTCTCCCCTCCCTCCCCTCTCCCTCCCCAAGATGGCATGGAATCTCATATAACTACCATGTATAACTTCACATTGAATTAATTTATACACTAGTCAAGTTGTGGAGAAGAATTATGACCAATGGGATGAACATGTCTCCTGTCAGATTGGCTAAAATAACAAAACAGAAAAATGATAAATTCTGGAGAGGATGTGGGAAAATTGGAACATTGTTACATTGCTGCTGGAGTTGTGAGATGATCCAGCCATTTTGGAGAGTAATTTGGAACTACACCCAAAGGGCCATAAAAACGTTCATACGCTTTGACCCAGCAATACAACTTCTAGGGTTGTATCCCAAAGAAATCACACAAGTGGGAAAGGGACCCATATGTACAAAAATATTTATAGCAGCTCTTTTTGTGGTAGCCAAGAATTGGAAATCAAAGGGATGCCCATCAGTTGGGGAATGGCTGAACAAGCTGTGGTATATGAAGGTAATGGAATACTATTGTGCCATAAGAAATGGGGATGATATGGACTTCATAACAACCTGGAAAAACCTACACGACATAATGCTGAGTGAGCGGAGCAGAGCCAGGAGAAGATTATACACAACCACAGATACATGGATTCCGTGAGGTCCAGCCCTGACAGACTTCACTCTTCTCAGCAACACAAGGTACAAATACAACTCCAAAGGACTCACGATGGAGAATGCTATCTACATCCAGAGAAAGAACTATGAAGTTTGAATGCAGATTGAGGCACACTTCATGCTCGCCTTTTTTCCCCCTTTTTTTCTTCTCTTTTGTTTTTGTTTTTGGGTTGGTTTTTTTTTTTTGGTTCTGTTTCTTCTTTCTCATGAGTCATTCCATTGGTCATAATTCTTCTCCACAACTTTATTCTTAATGGTAAAAATAATTCTACCAAATTCTATTTGGTTTAATCATCATTGGTTTAATGTTCATTAGCTAATGGTAAATATATGTCTTATACTTGAGACTTAACCTTCATCTTACATACCATCTTTCATAATGCTTAGACATAAAATATTTTATAAGAATATAAAGTTATTATACAGGGAATAATGAATATATACAGAATTTAAAAGTAAATGAAACATGCAGAACAGTTGCTCTTGTAAAATAAACCATTTTCCCCCTTCCTCTAGAATAGTATTGACACAACAACTTATTGTTACTTAGAGATGAAAAATCCGTTTAATTAATATGTAGGATGGACAAAATGGGAGAATTTTTTTTTACATTTTTCTTACCATGTTATTTAGAGCTATTTCATGATGTAGTCTACTCATGTTGAATACAAAGAATCATGGAATGACTTATTGACCTAATTAAAATTAAAGTAAGTGGAGAGAGAAAAACATAGACAAGGATTATTACAGTATAAAAGGAAAGAATAACTGCCACCAAATGATTGAAATGGAATATTGTGAAATTATGATGATTACACTTTTTCCTAAAGAAAAGATATGAAAAGATACCTCACCTCACTCCATTGCAAAGGTGGGAGGGTCCATGGGTATGGAATACTGAATATATGAGCAATTTTATTTTCCTATGCATGATTAGTTTTCCTGATTTTTTTTTTTGCCTTCTCCCTACTTTTTTTTTCTTCAAAGTCTCTATTATAAAGAATGGCTCTCTAGGGGAGAGGAAGGGGAAAGGTAGGAAATGTAAAAAAAAGGTGGATGAATAAAAACCTATTGAATAAAAAAAAATATTTTGTTACTACTAGTTATTGAATTAAGGGAACAGAACAGAATCTATAATGATTCAGGTGAAATAAAAAATAAAACAAGGTAGTGATAACGATCTCAGACAAAGCAAAAGGAAATAAAAGACCTAATTAAAAAAGATAAGCAGGCAAATTATATATTACTAAAAGGTACCATAAAAGACAACAAAGTAATATCAAATTAAGGGCAAATTTCTCTTATGGAGGCCTAATTTCATACAAGCACATATCTATATGTATAAATATATACATATATATGTGTGTATATGTATATGGGTGTATATATACATATGCATGTATAGATAGATATAGATACAGATACAGATATAGATATAGATATAGATGTAGATATAGATATAGATATAGATGTAGATATAGATATAGATATGGATATGGATATGGATATGGATACAGACACAGTTACAGATATAGATATAGATATAGATACAGATATAGACGTGGAACTGAGTCAAATATATTCTCAAAAAGAGCCATTCCCCAATTAATAAATGGAAAAGGACAGTTTTCATAAGAATAAATCAAAGCTATTTACAGTCATATAAAATGCTCTAAATCACTACTGATTAGAGAAACACAAATTAAAAGAACTTGAGGTACCACCTCACATTCATCAGAAATTACAAATGTGGAGGGGATGAGAGAAAATGTGTAGACTAATAAATTTTATGTGGAGTTATGAAGTAATCCAATTATTCTGGGGAACAATTTGGAACTATGCCTAAAGAGCTATAAAACTGTGGTTACTCTGATCCAGGATTATCACAGCTAGGTCCGTACTCCAAAGAGATCACAAGAAAAGGAAAAGGACCTATACGTACAATCATATTTATGTCCATTCTTTTTGTGCTGGTAACAAATACGAAATTGGGGCAATGTACATCAATGGGGCAATGTATGAACAAAATGTAGCATATGATTGTGATGGAGTACTATTATGCTATGAGAAATTTCAAGGGGGATGTTTTCCAAAAAATGTGGCAACAGCTATTTGAACTGATGCAAAAGTGAAGTGAGAAAAGGAGCAGAGCCAAGATGGTGGCTGGTAAGCAGGGAATAGTGTGAGCTTCATACTGAGACCCTCCAAAAACTTATAAAAAATGGCTCTGAACCAATTCTAGAATGGCAGAACCCACAAAACAGCAGAGGGAAGCAGGGCTCCAGCCCAGGACAGCCTGGATGGTCTCTAGGTGAGGTCTATGCCACACGGAGCTGGGAGCTGGGAGCTAGGAATGGAGTGGAGCAGAGCCCAGCCTGAGCGGCATGGACCATCCAGACCAGAAGCCGGGAGGAGGGGGCCCTAGCGCCCTGATTCAGTGAGCTGCAGCAGTTAAGAGACTTCTCAACCCACAAACACCAAAGACTGCGGAGAAGGTTAGTGGGAAAATCTGCGGGAGTGGAAGGAGTTCCCGGTTCAGCTTCCAGCCCCTGGGGCAGCGGAGGTGGGGCAGCTACAGCTGTTGTTACTTCCGGCTCCAGGCCCACCTGGTGGGAGGAATTAAGTGGCAGGACCGAGCAGGGGAGCACAGCCTGCCAAAGATCTAAGCCCAGTTCGGGTTGGGGGTTCTTGGGGAAGGAGCAGTGCGGCTCTGACAGAGCTGGCACCTCCCCCCCAAACGCAGAACATAGAACTCGTTATTCTACAAGCAGTCATACCCCACTGAAAAACTCAAGGGTCAAGTTAGTTGGTTGGGAATATGGCCAGGCAGCGAAAACGTGCCCAGATTCAGTCTCAGACTTTGGATTCTTTCTTTGCGGACAAAGAAGACCAAAACATACAGCCTAAAGAAGACAACAAAGTCATAGAGTCTACAACCAAAGCCTCCAAGAAAAACATGAACTGGACCCAGGCCATAGAAGAACTCAAAAAGGATTTGGAAAAGCAAGTTAGAGAAGTAGAGGAAAAATTGGGAAGAGAAATGAGAAGGATGCGAGAAAACCATGAAAAACAAGTCAATGACTTGCTAAAGGAGACCCAAAAAAATACTGAAAAATACACTGAAGAAAACAACACCTTAAAAAACAGACTAACTCAAATGGCAAAAGAGCTCCAAAAAGCCAATGAGGAGAAGAATGCCTTGAAAGGCAGAATTAGCCAAATGGAAAAGGAGGTCCAAAAGACCACTGAAGAAAATACTACTTTAAAAATTAGATTGGAGCAAGTGGAAGCTAGTGACTTTATGAGAAATCAGGATATTATAAAACAGAACCAGAGGAATGAAAAAATGCAAGACAATGTGAAATATCTCCTTGGAAAAACCACTGACCTGGAAAATAGATCCAGGAGAGATAATTTAAAAATTATTGGACTCCCTGAAAGCCATGATCCAAAAAAAAGAGCCTAGATACAATCTTTCAAGAAATTATCAAGGAGAACTGCCCTGATATTCTAGAGCCACAGGGCAAAATAGAAATTGAAAGAATCCATCGATCGCCTCCTCAAATAGATCCCAAAAAGAAATCTCCTAGGAATATTGTCGCCAAATTCCAGAGCTCCCAGATCAAGGAAAAAATACTGCAAGCAACCAGAAAGAAACAATTTGAGTATTGTGGAAACCCAATCAGAATAACCCAAGATCTGGCAGCTTCTACATTAAGAGATCGAAGGGCTTCGAATGCGATATTCCGGAGGTCAATGGAGCTAGGATTAAAACCTAGAATCACCTACCCAGCAAAACTGAGTATCATGTTCCAAGGCAAAATATGGAGTTTCAATAAAATAGAGGACTTTCAAGCTTTCTCAGTGAAAAGACCAGAGCTGAATAGAAAATTTGACTTTCAAACACAAGAATCAAGAGAAGCATGAAAAGCCTCTCCTCTTTTTGTATCCATCCACCAGCATCTCGTGTCAATGTCACTCACCTGCTGAAAAATCTTCAGTGATGCCCTGATTCCTCTCGGATCACATTTCCTAGTCTGGCTTCAAATCCCTCCCCATTCGAACTCCAACCTACCTCTTCAAAAGTTACCCCTTTCTTCCTACTCACACAGCCATCACTGTAGGTCAGGTCTCATTACCTCTTGGCTGGACAGTACTGAAATAGCTTCCTAATTGGTCTCCCAGCTGCAAGTATCTATTCCAATTTATCCTCCACACAGTGATTTTTTTTTTCTATAGCACAAGTCTGATCATATTGCGATCCCTATCTCAACAAATTCCAGTGGCCTCCTATTGAAACTTCACTGCCATTAAAGACTTTCACAACCTGATCATAAAAAAAAAAATTAGATTGGAGCAAGTGGAAGCTAGTGACTTTATGAGAAATCATGATATTATAAAACAGAACCAAAGGAATGAAAAAATGGAAGACAATGTGAAATATCTCCTTGGAAAAACCACTGACCTGGAAAATAGATCCAGGAGAGATAATTTAAAAATTATTGGAATACCTGAAAGCCATGATCAAAAAAGAGCCTAGATACCATCTTTCAAGAAATTATCAAGGAGATCTGCCCTGATATTATAGAGCCACAGGGAAAAAATAGAAATTGAAAGAATCCATCGATCACCTCCTCAAATAGATCCCAAAAAGAAATCTCCTAGGAATATTGTCGCCAAATTCCAGAGTTCCCAGATCAAGGAGAAAATACTGCAAGCAACCAGAAAGAAACAATTTGAGTATTGTGGAAACCCAATCAGAATAACCCAAGATCTGGCAGCTTCTACATTAAGAGATCGAAGGGTTTGGAATGCGATATTCCGGAGGTCAATGGAGCTAGGATTAAAACCTAGAATCACCTACCCAGCAAAACTGAGTATCATGTTCCAAGGCAAAATATGGATTTTTCAATAAAATAGAGGACTTTCAAGCTTTCTCAGTGAAAAGACCAGAACTGAATAGACAATTTGACTTTCAAACATAAGAATCAAGAGAAGCATGAAAAGGTAATCAAGAAACGGAAATTGCAAGGGACTTACTAAAGTTGAAGTGTTTTGTTGACATTCCTACATGGAAAGATGATGTGTATGATTCATGAGACCTCAGTATTAGGGTAGTTGAAGGGAATATGCATATATATATGTTTATGTATATATATAAGTGAATGTGTATGTATGTATGTATCTATGTGTATATGTATGCATGTGTATGTATGTATATATATATATGTGTGTTTTTATATATGTATATACATATACACACACACACACACACACACACATATATATATATATGTAAAAGAGAGAGAGCAGACACAGGGTGAGTTGAAGATGAAGGGAAGATATCTAAAAGAAATAAAATGAAATTAAGGGATGAGAGAGCAACATACTAAGAGAGGGAGATAGGGAGAGATAGAATGGGGTGGATTACCTCGCATAAAGGTTGCAAGAGGAAACAGTTCTGTGGGAGGAGGGGAGAGGGCAGGTGAGGGGGGAATGAGTGAACCTTTCTCTCATCAGATTTGGCCTGAGGAGGGAATACCATACATACTCAGTTGGGTATCTTACCCCACAGGAAAGAAGAGAGAGGAAGATAAAAAAATAAATAAAAGGGGGGGATGATGGAGGGGAGGGCAGATGGGGGTGGAGGTAATCAAAACAAACACTTTGGAAAGGGGACAGGGTCAGGGGAGAAAATTCAATAAAGCGGGATGGGTTGGGAAGGAGCAAAATGTAGTTAGCCTTTCACAACATGAGTATTGTGGAAGGGTTATACATAATGATACACATGTGGCCTAGGTTGAAGTGCTCGACTTCTTAGGGAGGGTGGGTGGGAAGGGAAGAGGGGAGAGAATTTGGAACTAAAAGTTTTAAAAACAGATGTTCAAAAACAAAAAAATAAGTTTTTGCATGCAACTAAAAAATAAGATACACAGGCAATGGGGCGTAGAAATTTATCTTGCCCTACAAGAAAGAAAGGGAAAAGGGGATGAGAGGGGAGGGAGGTGATAGAGGGGAGGGCTGACTGGGGAACAGGGCAACCAGAATATATGCCATCTTGGAGTGGGAGGGAGGGTAGAAATGGGGAGAAAATTTGTAATTCAAACTGTTGTGAAAATTAATGCTGAAAACCAAATATGTTAAATAAATAAATTTAAATAAAAAAAAAGGAAAAAAAAGTGAAGTGAGAAGAACTGGGAGATCATTTTGTGCAACGTAAAAAGTAATGTTGTAATGAGGATCACCTGTGAAAAACTTGGCTACTCTGATCAATACAATGATTTAAGACAATGCAAAACGAATCATGAAGAGATAAATACTATCTATCAGAAAGAAAACTGAACTTGGAGTGCAAATTGAAGAATAATTTTCTTGTTATCTTTATTTTTCTACATGCTTGTTTTGTTATATATCTAATACAGAAATATGTTTTGCATGATTTCACATGTATGTATAATTAATATCATTTTGCTTGCCTTCTCAGTGGTTGGCGGAGTAAGCAAGGGAGAGAATTTGGAACTCAAAATTTAAAAAGAAAAGACCATAAGACAAATACTTAATGTATTTGAGAACAGAATTTGAGCTCTTTGAGGACAGGGAGCAGTATTTTTGCCTTTTTTTTTATTTCCAGGAATACTTTAGTATCTACACGTCTCCATACAGATAGGGAGAGTGATTGAAATATGATCTAGCAAAGGAGACTCAAAATGATTGGGTAAATTGGTATGAGGAAAACCAATGTAACAAAAATTCAGAAAGAGGGGGTGGCTGACTGTCAAATGCTACACAAGAGTCAAGAAGAATGAAAACTTAGAAAAGGCCATCACTTGGCAATGAAGAGATGAATAGGAACTTGTCAGAGAGCAGTTTCAGTTAAATGATGAGGTCACAAGAGGGAGTGCAAAAGCATAAGTAGGAGCAGAGGAACTAGAAGCAATTCCCTCCTTTTTCTAAGAATTTGGCTGTGAGCAAGTGACAAGATTTAGATTGATAGCGAGAGTTGTGTTATTTTTCCAATGTTGCTTTGAAAGTTTTATTGCATTATGTTTCCTTTACCTTGCATTTTTGTATTTTAATTCCGTAGTTCCTCTTTTCAGAGAATATACAGTAATGGTGAGTATCTTTAAGTTTTTATTCAAAATTAATCTCTAGATATACTTGATGATTGCTTCCTTAGGAGATCTAATTGCTACCCTTATTTCTTTGATATATTCATTTTTTTCTTGTCTTCCAAGATCATTCTAGAGGGTCTAGGAGTTATCTTATTGTATTTCAGATGTCCTTATAGAAATTGTGATAGCTTTATCTTCCTAAGAAAACTTTGGTTCAGTGCTGTTTAAGTGTCTTTCTGTTTGCCTCTCCTTTGGATGTTTGCTCATTTTTTCTCTTTAGCCAGCATTTACCTGTCTTTATCAATCACTACTGATTTTTCTTTGGTTACCTTACTCCAAAATGGCTACAACTTATGTCTCACCCCTTGCTCTTGCTACATTTTCCTCTCTTCCTTAAGACCACCAGGTTTTGATAACATCTGTCCCTCAGATGGTTAAAATAGCCTGACCTACTGGTGTATGATTCCAGAAAAGAGCCTGAAGGCCATTGTATTAGGAACTGCTCTCCATGATCAACAATTCCAACTTTTCTGTCCTCCTCCTTCCATTCTGAAACTGAATTTCTTCAATCCCTAGACTCATCTCCAGGGGTTGGTTATTCTGCTGCTGAAAGTAGTACTCCTAGTGTGCATTCTTCATCTTTTTACTGGCTCCTTCTTTCTTTATGTGCTATATAAACTATTTATATGCCGCACTGTACTTCTGGTCACTTTCTTCCTCTCTTATTCCCAGGAACTCCATACTTCTTCATAGTGGTCCCCTTTCCTTCTTCTGGGTCTCAGGTTCATCTAATTATCAGGCCTCAACTCAACCCAATAAAGGATAGTGACAAAATATCAAGTCCTTAAGTTAATTTCTTGAAACCATCCTAACAACATTGTCTGGAACAGTAGGCTGCCAGATGAAACAGTAGAGAGAGCACCAAGCCTGAAGTCAAGAAGACATGAATTCAAATTCAGCCTCAAATACTTGCTAGTGACACTGGGCAAATCATTTAACTTCTGTTTGTCTCAGTTTCCTCATTTGTAAAATGGAGATGATAACAGTACCTACTTCCCAGAGTTGTGAGGATCAAATGAGATAGGTAAGTTGCTTAAAACACAGTGCCTTGAGAATAGTAAGCACTATGTAAATGTCAGTTATTATTGTTATTATTATTATCATTATCATAATTATCATTATCAGTCATTCTGGCTTTATGTCTAATAATAAAATGATAATCTTGATAATAATAATAATAACGCCTTGGGTCAATGTCAGGAAATGGATGGCAGGGACAAGAAAATCCAGAGTAACTGGACCTCTGCCCACTCTAGAAGTGGAGATTGTGTTCTACTAATTCAAAGGGTTAATTCCAAAACTAATTGTCCAAAATGACTTCAGATATAAGTGTTGTAGGTATTCTTGGGCTAGATTGAGTTCTGGGAGCCAGGGAAGATGAAAGGATTAAGTACTGCCATCATGAAGTAACACTGCTCTAGCAAATTGGTCTTCAGTTGTTTATTTGTTTTCTCTAAGAGTCACCTTGTTCTGAAGACTTTTTCCCGCTTTAGCTTTTCTTCCTCATTTTGTTACTAATATGTGTGCATTTTGAGCTCTTAACTCAAATCATTTAGTGTGTTAGTAGAGATATACCCTCTGGATACCTTTTATTCCTCCATCTTCCCAGGATTCCTATCCTGATAAATTCTCAATTTCTTTTGATTAAAAGGGTTCATGTTTCAAAAGAAAAAAAGAACATTGGAGGGAATATTAGAGTTGTGTTCAGATTTTTGAAGGATTGTCATGTGTCTAGGGATCCTTAAGCTCCTCTGTGAACTTGGCATCCATCCATCAAAAGCAGTAGAAGTATGCAAGCAATGTCAACTCTCTTTGTGTGTTTGATATGTGAATGGATTTTAAGTATTTCTGTATTTAATACTAATATTTCCTGTGTATAGAGGTTGTTTGGGTGAATCAGCCTGTCTGTCTCTTAAGATATTTCCCCAAAGTCTTCAATATGTATTTTAGTCTTCCATATTCAATAAATAAACCTCCTCAGCTTTCAAAAGAACCAGCATGTGTCTGAGATGTATTGAAGGGGGAAGGGTAGAGCATTTTATGCATCCTAGCTATCATCACTGTCAAGGAACAATTTATAAGACTAGATCTGCCCAGGCATGTGGGAAGTATCGTGCTTCCTTGAAGAAATCTACTGCCAGTGTTTACTAGGAAGAAAGCCATATGGAGCATTGAATAAAGAGATAGACTTTGAATTTAGGAAGAAATAAGTATATGACAAATACTGGTTTCATGACTCTGGGCAAGCCACTTAACTTTATAAAAAATTTATTTAGTATTTTATTTTTCCCCAGTTGAATGTAAAACAATTTTTAACATTCATTTTTAAAACTTTGAATTCAAAGTTCTTCCTTACCAACCCTCATTGAGAAGGCAAGCAATTTGATATAGGTTCCACATTTCTGGTCATACAAAACATTTCCTTAATAGTCATGTTGTGAAAGAAAACATGGACAAAAAATCCCTCAAGAAAAATTTTAAAAAGTAAAAGAAAAAGAATGCTTTAATCTGTATTCAGATACCACCAGTTCTTTCTCTGGGGATAGATAGCATTTATCATAAATCTTTCAGAGTTGTCTTGGATCATTATGTTGCTGAAAATAGCCAGGTAATTCACAGCTGGTCATCTTACAATATTGCTGTTACTTTGTCTACAGTACATTTCACTTTACATCAGCCCATGCAAGTATTTTCAGGTTTCTCTGAGAGCATCTCATTCATCATTTCTTACAATACAATAGTATTCCATCATCATCACATACCACAACTTGTTCAGCCATACCCCAACTGATGGATACCCCCTCAAAAACTAATTCTTTGCCCCCAGAAAAGAGCTGCCACAAATATTTTTGTTCCTATAGGTCCTTTTACTTTTTGCTTTTTATCTCCTTTTGGGATACAGACCTACTAATGGTATTGCTAGGTCAAGGGGTATGCAAAATGCTTTTGTTGCTGTTTGGGCATAGTTCCAAATTGCTCTACAGAATGGTTGAATCAGTTCACAACTCCAATCAGCAATGCATTAAAGTCTCATTTTTTCCCACATCTGCTTCAACATTCATCATTTGCCTTTTCTGTCCTATTAGCCGATCTAGTAGGTATGAGGGAGTAGTTCAGAATTGTTTTAATTAGCATTTTTCCATTCAGTATTTAGAGTATTTTTTCATATGGCTACAGATAGCTTTGATTACTTCATCTGAAAAATGATCATATCTTTTGATCATTTATCAATTCATTAATGGCTCTTAGTTTTATAAATTTGACTCAGTTCTCTAGATGTTGGAGAAGTGAGGCCTTTATCAGAGAAACTTGCTTCAACTTTTTTCATAGTTATTATTACAAACTCTATTTCCCTCTATGCTGTCCCACACCTCATTTATTTTATTCTTTCCTCTCACCCTGACACTCCTCAAAAGTGTTTGCTTTTGATTACCTCCTCCCCCATTCTACCTTTTCTTCTATCACTCCTCCCCTTCACTTATGCTCTTCCCCTCTTGTTTTCCTGTAGGGTAAGATAGATTTCTATACCCAATTGAGTGTGTATGTTATTCCCTCTTTGAACCAATTCTGATGACTGTAAAAGCTTCCTTCCTGACTGTAAAAGTTTTTTCTTGCCTCTTTTATGTGAGATAATTTGTCCCAATCTACCTCTCCCTTTCTCTTTCTTCCAATACATTTCTCTCTCCCTCCTTAATTTTATTTTTTACACATCATCCTTTCATATTCAACACACACCTGTGCCCTCTGTCTGTATATACTCCTGACTACCCTAATAGTGAGAAAATCCTTATGAGTTACAAACATCATTTTCCCATGTAGGAATGTAAACAGTTTAAAATTATTAAGTCTTCTATGATTCTCCCTTCCTGTTTAACTTTGTATGTTTCTCTTGAGTCTTGTATTTGAAAGTCAAATTTTTTATTTAGTTCTGGTCTTTTCATCAAGAATGCTTGAAAGTCCTCTATCTCATTAAATGCAAATTCCTCCCTCCTCCCCTCCCCCTGCTATGAAGGATTATACTCAGTTTTTCTGGGTAGGTGATTCTTGGTTGTAATTCTAGTTCCTTTGCCCTCTGGAATATCGTATTCCAAGCTCTCTGATCTTTTAATGTAGAAACTGCCAAATTTTGTGTTATCCAGAATGTATTTCAACAATACTTGATTTGTTTCTTTCTGGGTGCTTGCAATATTTTCTCCTTGATATGGAACTCTGGAATTTAGCTATAATGTTCCTGTTAGTTTTCATTTGGGGATCTCTTTCAGGAGGTTATCAATGGATTCTTTCAATTTTAATTTTACCCTCTGGTTCTAGAATACCAGGGCAGATTTCCTCTTGAAAGATACTATCTAGACTCTTTTTTTATCATGGATTTCAGGTAGTCAAATAATTTTTAAGTTATCTCTCCTGGATCTATTTTCCAGGTCAGTTATTTTTCCAATGAGGTATTTCACATTGTGTTCTATTTTTTTTCATTCTTGTGCTTTTGTTTTGTAATTTCTTAATTTCTCAGAGAGTCATTAGCTTCCATTTCCTCCATTCTAATTTTTTAAGGGATTATTTTCTTTGGTGAGCTTTTGGACTTCCTTACCCATTGGGTCAGTTCTGCTTTTTAAGGCATTCTTCTCTTCATTGGCTTTTTGGACCTCTTTTACCATTTGGCCTCATCTGTTTTGTAAGGTGTTATTTTCTTCAGTATTTTTGGCATCTCCTTTACCAAGCTGTTGACTTATTTTTCATGATTTTCCTGAGAAGCAATCTTTTCTACCCTGGAACTATGAGAAGGGTTCCACCCACCCCACTCCCACTGCTGTCACAAGCTCTGCTATGCTAGTGCTCCTCCTCATCCTGGGACTGCCACCCAGGTATGGTTAGGGGCTAAGCAACAGCATGCCCCAGTGCATGCAAAAAGACCCTTGTAATTTCTTTCTGACCAATTCTTTGATTCCCTTACCATCTGTGGGCTGAGAGCTCCAGAAGCAGCCACTGCCACTGCCATGGCTAATTCAGTGTTTCCAAAGGCTTGCTCCTGGTTGGATAGACCAGAGGTGTGCTGGTGTGGCCTGTGTTAGACTACATTCCTCTGTCACCCAGGTGTGACAGATCTTTCCTGCTGTCCTTCTAAGTTTTCTTTGATATCTGTAGGCTGAGAGGTCTGGAAACTGCCATTGCTGCCAGTGATTCAGTCACCCTGAGGCCTGCTCCATGTTTGCTGGGTCCTGGTCTATGTTGGTGTGGCTTGTGCTGGATGGTACTTCTCTCTCACCTTGTTGCAACAGACTTTCCTGCAGACCTTCCAAGTTATCTTGGGCTAGAAATTTGTTTCACTCTGTCTTTTTGTGGGTTCTGCTGCTCTAGAATTTGTTTAGAGTCATTTTTAAAAGGCATTTGAAGGGGTGTGGGGGAGAGCTCAGGTAAGTCCCTGCCTTTACTCTGCTTTTTTGACTCTGCCTCACCATTTAACTTAATGCCCTTCAAAACTCTAAGACTATAAGGTACAGAGTCTTTGTACATAAGTGGAGAGAGTTTTTTTCATTTGGAATTCCCCAAAAGAATGAAAGAACAGTTCCATATAAATCAACTAGAGAGAAGGAAATGCATATACAGTTATATTCCTGTCAGGAAGTGAATTGGATGGGACTAGTATTGTGTAGTTATGGCTTGGCATTTCCTAGTCAACTCTACCTGTTTTGTCAGGAAGTGTCAAGGATTGATGGGGTGAGGGAAGCTGAGAAAGCAGATATGGTAAACTCTAAAATTCTCTGACTTTTGTATTTCACCTCTATCCAAAACCTGCCATGTCAGAATTATCCTTCCCATCTCTCCTGTTCAACCTGTTCTTTATATATAAAGAAAGTGAGAAGATACTTTTCACCTCAGTTAATATTTTGTTACCTGTTCTTAACTTCAGGGCCTAGACTCTCCATTCTAGGGTTCAGCTTCCGATTCTGAAAGGACTGTGTGAAATCACTAGACCTTCAGGGGTGGAGCTGTGGAACAGCAGAGAAAGTATGCTATAGAAGAAAAGGAAAAGATTTTGATTCAAGAGATACACATTCAAATCCTAGTTCTAGAACTACCTGTGTGACACTGGTAAGTAACCACCTCTCAGTCTTTTTCTTCATTTGTAAAATCTGAGTGTTGAACAAGATGACTATTAATAAGATTCCTTGCCACTCAAGGCACTTGGTCTAAATTATAACTACTGTCCTATTATGAAAAGAAAGCAGAAAGTTGAGTTGCGGAGGACAGTCAGGCACT
Organism: Trichosurus vulpecula; assembly: GCF_011100635.1. Taxonomy (NCBI): domain Eukaryota; kingdom Metazoa; phylum Chordata; class Mammalia; order Diprotodontia; family Phalangeridae; genus Trichosurus; species Trichosurus vulpecula. The sequence continues at coordinate 92,305,275 of NC_050576.1, read as the reverse complement.
ATAGCTTCAACCTGTACCAGTAAGGAGGATATAGGCAGTTACCCCATTAGGAGACTAGCTTCAGCCGGCACTTAAAATGAGAAAGACATAAGCCTTGTACTTGTGGTATTTGAGACTAGCCTTTTTAATAGTATTTGATTTAATTGTACGAATTGTACATTGTAAACATAATGTCCCAGAAGTGAGAGAAGACATCAGTAGGTCCTCCTCATCCTATAGCATCCTGTATGCAAGATTCAGGCCTCCTTTGTGTCTTTCATTGTAGTAGGTATCTATCTTCCACCTTGTGTATACAGGCTTCTCCTTCCCATGCTATCTTTTTCACCTGGGAATATTGTGTGCTTATCTCTGCTACTTAGATACCTGAGATAGAGAGAGAAAAATGAAAATAAGCAGTGGAAACAAACCTGTGCAACAAGGTGAATGACAGATGCCCCCCTTGAAAGTGATTTCTTATCATTCCCTCCTCCCTAAGGCCTATTATTGTCAGAGGTCAGGGGTCTCAGATATCCTGATTGTCATGTCCTTTTCCTTATGTTTTACTGATATGGTTAGTGATAATTTACCTAGGTTTTTATCTTGATTTCAATATTTGTGTCTTTCTGTTTCTTGCCTATATATATGATTTCTAATCTGCTGTCATCACTTAGTCTTGATTTTTACCTATGCATTAATTATGCTAAGATGGTTAGCCTTACTCTAACCTTTGGTATCCAGACATGCTCCTAAAGATTACAGATCTAGTACTGGATCGATACACACACAAAAATGTAATATATACAATGTAAGAGCTTAGAGATCTCCTACTTCATTTTGTGCATTGCTTCATTTTGTGCATGAATAATCTGGGAGGTCATATAGTAGGTTAATGCTTGAGTCTCCTTCTTTGTTTTGACAACCAGATAGTAGGCTTTATTTTTGGTATAACATACTCCTGTACCTATCCCCTATTGGTATTCCCAGCTTAGACACATCTTATAGATCAGGGCTGTCCAAAATACGGCCTGTGAGCCTCATGCATCCTGCAGTGTGATTTTATGCAGCCCACTTGTGGGTTTTAATTTTCATAAGTGAAAAAATAAAATAATAATTTGCATGGAATGCACATTAGATTTTTTAATTCCATCACTAATAAATAATCTCTTTGATGTTAATTTTATTTGGCGTTTTTAAGCAGTATTATGCATGGAACATATCACATGGAATTTTCAATCAATCTGTGGGATGTGTTATGCACTTAACTTTGTACTGTTGTGTTGTCACTTTATTGTTTTGTGTTTGCTTTCGCACTTCAGGCCTTAGCCTGTCATATTGATGACGTGCATCCCCCCAGTTTCTATTAGTGTACTCTATTTTTTATTCTGGATGCAGCTCTCGAATACTTATTTTATTTTAATGCGGCCCTAAGATAACCTAAGGTTGGACAGCCCTGTTATAGATGACGTGTCAAGAGCTAGGAGGGACCTTAGAGGTCTTCTAATCTAAGCCCCCTCTTTTTACAAATGAGAAAACTGAGGCCCATGTAGATTAAATGACTTGCTCATGATCATACAGGTAGTAAATGGCAGAGCTAGAGATTCCTCTTAGATCTTCTAGCTTTTAAATCCTGTGCTATTTTTTTGCATCACAATGCCTCTTGGCCACATTCTATTTTTGTCTTCAAACTATTTTGCCTATTGTTCTATGCCTATTACTTCTCCCTTTCTGCCCTAATCCTTGACCCCATCATACCTCAACTCTGGATTACAATTCCACCCGGTTTACATTAGAAATGGATGACAAGTAAAGGTTCAAAAGAGATTACCTTGGGTTGCTGATTTACTGGGAATGTTAGTTCTGAGCATATGCCAGCTTGTGTTATTATGAATGCTTTTGAAACCAGAATCCTGATCCAAAACAGAAAAAAAAGTGGAAAGATGTTTTGAGCAGAGATTTGATTATGATTTGTGCCAGGCTCTTTAGGACTAATTCCCAGGAGTTAAAGAGCCCTTGTACCTCTTATGAAAAAGGTTCAGACGAAACAACAGTTGGCCTACTGATTTTTGGCATCTCTATTCCAACACCAGCTGTAATATCTACATCATTAAAATGTGAAAAAGAGGAAAAATCCTCAACCTTCATTCTGCACTTTCCATCAACAAAATATAGATACAGTTTTCACCTTTCTATGCCCTGCAGTGCAGGAAAGCCTAGGGCTAATGAAAATCCCAGTGATGGCATATAATGACCCAAGCCAAAAAAAAAATAATCAGGAAGGCTGAAGAATATGAACGAGGTAGACTGAGCATATGTTTTTGGGAAGATGTAATGTTCATAATCTCCAAAGTAGGCTTTGTAATGACATAAAACCATATACCTATTTCAAACCCATTAGGGCTCTCTCTGTCCACTGTCTAGGAATGAATATCTGCTAAGGACTATCCTTTCCTATCCCAAACCAACCTTCAAAACTTTAAAGTAGAAACCTCAGAATCTAAATGCGGACATACAGGAGCAGAAGCCAGAGAAGGCAGCAGAGGTAGAAAGCCATGGGTGGCAGCAGAGTGTACAGTGGGGCACGAGAAGGAATTAGCAGGAAAATCAATAAAAGAAATGATAAGGAGACAACGATAGTCCAGAGCTACTAATTTTCAAGCTAAAACACAGTACCTCAATAGCCTAGGAAAGCATTAACCTGCATAGAATGTGCCGAATCTACAATTTGGTATAGCTTATTTTGTGGTGTTTCAACATATTTTAATGGAAATCTTACTAAAATGGATCATATTCTTTTGTGCTTTACTAATCGGGAGACACTAGGCATAATTTAGCCTTGCCTTGATGTACTGAGTTGATCATTATCATAGGATTATTTAGAAAGCCTGTTTTAACTGTTGGAACAGAAAGGAACAAAAGGAAGAGATGGAGATACAAAGAAAGATTAAAAAACAGTCCCTGGCCTCAAGGAGTTCACAATTTAGTAGGCTCAATAATCACAATAGTCGGTATATTCAGAAATCTCTATCTTTATTCTTATATTTTACTTTTCTACAACTGTTAAAAGATGCAGTTCCTAAAAGGTTAACATTGAGTTTTCCAGGCACCTAAACCATTGGAAACACCACTTATTCTCAACAGTCTATAAAATTAACTGCTTAATGAATTTGGTGTTTTGATACACAAATTCAATGTATATTAATCACATTAGTGCCAAAATGTTTCAGTACATACACTTAGCTACCATTTAGAAAATATTCTATAGCCAGATGTGAATGGAATGGATTTGTAGTTGAAACACTCTCCGTTATTTTGTTGTGCTAATGGAATATGGGGTTTCCTCCTTCCAATTTTTCAATTCTGCTTTTTGACTTGAAATGGATATTTGCCCTTCTATGAAATAGGTTACTCAATCTAACGTCATCCCAGAGAATTATGAAGGATTTTTTTATAATATAATACATTTCTTGGAGAAAACAGGTATTATATCACATCAGAAAGTAAGTAGGCACTCTTCCAGGAGTGGAGGTAATATTACATTTCTACAGAAAATACACTTAGCTTACTTTGTGCGACATTGTATCAGAGTCAGATCTCATTAAGTTTACCATTTGTCCATTTGGATATTGCCTCAGGAACTGAAAGTTGTTGAAGTATAAGAACCACTAGCAACACAGGAGTCACATACTAGCTGTTAGAAAGCATTAAGATCATAAGACTTTTTTGCAAGGAGGTAGAATATATGATATTCTAAGATTTTTTTGTGTGTAGTGGTGATATTTAATGACAGTACAAATGTAATCCTTTTTAGGATGTCATCTATAAATCTTCCCAATTATATTATAAATCCTCTATTTTACTGCATCTTGGTGAGGATTTTGGGATGATATTTTCCTTTTCAATTGTCTTTTTTCATATATCAGGAGGAAACTAAATATCCCTTGAGGGAATATAAATTATTAAGGGATATTATGATTTTTATTTCTGAATTCTATTTAAAAGTTCCTTACTCTCTACTCATTCATTTCAGTCCACAAGTAGAAGACTTTGAAAAGCTTAGGAATAATACTGTTTACTTGCACTGACTCCTCATACTAAAGAGAAGGAAAGCTGTGTCTTAGGACTAAAATAAGTAGGAAAGGTTATGAAAATGACTGAAACTAACATGATCAGTAATTGCCAGAGTGATTCTTGAGACTGAAGTTAATTATAGCCCTAAACTGAAGAGATATATGTTTGAACATTTTAATAAAGATTCTAATGTTTAGTGAAATAACTTCCCACTGCAAAAAATGAAACTTTAACATCCCTTCCAAAGCATACGCTTACTACTGCTGTTGATGAGTAATAATCCCAGAAGTTGTTTTCTTTATTGGATGATTGAAAGCTGAACTCCCAAGCAAAATTTTTCAAGTACTGTTAGTCATAGGCTATTATAACAACATAGCCAAAGATGAATCAGACAACCAGAACCAAAAATTTTATTTGGGGCTAATTTGCTCAAGGTTATTTTACTCCTGAAGCTCTACCATAAACCATCTGAAAAATAAAATGAAACCAATCAACTCTTTAGTCTGCTTTTATTTGGTCATGGAGAAAAGAACAATTTTTTCCAATAACCATGAAGGCAACTGAAGCAAGCTATTTGAATCATGTAGACATCAAAAATGCCAAGGAAATTGGCTACATCCTAGGCTATTGCCAGTCAACCCAACTTTTGCCTTGCCCCTGGAATATGGTGACTCTGGAAGAGAGAGTAAGGCTGACAACTTTGCACAACTCTGCCCCACTTAAATCTAATTCACCTGCAAGTCAAGACATGACTCTTGATATCATTGGTCTTCTTAGAAAATGAAAAAGGAACATTTGCCCATACTCATTTAGATCAAGCCATAGAATTGGGAGCATATGAAAATGATTTAAAACTGGAAGGCACTTTAGAAATAATTTAATTGAAACTCCCTATTTTATGGGTGGAGAATTTGAGGTCTAGAGTTGTTAAATGACCGACCTAGGTAAAGCAGCACAGCTACATTTTGAATACACCTTCTCTGACCTCCCCTCCTGTACTTCTTCTATAACCCCAATGGCTCTTTTTACAAATGATGACACCTGAGTCACATGGGGAGCATCTTATTTCTTAATTCCTATTTAAATATGACTTGAATACTTTCTATGCTTTGGAACATAGTTAGCAAGTGGAATTGATATTAGACTTGTTCTGTTCCTTTCCCATATCTATTAATTACCCTGATCACCACTGTACATCAGCTCATCCCTAATGAAGATAGCGTAATGTTTTTCTTACTCAGTAGACATGTCCTACGTATGAGTGACACAACAGCTTGCCCACCGTCAAGCTTTGCAAAAAGATTGCAAAGCTGAAAGAGATGCCCTAGACTTCTGAAGGAACAAATGATGCTTTGTGAGATATAATCATTACCCAAAGATGGAATAGAGCAAAGATGGCGGCTGGTAAGCAGGAACTAGTATGAGCTCCGTACTGAGTCCCTCCAAAAACCTATAAAAAATGGCTCTGAACCAATGCTAGAACAGCAGAACCCACAAAACAGCAGAGGGAAGCAGGGCTCCAGCCCAGGACAGCCTGGATGATCTCTGGGTGAGGTCTATCCCACACGGAGCTGGGAACTGGGAGCTGAGAGCTGGGAGCTGGGAACGGAGTGGAGCAGAGTCCAGCGTGGGTGGCGTGGACCATCCAGACCAGAAGCCGGGCGGAGTGGGCCCTAGCCCCTGAATCAGTGAGCTGCGGCACTTACCAGACTCCTTAACCCACAAACACCAAAGACTGCGGAGAAGGTTAGTGGGAAAAGCTGTGGGAGTAGAAAGAGTTCTCTGTTCGGCTTCCAGCCCCGGGGGGAGAGGAGGTGGGGCAGCTACAGCTGTTGTTACTTCTGGCTCCAGGCCCATCTGCGGGGAGGAATTAAGTGGCGGATCAGAGCAGGAGTGCATGGCCTGCTGAAGATCTAAGCCCAGTCCGGGTTGGGGGTTGGGTAAGGAGCAGTGCTGGTGTCGCAGAGCTGGCACCTCCCCCTCCCAAACGTGGAACATAGAATTCTCTAGTCTACAAGCAGTCATACCCCACTGAAAAACTCAAAGGTCAAGTTAGTTGCCTGGGATTATGGCCAGGCAGCGAAAACGCACACAGATTCAGTCTCAGACTTTGCATTCTTTCTTTGGTGACAAAGAAGACCAAAACATATAGCCTAAAGAAGTCAATAAAGTGCAAGAGCCTACACCAACAGCCTCCAAGAAAAACATGAACTGGTCCCAGGCCATAGAAGAGCTCAAAAAGGATTTGGAAAAGCAAGTTAGAGAAGTAGAGGAAAAATTGGGAAGAGAAATGAGAAGGATGTGAGAAAACCATGAAAAACAAGTCAATGACTTGCTAAAGGAGACCCCCAAAAATACCGAAAAATACACTGAAGATAACAACAACTTAAAAAACAGACTAACTCAAATGGCAAAAGAGCTCCAAAAAGCCAATGAGGAGAAGAATGTCTTGAAAGGCAGAATTAGCCAAATGGAAAAGGAGGTCCAAAAGACCTCTGAAGAAAATACTACTTTAAAAATTAGATTGGAGCAAGTGGAAGCTAGTGACTTTATGAGGAATCAGGATATTATAAAACAGAACCAAAGGAATGAAAAAATGGAAGACAATGTGAAATATCTCATTGGAAAAACCACTGACCTGGAAAATAGATCCAGGAGAGATAATTTAAAAATTATTGGACTACCTGAAAGCCATGTTCAAAAAAAAAGGCTAGATACCATCTTTCAGGAAATTATCAAGGAGAACTGCCCTGATATTCTAGAGCCACAGGGCAAAATAGAAATTGAAAGAATCCATCGATTGCCTCCTCAAGTAGATCCCAAAAAGAAATCTCCCAGGAATATTGTCACCAAATTCCAGAGCTCCCAGATCAAGGAGAAAATACTGCAAGCAGCCAGAAAGAAACAATTTGAGTATTGTGGAAACCCAATCAGAATAACCCAAGATCTGGCAGCCTCTACATTAAGAGATCAAAGGGCTTGGAATACAATATTCTGGAGGTCAGTGGAGCTAGGATTAAAACCAAGAATCACTTACCCAGCAAAAGTGAGTATCATGCTCCAAGGCAAAATATGGATTTTCAATAAAACAGAGGACTTTCAAGCTTTCTCAGTGAAAAGACCAGAACTGAATAGAAAATTTGACTTTCAAACACAAGAATCAAGAGAAGCATGAAAAGGTAATCAAGAAAAAGAACAAGAAAAAGAAATTGCAAGTGACTTACTAAAGGTGAACTCTTTTGTTGGCATTCCTACATGGAAAGATGATGTGTATGATTCATGAGACCTCAGTATTAGGGTAGGTGAAGGGAATATGCATACATATATGTTCATGTGTGTATATATATATATATATATATATATATGGGTGAATGTGTATGTATGTATATATCTATGTGTGTAGGTACATATATATTATATATGTATATATATATATATATATATATATATATAGAGAGAGAGAGAGAGAGAGAGAGAGAGAGAGAGAGAGAGAGAGAGAGAGAGAGAGAGAGAGAGGGAGAGGGGGAGAGAGCAGACACAGGGTGAGTTGAAGATGAAGGGAAGATATCTAAAAGAAATAAAATCAAATTAAGGGATGAGAGAGGAACATACTGAGAGAGGGAGATAAGGAGAGGTAGAATGGGATGGATTATCTCCCATAAAGGTGGCAAGAGGAAGCAGTTCTATGGGAGGAGGGGAGAGGGCGGATGAGGGGGGAATGAGTGAACATTGCTCTCATCAGATTTGGCCTAAGGAGGGAATACCATACATACCCAATTGGGAATCTTATCCCACAGGAAATAAGAGGGAAGAAGATAAAAAAAATAAATAAAAGGGGGGGATGATGGAGGGGAGGGCAGATGGGGGTGGAGGTAGTCAAAAACAAACACTTTAGAAAGGGGACAGGGTCAAGGGAGAAAATTCAATAAAGGGGGATGGGTTGGGAAGGAGCAAAATACAGTTAGTCTTTCACAACATGAGTATTGTGGAAGGGTTATGCATAATGATACACATGTGGCCCATGTTGAATTGCTTGACTTCTTAGGGAGGGTGGGTGGGAAGGGAAGAGGGGAGAGAATTTGGAACTCAAAGTTTTAAAAACAGATGTTCAAAAACAAACAAAAATGTTTTTGCATGCAACAAGAAAATAAGATACACAGGCAATGGGGCATAAAAATTTATCTTGCCCTACAAGAAAGGAAGGGAAAAGGGGATGGGAGGGGAGTGGGGTAACAGAGGGGAGTGCTGACTGGGGAACAGGGCAACCAGAATATATGCCATCTTGGAGTGGGGGGGAGGGTAGAAATGGGGAGAAAATTTGTAATCCAAACTCTTGTGAAAATCAATGCTGAAAACTAAATATGTTAAATAAATTTAATCATTACCCAAAGGGAAACAAGCTTCTAGTTTTGACACCAGTTGTGCTAGTGACTCATTGGCTGAGGCAACCTCCACATTGTCCTAAGACTCCTAGAATGGACAGGCAAAATTTATAAAACCTATACTTGAAGGTCTCCCTAGATCAAGGACTCATTGCTTCCCTAGGTAACCCACTATACCCCTGGGCTACTCTGATTTATTAGGAAGTTTTTTTTTTCCTATCAAAAGGAAATTGACTCCTCTTTATATATTCCTTTTAGTCCCCACTTCTATAGCCAAAAAGGATAAATTTAAGCTCTTTTCTACATTACAACTCTCCAAATGATTGAGTATACCAATCATACTAGGTGGCACAAGAGATAGAGTGCTAAGTTGAAATCAGGAAGATCTGAGTTCAAACCTAGCCTCAGACATGTACTGGCCTTGTGACCTTGGGAAAAAGTCACTTAACTGCTGTCTGCCTTGGTTTCCTCATCCATAACATGAGGATGATAATATCACCCACCTCCCAGGGTTGTGGTGAGGATAAAATGAGATCATAGTTGTAAAGCCCTTTATGCAGTGCCTGGCATCTGGTAAGCACTATAGAAATATTATCTACTATTAGCTATTATGCTCCACATTTCTTTTCTAATCTTAAGATATGGATGATTCAGTGATTTCTGACACTTGCAGTGAGATGCAGACATCTGAAATCTTACATACTTTTTGATCATTTTGTTAGTTATTTTCTTTCAGGAATTAATGAACCTCCTCTTTATCATTTTAAAAATAGCTTATACTATGCTTTTTTTCCCAAAATATATACAGTTCACTAATTTTTTTTTTTTACTTTCCATGCATTTCAGTTCAACTCTCTCTGTATTGTCAAATTTTCGTTCTAATATTTTAAGCCATGGGCCAGTATATTATATCTCATTTTTATCCTATATTATATCTATCTTCTTCCCACAGCCTCCTTTATCTTCCCAAATCCCAAAATTTGGCTGAAGAAAAATATTTTAAAATACAATATGGCCTTCAAAGTCCCTAAAGTTCTTAAAAGGGCCTTTACAGTAGCTAAAAATAGGTTATATATTTTTTTCAAATAATATCATTTCCTACCCATGAAGTAGCAGAGGTAAGTAGGAGTCAGACAGTTAGTTAAGTCTCAATGAGATCTCTGTTCCATTTAATATATATTATCCAAGGAAACAATGTATATCACATGTGGACATATCAAGTCTACACATGACTACCTCTGTGGCTTGCAGGAATTCACCACTCCTCAACGTGATATGATTTTTTTTCTTCTGGATTCAGTAATGCATTGTCTTGTGCCTTCTCACTTCTCCCAATTCCTAGAGTTTCCTTATTATTCTGTGAAGTGGGGGATACTGTTTGTTCTTTGTGGGAAGATTCTTATCCCTGTGGTATAGCTTCAAATTTTCCTCAACTTTGCTTTCCCCATCCTTTCTGCCATGTTTTTTTTTCTACTTTTCAATATCTCCACCTTCATTTCAAGAGTCCTAAGCCTCCTTTGAACATTTTATTTTGAGGCTTCATTTGTGGAATAATTCTTCTTCCATTTTCTCTAGGAACTCCTTTCACACTCCAATGAATGTGAACAGAAAATAAAAATTCCTAAAGTCTTTTCTCTTTGTCTTCAAGCAGGGATGTCAATTAAATTTTTAACATATGTGAAGTTGGTTAATGCTTTGAGTAGGAAAATACATAGCAAAACCTTTTGAGAAGTAGGATTATTTCACCACTTTCCACATCTCTTCTTATCCAGTAGAAATACAGTGTTTAGTTATTCTCTCTGAAAACAAATCCCTCTCCTCAACTGATGGCAAACTGCATATTCACAGAGTTTGTTAATAGAGCATTTGGAAGTTATAAATACTAGAGAAGATGTTGGAAAATTGGAACATTAATGTATTGTTGGTGGAATTGTGAACTGATCCAACCATTCTGGAGAGCAATTTGGAACTATGCCCAAAGGGCTTTAAAACTGTGCATACCCTTTGACCCAGCAATACCACTTCTAGGTCTGTATCCCAAAGACATAATACAAATGGGAAAAGGACCCACATATACAAAAATATAAGAGCTCTTTTTGTGAAGGCCAAGGATTGGAAATGGAGGGGATGCCCATCAGTTGGGGAATGGCTGAACAAGCTGTTGCATATGAATGTAATGGAATTCTATTGTGCTATAAGAAATAATGAGCAAACTTCAGAAAAACCTGTAAAGACTTATATGAACTGATACTGAGTGAGGGGAGCAGAACTAGGAGAACATTATACACAGTTACGGACATATTGTATGATGACTAACTTTGATAGACTTGGCTTTCCTCAGAAATACAAGGTTCTAAGACAACTCCAAAAGACTGATGACAGCAAATGCTTTCCATATCCAAAGAATTATGGAGTGCAGATTGAAGCAAACTATTTTCTCTCCTCTTTTTTTGCTTTATTTCTTCTTTCTTGTGGTTCATTCTTCTTTGCAACATGACTAATGTGAAAATATGTCTAATGTAAATGTATATAGAGAGCCTATATCAGACTGCATGCCTTCTTAGTGAGGTGGGAGGGGGGAAGAAAGGGAGGGGAAGAAAATTTGGAACTCAAAAGCTTACAACTGAATGTTGTAAACTAAAAATAAATTAATTAATTTTAAAAATCTATACGAATTGGAGCGTTTGGGCTCCTTATTTTGTGGGGACTATCAAGATGTAACTTTTAAGTTGATCAACTTACCTCTCCACGAGATCAGTTAAAAGTTTATTAGTAGCTCAGGGGTGTGTCCAGGGTCCTTAGACAATTAATCATCATGTATTTATTAAGGACTTACTATGTGTGAGACACTGTTCTAGGCACTAAGGACATGAGTACAAAGAATGAAAAAAAATCCGCATACTGATAGGGTGTTTAGATTTTTTGAGAATGGGGGGATAATGGAGACATCTTTGGAAGGGAGTAGGTTAAGTAATAGGAGGGCAAAGTAGTGGGTAGGAGTGAAGTAGAGGAGTTACACACAAAAATAACAATAAAGATTAGAAGTAGAATAAAATACTAAGGGGATAGGAAGGAGGGAGAGGATAAGGGAGGGATTTTTAGAGGGGAAGGTAAGGAAATAGGTACAAAAGGGGGGTATAGAAAGGTGTTTAGATTAATGGGAATGGAAGGAAGAAGGGAGAGATCCTTGGGAGGATAAGGGAGGGACCTTTAGAAAAGAAAGGTGAGGGAATAGGTCAAGGTAGGGGGTTATGGAAGGGTGTTTAGATTTATGGGAATGGGAGGATAAGGGAGAGATTTTTTGGGTGGGGTAGATTGAGTAATAGGAGGGAAAGGTAGGAGGTAGAAGTAAAGTACAGGAGTTAGGAGGGAAAGAAATTAAGAGATACATACAAACATAAAAACAAAGATCAGAAGTAGAATTTGTTAGGGAAAGTATATGTCTATATATGTATGTAGGTAGGTATATGTGTATGTATGTGTATCTATATATCTATATATAAATATATCCACACTTAATTGCAGCCTTCTGGGGGGGAGGAAAGGAAAAGAACAAAGTAAAAGGTGCACAGCAGAGACCAAAAAAAACTAACAAGGAAGCAAAGAAAAGATGAAAAGCTCTTAACACAACATATAGTATTTATTATATAGGCTTTATTGAAATGGACATCTATATAGATATGGATATACATATATATATATATATATACATATATATATATATATAATCTTCTCATGTGCTGCTGTGCACGTGCCATGTTTATTTTTTTTCTTATTCTGTATTTAAGTTTCAATATTTAAGTCTATAATGTTTCTTTTTCTTATTGTGTATTTCGGTTTCAGCAATAAAAATTAATCCTTTCCCAGCTCCTAAAAAAAGGAGTGTGATAATAACGTGAACCTCAAAGGAGAGAGAAAAAGCCTACAGACAGGTTGGAGATGAAGTCAGAGAAACTAGTTTCAATACAACCAAGAGAGGAGAGAGCATCCAGGAGGAGGAAACCAACAGTGACAAATGCAGCATATAGTTAAAGAAGGATAGAAACTGAGAAAAGTCCATTAGATTTGACAATTTAGAGATTTAACTTTGAAAACAACAAAATTTTAATCGAGTAATGAAATTGGAAGACAGATTACAAAAGGAAAAGAAGTAAGGGGAAAGAAGGTATAGGTAGCTAGTACAGTCAATTTCTTTTTCAAAGACTGGCTGAGAGAGGAGAGATATAGGATGCTAGCTTGAAATGACTTTACAACTGAATGGGTTTTTGTCTACTTTGTTTTTAGATAGAGGACACAGGTGTATTTGGAGGTAATAGGGAAGGAAGCAGTAAATACGGAGAGGTTGAAGATCAAAGAGGGGGAGAGAGAGGGATGGTTCAATCTTTTGGAGAAGTCAGGATGAGATGGGATTAAGTACACATGTAGAGGTGCTAGCCTTGAAAAGGACCACCTCTTTATGAAAAATTGGAGAAAAGAAGAAAGTGTGGAATGATGTTCAAAGGTTTTAGGAGGTAACTTTAAGCAGACATGCACCTTGGTTCCACAGTGGATGGAATGCAAGTTTTGAAGCCAGAAAAATATGAGTTCAAATCTATCTTCAAATACTAATTGTGTGTCCTTGGCCTGCCTCAGTTTCCTCATATGTAAAATGGGGATAATAATAACACCTACCTCTAAGGGATGTGGTGAGGATAACATGAGATACAACTCTTTTTACATATCTGGATCATGGCTCTGCTGCTGCTGTGCCCAGTGGCCAGGTCCCTGCTCTCTGGTGCCATGCTGTGCTTTCACAGGCCTCCTGGGAGGAGGAATCACAAATACACCTTTCACTCCCAGCCTAGGTTCATGCACATGTAGTTGGCTTTATAGTGGAGGGGGAAAAGGCCTCTGAAGAATTCCTGACAGATAAAATTAAAGATGAGAGGAAAATTGAGAAAGACAAATATCTCCAAGATGTCCTGGGCTTGGGAACTGGGTGTACAAAAAATAAAAGCTAAGTTAGTCCAGTGACTAGTTGGCAAGAGGATCATGGTCACATTCAGTTTTAACAGTACCTACCTCACCAACATTTGACTATGAGACACCAGAGGCATATAAAGTAAAAGAGGAGTAAAAGCCTGAACTTAAATCAATCCTAAACTTCAGGGTGGAGGTTATAAAAGATGATACTAAAGAGGGCCCTTATATTGAACTGCCACTATCCAGAGGAAAAGATTCAACTGGAAGAAAAGAATGAGTGACATATTCTTCATCAGTGAAGTTAACTTTCAGTCCACCAGCTAGTCCAACTGGAAGGACACAAACCACATGCTGAACACAATTCCTTGGACTGGCACCTCTAAATGGATTTCTTGACCAACTGAGGTTTGGACAATACCTTTGCGAATGAACTGATCAAGCTCAGCATGGCCTTGGAATGTCAGAAATATATCAGTTTTCTGGAAGATCTGAAAGAGTTTGTCAAGTGTCAGTAGGGAGGTCTGAGGCTTCCAGATGCTACAGTTCCAGAACCTGTGAACTCACAAGTCTTTAGAAGGGGGTGAGCGTGGGAGAACAGTTACCTAGAAGATATCATGGAGAAAGTGGTAAAATACTTTTGGACATGAATAATGTTCCCTAATCCACTTTTATTTTTGTTGTTTCCCTATAAGTCCTAGTCCTGCTGGCATTTTTGTACAATACCACAGAATGATGAGAAATAAAATTGCTTGAGCTCCTCCAAAAAATAACTCTTTGCAATCTGTAAGAGCTAATAAATGCTAGCTATTATTATTTTGTAATGAATATAGTACCTACCTAATAAATGCTTAATAAATGTTAGATAACTGACACAGAGATTACCTTATCAAGTATTTGAAAATGCCTCATAATTCATGCCTTTTTCATAAGCTTCTGTGATCCTATTGAGGGATTGGGTTAGGATAATCATCAGAGTAAGTAAATCTTAAAAAGCAGAGTATTATAAAAGGAAAAAATTAATAAAATACTTTTAAAAGGGATATTTACTTATACCAGGTTAACATTATTTTGAGAGAGCATATGAATTGTCTTAAAGATATCCTAGGGAAATTTTTGATAAAAATATTAATCTGCATATCAGCATTTCATCCTAACTGTGGGTGGCTATGTGGACATGCTAAGTCATTTGTTCTTCTATTGGTTGATGTCAAAGTGCAGCACATGAAATCAAAATGCATTAATAAAACATTTCTAAAAGACCATATGCAGAGAAAAAATGAATGATATAAGATTAAATTGAAGAAAAACTGTTTCCTAGAATCATATAATCCATTTTCTCAGAAATTTGAAGTCTGTTATTATTCATTCCTGCATTTGTTCAATTTTACAGGAGTATATTTGTTTTCTTTTATATGTCAAGATTCATATAACTGATTTTCAACAAAACAGAAACTTTTTGACTTGACTGGTCAAATGAGTTTGTTATGTAGACATAGCCTTGGAGAAGTTCTCAAAGTGAATGTTGCTTTAATAAAGAGAGAAAAGAAGATATATTTACATATTTTCTCCTTAACTCAACATTTACCTGTTTATAAAGAAAAAAAAAGCACCTGCATTTTGAGGGAAATAAAGCATTATTTTCCTGTAGAACCAACGTTTAGGAGGTAGAGCCAAGATGACACAGCAGAGGAGCTTTCAGCTGAGTTCTCCCAAATTTCCCTCCAAATAACAATTAAATAATGCCTCAGATAGAATTATGGAAGAGGAAAACAAACAAGAGGCTGAGTAAAACAATTTTCCAGCCTATAGCAACTTAGGAGTTCAGCAAGAAAGAAAGGTCTGTCTCACTGGTATTGTGGTAGCCTCCAGGAGCAAAGCACAGCACTAACCTTGTGGTTGGCTACACTGACTACAAAAAAATCCTGGAAGAGCTCAAATAGGATTTTAAAATTAAATAACAGATGCAGAGGAAAAACTGAAAAAAAAAGAAATGAAAGTGATACAAGAAAATTATGAGACAGTAAAGAGCTGGAAAAAGAGGCACAAAAAGTACTGAAGAAAATAACACCTTCAAAACAGATTTGGCAAGGGGTAATCAGAATGTATGCCATCTTGGGGTGGGGGCAAGGGAGAGATGGGGAGAAAATTTGGAACTAAAAATTTTGTGGTAATGAATAACTAAAAATTAATTAATTAATTAAAAAAAAAACAGAAGTGGCCAAATGGCAAAAAAATGCACAAAAAACTATTGAATAGCAGAATACTTCACCTGAGACATTTTTAAAAAGGCAGGGTTATCAATCATTATCTTAGATGAAGCAAAAGCAAAAATTGTTCTAATGAAAAGAGATAAACAGGGGAAATACATTTTGCTAAAAGGTACCATAGATAATTAACAAATATCAATACTAAACTTATGCACATCAAATGGCATAACATGCAAATTCTTAAAGGAAAAGTTAAATGAGTTAAATATACAATAAACTATACTAGTGTGGGACCTCAACTTTTCTCTCTCAGAACTAGATAAATCTAGTCATAAAATAAGTAATAAAGTAGGAGATGAATAAAATTTTGAAAAAGTTAGATTATGATAGATCTCTGGAAAACATTGAATAGGAATAGAATGGAGTATAGCTTTTTTCTCAGCTGTAAATGGCATCTTCACAAAATTTGACCATATGTTAGGGCATAAAAACCTCACGACCAAATGCAGAAAAGAAGAAATAGTAAATGTATCCTTTTCAGTCCATAATGCAATAAAATAATATTCGATAAAAGACAATAGAAACATAGATTAAAACTAATTAGAAACTAATTAATTTAATCTTAAAGAATCAATAGGTCAAAGAAAATGTAATAAAAATAATAATTTCGGGGGGCGGAGCCAAGATGGCAGCTGGTAAGCGGGGAATAGTGTGAGCTCCGTATGGAGACCCTCCAAAAACTTATTAAAAATGGCTCTGAACCAATTCTAGAATGGCAGAACCCACAAAAGAGCAGAGGGAAGCAGGGCTCCAGCCTGGGACAGCCTGGATGGTCTCTGGGTGAGGTCTATCCCACACGGAGCTGGGAGCTGGGAGCTGGGAACAGAGTGGAGCAGAGCCCAGCCTGAGCAGCGTGGACCATCCAGACCAGAAGCCGGGTGGAGGGGGACCTAGCGCCCTGATTCAGTGAGCTGCAGCAGTTAAGAGACTTCTCAACCCACAAACACCAAAGACTATGGAGAAGGTTAGTGGGAAAAGCTGGGGGAGTGGAAGGAGTTCGCGGTTCAGCTTCCAGCCCCGGGGGCAGCGGAGGTGGGGCAGCTACAGCCATTGTTACTTCTGGCTCCAGGCCGACCTGGTGGGAGGAATTAAGTGGCGGATCAGAGCAGGGGTGCACAGCCTGCTGAAGATCTAAGCCCAGTTTGGGTTGGGGGTTCTTGGGGAAGGAGCAGTGCTGGTGTGGCAGAGCTGGCACCTCCCCCCCAAACGTGGAACATAGAACTCTGTAATCTACAAGCAGTCATACCCCACTGAAAAACTCAAGGGTCAAATTAGTTGGCTGGGAATATGGCCAGGCAGCAAAAACGCACCCAGATTCAGTCTCAGACTTTGCATTCTTTCTTTGTTGACAAAGAAGACCAAAACATACAGACAGAAGAAATTAATAAAGTCAAAGAGCCTACAACAGAAACCTCCAAGAAAAACAGGAACTGGTCCCAGGCCATGGAAGAGCTCAAAAAGGAGTTGGAAAAGCAAGTTAGAGAAGTAGAGGAAAAATTGGGAAGAGAAATGAGAAGGATGTGAGAAAACCATGAAAAACAAGTCAATGACTTGCTAAAGGAGACCCAAAAAAATACTGAAAAATACACTGAAGAAAACAACACCTTAAAAAACAGACTAACTCAAATGGCAAAAGAGCTCCAAAAAGCCAATGAGGAGAAGAATGCCTTGAAAGGCAGAATTAGCCAAATGGAAAAGGAGGTCCAAAAGACAACTGAAGAAAATACTACTTTAAAAATTAGATTGGAGCAAGTGGAAGCTAGTGACTTTATGAGAAATCAGGATATTATAAAACAGAACCAAAGGAATGAAAAAATGGAAGACAATGTGAAATATCTCCTTGGAAAAACCACTGACCTGGAAAATAGATCCAGGAGAGATAATTTAAAAATTATTGGACTACCTGAAAGTCATGATCAAAAAAAGAGCCTAGATACCATCTTTCAAGAAAGTATCAAGGAGAACTGCCCCGATATTCTAGAGCCACTGGGCAAAATAGAAATTGAAAGAATCCTTCGATCACCTCCTCAAATAGATCCCAAAAAGAAATCTCCTAGGAATATTGTCGCCAAATTCCAGAGCTCCCAGATCAAGGAGAAAATACTGCAAGCAGCCAGAAAGAAACAATCTGAGTATTGTGGAAATCCAATCAGAATAACCCAAGATCTGGCAGCTTCTACATTAAGAGATCGAAGGGCTTGGAATGCGATATTCCGGAGGTCAATGGAGCTAGGATTAAAACCTAGAATCACCTACCCAGCAAAACTGAGTATCATGTTCCAAGGCAAAATATGGATTTTCAATAAAATAGAGGACTTTCAAAGTTTCTCAGTGAAAAGACCAAAACTGAATAGAAAATTTGACTTTCAAACACAAGAATCAAGAGAAGCCTGAAAAGGTAATCAAGAAACGGAATTTGCAAGGGACTTACTAAAGTTGAACTGTTTTGTTTACATTCCTACATGAAAAGATGATGTGTATGATTCATGAGACCTCAGTATTAGGGTAGTTGAAGGGAATATGCATATATATATGTTTATGTATATATATAAATACATATATATATATATATATATTAGTGAATGTGTATGTATGTATGTATCTATGTGTATGTGTATGCATGTGTATGTATGTGTATATATATATATGTGTGTGTTTTTATATATATATGTATATATGTACATATGCAAAAGAGAGAGAGCAGACACAGGGTGAGTTGAAGATGAAGGGAAGATATCTAAAACAAATAAAATGAAATTAAGGGATGAGAGAGCAACATATTGAGAGAGGGAGATAGGGAGAGACAGAATGGGGCGGATTATCTCACATAAAGATGGCAAGAGGAAGCAGCTCTGTGGGAGGAGGGGCGAGGGCAGGTGTGGGGGGAATGAGTGAACCTTGCTCTCATCAGATTTGGCCTGAGGAGGGAATACCATACATACTCAGTTGGGTATCTTACCCCACAGGAAAGAAGAGGGAGGAAGATAAAAAAAATAAAAGGGGGGGATGATGGAGGGGAGGGCAGATGGGGGTGGAGGTAATCAAAACAAACACTTTGGAAAGGGGACAGGGTCAAGGGAGAAAATTCAATAAAGCGGGATGGGTTGGGAAGGAGCAAAATGTAGTTAGCCTTTCACAACATGAGTATTGTGGAAGGGTTATACATAATGATACATGCGTGGCCTAGGTTGAAGTGCTCGACTTCTTAGGGAGGGTGGGTGGGAAGGCAAGAGGGGAGAGAATTTGGAACTCAAAGTTGTTTGTTTTTTTTTTTTTATAAATTTCTTTATTTATTTTTAGTTTACCATGCACCGTTCTACATAGTTTTGAGTTCCAGTTTTTCTCCCCTCTCTCCCCAAGACGGCATGAAGTCTCATATAACTGTCATGTATAACTTCACATTGAATTAATTTATGCACTAATCAAGTCGTGGAGAAGAATTTTGACCAATGGAATGAATCATGAGAAAGAAGAAACAGAACCAAAAAAAAAAAACCCCAAAAACAAAAACAAAAGAGAAGCAGAAAAGGCGAGCATGTAGTGTGCCTCAGTCTGTATTCAAACTTCGCAATTCTTTGTCTCGATGAAGATAGCATTCTCCATCGTGAGTCCCCTGGAGTTGTCCTTGCCCCTTTAGGTTGCTGAGAGAAGCGCAGTTTGTCAGGGTTGGTCCTCATGGAATCCATATATCTGCGGCTGTGCACAACGTTCTCCTGGCTCTGCTCTGCTCACTCAGCATTATGTCGTGTAGGTTTTTCCAGGTTGTTATGAAGTCTGCATCATCCCCATTTCTTATGGCACAATAGTATTCCATCACTTTCATATACCACAGTTTGTTCAGCCATTCCCCAATTGACGGGCATCCCTTTGATTTCCAATTCTTGGCTGCCAAAAAGAGAGCTGCTATAAATATTCTTGTACATATGGGTCCTTTTCCCGCTTGCGTGATTTCTTTGGGATACAACCCTAGAAGTGGTATTGCTGGGTCAAAGGGTATGAACATTTCTATAGCCCTTTGGGCATGGAACTCAAAGTTTTAAAAACAGATGTTCAAAAACAAAAAGAAAAGTTTTTGCCTGCAACTAAAAAATAAGATACACAGGCAATGGGGCATAGAAATTTATCTTGCCCTACAAGAAAGGAAGGGAAAAGGGGATGAGAGGGGAGGGTGGTGATAGAGGGGAGGGCTGACTGGGGAACAGGGCAACCAGAATATATGCCATCTTGGCATGGGGGGGAGGGGAGAAATGGGGAGAAAATTTGTAATTCAAACTGTTGTGAAAATCAATGCTGAAAACCAAATATGTTAAATAAATTAATTTAAATTAAAAAAATAAAAAAAGAATTGTCATACAAAAAAAATAATAATTTCATTAAAGTGAATGACAACAATAAGACAATATTCCAAAATTTATGGGATACAGTCAAAGCAGTAATTAGTGGAGAATTTGTATCCTAAATGATTACATCAATAAAACAGAGAAAAAGCAGATGAATGAATTGGGCATGCAACTAAAAGTAAAACTAGAAAAAATACAAGTTAAAAATCCCCAATTAAACACCAAATTGGAAATCATGAAAATCAAAGAACAGATTAATAAAAATCAGTTGAACTAATAAATAAAACTAGGAGATTGTTTTATTTTTTTTCTTTATTTATTTTTAGTTTACCACACACGGTTCTACATAGTTTTGAGTTCCAGTTTTTCTCCCCTCCCTCCCCCCTCCCTCCCTAAGACGGCATGAAGTCTCTTATAACTGTCATGTATAACTTCGCATTGAATTAATTTATGCTCTAGTCAAGTCGTGGAGAAGAATTTTGACCAATGGAATGAATCATGAGAAAGAAGAAACAGAACCAAAAACAAAAAAGAAAACAAAAAAAAAACCAAAAAAAAAAACCCCAAAAACAAAAACAAAAGAGAAGCAGAAAAGGCGAGCATGTAGTGTGCCTCAGTCTGTATTCAAACTTCGCAGTTCTTTCTCTGAATGAAGATAGCATTCTCCATCGTGAGTCCCCTGGAGTTGTCCTTGCCCCTTTAGGTTGCTGAGAGAAGCACAGTATGTCAGGGTTGGTCCTCACGGAATCCACATATCTGTGGCTGTGCACAACGTTCTCCTGGCTCTGCTCCGCTCACTCAGCATTATGTCGTGTAGGTTTTTCCAGGTTGTTATGAATTCTGCATCATCCCCATTTCTTATGGCACAATAGTATTCCATCACCTTCATATACCACAGCTTGTTCAGCCATTCCCCAATTGATGGGCATCCCTTTGATTTCCAAATCTTGGCTACCACAAAGAGAGCTGCTATAAATATTCTTGTACATATGGGTCCTTTTCCCGCTTGCGTGATTTCTTTGGGATACAACCCTAGAAGTGGTATTACTGGGTCAAAGGGTATGAACATTTCTATAGCCCTTTGGGCATAGTTCCACACCGCCCTCCAAAATGGCTGGATCAGCTCGCAACTCCACCAGCAATGCAACAATGTTCCAATTTCCCCACATCCTTTCCAGCATTTATCATTCTCCTGATTTGTTATTTTAGCCAATCTGACAGGAGAGATGTGGTATCTAAGAGTTGTTTTGATTTGCATTTCTCTAATCAGCAGCGATCCAGAGCATTTTTCCATATGCCTGTAGATAGCTTTAATTTCTTCCTCTGAAAACTTCCTGTTCATATCCTTTGACCATTTCTCAATTGGGGAATGGCTTGTATTCCTATATATTTGGCTTAGCTCCCTGTATATTTTAGAGATGAGGCCTTTATCAGAGATACTAGTTGCAAAGATTTTCTCCCAATTCTCTGCTTCCCTCCTAATTTTTGTTGCATTGGCTTTTTTTGTACAAAAACATTTCAATTTGACATAATCAAAATTATCCATTTTGCATTTTGTAATGCTCTCTATCTCTTGTTGGGTCATGAATTCTTTACTTTTCCACAAATCTGATAAGTAAACTATTCCTTGCTTTCCCAAATTACTTAGAGTATCAACTTTTACTCCTAAATCATGAACCCATTTTGACTTTATTTTGGTATATGGTGTAAGATATTGGTCTATGCCCAGTTTTTGCCCTACCATTTTCCAATTTTCCCAACAGTTTTTGTGAAATAGTGAATTATTAGCCCAGAAACTGGCTTCTTTGGGTTTATTAAAGAGTAGATTGCTAAACTTGTTGATTTCACCTACTTGTGTACCTATCCTATTCCACTGATCCACAACCCTGTTTCTTAACCAGTACCAGGCAGTTTTGATGACTGCTGCTGTGTAGTACAGTTTAATGTCTGGTGTGGCTAAACCACCATCTCTAGCATGTCTTTTCATTAATATCCTAGATACTCTAGACCTCTTGTTTTTCCAAATGAATTTTGTTATTATTTTGTCCAGCTCAGTAAAAAAAAATTTTGGTAGTTCGATTGGTATGGCACTGAATAGATAGATTAATTTAGGTAGAATTGTCATTTTTATGATATTAGCTCGGCCTAACCATGAGCAACTGATATTTCTCCATTTATTTAGATCTGATTTTATTCGCGTGAAAAGTGTTTCATAGTTATGTTCATATAGGCCCTGGGTTTGTCTTGGCAAATAGACTCACAAATATTTTATAGTGCCTTCAGTAACTTTGAATGGAATTTCTCTTTCTATCTCTTGCTGTTGGGCTTTGTCAGTAATGTATAGGAATGCTGAGGATTTATGTGGGTTTATTTCATATCCTGCAACTTTGCTAAAGTTGTTTATTATTTCAAGTAGTTTTTTACTTGATTCTCTAGGATTCTCTAGATAAATTATCATATCATCTGCAAAAAGTGATAATTTAGTTTCTTCTTTTCCTATTCTAATTCCTTCAATTTCTTTTTCTTCTCTTATTGCTACAGCTAATGTTTCTAGTACCAAATTGAATAATAGGGGTGATAATGGACATCCTTGTTTCACCCCTGATCTTATTGGGAATGCATCTAGTTTATCCCCATTACAAATAATGCTTGCTGATGGTTTTAGGTAGATGCTATTTATAATTTTGAGGAAGGTTCCCCTTATTCCTATGCTTTCTAGTGTTTTTAATAGGAATGGGTGTTGTACTTTGTCAAAGGCTTTTTCTGTGTCTATTTTTGCTAGTTTTGTTGTTGATATGGTCAATTATGCTAATAGTTTTCCTAATATTGAACCAGCCTTGCATTCCTGGAATAAATCCTACCTGGTCATGGTGTATTATTCTCGTAATGAGTTGCTGCAATCTTTTTGCTAATATTTTATTTAAAATTTTTGCATCAATATTCTTTAGAGAAATTGGTCTATAATTTTCTTTCTCTGTTTTAACTCTACCTGGTTTGGGTATTAGTACCATATTTGTGTCATAAAAAGAATTTCGTAGGACTCCTTCTTCACCTATTTTCCCAAATAGTCTACAAAGTATTGGAATTAGTTGTTCTTTAAATGTTTGATAGAATTCACATGTAAAACCATCTGGCCCTGGAGATTTTTTCCTAGGGAGTTCGTTGATGGCCTGCTCAATTTCTTTTTCTG
This sequence comes from Trichosurus vulpecula, assembly GCF_011100635.1. NCBI lineage: Eukaryota > Metazoa > Chordata > Mammalia > Diprotodontia > Phalangeridae > Trichosurus > Trichosurus vulpecula. The sequence continues at coordinate 92,282,087 of NC_050576.1, read as the reverse complement.
ATATGGGGTCATTAAGAAATTTCACTTCCTTCTCTGTTAGTCTGGGCAGTTTATGTTTTTGTAGATATTCATCCATATCTCTAAGGTTGTCAAATTTATGGGCATACAATTGGGCAAAATAATTCCTAATTATTGTTTTGATTTCCTCTTCATTAGAGGTGACCTCACCCTTTTCATTTTTGATACTGGTAATTTGATTTTCTTCTTTCTTTTTTTTAATCAAATTGGCCAAAGGTTTGTCAATTTTATTGGTTTTTTCATAAAACCAGCTCTTTGTTTTATTTATTAATTCAATAGTTTTCTTGGTTTGAGTTTTATTAATCTCTCCTTTGATTTTCAGTATTTCTAATTTGGTATTTAATTGGGGGTTTTCAATTTGCTCTTTTTCTAGCTTTTTCAGCTGGATGCCCAGATCATTGATCTCCTCTTTCCCTATTTTATTCATGTAGGCATTTAGAGATATAAAACTTCCCCTAAGAACTGCTTTTGCTGCATCCCATAAGTTTTGGTATGTTGTTTCATTATTGTCATTCTCTTGAATGAAATTATTAATTGTTTCTCTGATTTGATCTTTGGCCCACTCACTCTTTAGAATTAAATTATTTAGTTTCCAATTAGTTCTTAGCTTATTTTTCCATGGTACTTTATTAAAAATTATTCTTATTGCATCATGATCTGAGAAGGATGCATTGACTACTTCTGCTTTTCTGCACTGGATTGTGAGGTTTTTATGCCCTAGTACATGGTCAATTTTTGAGTATGTGCCATGTACTTTTGAGAAGAAAGTATATTCCTTTTTATCCCCGTTCATTTTTCTCCAGAGGTCTATCATATGTGCCTTTTCTAAAATTCTGTTTACCTCCTTAACTTTTTTCTTATTTATTTTGAGGTTAGATTTATCAAGTTCAGAAAGGGGGAGGTTGAGGTCTCCCAATATTATAGTTTTGCTGTCTATTTCTTCCTGTAACTCCCTTAACCTCTCCTCTGAGAATTTGTATGCCTTACCACTTGGTGCATATATGTTAAGCAATGATATTGCTTCATTGTTTACGGTGCCTTTTAGCAGGATATAATGTCCTTCCTTATCTCTTTTAATTAGATCTATCTTTACTTTTGCTTTGTCTGAGATTAGGATTGCTACACCTGTTTTTTTTACTTTAGCTGAGGCACAATATATTTTACTCCAGCCTTTTACCTTAACCCTATGTGTATCCCCCTGTTTCAGATGCGTTTCTTGTAAACAGCATATTGTAGGATTATGGTTTTTAATCCATTCTGCTATCTGCTTCTGTTTTGTGAGAATGTTCATCCCCTTCACATTCAGGGTTATGATTTCTATCTGTGTCTTTTTCTCCATCCTAATTCCCCCTGTTTATGCTTTTATTTCTCCCTTTCCCCTTCTCCTCCTCAACAAAGTTTTGCTTTTGATCGCCGCTTTCCTCAGTAAACCCTCCCTCTTTATTCCCCTCCCTTATCTAACTGTTACCCACTTGCTACTTCTCCTCTTCCTTCTGCCCTCCCCCCTCCCTTTTTCCCCCTTTCCCTCGCACTTCCCGTAGGACAAGTTAGATTTCTAAACTTATCAGAGTATGTTATTCCCTTCTTGAACTAGATCAGATGACAGTAAAGCTGAAATACTGCTCTTCTCCCTCCCTTCTTTCCCTCTACTATAATATGTTTTTTTGCCACTTCCTTTGGTGTAATTTACCTTTTTCTACTACCTCCTTACCACTTCCCTCATAGCCCTCCCTTTATATCTCTTATTTATATTTTATATCTTTACATCGGTTAATTTATACAGGCATTCACAACCTATGTATATCCCTTTCATTTGTCATAATAGTTGTACCATTCACAAGAATGACTTATATATGTGTGTATATATATAAATATATATATATATATACATAAAAAACATACATAAGATGATATAATCCCACATAAAGATGTAAACAACCTAAGCTTATTGGTTAATGAGGTTTGTGGGGTTTTCCCCCTGGTTACCTTTTTATGTTTCTCTTGAGTTTTGTATTTGGAGATCAAATTTTCCATTGAGTTCTGGCCTTTTCATCAGGAAGGTCTGGAATTCCCTTATTTCATTGAATGTCCATCGCCTTGCCTGGAAAATTATGCTTAGTTTTGCTGGGTAGTTGATCCTTGGTTGTAGTCCCAGCTCCTTTGCCCTTCGGAATATCATATTCCAATTTCTCCTGTCTTTTAATGTGGAAGCTGAGAGATCCTGCGTGATCCTGACTGTAGTTCCACGATATTTGAATTGCTTCTTTTTGGCTGCTTGCAGTATTTTCTCCTTCAGTTTATAGCTCTGAAATTTGGCTCTAATATTTCTTGGTGTTTTCAGTTTGGGATCTCTTTCAGGGGGTGATCGGTGAATTCTTTCAATGACTATTTTGCCCTCTGGTTCTAGGACCTCTGGGCAGTTGTCTTTGAAAATTTCTTCAAAGATACTGTCAAGGCTCTTTTTTTCATCGTGGATTTCCGGTAGACCAATAACTCTCAAATTTTCTCTCCTGGATCTGTTTTCCAGGTCAGTTGTTTTGCCAATCAGATATTTCGCATTTTTTTCTATTTTTTCATTCTTTACATTTTGTGTTATTACTTCTTGGTGCCTCATAGATTCATTAGCTTCCACTTGCTCAAGTCTAATTTTTAATGAGTTAGTGTTTACATTTTGCTCTTGAGTCTCCTTTTCCAATTGGTTGATTTTGCCTCTCAGGCTGTCCTTTTCTCTCTGTAGATTCTGAATCTCCATATCCTTTTCGCCAATCTTATTCTTTAGGGACTTGATTTCATCAGTGAATTTTTTTTCCATTTTTTCCATATTTTCTTTTAGCTCCCTAATTTGGTTTTTAAAATCCTCCTTTAGCTCTTCCAGCAGGGCTTTTTGGGCTGGAGACCAGTTCATATTACCTTTTGAGGTATCTGATGTATCTACAGTATTGTTACTTTCCTCTTGGATATTTGTATTTTGATCCTGCCTGTCTCCATAAAAAGAATCTATTGTCCTTGGTTTTTTTGTGTTCTTCTTCTTGTTGGTTTGCCTTTTTCTGGCTTTACAACGAATTTCTATCTGTGGGCCTCAGGGCTTTCTGTCCCAGCTTTCTTGTTCCAGGGGTTGTGAGTCTAGAATTATAACCTTCAGTTTCCTGAGGTGTGGGGGAGGGGTCTGGCTCCCTGGCGTGTCACTCCCTGTGGGTGCTCTTCAGCACTTGCTTTTCAGCAATGGTCTCAGCTGTTTGTTGTTTGAGCTGATGCCTGGCGCTTCCCCTGGGGGAGCAAGGTTACGTCTGGGCTCCTGGCTTGGCCCCCTGCCGACTCTTCCCCTCTGCGACTAATGAGCTTCTAGTATTTGTCCTGTGAAGCCCCGCTACTCTCTCCTCTGTTTCAGTTCTCTTTTTTTTTTTCCCCCGAGGAATTCTCTGGGTGAGGGGGTGAGGGGTTAGAGCCGTTTACCTGGCCATTGAGTCTTCCGGAAGTTCAAGAGGCTGAGTTCCTGGGTTTTGCAAGCGTCAGGACTGGGTGTTTTCACGGCTGGTGGCGTTGTGCTGCCTCTCGTCGCTCCCAGAGACTGCCGTCCTGTGTTGGGAGGCCTGGGGATCTCTGCCGGTTTTGGGCGCCCTGCTTTCTCCCAGCCCGTCTCCCACGTGGATTTCCCGGCCAGCCGCTTCCGCCTTGGTCTGGAGCAGCCCCGCACCGAGCACTCTCTGAGCCTGCAGGTTCGTTCCTCCGGCCTTTCAGACTCTCCCAGCTTGGAAATTTGCCCCACGCAGACTGCTCGCGGTTTCTGACTCTCTCAAATCTGCTCAAATTCACTTTTTTATGGGAATCTGACAGACCTTGTGAGAGAGCTCCGGTAAGACGCTGCCTTCATGCGGCCATCTTGGCTCTGCCCCCAGATTGTTTTATTTTTAAAAACAAAATAGACAAATCATTGCTTAATTTGATTAAAAAAGAAAACAAAGTAGACGATCAGTATCAAAAAATGAAAAGGGTGAATTCACCACCAATGAAAATGAAATTAAAGCAATTATTAGCAGCTGTTTTGAACAACTATATGCCAACAAATCTGACACATTTGCTGAAATGGATGAATATTTACAAAACAGAAAAGGAAATAGGCCCATCTTAAATAGCCCTATCTTAGAAAAAGACATTAAACAAGTATTGAAAGAGCTCCGTAAGAAAAAATCCCCAGTATCCAATGGATTCACAAGTGAATTCTACCAAACAATTAAACAAAAATCAATTGCAGTACTATACAATCTACTTGGAAAAATAAGCAAAGAAGGAGTCCTACAAAATTCCTTCTGCAACACAAATGTGGCAGTAATACCTAAACCACAGAGATCAAAAACAGAGACAGAAAACTATAGGTCAATTGTCCTAATAAATATTGATTCAAAAATCTTAAATAAAATACTATCAAGGAGATTACAGCAATTATCATAAAAACTATACACTATGACCAGGTGGGATTTACACTAGGAATGAGGGACTTGTTCAATATTAGGAAAACTATCAACATAACTGACCATATCAATAACAAAAGCCACAGAAATTATATGATTATCTCAACAGATGCAGAAAGAGCTTTTGACAAAGTGTAACACTCATTTCTATTAAAAACATTAGAAGCATGGGAATAAATGAAGTTTTCCTTAAAATAATAAGTAGTATCTATCTTAAATCATCAGCGAGGATTATTGGTAATGGGGATAACTAAAAACCCTTTGTAATAAGATTGTCAGTGAATAAAGGATGTCCATTATCTTCACTATCATTTGATTTTTTTCTAAAAGTGCTACCAATAGAAATAAGAGAAAGAAATTGAAGGAATAAGAATTGCCAATGAGAAAACAAAACTACCACTTTTTTGCAGAATAATATGATTGTGTAAATAAAGTTGTAATAAACAATTTCAGCAAATTTGCAAGATATAAAATAAATCCACTTAAATCATCAGTAACCAAGTCCAACAGGAAGAAATAGAAGGAGAAATTCCATTTAAAATAATTGTACACTATATGAAATTATTGGGATTCTACCTGCCAAGACAGGTCCAGGTATTATATGAATAAAATTAAAAAACACTTCTCACACAAATATAGTCAGATCTAAACAATATATTAATTGCTCATGGGTAGCCTGAGGCAATGTATTGAATACATCAATTATACCTAAATAAATTTACTTATTCAGTGCCATACCAATCAATGTATTCAAAAGATTTTTTATAGGGATAGAAAAAATAAAAAAAAATTAATCTGGAAAAACAAAAGGTCAAGAGAATCAATGAAAAGAAAACATGAAAGAAGGTGACTTGTCAGTACCAGATCTCAAAATGTATTACAAAGTGGTTATCATCAAAACAACCTAGTACTGGCTAAAAAAAAAATAGAGTTGCACCAGTGGAATAAATTAGGTGCACAATATATAATGGTAAATGACCATATTAATCTAGTGATGGAAAAACCTAAGCATCAAGATTTTGGGACAAGAAATAATTATTTGACAAAATTTATGAGAAGATAGGAAAACCATTCTGCAGAAACTAAGATATAGATTTATATAGATATAGAACTATTTTTCACACAATATACTGAGATAAAGTCAAAATGGATCCATGATTTACACACAAAGGATGATATCATAACCAAATTAGGAGAGCATGAAATAGTTTATCTTTCAGATTTATGGATATGAGAAAAAATTTATCACCAAACAAGAAATAAAAATCATTATGTTATATAAATGGACATCTTATTATATCAAATTAAAAACCTTTAAATAGGGGCAGAGCCAAGATGGCAGCTGGAAAGCAGGGACTAGCTTGACCTCCCTGCCGAGTCCCTCCAAAAACGTGTAAAAAATGGCTCTGAACCAATTCTAGACCTGCAGAACCCACAAAACAGCAGAGGGAAGCAGGGCTCCAGCCCAGGACAGCCTGGATGGTCTCTGGGTGAGGTCTATCCAACACAGAGCTGGGAGCTGGGAGCTGCGAATGGAGTGGAGCAGAGCCCAGCCTGAGCAGTGCGGACCAACCAGACCAGGAGCCTGGCGGAGCAGGCCCTAGCACCCTGAATCAGTGAGCTGCGGCAGTTACGAGACTTTTCAACCCACAAACACCAAAGACAGTGGAGAAGGTTAGTGGGAAAAGCTGCGGGAGTGTAAGGAGTTCACGGTTCAGCTTCCAGCCCTGCGGGCAGCAGAGGTGGGGCAGCTACAGCTGTTGTTGCTTCTGGCCCCAGGCCCACCTGGTGGGAGGAATTAAGTGGTGGATCAGAGCAGGAGTGCACAGCCTGCTGAAGATCTAAGCCCAGTTCGGGTTGGGGGTTCTTAGGGAAGGAGTAGTGCTGGTGTGACAGAGCTGGCACCTCCCCCCCCCAAACGTAGAACATAGAACTCTGTAATCTACAAGCAGTCATACCCCACTGAAAAACTCAAGTGTCAAGTTAGTTGGTTGGGAATATGGCCAGGCAGCGAAAACGCACCGAGATTCAGTCTCAGACTTTGGATTCTTTCTTTGCTGACAAAGAAGACCAAAACATACAGACAGAAGAAATTAATAAAGTGCAAGGGTCTACACCAAAAGCCTCCAAGAAAAACAGGAACTGGTCCCAGGCCATGGAAAAGCTCAAAAAGGATTTGGAAAAGCAAGTTAGAGAAGTAGAGGAAAAATTGGGAAGTGAAATGAGAAGGATGTGAGAAAACCATGAAAAACAAGTCAATGTCTTGCTAAAGGAGACCCAAAAAAATACTGAAAAATACACTGAAGAAAACAACACCTTAAAAAACAGACTAACTCAAATGGCAAAAGAGCTCCAAAAAGCCAATGAGGAGAAGAATGCCTTGAAAGGAGAAAATGGAAATTTGCTGCAAATTTCCCCCCCTAATTTCCTACTTTTGTTAGGATCCAAATGGAAAAGGAGGTCCAAAAGACCACTGAAGAAAATACGACTTTAAAAATGAGATTGGAGGAAGTGGAAGCTAGTGACTTGATGAGAAATGAAGATATAAAACAGAATCAAAGGAATGAAAAAATGGAAGACAGTGTGAAATATCTCATTGGAAAAACCACTGACCTGGAAAATAGATCCAGGAGAGACAATTTTAAAATTATTGGACTACCTGAAAGTCATGATCAAAAAAAGAGCCTAGATATCATCTTTCAAGAAATTATCAAGGAGAACTGCCCTGATATTCTAGAGCCAAAGGGCAAAATAGAAATTGAAAGAATCCATCGATCGCCTCCTCAAATAGATCTCAAAAAGGAATCTCCTAGGAATATTGTCGCCAAACTCCAGAGCTCACAGATCAAGAAGAAAATACTGCAAGCAGCCAGAAAGAAACAATTTGAGTATTGTGGAAACCCAATCAGAATAACCCAAGATCTGGCAGCTTCTACATTAAAAGATGGAATGGCTTGGAATACGATATTCCGGAGGTCAACGGAGCTAGGATTAAAACCAAGAATCACATACCCAGCAAAACTGAGTATCATGCTCCAAGGCAAAATATAGACTTTTAATAAAATAGAAGACCTTCAAGCTTTCTCAGTGAAAAGACCAGAACTGAATAGAAAATTTGACTTTCAAACACTAGAATCAAGAGAAGAATGAAAAAGTAATCAAGAAAAGGACACAAAAAAGAAATTGCAAGGGACTTACTATAGTTGAACTGTTTTGTTTACATTCCTACATGGAAAGATAACATGTCTGATTCATGAGACATCAGTATTAGGGTAGCTGAAGGAAATATGCATATATGTATATATGTTTATGCATATATATATATATATATAAGTGAATGTGTATGTATGTATATATCTCTATGTGTATATATATATAACTGAATGTGTATGTATGTATATATCTGTGTGTGTGTATGTATATATATATATGTATATATATGTGTATATATATATATATATATATATGTATATATATATATATATAAAAGAGAGAGAGAGCAGACACAGGGTAAGTTGAAGATGAAAGGAAGATATCTAAAAGAAATAAAATCAAATTAAGGGATGAGAGAGGAATATATTGAGAGAGGGAAATAGGGAGAGATAGAATGGGGTGGATTATCTCACACAAAGGTGGCAAGAGGAAGCAGTTATGTAGGAGGAGGGGAGAGGGCAGATGAGGGGGGAATGAGTGAATGTTGCTCTCATCAGATTTGGCCTGAGGAGGGAATAACATACATACACAATTGGGTATCTTACCCCACAGGAAAGAAGAGGGAAGAACAAAAAAAATGGGGGGGATGATGGAGGGGAGGGCAGATGGGGGTGGAGGTAATCAAAAACAAACACTTTCAAAAGGGGACAGGATCAAGGGAGAAAATTCAATAAAGGGGGAGGGGTTGGGAAGGAGTAAAATATAGTTAGTCTTTCATGACATGAGTATTGTGGAAGGGTTATATATAATGATACACATGTGGCCTATGTTGAATTGCTTGAATTCTTGGGGAGGGTGGGTGGGAAAGGAGGAGAGGGGAGAATTTGGAACTCAAAGTTTTTTTAAAACAGACGTTCAAAAACAAAAAAAGGTTTTTTTTTTGCATGCAACTAGAAAATAAGATACACACGCAATGGGGAGTAGAAATTTAGCTTGCCCTACAAAAAAGGGAAGGGAAAAGGGGATGGGAGGGGAGTGGGATGACAGAAGGGAGGGCTGACTGGGGAAGAGGGCAACCAGAATATATGCCATCTTGGAGTGGGGGGAGGGTAGAAATGGGGAGAAAATTTGTAATTCAAACTCTTGTGAAAACCAATGCTGAAAACTAAATATGTTAAATAAATAAATTAAATTATAAAAAAAAACATTTAAACACACAAAATGATACAACTTAGATCATAACAAAAGTAGGAAATTAGGGGGGGAAATTTGCAGCAAGTTTCTCTGATAAATGTCTAATTTCTCAAATAAATATAGAGAATGTGTCATGTTTATGAGAATATTAGTCATTCTCCAATTGACAAATGGCCACAGGACATGGAAAGGTAGTTTTCAGAAGAAATCAAAGCTGTCTATAATCATAAGAAAAAATGCTCTGAGTCACTATTGACTAGTGTAATGCAACTTGAAACAACTCTGAGGTACCAGCTAATACCTATCAGATTGATTAATATGATAGAAAGAAAAATAACAAGTGCTGAAGGGGATATGGGAAAAAAGTTGAGGCACTAATGCATTGTTAGAGTCTTAAACTAATCCAAACATTCTGGAGAACAATTTGGAACTGTGCCCAAAGGGCTATAAAACTTAGTATATAGTTTGACCCCACAATACCACTACTAGGGATGTACTCTAAAGTGATCAAAGAAAAAGAATACATATAGACATACATATATATATACACACACAGATATATATGTGTATGTATGTGTTTGCACATGTGCACGCGTGTGAGCGTGTGTGCGTGTGTGTGTGTGTGTGTGTGTGTGTGTGTGTGTGAATAATAGTAGCTCTTTTGTGGTGGCAAAGAATTGGAAATTGAGGGGATGCCCATCAATTGGAGAGTGGCTGAAAAAGTTGTGGTATGAGTGTGGTAAAAGTGATGTAATACTATTGTGCTATATGAAATGCCAAGCAGGAAGCTTTTTAGAAAAATCTGTGAAGATTTACATGAACTGATACAAATTGAAGTGAGCAGAGCCAGGGTAACATAGTACACAGTAACAGCAATCTTATAATGATGATCAACTGTAAATATATAGCCATTCTCAGCAATATAATGATTCAAAATAATTCTGAATAATTTATGGTGAAAACTACTATTCACCTCCAGAGAAAGAGTGGAGTATGAATGCAGATCAAAGCATAATTGTTTTACTCTATTTTTTTGTTTGTATTGTCTTTTGCAGCATAGCTAATATGGAAATATTTTGCATGACTGCACGTGTATTATATATACACATATATGTGTGTATCTGCATATGTATAGGTATGTATATATGTTTATGTGTATATGTACGTATATATGTATGTTTGTATATATGTAGCTATTATATATATATGCTTTCCTTCTCAAGGAGAGGGAGGAGAGTAAGGGATAGAGGGAATTTCAAACTTTATTTTTTTAAAATCAATATTAAAATTTTATGTACATGTAATTATGAAAAAAATAAAAATTAAATGTAAAAAGGCCAAGGTTTATATTCATTCATGTTTAATTCAACAAACATATATAAAACATCTACTATGTGCAAGGACACTGTGTCTGGCCTGATGTAACACCCATTGAAAACAAAATAGCTAATACTTTCTAGGAATTTGAGTTCTATTGGGAAAAGATAGAAAATACAGATGAGTAAATAAATTATTATATATATAAAACCATATTATATATAATTATGCATATAAGTATCAGAAAGGATAAAATATTAATGATTTGGAGTATCAGGTAAAACTTTATGGAAGATCTGAACAGAACCTTAAAGGAAATTAACTATTCTAAGACATGGATGTAAGGAAAGAGTTTACTCAAGTCACCTTTATTGAATTTACTACAGAATATCATTTATAAAAGTCTATCTACTATATTTTCATAATTTTATCAAGGATGACAAGTATGTACTTATAGTTAATTTTTATATACATTTGATTAAAATGGAAAAGTAGGCAAGTGTGTCAGTAGCTGTCTTTATATTTTTGTTTACTTTTTTAGAAGTCCAAGAATTTTTTACATGCATAGTTTAAGACTAAATTGCTCCATACTATCATAACCATGATCCCTCTGGCATGAACCTCCTTCATGTATACTTTGTCTAACCCAGTTATTCCCATTTTCATTTTCTGCAGATCATTCCTACTTCTTAGCACTTTAGGGATCATGATGTTAGAGTAGAATGTGGTTGTACTACCATCACTGATGGCAAAAAGTTTGTTTTTAAATAAATTATAGACTTAAAATTTTTGTCAATTTGTTGCCACTTTGCCTTAAATGTCTTGAGGATGACTTTAATTGTTTTGATTCCTTTGACCTCTCACCCATATTTCTTTAAAAGTGATTTTTCACTCTAATATTTCTTGAGGTGATAATGCTCATTCTCTTCAACTACTCACCTAATTAAAATTTTACAAACAAGTTGATAAAAACAAACATTGGACCAAGCTGCCATACCCATCTCCTTGGGCAAGGAATTAAAATGGTCAATCACTGAAACAGTTTGTAAGTTCCTTCTGCAATAATGATTTAATTTATGTAAGTTAAATTTACTTGGGAAATGGTGATTGTTTAGTTCTATATCTATTATTTTATCCACTATTCATATTTTTGTATGAACAGTTTGCTCGGAACTATCATGTTGGAATGATTTTATTGCCATACAGTTACATTTTTATTTTTTTTTCCAGTTTGGTATTGATTTCACCTTTGCTCTAATGAATCAGTAGTCTGACTGAAGAAAATTGGTTAGGGAATGACTTTCACACCTGTAACTAGTCTTTTTCTATAAGTTAAAATATGATCAAGCTCATTTTATTGTAATTATTTTGAGTTTCCCATGCCTGGTGCTTCCAAATTCTTAAATTAAGTATTCCTAGTATATTTGTTAGAATTCTGAGTAGACTAAAAACATTTGACCTTTTTCATTTATAATGCTGAACCACATTTTCCATCATTTTCTTCGCCATCTTCACTTATATTCACTTTTGCATTGATATCATTGAACATAAAAAGACCTTGAATTGGGACTTTGTGGAAGCAAAGTATCAATCTTATTCTAAGCATCAACTGTGTTGTTGTTTTTAATTCTGAAGATAGTTACACCTATATAAAGCAATACAGGTAGAACATTATAGGTAATGAATTGAATAGCATATCTTCAGTTAGAAAAGACACATAATAAAATTGAGCTGATTTACATTTCTAGCATAATCTTTCCAGTTTTTGTGCCTTTCAAATTCACATAATTTATGGTCCAAAAAGGAATTGTTTTAAGTTTTTTTTCCACTCATTAGATCTTGTTTCTGCAATTTTTTTCACATGAACATATTCAATTTCAAAAGGATAATTCTTGTGCACTTATGGCTTTGGTACATAAAGTGTTAGTTGAGATAAAGCCATAAATATATTTTTCTTCAGAAATATCAATAAAATTATATATTTTTCACAACAACCAATTAATGCACTTCCTCTACATGATGCTAATAACAGAAATGGCAATGTTTTTTTTCCAAGTATTTTAATAATTTCTTACCAATGAACCTATTTTTCAAAACACGGTAGTATTATGAGTTTTCAAGTTTACAACAATATTTCTAACAAAAAGAGAAAATTCTATTGTTTGAAAGAAAAAATTGCATTTAATAATTATGAAAACAAGCTCATTTATTTTAGCCATACAAATTATACCATTCATAAAACACTGCCAATGTGAGTATCATATAAAACACTAGCAACTAGGAATGAAGCATCATCTAACTAAAACACCTCTTGGTATCACAGTTTTGATTATTCATTTAACAAAAAGACTTTATTATTTTGGCATATTTTTGCCTCATTGCTTCAAAGAGTTTAATACCATATTAAAATAGATTATCACATCATCTCAGATTTTTTGAGGGAGTTTTATGTATTGTTTGTAGCACCTCAGCTTTTATATGCATGTCAGAGAAGCAATTAAAATTGATGCTCTTTTATTTCATTGAAATATGTTGGCACTGAGCATGCATGTAATGCCAATTTATGAAAGATGTCCTCATCTTAAAATTCTTCTGGAAGAAAAGGAATTTAATGATAATTAATTATATTTTTTTTCTTAAAGGTACTTTTTAGATGCCTCACTATGTCATAGGTGTGATCATGGGTTTTCAAAGAATCAGCAGACTTCATGTTTCCTCTGGGCCTAGGCTCAAAGGACTTCAAGTATGTGAAACTCAGCTTTTAACCACATTTGATATGTTTTGCCTACTGATGCATGTGAAAGAGAAGATGGAATTCAGATTGGTGGGTAGAATTTTAAGTGTGATGTAACATTATATTAGGGCCATCGAAAAAAGTGTGGAAAATAAAAATGTTGTGACCTAAAATACCTCTCAATACAGAAACTAGCCATTTCTACTTATTCTTTCTCATGCTGGGAATCTGTATTTTTTTTTCCTATCTAGTGCAATTCAACCCTTAAGATAACATGACACTATCTTATCCTTGTAATAGCCAATGTGATAGCCAAATCACTATTATTTCTGGACTGCTCTAATTTTTAGCATTTCAATTTCTGTTTGCTATCTGCAAACAAATTAACTTGCTCTTTAATTACTATTTGTGATTACATAAAAGTCTTACAAGCATTTGGTGGTAAGAAGCCAAGCCTGCAGATGTCAGCTTGAGGTTACCCCTTTTTTTTTAGTAAAAGATTTTAGTAAAGTGTTTGATAAAAAACAGCTAGGCTTTGTTACTTTTGAACCTCAAAAGTCATGCTCCTAGGTTAACAATGTTTAGGGGAGTAGTTAGATAATTAGAGTTAGATACCGTATTTTGAGGAAAATTGAATGGTCAGTCTCAAGATCACTTCTCTTTTCCCACTCCAGACAAGAATCAAAGCATCTCTTGGAAAGGAGTGTTCAAAATTTCGGAGCAATCTTTCAATGCCTCTCCTCAAGCCACATTTGGACAACGTGTATAAAAATAACAAATAACCTGCATTGGATGCCTACATTATACAAGTTTCCTCAAGTTTCTTTGCAATATCTCTATTTGTTATTTAGTATACATAATCATATTACATTTTATTCATATACTAGTATTTGCTTAACCATTCACAACTGATTTGTGCTCACTTTGTTTCAAGTTCTTTGTCATCACAAAAGTGCTACTATAAATATATCAAAATATGGTGTGTTTCCCTTTTTCTATAACCTCTGTGAATTATGTTTCTAGTAGTGAAATTGTTGAGTTAAAGAGTTTATATAGTTTAAAGAATGGGGTGGGGGTGAAATCTAAATTGTTTTCCAGCATACTTGGACCAATCCCCAGCTCAACCAGCAATGCATTAGGTTGCCTCTCCTTGAATCTCATCTTCAAGTCATCATTTTCAACTTTTTTTATCTTTGAGGAACTGATAGGCATGAGGTGTAACTGCAGAAACATTTCAATTTTCATTTATCTTGTTAACAGTTGTTTGAAGCATTCTTCTAAATGACTGTTGATAACATATTTCTTCTTTTGAAAATTGACTAATAATATCCTTTGACCACTTATCTATCAGGGAAAACATCTTTTCACATATCATGTATCTATTCAACATAAACTTGACTATATCTTGGATATCAAAACTTTGTATTAGATTTGTTGTAAGGGTTTTTGTTTACTTAATTATTAATTTAACTTAATTTTTTAGTTCTACATACCTTCACCTTTGTGCAAAAGCTTACCAAATTCACATAATCAAAGTTGCCCATCTTTCTATCATTATCTTTATCCCTTGTTTAGTCAAGAATGTTTTCTCCAGACATATTTGTATAACATTTCTCCTTTCATTCTCCCCTAACTTGTTTAGGACATCACCTTTCATAGTCTGATATTTACAATGGTATAAGTTGTCCCAAGACTAATTCCTGAAAGACTACCTCCTAATTTTCTCATGTTTCCAAAATATGGAATATTTACAAATTAGAAGTAACGGGTACTTTTAGATTTACTGAATACCATGCTGTTACATTAAATTAGATGTGGGTCTTTCATTGATCAACTTTTCTCTATTTTAAGCAAGTATCAAACAACCTAGATTTATTCTTTTATGTTACTTGGGATCTGGTAGTGTTAGTCTCCCATGATTCCCATTTTTCATAACATTGTTGGAACATTCATACAAATTTTATAATCATTGTGTTTAGCTTTCTAAAGTGACCCTTTCATAATGTGCATACAAATCTATTAAATCTACAAATTAATTTAGGGAGGAGTGTCATTTTTATTATATTGTTAGGTCCAACCATAAACAATGAACATGTCTCTCATTGCATATCCTTTTTTGTTTTTATAAAGAGCATTTAATAGTTGTATAAACACAAGTTTTGTTCAGGTCTTGGCAGGTTTCTTCCTCACTATTTTATACATTATTTGTGGTTATTTGGGATAGAGTTTCTTTTTCTTTATCTGCCTGATTTTTTTTAAAGTAATAGATTTTAGTAAAGTGTTTGGTAAAGTTTCCCTCATGATACTGTTTTAAAAATATTTATTTATTTTTAGTTTTTAACATTAACTTTTATAATATTTTGATTTCTAAATTTTGCCACTGCCTTTCTCTTTCCCCTCCCCAAGACAGCATGCAATATGATATAAGCTATACATGTGCAAATGTATTAAACATATTTCCATATTAGTCATGTTGTGAAAGAAGAATCAGAACAAAAGGGAAAAACTACAAGAAACAAAAAAAGAGAGAGAGCAAATAGTACTCTTCGATCTGCATTCAGAGTTCATATTTCTTTCTCTAGATGTGAATAGAATTGTCCATCATGAGTCTTTTGAAACTGTCTTAGATCATTGCATTGCTGAGAAGAGCTAAGTATATTAAAGTTGGTCATTGCGTAATGTTGCTCTTACTGTGTACAATGTTCTCCTGATTCTGCTCACTTCACTCAGTATCAGTTGATATAAGTCTTTCCAGGTTTTTCTGAAATACACCTGCTCATCATTTCTTATGGAACAATAGCATTCCATCACATTCATATACCACAACTTATTTAGCCATTCCCTAGTTTATGGGCCTCCCTTTCATTCCCAATTCTTGGGTGCCACTAAAAGAGTTGCTATTAATATTTTTGTACATGTGGGTCCTTTCCCCTTTTTGATATCTTTGGGATACAGATTGAGTAATGACATTGCCAGGTCAAAGGGTATGTATATTATATAGCCCTTTGGGCATAGTTCCAAATTGTTCTCCAGAATGGTTGGATCGGTTCACATCTCCACCAAAAATGCATTAGTATTCGAATTTTCCCACAACTTCTCCAATATTTGTCATTTTCCTTTTTTGTCATGTTAGTCAAACTAATAGGTGTGATATGGTACCACAGAGTTCTTTCAATTTGCATTTCTCTAATCAATAGTGATTTAGAACATTTTTTCATGTGACTATAGATAGCCTTAATTACTTCATCTGGAAACTGCCTGTTCATATCCTTTGATCATTTATCAATTGGATAATGACTTCTTGTATTCTTATAAATTTGACTCAGTCGTCTATATATATTTGAAAAGTGAGGCCTTTATCAGAGACACTGGCTGTTAAAATTGTTTCCCAGCTTTCAGCTTCCTCTCTAATCTTGGTTTCATTGGCTTTGTGCAAAAACTTTTCAATTTGATGTCATCATAATTATCCATTCTGCATTTCATTATGTTCTCTATCTTTTGTTTGGTCATAAATTCTTCCATTCTCCATAGATCTAACAGGTAAACTATTTATTACTCTCTCAATTTGTTTATAGTATCACCTTTTATGTCTAAATTATGTGCCCATTTTGAGCTAATATCCTGGTATGGTGTAAGATGTTGGCTTGTGGCTAGTTTCTGCTGTATTATTTTCCAGTTTTCCCAGCAGTTTTTGTCAAAAAGTGAGTTTTTACTCCAGAAGTTGGAGTCTTTGTTTTTATCAAACAGTAGATTACTATAGTCTTTGACTACTGTGTCTTGTATACTTAACCTATTCCACTGATCCACCACTCTCTTTTTGTTTCTAAATTTATTTTTAGTTTTCATCATTCATTTCTCTAAGATTTGAGTTCTAAATTTAGTCCCCTCCCCTCTGCTCCCCCCTCCCCAAGATGACAAGCAATCTCATATAGGATCTATATATGCATTCATATTAAGCATATTTTCTCATCAGTCATGTTCTAAAGAAGAATTAGAATCAATGGAAGAAACCATGAGAGATAAGAAACAAGAGAGAGAGAAAGAGAGAGAGAGAGAGAGAGAGAGAGAGAGAGAGAGCGAGCAAATAATATGCTTATATCAGCATTCAGATTTAGACTGTGGGTAGCATTTTCCATCTTGAGTCTTTTAGAGTTGTCTTAGATCCTTGCATTGTTGAGAAGAACTAAGTTCATCAAAGTTAGTCATCCCACAATGTTCCTATTCCATGTACAATGTTCTCCTGGTTCTGCTCACTTTACTCAGCATCAGTTCACAGAAGTCTTCAGTGATTTTTTGTACCTCCTTTCCTATTTGGACAATTCTATTTTTTGCAAAATTGTTCTCTTTAGTGTGTATTTTTTTTCCATTTGGCCAATTGTATTTTTTAAGGAATTGTTTTCTTCAGTCAATTTTTAATCCTTCCTTTTCCAAGCTCTTGATGCTCTCTTACATACCTGTCATTTATTTTCCTGATTGTAACAACAATGTTGCTTGCAGCTGCTGTGGAGGTGTAAGGCCAAAAACACCAGCATGCAGGAGGGCTGCTTGCACAGGTTATTTGATCTGATTTTCTAAGGAAAGCATCTTTAAGGGGTTTCCAATCTCCTTTTAATTAAATATACACATATCATTCACTTAGTTCAGGGGAAAAAGTCAGCACCCTGACCTTCAAAGAAAACACAAAGAGAAATTACAAGCAGAAATTATATAAACTGAGCAAATAACACAAATCAGCAGATAGGGCTTCTAACTGTCCGTAGCAATACATACATGATTACCAGAGAGAGAAGCACCAACATTTGGGTTTTCAAAACCAGGGGGCTCCTTAACAGCTACCCAGAGTCTCATCTGGTGAAATCACAAGAATGCTCTTCCAATGAGTGAGTCCTCAAAGCAAAATGCTAACCTCAGAGTATACATACACTTCTTCAGGATCAGCCCACAGAGGGCCTCACAACCATGTGACTCAAACTCATGTGACTTAGACTTTCTTGTGACTTAAGCAGGTCATCAAAGACTCTTGATTCAATCAAAGATGATTCAAACAGAGGCAAGACTCAATCAAAGGCACTCAATTAAAGGCTGAGAAGCACTCCAAAGAAAAAACAGCAAAAGTCCCACTTTGCTTACCATTACACCGATTTTTCTTCTTCCTTGCTTATTTAACTTTTAAAATCCTTCTTGAGTTCTTCCAAGAAGGTTTTTTGGGCTTGAGGCCAATTCACATTACCCTTTGATGTTGTGGATATAGGTGTATTGACAATGCTATCCTCTTCTGGGTTTGTGTTTTGATCTTCCCTGTGCCCATAGAAACTGTCTGCAGTCAGTGTTCGTTATTTCTTTTTGCTCTTGATGTTTGCATATTTCCTAACTTTTAAAGTTTTACTCTGCTTCTGGGGCACAGGGGGGACTGTACCAAATTTCTTGTACTGGGGCCTAGTGGCTTGGTCACTTTTTTTGCATGCAACAACTTACCTGGTGCTGAGCTGGGTTTCTAGTGGTGGTATCTGGGGTAGTGTGCTGAGGCCAGGGGTTGGTTTTTTTTGCATTTTCCTGCTGCTACACTGAAGGACTAGGGGGTCTGGTCACTGAAGAATGCCTGCTAGCCCTTGGCTGTGCTGAAACACGCGGGGGACACCTGCCCACCTGGAGCTGTGCCAGTATATGCAGTAGTTCTCTGAGCTCAAATCTGCCAGTTGTCCTGGCTGTGCTAAGCACATGGAGGGCCCTGGTGTGGGCTTTTGCCTGCTGTACAACCCTGGGGCTCTTCCACTGGTTTTCTGAAGTGGGGCTTGTTGCTGACTTGCTGGGATGCTTCCTGTTCTGGAATGTGCTCCCCTTTTACCTGAGTGAGAGGGACCTTTTTTGCTGATTCCAAAAGTTTCTCAGACTAAAAGGCTGTTCCATTCTATCTTTCCACTCCAGGATTTTTCCTGGGGACCTATTTTCTGTTTATTTCAGAGGCCAATAAGGGAGAGTGACAGCAATTTACTGCTTACTCTGCCATCTTGGCTCCTGAAAGTCCCCCTCATGATATGCTTGTGAAAAAGAATGGAAATAATGGGGTATATAATAGAAAAAATTGCTATAGAACTGATTTAATGACTGGATCCAAAAAGTAGTTACTAACTCCTCACTGTTAAGTTGGGCAGGAAAAGAAGTTTCTTAGAAGCTGACTCAGAAATCAACACTTGAACCTTTGATATTTAACCTTTTTATCATTAGCATTTTGGGCAAATGTCCAGATGGCATACCTGTAAAATTTGCAGATGACAAGATTGGGATAGATAACCAATATGCTGAATGATAAAATGAGAATTCCAAAAGATCTTGGCAGGCCTAAACACTGAATTGAATGAAATGATATAAAATTTAATAGAGATATATGTAAAGTCTTGTGCTCAAGATTAAAAAAAATTCATGAATATAAATTAGAACATGTATAAATAGGCACGATTTTACCAGGAAGGATCTGAAAGTGTCTGTGGACTAGAAACATAATTCAATTAAACAGTGTGACACTGCAGCCCCCAAAACAAACAAACAAAAACCGAATATAAACTCAGCCTACAAATGAAATGGCATATTTTCCCAGAATGAGAGAGGTAAAGTTTCTGCTACAATCTCACTTGATTAGGCCACATCTTTAGAATGTTTTCATGTTGCCCTACAAATCTATTTTATAGCTCAGATTAAAAACAAAAATCTATATCTCTCTCTTTGGCAATATAAGGGATAGGACACTTTATGTTATGACATAGAGGAGAAACATGGGCAAGAGGACATAGTGTAGGTAGATATGAAGAAGTACCCCCAGTTAGAAATAGTTTGGAAAATAGTGTCATCAAATAGGAGGTAAGAACAAGAAAATTATGTGGAATGGTGGTTGGAAATTCAAAAGGATGCTGACATTTAGAGACATCCTTCTCAATTATACAAGAGAGACTAATAGATGTCATACAAAATATCAAATGGTCAATCATATAGGTTGTTTTGAACTTTTTGAACCAGGTCTCACATATTGTTTTAGCTGCAATTTCACTTCAATATGATAGCACACAATGGTTTTGGTAATAGTGTAATAAAACATTTTGTGGGGCTAATATTATATAGTGGCTATTGAGAGATGACACCATGAATCATGAACATCATTTTAATGATCTTCAGGGGGTTTGATATCCATCAAATAGAGATGTATTAAGTGCAAGTAGATTTTCAATCAGAAATGATTCTAGCTATGAATGAATTTAAAGGGGTAACACAGGATTTCATCAGCTATTTAAGACCTTCATAAAAGACTTCCTCTTGGCATGGACTTCATTTAGGACAAGCACAACTCTGTGACCAAACACCAAAATACAGAGATGATTTCTGGAGGGTAATAATATTAGTCTGTTTTATAGCTTTTCTTTTCCACGCAGTTCTGTTCATATTAAACTATATTTCAAAGGAGGCTTGTAATGTGGTTCTATTTATAGTGCATTTTATTTTCCTTGTTATTTATTTTCCATTGTAAGGTTTCTCTTTGTGTTATAAATCTATTTTATAGACATCTTCACCATAGTTGTTAGAGTTGAATATTAGGGGGAAGAGCAATATGTTCCAGTTCTTACAGAACATTATCCTTGTCTTTTTTCATGGGAAAAATATAATATGGTGAGAATTTCAGTTTTTTCCCTTGATTCTTCATAAGAAATTGGTACTATAGGCTTAGCATCAGTGTTTAAGTGAGTCTGTTGAGATAGAGGGGCAAGGCTGTTAAAAAGAGTAAAAGTTGTGACATATTTCCCTTATATTTTTAAATTTAGAGTAGTACCGTGTGTGGTAAACTAAAAATAAATAAAAAATAAATTTAAAAAAAAAAATTTAGAGTAGTAAGAATGATCTCCCAAACCACTTTCCCAATTCTATCACCATTCTTTTCCTTTCTTTTAACCATTAGGAGAAACTTGTTACAAATTGTCACGCCCACAGCCTAATATATCATCCAGCTGAAATTTAATTATTCAGTTTAAATCCTGATGCTATTTCTTTTCAGTTAGTGAAATGTTTATGATGTAACATACATGTTATATATAATGGAGTATAAATTATATATATGCACATATAATGTAGTATAAATTATATCCATATATAATTTATAAAGTAGTATAAATGTTGCATGTATTGTTGTGTTATTTCAGTTGTGTTTGACTCTTCTTGGCCTCATTTGGGGTTTTCTTGGCAGTGATACTGGAGTGGTTTGCATTTCCTCTCCAGCTCATTTTATAGATGAAGAAATTGAGTCAAACAGGGTTAAGTGACTTGCCCAAGGTTATAAAGCTTGTAAATGTCTGAGGCTGGATTTGAAATCAGGTCTTTCTGACTCTAGATTGGGCATTCTTTCCATTGTGCCACCTAGCTACCATACATACACACACACACATATACATACATACATACGTGTACATACATATTCATATGCACACAACCCATATGCATACTTCCTTAGAATTGTTTCAGTAGTTAATAAAAATGACTAATTTCAGATTAGGCTTTCAAATTTCGGAGTATGAGACAATTTCCTGGGATTATTAGACATTAAATATTTTGTAAGGAATCTATATGTTCACAAAAATGATTGTAAACCTAGCTCTGTGTAAAGAAGAGCCATTATTACAGTACTCAATAAGTACTAAATGAATCACATTTTTTTTAAAAAAGAAACTAAAACATTAGGCATTTCTGGATACATTTTCACTCTAGAATGATCTAATCTCAAGTAAAATCACCTGTTGACAGGGATATTTATTCCTGGAAAAAAAAACTGTTAGAATGCAATACTCAACAGGAAATTATATTTTATAAGTGATAATTATACCAAATTAAAACTGCAATAGTTCTCTTATTATTCTTTTTCCTAAGTCATAATATAATATAGCTTCGTGTAGGTTCAGGTCTGAACTAATCTTTTTAAGATAGTCCCCTGAAAATTAATATTGAAATCAAATAAAGAGAAACAATCTACATTGTGGTATAATGGTAAAAAGAGGCATGGATTTATATCACTACCTATCTTTGTAGCTTTAGGTAAGTAATTCAATATCTCAACTTCTTTATATATAAGATAAAACTGTACTGTATTGCTTTAAAATCATTTTTCAACTCTGAAATTCTACAGTCTTACACATTCTATTATACAGGGGAGGCATCATGGCATAGATGAAGAGATTCTACTCAGGATGTAGAATCAGGAGAAAACTAGATTCTGATAGCACCTGTGACACTTCTTACCTTTGTGATCTTAGGTAAACCACATAAACCTTTTGTATAGTTTTCTCATTGACAAAGTAGGAATAATAATATTGGTAATATTTACCTCACAAGATGGTTGTGGGGATCAGATAAGAAATGCAAAGGTTTTGAAATTTTCAAAGTTCTATATAAATGTCAGTGATTAATATGATTAATGTTACATTAGTCAATCTACAAGCATTTTTAAAGCAGTTATTTGCCAAGCAATATACCCAGTGCTGTTAATACCAAGAAAGGTAAAAATAGTCCTTGCTATCAAGGAGCTTTTACTTTAATGGGGGAGATATCCCACAAACAATTATGTACATACATGATAAATACAGTGGGATTGAGATATAATTCCAGAGGCAATGTACTAACATAAAAGGAGAACTTGGAAAGGCTTCTTTCAGAAGATGCTATTTTAGCTGAGACTTAGAGGAAGTCAAGAGTCAGGGATGATGTAGGAGAACATTCCAAGCATGCAGGACAACTCCTGGCTTCAGTCAGAAGATGGACTATCTTGGATAGGAAACAGCAGGAAGGTAAGTGTCACTGGCTAGTAGAGTACATGGAATATGTTATTTATATAAGCATCACCAATATAGGAATGGGCACTTTTCTGAAATGGAATTCTCCCTTATGTGACTGACATAGGAGAATACAGTCATTCTGAATGTTAGAGTCATGAGACTTTGCTAATTATTCTATTCTTTGACTTTAGAATGCCATGCCCATCACTTCCCATTAATCCATAGTAATATGCTTAGCTTATGTGATTCTTCATGAACAAATTTGGTGAAGTCATCTCTAGTATTTTATTTTGTAATCTAAAACACACTCGCTTCCAAGGTCTTACTGTGATAGATATCCATGGTATGGAGTGTTTGGAAGGCTTTGAGAGTGGAGCACATATTTTGACAGATCTTCTAAAACTGACAAGACTCTGAGTATGGACTAGTAGTGAACTATGACATCTCATGTGAAGAGTAGCTAAAGTTGATGAAGTCCCTATCATTCTGGCCTGGAATTTAAGGCACAGTAATTCAGTGAGGCAGTCAACCAAATTCCAGAAGTGTTGTGAACTATGCCAGTGGAATAACTTCCCACATGAATGGAATCATGGATCCTTGAAATAAATCCAATAATGTTTGTAAAATGAAACCAGTAATTTGTATATTAAAAGAATATATCAGTCATAGTAAGAAGGCTGGATAACATTTCTCACTTAATATCACTTTTCTGTATTCAACAAAACCTAAGCACAATCAAATAAAATTTTCCAAATGTCCTATAACACTGAGAATTTTATTTGTTTTGTTTAGTTGAAAGTACACCTGGTATTTTTTTTGCCATAAAATAATGGAAGTATTTGAAAGATTTATACCCCAAATAGAACACACATTATGTAGTTGGGCATGATTATTTCATGCACTTCAGAAAAGGGCTCTAGAGATAACATTTTGACAATATATATGTAATCTCATTGAGCAATAGAATGTAACTTAGGGGGAAATGCCAGGAATTCATCTATCTTGTCTATATTTGTCAAAGCATTCTCACAATGCTAGGTTTTGTAGCAAAGGATTATTTCCAACATATGTTCATCTGTCAAAAACTTCAGAATATATCAGTTCAAGTTTCTATGAAAAAGTAATCAGTTTGAGTTATTCTTTTAGTTTAGACCAAACTCTTCAACACAGACAAAGCTTTTCTTCATTCTTTCACTATAGTTTGTTGCCAAACAAATTAATCTTCTTACTGAAAGCTTGCTGTATGTGTTGCTCTTTCTTGATATGAAATTTAAATAACAATTGTCCAAAGAGACATGGCATTCTCATTTTCTTTAGTATTCAAATTTTGGCTTAAGATATACCCTTCTCCTTTCACTAGGAAAAGCTATTGAATGTTATTGTAAACAAAAAAAAAAGACCCATTAGTTACACTTTTAAGTCTGTATGAAAGCAGATAGTAATTCATAATCTTTTTTTCCCTATTTGGGAGCTAGACAGGCAAATATCTTTGATATATTTAATAAGCTAGAGTAAAAAATCAATTCCCCGTTTCCAAGTTGTGCTGAGTCAGGATATGAATTATCAAAGAAAGGAATTTAGCATAGATAAAAAAGAAGAAGAAAAAATATTACCCAACAAGAAGTGAGCACAACTAGGGGTCCAAAATAACCCTCAAAGTGTAAATAAATTTTGGAGATGATATTTTGCATTTAGAAATTTTAAAATCTATTCAGAAAAAAAACCTCAGAGGTACTTTGATTGATTGGTTCTGATGTGTAAAGTGTGCCAATCACCTGAGTCTCTGGGCACACAGAAAGACCAAAGCAAATTTCAAATAATTAATACTATCAAATCCTTCCCATTGGATTTGCTTTCAAGTGCCAATCATAGAAAGGCACAATGGACAGGCAATCCAGGGCTTTCTGCTATGCCCACAAGACAATGACAATGACTGCCATGAAATGAATAGCACATAACACAACAAACACTCAATCATTCTAACCTTCTTTTCTGAACTGAATTAGATCTGTCATAAAGTCTGTCTTCCTCTAGGCTCTTACCTCTCTCAGACACTTGACTTCCCACCCTAGGGGAAGACAAAAGGCGACAAGGTAGATTTCTTCAAGAAACTAAGAAAATTGCAACTTGTATTATAAGGTCATGTTTCAAATTCATGTCTTCATAAGCCATTATTTTATGGAATTTAACAGCATCTCAAATGATCATGAAATTCAGAGTTAGGAGGCATTTGAGATATGGAAACAGGAATTGAACATCAAGTTTTCTGAATTTTTATCAGTGTTCTGTTGTATCATGCTGCCACCCTTTTAGACTAAAGAAAATGAGACCAAGAGATAGCATGTGAGTTTTATAAATTCATATATGTAATAAGTAGCAATTCTGGGTTTTGAACTCCGGTCTTCTTACTTAAAATGATTTCCTAATCATTTGTCATCGTCTAAGTGATTTTCCTAAAGTGTAGGTCTGACTACATCTCTTTGTAACTCAATAAACTATAGTATCTCTAAGTTGCATCTAAGATCAAATACAAAATTTCTGTTTGGTATGTAAAGCTATTTATAATCTCACCCCCTCCTACCTTTCCAGTTTTTTATGCCTTACTCCCCACTAGGTACTCTTTAATCTTGTGACACTAGCTTTCTAGCTGTTCTAGAAACAAGACATTCCTTGTTTGTCCAGGTCAAGAAAATTTCTCTGCCTATCACTCTTGTCTGGATTGCTCTCCATCTTCGACTCCACCTACTGACTTTGCAGGCTTTTTTTAGGTTCTAACTAAAATCCCATCTTTTACAGGAAACCTCCTCTTAGTTCTTGTTCTTTTCCTCTGTTATTTCCTGTTTATCCTGTCTATGATTGTGCACCCAATGTAGCCTCTGAAGTTGAGAGGCAACAAAATACAGATTGATTCTCTGCTGCTTGTGCTAATTTTGGCCTAACAATTAACACCAAGAAAACACAGGTGCTCCACCAGCTACCACCACACCATCCATGTGTGGAACTATTGGCTACAGCAAATGGAAAAGTTTTGAATACTATGGATAAGTTCACTTACCTTGGCAGTGTACTTTCCAGGAATGTACACATTGATAATGAAGTTGACACACACACTGCCAGAGCTAGTTCAGTGTTTGGGAGGCTCCAAAGGAAAGTGTGAGAGAGAAGAGGTATTAGACTGACTACCAGACTGAAGGTGTACAGAGCCATTGTGCTAACCTCATTTTTGCATGCCTGCGAAACCTGGATATTCTACCAGTGCCATGCCAGTAAACCAAATAGCTTTCATTTGAATTGTCTTATGAAGGTTCTGAAGATCACCTGTCAGGATAAGGTACCAGACACTGAGGTCCTTTCTCAGACTAACGTGCCAAGCATTCAAACACTGATGCAGAGAGTGCCACTCTGATGGGCTGGTCAAGTTGTTTGAATCCCAAACGTGCGCTTACCTAAAAAAAAAACTATTTTATGGAGAATAAATACAAGGCAAGCATTCACAGACCGGAAGAAGCAATATAAAAAGAATCTCAAGATCTCTCTTAAGAACTTTGTAATTGATTATGTGACATAGGAGACACTGGCACAGGACTGCCCTGCGAGGCATAACCCTCAGCAAAGAAAGTGCTATGCTCTATGAGCAAAAGCAGAATTGAAATAGATCAAAAGAAATGGGAGATGCACAAATTTAGAGAATCCTCCATACATGTTCACATGGACTGTTTGTGCCTGACCTGTGGTAAAACATTCTGAGCTTATATTAGTCTGATCAACCACATTAAGAAATAAAATAACTTGACTCTAACACAGTGATGTCATTTTGGGTCCTCTTCAAGAATGAAGGGCAACCACTATGCTGTGTATAGCTTGGTCTGTATATATTTATAACACATTTTCTCCCCCATCAGATTGTAAACTCCTTGAGTCAGGGAATGTCTTTTGCCTCTTTGTATCCCCAGTGCATAGAACAGTGCCTGTCACACTGATGTTTATTGATCAATTGATTGATCCAAATTCAGTGTTGTTTACAACACTGTTGTTGACTTCAAGGACAGATTTCCATACAAAAGGTTATTTCACTCAACAATTTTAAATTGATCTTACTTTTATGCCAATAAATTGAATCAACAATGTTGTATTGTTGTAGTTTCTTCCTTTGAATATTATCAGATACCTGATAGCGAAGCCTCTTTGTGGTGTCCCACCAATCAGGAGTCCTCAGAGTAGTTAGGAATCTGGTAAATATTTTTATGTTAAGGGAGCCTTCCCTAAATATTTTCATGTTAAGGAAGCCTTCCCTAAAAGTCTGATTGTAAGAACTTAACTAGCAACATAAAGAGTTAGACAATGATGATGCTATCCAATATTGTTTAGTGGCTGTGGTATAAAACTTCACTTGGACCACTGTTGCTGTTCAATAATTCTTTCACTCTGCCCTTAGCCATTCTCTTTTATCATCACACATAATGACTTCTAAAAGATTTCTTCTTTTCTCTCACCCCCAAGCACTTCCACACACCAGACTTTTAGCAGATCACCTATGATACTGATTTACTGTGGAAATAATAGGTGACATTTATATGGCACATTTATATTTTATATTTATATTTGAAAAGCACTTCACAAAAACTCTGCAACCTAGATATTTCAGATATTTTCATTTTACAGATGAGATAACTGGTCACACAGACATAATTAGAAAGAAGATTCAAATCCAAGCCTTTCCTTTCAAATCCAGCATTCTCTTGATCAAGTTAGTTCACAATATCCTGTGTTGCCTTAAGTGTCCTTATTCCTACCTCAGTGCCAACTCAACTCAGTTGAGTCACTAAATTTATACCCTTCAAAGCTTATGAATTTCATTGTCTAATCACTCTTCCTTTCATCATGTAATAAAGTGGTTGTACAATGTGAAGATTTAGAAATACAGTAATTCACAAATCATTTCATCTGATCTCTGCATTTTACTTTTTTCTTCTTATATGATTCTATTTATTATTTTCTTTTTAATTATTATTTATTTACTTTCTTTTAATTTTTTTTCTTTTTTTGGAGGGGGTAAGGCAAAGCAATTGGGGTTAAGTGACCTGCCCAAGATCACACAGCTGGTAAATGTCAAGGGTCTGAGGCCAGATTTGAACTCAGGTCATCCTGACTCCAGGACCAGTGCTCTATTCACCGCACCACCTAGCTTTCCCTACTTTCTTTAAATTTTATGGTGGAAGGGAAAGTGGGGGTTGAGCAATGCTTGAACCACATTCTCCTCAGAATTGTCATAGAGGGAAAAATATGTATACATACTCAATTGAGTACGGAAATCTATCTTATGAGGGGGCAGAGCCAAGATGGCAGCTGGAAAGCAAGGACTTGCATGAGCTCCCTTCCAGGTCCTTCCAAAAACCTATACAAAATGGCTCTGAGCAAATTCTAGAACTGCAGAACGCACAAAATACCAGAGGGAAGCAGGGATCCAGCCCAGGACACCCTCGATGGTCGCCAGATGAGGTCTATCTTGCATGGAGCAGAGAGGAGCAGAGCTCAGTGTGGTGGGCAGTAGGACCAACCAGACCAGAAGCAGGGTGGAACAGGCCCTAGTGTCCTGAATCAGTGAGCTGCGGCAGTTACCAGACTTCTCAATCCACAAACACCAAAGACAACAGAGAAGGTTAGTGGGAAAAGCTGCAGGGGACAGATTTTGCAGTTCAGCCACCGCCCCAGAGGCAGTGGGGATGGTGCAGCTACAGAACTACAGCTGCAGTTAATTCCAGCCCTAGGCCCACCTGGTGGGAGGAATTAAGTGGCAGATCACAGCAGGAGTGCAGATCCTGCTTAAGATTTGCCAGGACCCTGTTGGTGGTTCTTGAGGAAGGAGGAGTGCTGGTGTGCCAGAGCTGGCTGTACAGAAATAGCTCTGAAATCAATACCACATCCCCTCGAGCTTGGAACAAAGTACTCTTTGATCTACAAGCAGTCATACCCCACTGAAAAACTCAAGGGTCAAGTAAGTTGGCTGGGAACATGGCCAGGCAGCAAAAACACAATCATATTCAGTCTCAGACTTTGGAATCTTTCTTTGGTGACAAAGAAGACCAAAACATACAGCCAGAAGAAGTCAACAAAGTCAAAGAGCCTACAACAAAAGCTCCAAGAAAAACATGAACTTGTCTCAGGCCATGGAAGAGCTCAAAAAGGAGTTGGAAAAGCAAGTTAGAGAAGTAGAGGAAAAATTGGGATTAGAAAAGAGAATGATGTGAGAAAACCATGAAAAACAAGTCAATGACCTGCTAAAGGAGACCCCAAAAAATACTGAAAAAAATATTGAAGAAAACAACACTTTAAAAAATAGACTAACTCAAATGGCAAAAGAGCTCCAAAAAGCCAATGAGGAGAAGAATGCCTTGAAACACAGAATTAGCCAAATGGAAAAGGAGGTCCAAAAGACCACTGAAGGAAATACCACCTTAAAAATGAGATTAGAGCAAGTGGAAGCTAATGACTTGATGTGAAATCAAGATATTATAAAACAGAAACAAAGGAATGAAAAAGTGGAAGACAATGTGAAATATCTCATTGGAAAAACCACTGACCTGGAAAATAGATCCAGGAGAGATAATTTAAAAATTATTGGACTACCTGAAAGCCATGATCAAAAAAAGAGCCTAGATATCATCTTTGAAGAAATTGTCAAGGAGAACTGCCCTGATATTCTAGAGCCAGAGGGTAAAATAGAAATTGAAAGAATCCACCAATCGCCTCCTCAAAAAGATCCCAAAAAGAAAACTCCTAGGAACATTGTTGCCAAATTCCAGAGCTCCCAGGTCAAGGAGAAAATACTGCAAGCAGCCAGAAAGAAACAATTTGAATATTGTGGAAAAACAATCAGGATAATACAGGATCTAGTAGCTTCCACATTAAGGGACCAAAGGGCTTGGAATATGATATTCTGGAGGTCAATGGAGCTAAGATTAAAACCAAGAATCACCTGCCCAGCAAAACTGAGTATCACGCTCCAAGGCAAAATATGGATTTTCAATAAAATAGAGAACTTTCAAGCTTTCTCAGTGAAAAGACCAGAGCTGAATAGAAAATTTGACTTTCAAACACAAGAATCAAGAGAAGCACGAAAAGGTAAACAAGAAAGAGAAATCATAAGGGACTTACTAAAGTTAAACTGTTTTGTTTACATTACTACATGGAAAGATGATGTGTGTGATTCATGAGACCTCAATATCACAGTAGCTGAAAGGAATATGCACATATATGTGTATGCATATATACATATATATGTGTGTGCATGTCTATATAGGTATATATGTAGGTGTGTGTGTATATATATATAGATAGATAGATACATACATACATACATACATATACATATGTATATATATATATAGAGAGAGAGGGCAGAGGGTGAGTTGAATATGAAGGGATGATATCTAAAAAAATAAAATCAAATTAAGGGATAAGAGAGGAATATATTGAGAGTGGGAGAAAGGGAGAGATAGAATGTGGTAAATTATCTTGCATAAAAGTGGCAAGAAAAAGCAGTACTCTAGGAAGGGAAGATGGGGCAAGTGAGGGGGAATGAGCAAATCTTGCTGTCATTGGATTTGACCTGAGGAGGGAATACCATACACACTCAATTGGGTATCTTACCCTGAAGGAAAGAAGGAGGAAGAAGATAAAAAGGGGGGATGATAGAAGGGAGGGCAGACAAGGGGAGGAGATAATCAAAAACAAACTCTTTTGAAAAGGGACAAGGTCAAGGGAGAAAATTCAATAAAGGGGGATAGGTTAGGAAGGAGCAAAACATAGTTAATCTTGCACAACATGAGTATTGGGGAAGTGTTTTACATAATGATACACATGTGGCCTATGTTGAATTGCTTGCCTTTTTAGGGAGGGTGGGTGGGGAGGGAAGAGGGGAGAGAATATGGAACTCAAAGTTTTAAAAACAGATGTTCAAAAACAACAAAAATTTTTTTGCATGCAACTAGGAAATAAGATACACAGGCAATGGGGTGCAGAAATTTATCTTGCTCTACTAGAGAAGAAAGGAAAGGGGGATGGGAGGGGAGTGGGGTGACTGATGGGAGGGCTGACTGGGGAACAGGGCAACCAGAATATATGCCATCTTGGAGTGGGTGGGAGGGTAGAAATGGGGAGAAAATTTGTAATTCAAACTATTGTGAAAATCAATGCTGAAAACTAAATATATTAAATAAATTAAATTTAAAAAAATACAAAAATAAAAAAGAAAGCAAAAAAAAAAGAAATGAAAAAAATATATCTTACGCACTAAGGAAAACATTCTATTTTTAAATTTAGAGTTCCAGATTTTCTCATTCCCTCTAACCCCACCCACATTCACTGAAAAGGCAAACAGTGTGATATCAATTACATATGTGAAATCATGCAAAACATTTCCCTTACCTCAAAAAAAGCAAGAAAACAACACTAAATTTTGTGCTAAAAGTTCATCAGTTCTCTTTCTAGAGATGGATAGCATTTTCTCATCATGAGTCCTTTGGAATTGTCTTGGATCATTGTGTTGATCATCACAGTATTGCTGTTACTGTGCACAATGATAGCCCTGTTCTTCTTACTTTAGGTTATATCAGTTAATGTAGGACTTACCATTGCTTTCTGAAACTACTCCATTACAGTCATATGCCACAAGTTGTTGAACCATTTCCAAAGTGATGAGCATCCCTTCAATTTCCAATTCTTTGCCACCAAGGAAAGAGCTGCAATAAATGTTTTTTTTTTAATCTGATCTATTTCGGATAAAAACCTAGTAGAGGTATTGCTGGCACAAAGGGTATGCACAGTTTTATACTCCTTTGGGCATACTTCCAGATTGTTTTCCAGAATGGTTGGACCAGTACATTACTGTACCAACAATTCACGAATATACACTCTTCCCCTTCAGCATTTGTCATATCTGATCAGTATGACGTGATACCTTAAAGTTGTTTTACTTTGCCTTTACAGTTTCCTCAT
Source organism: Trichosurus vulpecula (assembly GCF_011100635.1). Classification (NCBI taxonomy): domain Eukaryota; kingdom Metazoa; phylum Chordata; class Mammalia; order Diprotodontia; family Phalangeridae; genus Trichosurus; species Trichosurus vulpecula. Next base: position 92,250,399 of record NC_050576.1, on the reverse strand, counting down.
ATGACTATAGACAGATTTGATTTCTTCTTGTGAAAACTAATTATACATGTGATTTAAACATTTATGATCAGAGGAATGGCTCTTATTTTCATAAATTGGTTGTTTGGTATATATTTGAGAAATAAGGCCTTTATGAGAGAAACTTGCTCTAATTTCTTTTTGTATTATCTTATCGTCTATGGTATCTTTTAGTAAGATATATTTCCAATGTTTATGTTTTTTAACTAGGTCTGGTTTTGCTTTTGCAGGGTCTGATATCATGACTGCTACTCTTGCCTTTTTTTTCTAGCTGAAGTATAATAGATTCTGCAGCAGCTCTTTATTTTAATTTTGTGTGTGTTTCTTTTTCAAGAGTTCCTCTTATAAATAACATATTGTTGGATGCTGGTTCCTAAGACATTATGCTATCCATTTCCATTTTAAGGGTCAGCTCATCCCATTCAGTTACAATTATTTAGTGTATATTTTACTTCCCTCTATTTTCTTCTTCTTCTTCTGCTCCTTCTTCTTCTTCTTCTCCTTCTCCTTCTTCTTCTTCTTCTTCTTCTTCTTCTTCTTCTTCTGCTTCTCCTTCTTCTTCTGCTTCTTCTGCTTCTTCTTCTCTGTCTCTGTCCCTCTCTCTGTCTCTGTCCCTCTCTCTGTCTCTCTCTCTCTCTCTCTCTCTCTCTCTCTCTCTCTCTCTCTCTCTCTCTCTCTCTCTCTCCTGTCCCTTCTCAAAAGTCTACTTAGATAAAATTAAATAATAATTGCCACTGCTCTCTTTTATTACACATCCCCTATATTTCTTATCCCCTCCCCTCCTATTTCCCTAGTGGGTAAGATAGATTTATATACCCAGTTGAATGTGTATACATATTATTCCCTTTTTGAACCAATCCTGATGAGAGTGAGGTTCAATCATTGCCTGTCTGCTCCCACTTTCCTATGCACTATAAAAAACTTTTCCTTATGTGCCTCTGTTATGTGAAATAATTTACTCCATTCTTTCTCTTCCCCCTTTTTCCCAGTGCACCCTTTTTCTCATCACTTAAGTTTATTTTTCTTTTTTAGATATGATCCCATCATATTCAGCTCACTAGTGGCTTCTGTCTATGTATACTTTTTGTAATTGCCCTAATAATGACAAAGTTCTTAGCAGTTAAAAGTATCAGTTGCTTATGCAGGAATGTACATAATCCAACTTTATGGAGAGCCTTGTGATAACTCTTTCATGTTTGCTTTTTAATGCTTCTATTGTCTTGTGTTTGGATATCAAATTTTCTTTTCAGCTCTGATCTTTTCATCAGGAATTCTTGAAAGTTCTCTATTTCTTTAAATATTAATTATTTCCCTTGAAGGATCATGCTCAGGCTTTCTAGGTACATTATTCTTGATTGTAATCCTAGCTCCTTTCCTTTTTGGATATCATGTCCTAAGCCTTGTTTTCCTTTAACTTGGAAGCTGCTGAATCTCATGTGATTCTGACTATGGCTCCATAATATTTGAAGTGTTTCTTTCTGGCTGCTTGCAATATTTTCTTCTTCACCTAGGAGCTCTGGAATTTGGCCCTAGGAGTGTTCATTTTGGGATCTCTTTCAGGAGGGGATCATTGGATTCTTTCAGTGTCTGCTTTACTCTCTGGTTCTAAGATATCAAGGCAGTTTTCCTCAATAATTTCTTGAAATATGTTGTCTAGGCCCTTTTTTTAAAATCATGGCTTGCAGCTAATCCAATAATTTTAAAATTATATTTCCTTGATCTATTTTTCCAGGTCAGTTTTTTTCTGATAATTCATATTTTCTTATTTTTTGTTCTTTCGACTTTGCTTTATTGTTTCTTAAAGTCTCATAGAGTCATTAAATTCTGCTTGCTGAATTCTAATTTTTAAGCAATTATTTTCTTCAGTGAGCTTTTGTACTTCCTTTTCCTTTTGGTGTATTCTACTTTTAAAGGAGTTCTAAAGTGAATTTTGTACCTCTTTTGCCATTAGCCTGATTTTGCTTTATATGGTGTTTTTTTATTATTTTTGTGCCTCTTTTACCAAACTTAATATTTTTTTCTTACTTATTTTTGCATTACTCTCATTTCTTTTCCCAATTTCCTCTACCATTCCCCTTGTTTAAATTCTTCTGAGAATTTTTGCTGGCCTCGGGTCCACGTAGAATTTTTCTCTGAGACTTTGCTTTATTGTTGTTTTTATGCTGTTGCCTTCTTCTAAGTTTATGTCCTGGCCTTCCTTGCCACTGTAGTAACTTTTAATGATCAAGTTCTTTGTTGTTGTTATTTGCTGATTTTCCCACCCTATGAACTTTATGTTAAAGTTGTAATCTCTTCAATTGGATGTGGGAAGACACTGTGCCAAACTTCAACCTTTTATATGCTGCTGTTTTCAAAGCTGGTTCTGTGAGGTCTGAGTTTTCAGTGCTTCCAAGGTGGTATTTTTCTGGGAGAGGTGTGGTCACTGCTTTCTTTGTCTGTGCTCTGGCCTTTACACAGGAAGTGCCCCTGCCCTTCTGCAGCTACTAGTGCTAGTGCTCCTTTTGGCCCTGGGGCTGTGCCCAAGATCTCTGCTCCTTTGCAATGGACCACAAGCACTCCTCTCCAACTGCAACCCAGAACTGCTTATGGGCAATAGAATTGCCAGTCAGCTGTACCTAGTACTAGCAAAAGATATCCTATAATCTCTGTCTGACAAGTTGTCTGACACCCTTACTGTCTCTGGGCTGAGAGATCCTGAAGCTGCTGCTGCTACTGATATTGTGAACACCTCAAAGGTCCATTGCTGGTCTACTACCACACTCTGGGACTACACCCACCCTGGTTTCACTGCTTGTCTTACACTGGAAAGAATGTCTCCCTCTGATCTTTGTTGGCTCTGTCACTTCAAAATTTGTTTTGAGGCTTTATTTTAAAGTTGTTTGGAGGAGAAAATTGGGAGAGTTCAGCCGGGTCTTTGCCTGTACTCTTCCATCTTGGCCCCAACCTCTCTATATTTTATTGTTGAATAAATGAGACCTAGAGAGTGTAGGTAATTCGTCAAAGATCATTTGTATAGCATGTAATGGAGCCAGCATTCAAAACATGAATCCAGATTCAGTGTTTTTTTCCATTGTTACACCTCCTGATCACTTGGGGAAATAACCTCTAGTGTATCTATGATTTTATTCTTTCCTTATTTTTCTAGGGCCACAGTTTAAATTCTCTTTCTCACTTTCTCATTCATTTTCAATTTCATCAACAATAGATTTTTTTCAACTGATTGCCAATTTCCTTGACAACCACTCAATCTTAGAGAAAGTCTTTTCTTTACCTTTTCTTCCCATCCACCTACTGTTTTACGCTCTCCATCTTCTATGCAAAACTGCTAAGAAAAAAAACTGTCTATACTGGATTTCTCTGTTGTATTACAACATACTTTTCCCTCAATTCCTTGAATTCTGGCTTATGTCATCAATCTTCCAAAGCTGCTCTCTCTATGGTCAATAACTTTCTAATCAATAATCAAATGGTTTCTGCTCCATCCTCATATTTTTGGAATCTAAACAGCATTTGCTATGGTTCATTGCCCCCTTGCAATATTCCCTCATTCTTTGATGTCAGAGATAACATCTTCTTATTTTTCTCCTCTTACCTTTGTCTCATTTATTACCTCATTATCCTCTTCTGAAACCCTAAAGGTGAATGACATCAAATATTGTATCCTTGACACTATTCTTCACTCTGTAGGCTTTCTCACTTGGCATTTTCATTTAAATCCGTGGCTTGAAATATCATTTCTAAGAAGACAATTCCTAAATCTTTATTTTCAGTCCTGCCTTCTCCTCTAGATATCTCAAGGGAACCTCAAATTCAGCATCTGCAAATCCTAGCTTTTATTTTCTCCCCTTTTATCTGTTGAATTCCTATAGATACTTTAAAACACAACTCATGTGCTACTTCTTTTTTTCTACTAAGTATTTCCTCATCTCCCAGTTGCTAATGACTTTCCATATTAGGTCTTACATTATGATTTGTTTACCTCCTCTGTTGTCCCAAAAATCAAAGTGCAGTTTTAAGCTAGTAAAACTTAAATTATATTAGTTATGGATATGCGTGTGTCCTGTTACTCCTGGACAATAAATTCCAGAGAGCAATGACTGCATACCATCTAAATTCAGTATCTTTCACAGAACCTAGCACAAAGACAATTATTTACAATTTGAAAATATTGAATATGTTTTTCAGATTTAAATGTTGAATTTATTATATTCTTTTTTAATTTTTTTATTTTTTTATTTATTTAACATATTTAGTTTTCAGCATTGATTTTCACAAGAGTTTGGATTACAAATTTTCTCCCCATTTCTAACCTCCCCCCCACTCCAAGATGGCATATATTCTGGTTGCCCTGTTCCCCAGTCAGCCCTCCCCTCTATCACTGCCCCTCTCATCCCCTTTTCCCTTCCTTTCTTGTAGGGCAAGATAAATTTCTACGCCCCATTGCCTGCATATCTTATTTTCTAGTTGCATGCAAAAACTTTTTTTTTTGTTTTTGAACATCTGTTTTTAAAACTTTGTGTTCCAAATTCTCTCCCCTCTTCCTTTCTCACCCACCCTTCCTAAGAAGTCAAGCAATTCAACATAGGCCACATGTGTATCATTATGTATAACCCTTCCACAATACTCAGGTTGTGAAAGACTAACTATATTTTGCTCCTTCCCAACCCATCCTGCTTTATTGAATTTTCTCCCTTGACCCTGTCCCCTTTCCAAAGTGTTTGTTTTTAATTACCTCCACCCCCATCTGCCCTCCCCTCCATCATTCCCCCCTTTTATGTTTTTATCTTCCTCCCTCTTCTTTCCTTTGGGTAAGATACCCAATTGAGTATGTATGGTATTCCCTCCTCAGGCCAAATCTGATGAGAGCAAGGTTCACTCACTCCCCCCTCACCTGCCCCTTCCCCTCCTCCCACAAAACTGCTTCCTCTTACCACCTTTATGTGAGATAATCCACCCCATTCTATCTCTTCCTATCTCCCTCTCTCAGTATGTTGCTCTCTCATCCCTTAATTTGATTTTATTTCTTTTAGATATCTTCCCTTCATCTTCAACTCACCCTGTGTCTGCTCTCTCTCTCTTTTATATATATATATATATATATATATATATATATATATATATATATATATATATATATATATATATATATATATATATATATATATATATATATATATATATATATATATATATATATATATATATATATATACACACACACACACACACAGATATATACATACATACACATTCACTTGTATATATACATAAACATATATAAATATATATATATATGTATGTATGTATGTATGTATGTATGTATGCATATTCCCTTCAGCTACCCTAATACTGAGGTCTCATGAATCATACATGTCATCTTTCCAAGTAGGAATGTAAACAAAACAGTTCAACTTAAGTAAGTCCCTTGCAATTTCTGTTTCTTGATTACCTTTTCATGCTTCTCTTGAATCTTGTACTGGAAAGTCAAATTTTCTATTCAGTTCTGGTCTTTTCACTAAGAAAGCTTGAAAGTCCTCTATTTTATTGAAAATCCATATTTTGCTTTGGAGCATGATACTCAGTTTTGCTGGGTAGGTGATTCTGGGTTTTAATTCTAGCTCCATTGACCTCTGGAGTATCACATTCCAAGCCCTTCGATCTCTTAATGTAGAAGCTGCCAGATCTTGGGTTATTCTGATTGGGGTTCCACAATACTCAAATTGTTTCTTTCTGGCTGCTTGCAGTATTTTCTCCTTGATCTGGGAGCTCTGGAATTTGGCAACAATATTCCTAGGAGATTTCTTTTTGGGATCTATTTGAGGAGGCGATCGATGGATTCTTTCAATTTCTATTTTGCCCTGTGGCTCTTGAATATCAGGGCAGTTCTCCTTGATTATTTCTTGAAAGATGATATCTAGGCTCTTTTTTTGATCATGGCTTTCAGGTAGTCCAAGAATTTTTAAATTATCTCTCCTGGATCTATTTTCCAGGTCAGTGGTTTTTCCAATGAGATATTTCACATTGTCTTCCATTTTTGCATTCCTTTGTTTCTGTTTTATAATATCTTGATTTCTCATAAAGTCACTAGCTTCCACTTGCTCCAATCTCATTTTTAAAGTAGTATTTCCTTCAGTGGTCTTTTGGACCTCCTTTTCAATGTGGCTAATTCTGCCTTTCAAGGCATTCTTCTCCTCATTGGCTTTTTGGAGTTCTTTTGCCATTTGAGTTAGTCTGTTTTTTAAGGTGTTGTTTTCTTCAGTGTATTTTTCAGTATTTTTTGGGTCTCCTTTAGCAAGTCATTGACTTGTTTTTCATGGTTTTCTCATATCCTTCTCATTTCTCTTACCAATTTTTTCCTCTACTTCTCTAACTTGCTTTTCCAAATCCTTTTTGAGTTCTTCTATGGCCTGGGGCCAGTTCATGTTTTTCTTGGAGGCTTTTGTTGTAGGCTCTATGACTCTGCTGTCTTCTTTAGGCTGTATATTTTGGTCTTCTTTGTCAGCAAAGAAAGAATCCAAAGTCTGACACTGAATCTGGGTGCTTTTTCACTGCCTGGCCATATTCCCAACCAACTAACTTGACCCTTGAGTTTTTCAGTGGGGTATGACTGCTTGTAGATTAACGAGTTCTATGTTTCATGTTTGGGGGGGAGGTGCCAGTTCTGTCACACCAGCACTACTCCTTCCCCAAGAACCCCCAACCTGGACTGGGCTTAGATCTTCAGCAGGCTGTGCACTTCTGCTCTGATCTGCCACTTAATTCCTCCCACCAGGTGGGCCTGGGGCCAGAAGCGGCAGCAGCTATAGCTGCCCCACCTCCACTGCCCCTGGGGCTGGAAGCCAAACGGGGAACTCCTTCCACTCCCACAGCTTTTCCCACTAACCTTCTCCACAGTCTTTGGTGTTTGTGGGTTGAGGAGTCTGGTAACTGCCGCAGCTTGCTGATTCAGGGAGCTAGGGCCCCCTCCACCCGGCTTCTGGTCTGGATGGTCCACGCTGCTCAGGCTGGCCTGTGCTCCACTCCGTTCCCAGCTCCCAGCTCCCAGCTCCTAGCTCCGTGTGGGATAGACCTCATCCAGAGACCATCCAGGCTGTCCTGGGCTGGAGCCCTGCTTCCCTCTGCTGTTTTGTGGGTTCTGCAGTTCTAGAATTGGTTCAGAGCCATTTTTTTATACGTTTTTGGAGGGACTCAGTATGGAGCTCACGCTAGTCCCTGCTTTCCAGCTGCCATCTTGGCTCCACCCAAATATTGAGTATTTAATGTTTAAGAGGGTGCGATGCTCTGCCCTGTACAAAATAATGGTTTGATAAAATTTTGTTGAGTGAATAAGGAATCATTTTCCAGAAGAGAATAAAAAAGTTAAATGTTACAGTAGAAAAGTAAGTTTTTCAAAGTACAAAGTACAACTAGGAGGAAATGTCAGAGAGAAGGTAGACAGATGGACTTGGAATCAGGAAGGCCGGATTTCAAGTCATACTTCTTGACCAGTTTGAATTGATCAGAATTGGCACAGGACTTGCATTGGTAAAGAAATATCTCACTGGACAATTCTCTTTGATAGAATCATAGACAAGGTAAAAATAATGAAGGAGTACGAGGATGAGGAGCAGGAGAAGGAAGAGGAGGAGGAGGAAGAGGAGGAAATAAAAATATATATTATTCAAATACTAAGTTTCTATCTACACATCATCTTGCTTTCCTCGGGGAAAGAATTTATGGTTTCAAAAATAATAGCATCACTTGTTTACTGTGTTAGTCTTTGAGAACACAGACTGGTGAATATTTATCTTTTTATCCATAGGATCTATTGCAAACTAGAAGTGCTTAATAAATGTTTGTTGAATTGTAAAATTTCAGTCTTCCAGTAGCATCCATTCTTTATATTTAATATTATCACAAAATTATACACTCTGCAAGTTGGAATGACTTTAATCCTTTGAGTGAACAAGTATCCTTTCTGACAACATCCTGATATATGGTCCTTCAGCCTCTGTCTGAGGTCCTCTAATGACAGGGAGACTTATAGCAGGCCCTTCCACTTTTGGCAAACCCTAATTCGTATCATACATTAAATTTACAGAACTATCTCATTATATCCTCATAACTTATAAGGCAAAGGTAGCATGAATAATTTTTAAAACTATTTTCAGCGAGTATCTATTATATATAATAATTTAAAATTAGTTGGCTAAAATATGAAAGAAGAAAAAATAAATAAGTAAGATATCATCTCTGGCCTCAGGAAGCAAACAGAGACAGAAAAAAGCATTTGACAGATGAAAGCAAGAAATGTTTTTAATTTATTTCGTTTATGTTTCATATTGATGTGTAATTGGGGTTGCAATTTGTTGAGATTTTATTCAAATGGCTATATAAATTAAATCATATTCAGACTTACATGAAAAGATATTCAATAAATATTTAAATGAATGGCTAATCAGTATATAAATAAGATATTCAGGTGGATGTATGATCTCAACATGTAGATATTTTTTGTAATAATGGGCAAGTCACACTCCCAACTGCCCTCCTTCCTACAAACCAGTTTTGGTCCAAGTGAAAATATTCCTAGCTATGGTTTTGATTCTGTTCACAGCATCCCTGAATAGTGTTTACCTACTTTTCCTCTTAAGACATACTACAGAAAGTTCCATATGTTGAATTGAGCTAGTAATTTTTTCATTCCTTAAAATAGAGTTGTCCTTTCAAATAATTTCATACAATCACAAATTTATCTTCTATATTTATCTTCTTTTTGACTGTATCCATACCTTTCAGGCATGTTTGTGTGGAAAATTATTAAGATCTATTTAATAATAAAATTAAAAAGTTAAGTGCAAATTATATTTTGATTGTTAAGGTAAAGGTGCTCTTTTTCTTTTAATCAACTAATGGCATAAGATTAATATAATATAATTTTGACATAAAGCAGTTACAAATTATATAATCTGGGGAATAAATTGAGGTTGTGCAATGTAGATTGTCACATGCAGGGGCGTATCTAGCGTCGTATCATAAGAAAGCTCCATTTTTCCCTTTTGTTACCATCTTTCCTGTGCCTTTTTCAATTTGTTCACCTTTTTTTGCTGCTACAGACTGTCACTATGATGAAAAGTGAAAGTGAACCACTGATTCAGAAAAGCAACCAGTGATGTAAAGTACTTTTACAGTGCAACTCTTACTATATGAGACCTGTCAAGCTTGTACTTCAAGGACTGGTGGTGCCATACAACTGATAATACATTGAGGAAAGCAGCATGCATCCCCTCCTCATGACAAGCTAGGCTTCATATGATGTTTCCTGCATTTGTCTTCTACCCATGCATCACATAATTTTATTCCCATAAAAAAGTCCTTCCAGAGCACTTGACAATATTTCAAATCCTTAAGAGTTCATACAGCCTTGTGGAGAACTCAGAAAGGCATTGGTCTTATATCCTCAAAGTTTGTGACTTAATGAATGTTCAGCATGAATAGATAGATGGCCACCCTTTTCATTGCAACTCTTTTAATGACCGCTCCACTCATTTAACTACCATTAGGTACCCTAGAAGAATGGCAGTGTTCAAAGAGACCTCAGAGGGTATCTAATCTAACCTATACTTGAAAAAAAACTTCCCAAGGTAATCTGCCTGACAAAAGTCATCAAATCTTAGCTTGAAGAGTTTTTCTGCATGGGGTGGTGGTGGGGTGGGAATATAAGTACAACCTTGTTAACCATATTATTTCACTTTGAGATAGCTGTAATAATTAGGAAGTTTTTCCTTACACTGAAGCTATTTTGATTTTTTTCAACTTTAACCTATTGCTCCCAGTTCTATCACCTGGGGAGAGCAGAACAAATATTACCTAACATCTACCTGCTTGTTGGGTGTTATTCTTTGCCACTAGTCTTCTCTTCTCCATTTCCTTCAGCCAATCCTCAGATAGTATGCAATCAAGGCCCTTCAACATTTTCATTCTCCTCTTTCTGATGCTTTCCAAATAATTCATACTCTGTATTTACAATCTTGCTTCAACCAACCTTTTAAGTTCATTATTCATTATTCACATCCACTTCTTTCATCCAAATTGGTCTTCTTGCTATTCCTCTTACACAATACAGGATCCTAGCATCATTCCTTCTTTTGACTCAGTAACTGCATTGGCTCCCCATTGCCTACACAATTAAATACAAAATGTTTTCCATGGAATTCGATGTTACTCACAACCTAGCCCCCTCCTACCTCTTTAGTCTTCTTATATGCTTTTCAATACATAATATTCCATGTAATCACACTGGCCTCCTGGTAGTTACACAAACAAGACATTTTATCTTTCAACTCCTGGAATTTTCAATGGCTATTGCTCTTCTCTGAAATGCTCTTCCTCCTCCTCCTCTCCGACTGCTGAGTTCCCTGGCTTCTTTTAAGTTTCAACTAAAAGTTTATCTTTTACTGGAGCCTTTTCCAAACACACTTAATTCTAGCACTTTTTCTTTGTGATTTCCTTGTTTTCCTGTATATAGCTTGCTTTGTATGTATTCGCTTGCACATTATCTATCATTAGATTATAAGATCTCTGAGGTCAGGTAATGTCTTTTACCTCTTTTTGTATACCCAGTGATTAGCACAGTGATGACACATATTTGGTGATTAATAAATATTTATTGATTGATTGAGTACATAAGACTTTCACTTATTGTTGTAAGCCAGGGATGTAAAACTCAAATAGAAACAGTGGCCACTAAACTAAATGTAAGAAGACTTGCAGTTGCATATTGACTTCTATTGTATTTTTAATTTATTTTGGTAATATTTTCCAGTTGCATTTTGATCTGGTTCAAGTGGACATGGGAAAGTTGCTACCCAGGTGTTGTCAGCAGACTTTGTGTTTAACAGCTCTGCTAAGTAATGACCATCCTCAGGTATCCTAACATTGTACTGGCTTGCAAGGCATCTGTATCAAAATGTTGACTTTACAGCCTACTAAAACTCCAAGTTTTTGTTTTCATTTTGCTTTGTTTCCTTTCCAACTGTAATCTGCTACCTTTAGGACAGTTAAATGATACAGAGGGTAGAGTGCTTGGCCTAGGATTAGGAAGACCTCTTTTCCTAGTTCAAATCTGCCTTCAGACACTTACTGTGTGACCCCAGCAAGTCATTTAACCCTATTTGCCTCAGTTTTCTCATCTGTAAAATGAGCTGGAGAAGAAAATGGCAAACCACTTCAGTATCTTTGCTAGGAAAACCCCAGATGGGGTCACAGTCAGACAAGACTGAAAAATGACTGAACAATAAAAATCTGTTAACTTTGTCCTTGGGAAGTTTTGATTTGTTTTCAACATGAATTTGAAAGTCCTCACTTATCCCTCTTAAATTGCATCTTATTAGATATGGCCCAATGTTCTATCCCCTCATGAATTTTTTTTGGGGGGAGGAGGGCATACTTTTTTCTTTTTTATTTAATATATTTTGTTTTCAGCATTGATTTTCACAAAAGTTTGAATTACAAATTCTCTCCCCATTTCTACCCTCCCCCCCACTCCAAGATGGAGTATATTCTGGTTGCCCTAGACCCTAGTCAGCCTTCCCTTCTGTCACGCCACTCCCCTCCCATCCCCTTTTCCCTTCCTTTATTGTAGGGGAAGATAAATTTCTACACCCCATTGCCTGTGTATCTTATTTTCTAGTTGCATGAAAAACTTTTTTTGTTTGTTTTTGAACATCTGTTTTTAAAACTTTGAGTTCCAAATTCTTTCCCCTCTTCCCTCCCCACCCACCCTCCCTAAGAAGTCAAGCAATTCAACATAGGCCACATGCATATCATTATGTATAACCCTTCCACAATACTCATGTTGTGAAAGACTAACTATATTTTGCTCCTTCCTAACCTATCCCCCTTTATTGAATTTTCTCCCTTGACCCTGTTCCCTTTCGAAAGTGTTTGTTTTTGATTACCTCCACCCCATCTGCCCTCCCTTCTATCATCCCCCCTTTTTTATCTTCTTCTTCCTTTTTTCCTGTGGGGTAAGATAACCAATTGAGTATATATGGTATTACCTTCTCAGGTCAAATCTGATGAGAGCAAGATTCACTCATTCCCCCTCACCTGCCTTCTCTTCTCTTCCTACAGAACTGCTTTTTCTTGCCACTTTTATGCAAGATAATTTACCCCATTCTATCTCTCCCTATCTCCCTCTCTCAATATATTCCTCTCTCATCCCTTAATTTGATTTTATTTCTTTTAGATATCTTTCCTTCATTTTCGACTCACCCTGTGCCTGCTCTCTCTCTCTCTCTCTCTCCCTCTCTCTCTCTCTCTCTCTCTCTCTCTCTCTCTGTCTCTCTCTGTCTCTCTCTCTCTCTGTCTCTCTCTCTCTCTGTATATATATATATATATATATATATATATATATACACACACACATACATATATACATATATACACACTCACATATACATATATATATATATATATATATATATATATATATATGCATATTCCCTTCAGCTACCCTAATATTGAGGTCTCATGAATCATACACATCATCTTTCCATGTAGTTATGTAAACAAAACAGTTCAACTTTAGTAAGTCCCATGCTATTTCTTTTTCTTGTCCTTTTTCTTGATTACCTTTTCATGCTTCTCTTGATTCTTGTGTTTGATAGTCAAATTTTCTATTCAGTTCTGGTCTGTTCACTGAGAAAGCTTGAAAGTACTCTATTTTATTGAAAGTCCATATTTTGCCTTGGAGCATGATACTCAGTTTTGCTGGGTAGGTGATTCTTGGTTTTAATCCTAGCTCCATTACCTCCAGAATATCATATTTCAAGCCCTTCGATCTCTTAATGTAGAAGCTGCCAGATCTTGGATTATTCTGATTATGTTTCCACAATACTCAAATTGTTTCTTTCTGGCTGCTTGCAATATTTTCTCCTTGATCTGGGAGCTCTGGAATTTGGTGACAATATTCCTAGGAGACTGCTTTTTGGGATCTATTTGAGGAGGTGATCAGTGGATTCTTTCAATTTCTATTTTACCCTCTGGCTCTAGAATATCAGGGCAGTTCTCCTTGATATTTTCTTGAAAGATGATATCTAGGCTCTTTTTTTGATCATGGCTTTCAGGTAGTCCAAGAATTTTAAAATTATCTCTCCTGCATCTATTTTCCAGGTCAGTGGTTTTTCCAATGAGATATTTCACATTGTCTTCCATTTTTGCATTCCTTTGTTTCTGTTTTATAATATCTTGATTTCTCATCAAGTCACTAGCTTCCACTTGCTCCAATCTCATTTTTAAGGTGGTATTTCCTTCAGTGGTCGTTTGGACCCCCTTTTCCATTTCTCTAATTCTGCCTTTCAAGGCATTTCTCTCCTCATTGGCTTTTTGGAGCTCTTTTGCCATTTGAGTTAGTCTATTTTTTAAGGTGTAATTTTCTTCAGTATATTTTTCAGTATTTTTTTGGGTCTCCTTTAGCAAGTCATTGACTTGTTTTTCATGGTTTTCTCACATCCTTCTCATTTCTCTTACCAATTTTTCCTCTACTTCTCTAACTTGCTTTTCCAACTCCTTTTTGAGCTCTTCCATGGCCTGAGACAAGTTCATGTTTTTCTTGGAGGCTTTTGTTGTAGGCTCTTTGACTTTGTTGACTTCTTCTGGCTGTATGTTTTGGTCTTCTTTGTCACCAAAGAAAGATTCCAAAGTCTGAGACTGAATCTGGGTGCATTTTCGCTGCCTGGCCATATTCCCAGCCAACTAACTTGACCCTTGAGTTTTTCAGCGGGGTATGACTGCTTGTAGAGTTAAGAGAACTATGTTCCAAGCTTCAGGGGATGTGCCAGCTCTTCCACACCAGCACTCCTCTTTCCCCAAGAACCCCCAACCCAGACTGAACTTAGATCTTCAGCAGGCTGTGCACTCCTGCTCTGATCTTCCACTTAATTCCTCTCACCAGGTGGGCCTGGGGCCGGAAGCAACTGCAGCTGTAGTTCTGTAGCTGTCCACCTCTGCTGCCCCCGGGGTGGTAGCCGAACTGGAACTCCTTCCACTCCCGCAGCTTTTTCTACTAACCTTCTCTGTTGTCTTTGGTGTTTATGGGTTGAGAAGTCTGGTAACTGCTGCAGCTCACTGATTCAGGGAGCTAGGGCACACTCCACCTGGCTCCTGGTCTGGTTGGTTCATGCCGCCCACACTGTGCTCTGCCCCACTCTGCTCCCCTTCACTCCCAGCTCCGTGCAGGATAGACCTCACCCAGAGACCATCCAGGCTGTCCTGGGCTGGAGCCCTGCTTCCCTCTGCTATGTTGTGGGTTCTGCAGTTCCAGAATTGGTTCAGAGCCATTTTTATACATTTTGGGGGGAACTCAGTGGGGTCTCACACTAGTCCCTTCTTTCCAGCCACTATCTTGGCTCCGCCCCTGAGGAGGGCATTCTTAACTCTATTATCCACTGTGTTAGTTATCACTCATGATCCTGGAATACCCATAAAGTGGGTTAGTATTCTATAAATGCCTTTATCCAGGTAACAAATATAAATGTTTAGTAGAAACAGTCCAAATAGGTGCCTGGGACAATTTCACTGGACACCTGCTAAGCTCACATCACAGCAGCAATGACTTTGGGTGTACCCATTCAACAAATTCTAAATCTATGTATCTGACTTTGCAGATTCCATTTTCCTCCATTTGAAAATTTGTGCATTTTTCTTCTGCAGTCCTGTGATACTTTTCTTGTGTTCCACAATATTTCCAAAATTATTGGACAGGTGTAGTTCAGCAATAACACCTATCAATCCCTTCATTATTCAAGTTATTATTCCATTTGTGACTAAAACTTATCAAGGAAAACAAGGTAATCTCCTGCTACTTTTTTTTTACCTTTTCTTAGCTATCTATTCCCTACTGTCTATCTATTCTAGTCCAAAGATTGCTATCTTTGCAGGAAAAATAAGGAGTTAAAATTGAGCACCTCTGGCTTCTCTTTGTCATCAGATTTCATAGACTCATTTTTATCCCACTTTTTCCTCTCTGCATAGTTAAAAAAGTAAAGAAAAAAAGAACCCTCATTTTTGTCCCAGAAAAAAATGAGAATGACTTTTTACTATAAACACAGAATATAAAGATATATAAAACATAGACTCTACCCTCCTCTACGGGTTTATAGTTTGATGCTCATTGTGAGTTTCTGTTCTTAAATTCTGCTGCAATAATTATTATGTATTAATTTAACCCTTGGATTAATAACATAAATTAACAGTATAAAAATAAAACATAAATAATTTTGATTAATAAACAATAATAAAACTTAGAGTCATGCAGAACCAAAAGAAATGACAAAACATGTTGATATGCAAATATTGGATTGCCTCTGAATTCAGAACAACAAACAACTGGAAACAATAAACCCATTGAAAAGTTCTTGTGAGATATTTAACCTTTTACAACTTTAGGAAAAATATCTTGGAAAAGAAAGTCTATTGAACTGAATTAGGTTACATTTAAGTAGTTTTACCCTTTATTTCATTCCAATTAAAGCTATTAATCTTAATGCTCTTTAAGACTTTAAATAAAATACCCTGAAACTGTGGTCCGAGGACACCTAGGTGTCCCTAAGAACATTTCAGAGCCTCCATGAGATCAAAACTATTTTTGTAATGATACTAAGAAGCTATTAACCTACTAAAATATTTCTCCATTTCTAAGCTACATGTCTTTGTGAGCCAGATTGTCTTCATATCTTTCAATCAAAACAACATATTGCAGCAGATTGAATGAAGATATGTTAACCTTGTTGTCTTCTAATTATTCAGACATTAAAATTTGTAAAAGTTATGAAAAACAATACCAATCTTCTGACTAATATTTATTGTTAAGGAAAATAGTAATTTTCCTAAAAATGTTATATGTTAACATATAGCATTATTATTGCTATTTTAGTGAATTGTTAATAGATATATTTTTAAAACTTAATTATTGATTTTTAGCATTCTTTTCTTTTTAAATTTTGAGTTCTAGATTCTCTCTCTCTCTTTTATTCCTCCCCACACACTGGGAAGCCAAGTGATATGATATCAGTCATACATGTGAAATCGTGCAAAACATTTCCGTATTAGCCATATTGCAAAAAAAATAAAAAAGCAAAATAAAAATACAAAGAAAGCAAGACAGTTATGCTTCTATTTGCACTTGGAGTTTATTACTTCTTTTTCTGGAAGTGTATAACTTTTTTCTTTGTCATGAGTGCTTTGTAATTGTCTTGGATCATTGTATTGATCAGAGTAGCCAAGTCTTTCACTGTTGATCATCATTAATAACATTGCTGTTACTGTGCACAATGATATTCCCTTTCTTCTCACTTCATTTTCTATCAGTTCATTTAAGTGTTGCCATGTTGTTGTTGTGGTTGTTTTTCTGAAACCGTCCCCTTTGTCATTTCTCATAGCAGAACAGTACTCCATCCAATAATATGCCACTTTGTTTTAGCGATTTCCCAATTGATGGACATCCCCTCAATTTCCAATTCTTTGCCACCACAAAAAGAGCTGGTATAAATACTTTTGTATATATAAGTCTTTTGCCTTTTTTTCATCTCTTTGGGGTACAGACTTAATATTAGTATTGCTGGGGTCAAAAGGTAGAGCAATTTTATAGCTCTTTGGGCATAGTTTCAGATTGTTCTGCAGAATGGTTGAAACAGTAGTTTACTATTCTGCCAACAGTTTATTAAAATACCTATTTTCCCTCATCCCCTCTAGCATTTGTCTTTTCTGATAGATGTGAGATGGCATTTCACAATTGTTTTAATTTACATTTCTCCAATTTATAGTGATTTAAAGTATTTTATATGACTATACATAGCTTTGATTTCTTCTTCTGAAAACTGCCTGTTCATATCCTTTGAGCAATAATCAACTGGGAAACAGCTCCTATTTTTATAAATTTGACTCAGTTCTGTATATATTTGAGAAATGGTACTTTTATCAGAGAAATTTGCTATAAAAAATGGCTATTATTTCATTGTCTATGGTACCTTTTAGCAAAATGTAGTTTCCCTGATTATCATTTCAATTAGGCCAATTTTTGATTTTGTTTTGGCTGAGATCAGGTTTGCCATCCCTATCCTCTTCACTTCAGCAGAAGTATAATAGATGCTTCTCCAACTCTTCGTTTCTGCTCTGTGTCTTTCTGTGCCAAGTGCGTCTCTTGTACACAATATATTGTTGGATTCGTGTTTCCCATCCATTCTGCTATCCACTTCTACTCTATGAGTTAGCTCATCCCAATCACATTCACAGTTATGGTCACTAAGCTTTTCCCTCCATCCTATTTTCATGTTTTATCCTTTTCTCTCTTTATTATCCTGTTTATCCTCAAAAGTCTGTTTTGCTTCTGACCACTTCCTCCCTTAATTTGCCCTTCTCTTAATCACCCCCTCCACCACATCTCTTTTCCCCTTCTCCTGCTTTACCCCTATTGAGTAAGAGATTTCTATACCCAACTGAGATAAATATTTTTTTTAATTTATCTTTTAATTTCAAATATGTTTAGTATCAATAGATATAACATAAGCATAACCTCTTTGGTGTCTTCAATAATTTTAAGAGGTTAAGCAATGTGACCAAAAAGTTTGAGAACAGCTACTTTATATGATTCTCCAAATATACATTCTATTCAACAAACATATTAATGAATAACTACTTTGTGTAAAGAATGACACCAGGTCATAATGTCGAATTTTGTAACTTTACTCTATTAAACCAGAGTCAGGAAAGCTAAAATTCCTTGAGTTATCCTATTAAAATAATGCGGGTAGCAATTGCTGAAAGCCCTTTTGAAAATCAACTAGTCACTGATTCTCAGATGTTCCTCTCTCCATCTTCCAGCATGATTTGGTATCAGTTCTGAAATTTGACCAATAGCCCAGGTCCAGCTTCCAATCCTTACCTCCAATCTGCCCTCCACCCTGGTCCTGCTCAACACAAATAAGAACCCTATAAAAACCAACTAGATTTAGTGGTTTTGGTGCCCCCTTCCACTCAGGCCCTAGTGGACGTGACCTGTTTCTGTCATCTCAGACTGTCTCTTCATCATTTAATTTCCTCTCCATAAAACTGACACTTTGCCTTCTCTCTTCACTGCCTTGTTGTTTGTTCTGTTTTCTTATACTTTACTTTGAGACACTGAACCTGTATTAAGATAGTTCAGAAGTTAAGTAAGTTCCCTTATATTATATATAAAATACAGTTTAACTGGGGGAGATGGCAATAAAACATAACTATATATCATTTTAATACTTTATTTTTTTTTTTGGTTTTTGGCAGGACATTTGGGGTTAAGTGACTTGCCCAAGGTCACACTGCTCATATATGTGTCAAGTGTCTGAGGCCAGATTTGAACTCAGGTCCTCCTGACTCCAGGGCCAATGCTCTACTCACTGCACCACCTAGCTGCCTTGTTACTTTCAATAAATATAAAAATTTTAAAAATAAGTGAGCTATATTGTAGAACAAGAAAACAATCCTATATCTAATACTACCATTAATGTAACCTATCTACAAAGTCACAAAATCATAGCAAGTAATTACTTCTTAAAGGAGAAATTCTGTACAACTTTGGAATTATTCAGTTATTACTGCTAAGAAGAAGAAATAAATACAGCACTTAGAACACATAGTGGGTATGCAACCATATTTGTTGAATTAAATTGAATGAACGAAAATCATATGGCCCTAGAACTAAGTTAGTCTCTAAGGTGTGTGGGATGAAGATAAAAAAGACCAAAAGGGAAAGGGACTTAAATGCAAATACCAAATTAATTGTTTTTATTTATCATTCCATTCCTGTAATTATCCTCTACTCTTGTTCTTAATGAAATTGAAACCAGCTGTGCCAAATGTCAAGTCTCTGTTGTTCTTCAGTGATTGATAGCTCATTGACATATTAGCGCTAATGGCATATTAGAGCTATTGATATATTTGGCTAATGAGGTCAAAATAATCAGTTAAAACTTTACAAAATTTAACAAAACTGAATATTGGCTATTATTTAGAAGGATAACAAAAAGCAAAATCATGTTTTACTGAAGAAAAATTATTTACAATGGAAAGTGATGATTCAAGCTCAACTCTCTGGATAAAGCTATTTCAAGGTCAAGCAGAACATTCATTATCTTGAGTAGAGCATGAAGTGAAAATCCTAATTTGCTTCCAGTTCAAATCCTAGGTTTTATTTCCTCTCAAATCCTGTCTCCTTCATAATTCCCCCAACTCTGTCTAAGACATTTCCCTGATCACGAAGGCTCATAATCTCAGTTGTCTACCTTCTCCCTCTGGTGACATTCTTCTAACCAACCACTGAATTTGTTTAATTCTACCTGCACAGTGAATGTATTTCACATACATTCTTTTCTTGCGGTCCCCTCTGAAACAATTCTGACTTATAATGTTATTATCACTCATATTGAAATAACCAACAAACAGGTCTCTGCTTTTACGTAATTTGCTCTCCTGTAATCTCTTTTACATGCTGGTATGAGACTGTCTTTGGTTTGATTGCTCAAAAACCAAAAAATAAGTGGATAATTTTTATTACCTCAAGAAGAATGGCCAGGCTCCTTTATCTGGTAATCAAAGTTCACCATAATATGGCTCCAACCATCCTTTTTAGTCTTATCTCTAATAATTTAATTAATCTAGTATACTCTACAATTCATTCAAATTATATTATAGTCTATATCATGACTATGCCCTAAATTTGGTTGCTTCTCTACTATGGATCATATCTGGAATGGCTTTTCAAACATATTTTCTTGTTGACATTCTAAGCTTTCCCAAAAGGCCTAAGTTATATGTTTCCTGACATCAGAAGTGGTTTCTCTATCATCTTATCCTTTATGTTCTTCTCATGTTTTCTTTATTAGAGTTTTGTGGTATTCAAATTTTCCATTGCTCATTCATGCTAGATATTAATACAATCTTCAAATATCATTCTATATTTTTTCTTAAGTATTTAAGCCTTGGTGGTATATGATATATATCTTTTATTCTATTTTCAGATAGAGTCACTTTTCTTGCTGTGGTCCTTACCATATTAATTTTCATAGCATAGCATGTAGTATGCAATTTCTGAAGTGTTTTTACCCTGTCAAATATTGCTGGAGAATGAATTCATTCGTGATGATTATATCAGATAGCTTTTTTAAAATAACTCTAAAATAGTAAAAATAGAACTATTAGTTCAATTCATACCATTAAACTGAGAAAGAGCTTTTTGGAATTTTATTATAAATGTTCCCATCTCCTGTTTAACATCATTCAAGATATCAGTCCTATTTTCACTGTATTTGTCATTACTAGATTCCCCTTCTAGAGTTTGTATTGCATAGATTTTTGATGCCTTCAAAGTTCTGAAGCTATTTCCTATTCAGATTTAAGCATCTCCTCTATATATGCTCTTATTACATTCAACTGGGGCTTAAGAATGAAGTTTTCCTTATGATCACATTGACATAAAATAGTATGTTCCTTTTTTTTATAAATTTCTTTATATATTTTTAGATGACCACACACGGTTCTACATAGTTTTGAGTTCCAGTTTTTCTCCCCTCCCTCGCCCCTCCCTCCCCAAGACGGCATGAAGTCTCATATAACTGTCATGTATAACGTCGCATTGAATTAATTTATGCACTAGTCAAGTCATGGAGAAGAATTTTGACCAATGGAATGAATCATGAGAAAGAAGAAACAGAACCAAAAAAAAAAAACCCAAAAACAAAAACAAAAGAGAAGCAGAAAAGGCAAGCATGTAGTGTACCTCAGTCTGTATTCAAACTTCGCAGTTCTTTGTCTCGATGAAGATAGCATTCTCCATCGTGAATCCCCTGGAGTTGTTCTTGCCCCTTAGGTTGCTAAGAAAAGCGCAGTATGTCAGGGTTGGTCCTCACGGAATCCATATATCTGTGGCTGTGCACAACGTTCTCCTGGCTCTGCTCCGCTCACTCAGCATTATGTCATGTAGGTTTTTCCAGGTTGTTATGAAGTCTGCATCATCCCCATTTCTTATGGCACAATAGTATTCCATCACCTTCATATACCACAGCTTGTTCAGGAATTCCCCAATTGACAGGCATCCCTTTGATTTCCAATTCTTGGCTACCACAAAGAGAGCTGCTATAAATATTCTTGTACATATGGGTCCTTTTCCCGCTTGCGTGATTTCTTTAGGATACAACCCTAGAAGTGGTATTGCTGGGTCAAAGGATATGAACATTTCTATAGGTCTTTGGGCATAGTTCCAAACCGCCCTCCAAAATGGCTGGATCAGCTCACAACTCCACCAGCAATGCAACAATGTTCCAATTTCCCCACATCCTTTCCAGCATTTATCATTCTCCTGATTTGTTATTTTAGCCAATCTGACAGGAGAGATGTGGTATCTAAGAGTTGTTTTGATTTGCATTTCTCTAATCAGCAGCGATCCAGAGCATTTTTCCATATGCCTGTAGATAGCTTTAATTTCTTCCTCTGAAAACTGCCTGTTCATATCCTTTGACCATTTCTCAATTGGGGAATGCTTGTATTCCTATATATTTGGCTCAGCTCCCTGTATATTTTAGAGATGAGGCCTTTATCAGAGATACTAGTTGCAAAGATTTTCTCCCAATTTTCTGCTTCCCTCCTAATTCTTGTTGCATTGGCTTTTTTTGTACAAAAACATTTCAATTTGACATAATCAAAATTATCCATTTTGCATTTTGTAATGCTCTCTATCTCTTGTTGGGTCATGAATTCTTTACTTTTCCACAAATCTGATAAGTAAACTATTCCTTGCTTTCCCAAATTACTTAGAGTATCAACTTTTACTCCTAAATCATGAACCCATTTTGACTTTATTTTGGTATATGGTGTAAGATATTGGTCTATGCCCAGTTTTTGCCCTACCATTTTCCAGTTTTCCCAACAGTTTTTGTGAAATAGTGAATTATTAGTCCAGAAACTGGCCTCTTTGGGTTTATCGAAGAGTAGATTGCTAAACTTGTTGATTTCACCTACTTGTGTACCTATCCTATTCCACTGATCCACACCCCTGTTTCTTAACCAGTACCAGGCAGTTTTGATGACTGCTGCTGTGTAGTACAGTTTAATATCTGGTGTGGCTAAGCCACCATCTCTAGCATGTCTTTTCATTAATATCCTAGATACTCTAGACCTCTTGTTTTTCCAAATGAATTTTGTTATTATTTTGTCCAGCTCAGTAAAAAAATTTTTTGGTAGTTCGATTGGTATGGCACTGAATAGATAGATTAATTTAGGTAGAATTGTCATTTTTATTATATTAGCTCGGCCTAACCATGAGCAACTGATATTTCTCCATTTATTTAGATCTGATTTTATTCGCGTGAAAAGTGTTTCATAGTTATGTTCATATAGGCCCTGGGTTTGTCTTGGCAAATAGACTCCCAAATATTTTATAGTGCCTTCAGTAACTTTGAATGGAATTTCTCTTTCTCTCTCTTGCTGTTGGGCTTTGTCAGTAATGTATAGGAATGCTGAGGATTTATGTGGGTTTATTTTATATCCTGCAACTTTGCTAAAGTTGTTTATTATTTCAAGTAGTTTTTTACTTGATTCTCCAGGATTCTCTAGATAAATCATCATATCATCTGCAAAAACTGATAATTTAGTTTCTTCTTTTCCTATTCTAATTCCTTCAATTTCTTTTTCTTCTCTTATTGCTACAGCTAATGTTTCTAGTACCAAATTGAATAATAGGGGTGATAATGGACATCCTTGTTTCACCCCTGATCTTATTGGGAATGCATCTAGTTTATCCCCATTACAAATAATGCTTGTTGATGGTTTTAGGTAGATGCTATTTATAATTTTGAGGAAGGTTCCTCTTATTCCTATGCTTTCTAGTGTTTTTAATAGGAATGGGTGTTGTACTTTGTCAAAGGCTTTTTCTGCGTTTATTGAGATGATCATATGGTTTCTGCTAGTTTTGTTGTTGATATGGTCAATTATGCTAATAGTTTTCCTAATATTGAACCAGCCTTGCATTCCTGGAATAAATCCTACCTGGTCATAGTGTATTATTCTCGTGATGAGTTGCTGCAATCTTTTTGCTAATATTTTATTTAAAATTTTTGCATCAATATTCATTAGAGAAATTGGTCTATAATTTTCTTTCTCTGTTTTAACTCTACCTGGTTTGGGTATTAGTACCATATTTGTGTCATAAAAAGAATTTGGTAGGACTCCTTCTTCACCTATTTTCCCAAATAGTCTACAAAGTATTGGAATTACTTGTTCTTTAAATGTTTGATAGAATTCACATGTAAAACCATCTGGCCCTGGAGATTTTTTCCTAGGGAGTTCGTTGATGGCCTGCTCAATTTCTTTTTCTGATAAGGGGTCATTAAGAAATTTCACTTCCTTCTCTGTTAGTGTGGGCAGTTTATGTTTTTGTAGATATTCATCCATATCTCTAAGGTTGTCAAATTTATGGGCATACAGTTGGGCAAAATAATTCCTAATTATTGTTTTGATTTCCTCTTCATTAGAGGTGACCTCACCCTTTTCATTTTTTATACTGGTAATTTGATTTTCTTCTTTCTTTTTTTTAATCAAATTGGCCAAAGGTTTGTCAATTTTATTGGTTTTTTCATAAAACCAGCTCTTTGTTTTATTTATTAATTCAATAGTTTTCTTGGTTTCAATTTTATTAATCTCTCCTTTGATTTTCAGTATTTCTAATTTGGTATTTAATTGGGGGTTTTCAATTTGCTCTTTTTCTAGCTTTTTCAGCTGTACGCCCAGATCATTGATCTCCTCTTTCCCTATTTTATTCATGTAGGCATTTAGAGATATAAAACTTCCCCTAAGAACTGCTTTTGCTGCATCCCATAAGTTTTGGTATGTTGTTTCATTATTGTCATTCTCTTGAATGAAGTTATTAATTGTTTCCCTGATTTGTTCTTTGGCTCACTCATTCTTTAGAATTAAATTATTTAGTTTCCAATTAGTTTTTAGCTTATTTTTCCATGGTACTTTATTAAAAATGATTCTTATTGCATCATGATCTGAAAAGGATGCATTGACTACTTCTGCTTTTCTGCACTGGATTGTGAGGTTTTTATGCCCTAGTACATGGTCAATTTTTGAGTATGTGCCATGTAATTTTGAGAAGAAAGTATATTCCTTTTTATCCCCATTCAGTTTTCTCCAGAGGTCTATCATATGTGCCTTTTCTAAAATTCTGTTTATCTCCTTAACTTTTTTCTTATTTATTTTGAGGTTAGGTTTATCAAGTTCAGAAAGGGGGAGGTTGAGGTCTCCCAATATTATAGTTTTGCTGTCTATTTCTTCCTGTAACTCCCTTAACCTCTCCTCTAAGAATTTGTATGCCTTACCACTTGGTGCATATATGTTAAGCAATGATATTGCTTCATTGTTTATGGTGCCTTTTAGCAGGATATAATGTCCTTCCTTATCTCTTTTAATTAGATCTATCTTTACTTTTGCTTTGTCTGAGATTAGGATTGCTACACCTGCTTTTTTTACTTTAGCTGAGGCACCATATATTTTACTCCAGCCTTTTACCTTAACCCTATGTGTATCCCCCTGTTTCAGATGCGTTTCTTGTAAACAGCATATTGTAGGATTATGGTTTTTAATCCATTCTGCTATCTGCTTCTGTTTTGTGAGAATGTTCATCCCCTGCACGTTCAGAGTTATGATTTCTATCTGTGTCTTTTTCTCCATCCTATTTCCCCCTGTTTATGCTTTTATTTCTCCCTTTCCCCTTCTCCTCCTCAACAAAGTTTTGCTTTTGACCGCCACTTTTCTCAGTTAACCCTCCCTCTTTATTCCCCTCCCTTATCTTACCGTTACCCACTTGCTACTTCTCCTCTTCCTTCTGCCCACCCCCCTCCCTTTTCCCCCCTTTCCCTCCCACTTCCCGTAGGACAAGTTAGATTTCTAAACTTATCAGAGTATGTTATTCCCTTCTTGAACTAGATCAGATGACAGTAAAGCTCAAATACTGCTCTTCTCCCTCCCTTCTTTCCCTCTACTATGTTTTTTTGCCACTTCCTTTGGTGTAATTTACCCTTTTCTACTAACTCCTTACCACTTCCCTCATAGCCCTCCCTTTATATCTCTTATTTATATTTTATATCTTTACATCAGTTAATTTATACAGGCATTCACAACCTATGTATATCCCTTTCATTTGTCATAATAGTTGTACCATTCACAAGAATGACTTATATATGTATATGTATATGTATATATCTATATATAGATATATATAGATATATACATAAAAAACATACATAAGATGATATAATCCCACATAAAGATGTAAACAACCTAAGCTTATTGGTTAATGAGGTTTGTGGGGTTTTTCCCCCTGGTTACCTTTTTATGTCTCTCTTGAGTTTTGTATTTGGAGATCAAATTTTCCATTGAATTCTGGCCTTTTCATCAGGAAGGTCTGGAATTCCCTTATTTCACTGAATGTCCATTGCCTTGCCTGGAAAATTATGCTTAGTTTTGCTGGGTAGTTGATCCTTGGTTGTAGTCCCAGCTCCTTTGCCCTTCGGAATATCATATTCCAATTTCTCCTGTCTTTTAATGTGGAAGCTGAGAGATCCTGCGTGATCCTGACTGTAGTTCCACGATATTTGAATTGCTTCTTTTTGGCTGCTTGCAGTATTTTCTCCTTCAGTTTATAGCTCTGAAATTTGGCTATAATATTTCTTGGTGTTTTCAGTTTGGGATCTCTTTCAGGGGGTGATCGGTGAATTCTTTCAATGACTATTTTGCCATCTGGTTCTAGGACCTCTGGGCAGTTGTCTTTGATAATTTCTTCGAAGATACTGTCAAGGCTCTTTTTTTCATCGTGGATTTCCAGTAGACCAATAACTCTCAAATTGTCTCTCCTGGATCTATTTTCCAGGTCAGTTGTTTTGCCAATCAGGTATTTCACATATTTTTCTATTTTTTTCATTCTTTACGTTTTGTTTTATTACTTCTTGATGCCTCATAGATTCATTAGCTTCCACTTGCTCAAGTCTAATTTTAAAAGAGTTAGTGTTTACTTTTTGCTTTTGAGCCTCCATTTTCAATTGGTTGATTTCACCTCTCAGGGTGTCCTTTTCTCTCTCTAGATTCTGAATCTCCGTAGCCATTTCACCAATCTTATTCTTTAGGGACTTGATTTCATCAGTGGATTTTTTCTCCCTTTTTTCCATTTTTTCCATATTTTCTTTTAGCTCCCTAATTTGGTTTTTAAAATCCTCCTTTAGCTCTTCCAGCAGTGCTTTTTGGGCTGGAGACCAGTTCATATTAGCTTTTGAGGTATCTGATGTATCTACCGTGTCATTGCCGTCCCCCTCCATATCGATATTTTGATCCTGCCTGTCTCCATAAAAAGAATCTATTGTCCTCGGTTTTTTTGTATTCTTCTTCATGTTTGTTGTTTTCCCTTTTCCTGGCATTACAACGAATTTCTATCTTTGGGCTCTCTGTCCCAGCTTTCTTATTCTGGGGGTTGTGAGTCTAGAATTATAACCTTCAGTTTCCTGAGGTGTGGGGGAGGGGTCTGGCTCCCTGGCGTCTCACTCCCTGTGGGTGCTCTCCAGCACTTGCTTTTCAGCAATGGTCTCAGCTGTTTGTTGTCTGAGCTGATGTCTGGCACTTCCCCTGGGGGAGCAAGGTTACGTCTGGGCTCCTGGCATTGACTCCTTTCTAGTATTTGTCCTGTGAGGCCCCACTACTTTCTCCTCCATTTCAGTTCTCTTTTTTTTTTTTCCCGAGGAATTCTCTGGGTGAGTGGGGGAGGGATTAGAGCCTTTTACCTGGCTATTGAGTCTTCCAGAAGTTCAAGAAGCCGAGTTCCTGGGTTTCGCAAGCGTCAGGACTGGGTATTTTCACGGCCGGTGGCGTTGCACTGCCTCTCGTTGCTTCCACAGACTGCCGTCCTGTGTTGGGAGTCCTGGGGATCTCCGCCGGTTTCGGGCGCCCAGCTTTCTCCCAGCCCGTCTCCCACGTGGATTTCTCGGCCAGCCGCTTCCGCCTTGGTCTGGAGCAGCTCTGCACCGAGCACTCTCCGAGCCAGCAGGATCGTTCCTCCGGCCTTTCAGACTCTCCCGGCTCGGAAATTTGCCCCACGCAGACTGCTCGCGGTTTCTGACTCTCTCAAATCTGCTCAAATTCACTTTTTTATAGGAATCTGACAGACCTTGTGAGAGAGCTCTGGTAAGATGCTGCCTTCATGCGGCCTTCTTGGCTCCACCCCCCTAGTATGTTCCTTTTGTCTGTAACAGTTAAGAACTCTTTCCAGTATAATGATGATAGAGTGCTGGCATGTCATAAAAATCATGCATATTTTCCACTTTCGTGTTTACTGATGGTTTGCCTTCCTTAGTATGCTGTCTGCGTTGAAGTATTTCTAGCAGGTCACTATCAGTAGGAATATTGGTATTTCTGATTTGTTCCAATATATCTTGTCTTCTTTTTACTCTAGAACACAAAAGATTTCCACTCATTCTACTGATTTTCACATCAAACTGATCACCACAATGGATCTGAGCAGGACTATCCTGCAAATATACTAGTCCATCTATTTCTTAGATTCAAAGGAATAATTATATCAGAGTAGCCATATTGCTAACAATATTGGCAATATCACCAGAGTCTAATATCTACACTTTTAGGACACCCCCTTGGTCTGTATTGATATCAGGGCACACACACTCTGGCTGTGTGCCCTGATGTCACCTGATAAATAAAGGAATAAACATAGTCCCTTACTTGACCATGGCTGCCCTCTTAAGGATTACAAGACGAGTTAGGTTTTGAAGACAATATTATTATTGTTCTTTATTTGATCAGGTCTATTTAATCTTCCCAATTCATGTACTCTATTAGCATTGCTAATTTTGGAGGTGAATAACAATTGTTTCTGTTCTGGCCAGAAACTCTGAGGGTCTTCCCCTCCCAGATTGATGCTTTTGGGAAGTCAAACTAAGGCATCTTTTGCCTTAGTTCTTACATAACTTTTCATAACTGAATGGGTGTTGCCTCAGACAGACTGAGAACTGGGAAAGACCTTAGCTAAAAAAGGCCAGGGTCTCCCATTGGATCTGGAGCCACCTCCAGTCATCCTGACTTATGTCTTGCACTGGACTTCCAATGACACTGGAGAAGAGAGTGAGGCTGATGACTTTGCCCACCCCTGTCTCACTTAAATCCCATTCACTTGCAAGTTAAGACATCACCCACCTGATGTCATTGGTCCTCTTTGAGAATGAAGGATGAACAACAACAATAGCTAATTCCTGACATAATAAGATAAATGAAATGCCATGTTTGCAGTCTACTACCTACCTTAATACATGGGATTAAATGAGATGATGTCTCAATATCCCTTTCTCTACACATGCATTTTTTGTGATTCTGAGAAACATATTTAAGCTGTATCGGGTTAAAGAATTATGACACTGAGGGATATAAGACATCAGAATGATTTACCAAGTTTGTTAGCACAGTACTCTTTTCTTTGGCCATATTCAAAATATAACATATTCTCATTAAGCTGAATAGTTTAGATATAGTCCTGCATAAGGGTAGGGAAATCAACTTGTTGACCTTTTAAGTTTATTCCTATGTTATGATCCCATGACTACATGAAAAAATATTGCAAGTATTTTTAAAATTATTTGTATACTAGAAGTAATTAAAAGGTAAAACTTTTCTTAAAAAAGACATTTCTAGGAACCAAAGAACATTTTGCATTAGAGTAATTTTCAGCGAAGTACATTACCTGTTTTTTTTTCTCTAAACAGACCACATAAGTAAAAGAAGGAACTGTATTGCTAAAGGAGTGTTATACAGGATGTGTGTTCATCAAACATTTATGCTGAAATGTATTTTTGTGCTGATTTTACTTTCGGGGTATTTATTTTGTTCCTTTTTAAATGTCTAAACTGATAGGGAGCTTTAAATAAAATGAGAACATTTTGAAGTGGCAGGAATTGGTGCCTATTTAAAGGTAGAAAGAGAGCAGGTTAAATTGCCGTTGGGAATTGTGCAGGGCTTTTAATGACCCCAAGCCTCTCCTTGAAACAAAGGCCCATCTTTTTAAAAACAATGTTCTTATAATGATGCCATATCTCTTTGGGTCACTGAATATCATATCCTCTGAAAAAATATTACAGTGTCACCCATTTGCATTTGGTAGTGGTGAGTAGGCACCTTACCAAGGAAGAACAGTGCAAAAATAAATAGGATACATGTGATTATCAGGAAGATGCATGGCTTAAAAAATGATGCACATGACTCATAACAAAAGATACTCATAATTAACCCATGGAAAGCTTACATGTTTTGTTCGTGTCCATTCAATGTTAAGAGATTTCATAATGGATAAAGTCCTAGGCCAGGAGTCAGGAAGACCTGAGTCCGAAGCCAGCCTTTGATACTTACTGGCTGTGTGACCATTGGAAAATTTCTGTTTGCCTCATTTTCCTTAACTGTTAAAATTGGTATACTAATAGCTCCTACCTCCTAGGGCTGTTGTAGTATAAAATGAGATAATGTTTGTAAAGTGCCAAGCACAGTGCCTATCACATAATGGGTGCTATATAAATGCTTATCCCCCTCCCCCATTACTTCCTACTATGGAAGATTTATGGTAGCACATGGGCAAGAGTTACACAGGTTGAGTAGAAATGAGTAGGATGCAATCCGTACTATTGGTGGGGTAACACATCAGTAAAATTAGAGTTACACGGCAATATTAAAAAAAGCATTAGTCATTTTAAAACTTTCATTGAGTAGGTGAAATGGAAGAACATGGAACATTAGAGCCTGAAGGGATTTAATACTGTCTTGTTCAACCCCCAAATTTTGGAGATAAGGAAACTGGAGCAAAAGTAGTCAAGTGACTTTCACATTTTTGTTCACTGAATTAGGATTAGAAATATAGATGATAGAGAGATAGAGAAATATATAGATAGATAGACATCCACATTTATAATCTCCAGTCTCTGCAAAGAGATAATGGACTTATATATTCTTACATGTTCTTGGTCTTTACAATGGCAAATCATTCAGGTTTATGGGGTTTTTTTGGTTGTTTCCATGTAACAGTCTACATTTTTTTCACTGATTATGCTTGCTATATTTCACTTCATGCCATATGTCTTGCCATGCTTCCCTATGTTCTTCATATTTATCCTTTTTTAAAGTGCAGTAATGTTCCATTACAGTCAGGGAAGAACATTTTAGTGATTTCTTAATGTATTGCTATCTCCTTTGTTTCCAGTTCTTTGGAGCTACCAAAAATGCTGTAAGTATAATTATTTTGGTGCATGTGGGCTCTTCCTTTCTTTATTATGTTTTCTATGCAAATGCTGTACTACGCTACTACCTCAAAGATCAAAAATGACATCATAGTCGCTAAATCCAATACATTTCTCTCAATCCTTTCTTGACCTGACCTTGTATACAAGCCACTTTGTCTGACTTTGTTTCTGTAACATATTAACATGCTTATTCCTCTGGTATGATTCTAGCCCTCCCTGACCCTGTCATCCCACCAGTTGTTAATACCTTTTCTCCCAGGTACTTTGGATTTATTTTGTATAAGCTTATATTTGTATGTACCCTCCTACTGACCCCCAAATGTGGAATGTAAGACCTTAAGGGCAGAGACAGTTTTATCTTTGTCTTTGTATACTTCTTGGCATATAGGCGCTAAAGAAATACTTATAGACTGAATGATCGATATTTCGTCTCCATCCCTGGGTCCTTTCCCCCTTTCTCTTTCCACAATAATAGTCATTACTCAGAATGCTATTATGGGCTCTTTGAATATGTGTACAGATGCACATATGTATATATGTATGTGTAGTGTTGTTTGTGTGTGGCCATTCATATATTTTGTGCCTTTGGTTAAGTAATCCATGTCTCTAAGTCTTAGTCTAAATAGGTTTGTTTATTTGGTTACACAGTGTGTGTGTGGATGTTTGTGCTTGTATCTGTGCGTATTTCACCACCAAGCTTCTAAATAAATTCTGTGTATACATGTCTATATGTATACACATGTGTGTCTATATCTATATTTATATATTTTAAATATATTCCATATATATGCATAGATATGTATATATCTGCATATATTCACACAGTTATACATGCATGGCATGTATGTTTTATGATACATAAAATACACATATAGACATACATAAAAACTTGGTATATATGTATATAGACAGATATGTACATACAATGCATATATGGGATCTATATTTGTAATATATACATACTATATATACAGACAGAAGCACATATGCATGCGTATACACACATATGCGTGTATACATAAACATACATATGTAGTGGGTATATGTATGCACAGAGAAGGACAGCTACATGGTACAAGAGATAAAGCACTGATCGTGGACTCAGGAAGAAACAAATGGAAAACTGGCCTCTGACTCTTACTAGCTGTGTGATACCAGGCAAGTCATTTTACATCTGTCTGCCTCAGTTTCATCAACAGTAAAATGGGCATAATGATGGCACTTAACTCCCATGATTGTTGTTAGGATCATATAAGGTATTTATAAAGTGCTTACTGTAGTACCTGTCACATAGTAGATGCTTCATGATATTTTATTCTCTTTTACCATTTTAACATATATGTATTATATGTGTTGTTATATATAATATAGTACATACATTATGCAATATTTGGATATATAATGTGTACACACTATGTGTACATACATACATACATACACACATACATACATGTTGCCTTTCAATAGTGTCTAATTCTTTGCAATCCCTTTGGGATTTTCTTATCAAAGATAGTAGAGTGGTTTGCCATTTCCTTCTCCAGCTCATTTTACAGATGAGAAACTAAGGTAACCAGGGTTAAGTAACTTACCCAGGGTTACATAGCTAGTAAGTAAGTGTCTGAGGCCAGATTTGACTCAAAAAGCGTTTTTCTGACTCCAGACCAGCACTATCTACTGTGCCACCTAGTATACACATAGACACAAATATATGTGGTGGGCGGTATGCGTACATGCATGGATACAAACATATATATAGATATAGATATAGATATAGATATAGATATAGATATAGATATAGATATAGATATGTGTGTGTGTGTATGTGTATATATCTATCACCATCTCTATCTATCTATCTATCTATGCCTATGTTAGGGAGGGATCACCCCTTACGCTTCTCAGAGTCAATCAATAAAAATGTGTAAAATAAGTATGAATGAATCTTAGTCTCACCCTATCCCAATCAATCACGTTTGAAAGGAGTGAAATAGGTGTAAACTGTTCACAGACACCTCAAATGTGTCAAACAATCAAGGGTAAATAAGCTAGGTGTGAGAAAGTCTTTAATCAATTTGGAAGGAGTGAAAAACTTCCAGGAATTTGATAAAATGAGATGATTGCAAAGCACGAAATATTTTGGGATTCTTTGAAGAGAAGCAGTCATGCCTGGTGGTAATTGGAAAAAACCCAGCAAGCCAATTTCAAAACCTAGAATTCCAATAATAGGCTAGCCTAGTGGTAAAGTTATTCCAGCTAAGACCCTGAGAGGAAATCTCTTGGGTGAGGGGAAGAAAGCCCTTCTCACATTCAAAGCAAACCTTGCAGAGAGAGATGAAAGAGAGAGAGAGAGAGAGACAGAGAGACAGAGAGAGACAGAGAGAGACAGAGAGACAGAGAGAGACAGAGAGGAGTGAGTGAAAGAGAGAGACAGAGACAGACAGACAGAAACAGAGAGATAGAGACAGAGAGACAGATCAGAGACAGAGACAGAAACTCGAAGAGAGAAACAAAAAGACAGAGACAGAGATAGAAAGATAATGACTAGTGTATTTACTTCTGGGAAAGAGAGAATATTTTTTGAGTATGTAATAACAATGGATGCATAGCTCACAGCATCCAGAGGAACTCTTGTGCTGTGGCTGCATCCTTAGCCTTCTTTTATGGTACACATGTAAGGGTGGATATGTTTGATCAGAATTTCCTTTTGTGGGCTTCAGAACCTAGATGGTTTGTCTTGTGTATTGTTGTTTAGAATAGGAATCCTGATGGGTAAAGACCCATTTGTTTCATCTCTATATGTCCCAGTCTTCTCAGATAATAGGAGAAATCATCCCTCAGCTGTGCCCTTAAACATGTAGTAGGATGTGTTCCACAACTCTTTCTATAACGTTATCATACTGGGAAATTCTTAGCCATGAAAGAAGCCTATGACACCTAATTTCAAATAAAAATCAACTACAGCAATACCTTTCTGTGCAGTTATACCAATGATATTCTATGACACATCCAACACCACGAACAGTATATTTGGGCCCCAAAAACTTGACTTAAAATCTTGACCTTGCCACTTACAAGTTTTGTTATGTGGGGTAAGCCATTACCTTGCCTAGGCTTCTTCATCTGTAAAATGAAGATATTAGTCCTACACGCAGTATGACTTAGAGTTAGGAAGATGGGTGTGCACATTGCTCCTCAGATGTTTACTATTTGTATGATCCTAGGCAAATCAAAGGGGTCACCACCTCAGTTTCTGTATCTGCAAAATGAAAATTATAATAGCTCCTTCCTAACAAGATTGCTGTGAGGATCAAGTGAGATAGTGTATGCAAAACACTTTGCAAACCAATAAGTTCAAAATAAATTTGAGCAATGATGACTTAAGATATTTTTACTTTTGAATGTTAAACCTATTCCATCAAATTATGACCAAATTTCTGAAGTGATTATGAATGAAAGCTCTTTAAATTTCTGATATTCTCTGAAATTCTAGTGCATAAAACATCCTATGCTTATAAATGATTTGTTACTAGTTTTTATTTCAAGTCATTTTTTAGGGAATGTCATAATTGTAACAACAGCTTATCTTGGTTTGAGCTTCTTTTGTTTGATTTTTCAGCTCAGTGATTTTCCAGTAAGCACCTGGGTCACCAAAAAATATCTTTTCTTTGGAAGTTAATGATGTCAATAAATGTACCTGAATATCCTTTTATTTTGTATTATGTAGTTTCATTTTTTAAAAAAAAATTATTTGATGTTTTGAGTTCCAAATTCTATCCCTCCCCTACTCCCTGAGACATTAAGCAATCAGATATAGGTTATATATGTGCAATTATGTAAAATATTTCCATAGTCATCATTTTGTACAAGAAGGATCAAATAAAAGAAAAAAAGAGAGAAAATGAAAAATAGCATGCTTCAGTCTGTATTCAATAAATATCACTTCTTTCTCTGGAGGCAGATAGTATGCTTCATCATTAGTCCTTTAGAATCATCTTGGATCATTATGTTGCTAAGAATAGCTAGGTCAACTTGAATATCCTTTTTAAATAAGTATATGCTAGTTGTGTTTCAGTTGCAAATATGGATTTGCATGACATTAACAAATGAAAAAGGTCTTTTGCTTCCTAAAATATAGTTCATAATATAGAAGATCCTAGAAACACAACCAAGATTTTATAAAATCTAACAGGAGCCCATTATAGTGTTATTATTCTGCAGTCTCACATTTGTGATAAGCTTTAATTATATATCATCACCAATATGCAATTTGTTAATATCACTCATCTCATCCCATCAAGACAGACATTATAGTTGCACAAATATCTATACCTAAGATTTTTTTTAATCTCCCAGATTTACAGAAACCTCTGTTATGAGAACCAGAAGCAACATTCCATGTATTTTAATAAATTAACAGAAATTTCCTTAATGATTTAGAGAGAAAGGAGGGGAAAAGATGTCTAAGAGGAGAGGTTGTTAATTATTGAATTATTTAACCTGAAAGCCAAAAAGTAGATTTCAAAGACTACAAATGGCTGTTAAATATACTGAGATAAATCAGAGTATTAAACTATAAATGGCAAAAATAAATTTTATAGCAAAGGGACAATGAATAGATTGTCTCCTTGGATCATAAACCTTCAGGAAAAGGTTGAAACACCATGCATATTTTCTGTAATTTGAGTATCTCTATAATTTATATTACCCAAAGAATTCATGATGTGAATTAGTAAATTACTACCAATCTTTACTTATTTACAATTAGTAGAGAAATCCCAAAATTCATCTCAGGAATAAAAGAGTTAAGCTCTCAATTTGCCCAGTCTTCATATATCTTAGAAAGCTCAGATCTTCCTGAGTTTAGGGTCAGCATTCTTTCACACACACACACACACACACACACACAGAGAGAGAGAGAGAGAGAGAGAGAGAGAGAGAGAGAGAGAGAGAGAGAGAGGTGTATTAGAATTTATGAAAAATAAAATTAAAAATATGAACATTGTAAAATACAAATTTAGGAGCATGAAGAAAAATAGTCATTTCTAGATGTCTCACAGAGTCATCAGCTTCCCCTTGCCCAATTCTAATTTTTAAGGAATTATTTTCTTCACTGAGATTTTGTGCCTCTTCTTTTTCCATTTGGCCAATTCTGTTTTTAAGGAGTTTATTTCCGTATTTTTGTTCCACTTTTAACAAGCTTTTAATTGACTTTTCAGAATATTCTTCCTTTGCTTTCATATCTTTGTCTATTTTCCCTCTATTACTCTTACTTGATTTGAAAATAATTTTAGCTCTTCCAGGAATTTTTATTGGGCTTGTTTCCAATTCACATTTTTCTTTGAGACTTTGCTTGTAGCTGCTTTGACTTCACTGTCTTCTTTTGAGTTTGTGTCTTATGGTCAGGTTCTTTTTTGTTGTTTCCTCAAAATTTTGGCCTACTTCAGATTTTATGTCAGAATTTCTCTCTGCTCACCTGGTGGGGGGGGGGTGTTACTGGTATGAGTTTCTTTTATGCCCTTCTGCTTTCACAGCTCAATCAGAGACCTGTACATTTTTGGTGCCTTCAAATTGGTTTTATCTGGGAAGACATTTGATCATTGTACTCTTGGTGCTCTGCTCCTTAGTTAGGTAGGTACCCTCTTCTCTCCTGATTATTGCTGCTCTTCTCTGCCCTGGGACCAAGAACAAGGCTTGATGATAGAGCTGCCAAATGGGTAGCGATGTAGCTAGTGCTAGAACAAGGGTCTCCTGGGATCTCTTTCTGAACAGGCATTCAGTCCCGTATCATTCCTGGGTGCTGGTGTCACTGCAGCCTCTGTTGTTGTTCTCCTGCTGAATTCTGCTGCTCCCACCATCCAGTGTTGCAACACTTTACTCTCAGTCAGTACTCATCCAAGGATCTATAAACCTCTCTTTTTGTCTTCCTAAGCTCTCCTAGGTCAGAAAAATTTCTCACTGCAATTTTTTCCCCTTGACTTGCCCACTTAGAATTCTGTTCAATTTGTTTGTTGTCTTTTTGTCAGAGAGTTTTTTTTTGAGGGGGGGTTTGACCTTTTACTCTGCCTTCTTTACACTTCCCCCTCAGTAAACATTGATTAAATGCCTAATATGCATCCACTAGATGATTTAGTACTGGGTTTAAAAAGGCAAAAAATAGTCATTGCCTCAGGGAGCTAATGGTCTAATAGAGGAAGTAACATGTAAACACCTATGTACAAACAAGATATTTACAAGATAAACTATAGATTATTATTAGAAAGAAGGCACTAGTATTAAGTGGGATTGGAAAAGACTTCTTGTAGAAGGTGAAATTTTAGCTGGAACTTGAAAGAAGACAGAGAAGCCAGGAGGAATAGATAAGGAGAAGATTTCAGGCATGGGTAACAGCCAATGACAACCAGTGAAAACACCTGGAATCAGGAACTAGAGTGTCTTTTAAAAACAACAACAAATAGGCCAGAGTCTTTGGATTATAAAATATATTGAGGGTTTTTGTTGCTGTTGTTTGTCCTTCTTTCTCAAAGAGGACCATGACATCAGGAAGGTGATGTCATGACTTGCAAGTGAAATGGATTTAAATGAGGGAGGCCTGGGCAAAGTCACCAGCTTTACTTTCTTCTCTGGGGCCATCTGGGTCCACTGACAAGATATAGATCAGGATGACAGGAGATGGCCTTGGATGTACTGGAAGAGGTTGGCTTTTTTAAGTTGAGGTTTTTCCCAGGCCTCAGGTTCTCTTAGGTAACACTCATTTAGTCTTTAAGGTTAGGTAAAAGTGAGGCAAAGAATGGCCTCTTTTACCTAGTTAAAAAAAAATCACTCTGGAAGGGAAAGACCCTCCAGGTTTCTGGCTAAAACAGAAATAATGGCTAATTACACTCATTCTGAATCATCAGATCCCAAACAGTGACCCAGAGAGGCTTTGGCTAGGACCTAGTGTTGGCCAATCAATGAGAGCCAGAGCATTTTGGGTTTCAGGCATGGTCCATAAAAAAATCTAGCCTGTAAACATCAAGATATCTTGATAGATTTCAGCAATCAAAATTTATATTCCTTTGGGCAGAGAACTTGCATGCAAGGGTATGATTTCTCATGTAGACAGAGGGAGAGGAGAGATAGAAAAAAGGGAGGGAGAGAAAAGAGGGAGGGGGAGAGAGGAAATAGGGAGAGAGAAGGAAGGAAGGAAGGAGGGGAGGGAGGGAGGAAGGAAGGAAGGAAGGAAGAAAGGAAGGACGGAAGGAAGGGAGGGAGGGAGGGAGGGAGGGAGGAAGGGAGCTGCATTGCTCAGCTGGAACTGGACAGTTGGGTCCCTGGGGGGCAGCTACTACTCTCATAGGTTGCTGTTTGTCCTTCATTCTCAAAGAGGACCATGACATCAGGAAGGAGTTGTCACGACTTGCAAGTGAAATGGATTTAAGTGAGGCAGGGACCATGGCAGGGGTGGAGGTGGGAGTGGGGTTCGTAAAGTTTAAATAAGAGAAGTTATGAAAGTCTTTGAATTGCAACATGCTTTAGTCATTACGATTTTCCATGGATAATTCATAAGGATTTTACCTTGTCAGGATCTTCTCTTTGGAGCGGAGGAAGAGGATTTAGAGAGTTAAAGGAGTCCTAAGGAAGTGACTAATTTATCATCTTGTTGATTATGTTATCTTGAAGAAAAATTTAATATTGATAGAAAAAACATTCCTTAGTCTACATCCCCATACTACAGTCTGTAGCTCAATTGCAAAATGATTTTTTTTTGTTTTGAGTGAAAAATTAGTTGAAATCAATAGGCCTGAGTTTGAAGATCAATCCTACTACTGCCTACCTTAACACATTTGTGTAACTCACTCTATCCCTTAGTTTCCTCCTCTGTAAAAAAAAAAGGAATTGGATCAAATGGTGTCTTTAGATAACTTTTCTCACTAGCTATTATGATCCTCAGATTTTTGCCATCTATGAATTTTTGATCATTAAAAGTCCTGTATAGTCATGTTTGCTATTTGGATGAAGTATTCCACTTTAACGTTTGAACATCAGAGCCGTAGTACACTTAGAAGGTTGAACTTGGAATTGGAATATTTAGTTTTGAATACTGGATTTGACACATTTATATGCATGTGACAATGTATAAATAACTCAATCTCTCCTTGGTTTGCTTATTTGTACAATAAGAATAAGAATACTTGTACTACTTGCCTCACAAAATTATTTTTAGGAAACTATTTTTGTAAACCTCAAAACAAAATAATTGTGAGTTATTTTTTATCTTAAGCAATACCATAATTATGTAGGACATGAATCTAAAAAACCACCAAAGGGGGCGGAGCCAAGATGGCAGCTGAAAAACAGGGAATCACCTAAAGCTCTCCCCCAGGTCCCTCCAAACACCTATAAAAAATGGCTCTGAACAAATTCTAGAACTGCAGAACTCACGAAATAGCAGAGGGAAGCAGGGCTCCAGCCCAGGACAGCATGGATGGTTGCTGGGTAAGGTCTGTTGCATGGAGCTGGGAGTGGAGCAGAGTCCAGCATGGGCTTCGCCTGGACCAACCAGACCAGGAGCCAGACAGAACAGGCTGTAGCACAATGAATCAGTGAGCTGTGGTAGTTATCAGACTTCTAACCCATAAAGACCTAAGACAACAGAGCAGGTTAGTGGGAAAAAAACTTCTGGGACAGAGTGACAGGAGTTTGGGGTTGGTCACCACCCCGAGGGCAGCAGAGGTGGTGCAGCTCTGAGGCTGCTTCCATAACTACAGCCACAGTTGCTTCCAGCCCCAGGCCCACTTGGTGGGAGGAATTAAGCAGTGGATCAGAGTGGGAGTACACAGCTTGCTTGGATCTGAGTCACGGTCTGGGTTGGCAGTTCTTGGGGGAGGAGAAGAACTGGTGTGGCAGAGCTTGCTGTGTAGAAATAGCTCTGAAAACAGCAGTGCAGCCCCTCAAGCTTGGGACAAAGTACTCTCTACTCTACAAACAGTCATACCCCAACGAAAAGCTCAAGGATCAAGTAGTTGGCTGGGAACAAGGCCAGGCAGCAAAAACAGACTCATATTCTGACTCAGACTTTGGAATCTTTCTTTGTTGACAAAGAAGACCAAAACATACAGCCAGAAGAAGTCAAAAAAGTCAAAGAGCCTACATCAAAAGCCTCCAAGAAAAACATGAATTGGTCTCAGACCATGGAATAGCTCAAAAAGGATTTGGAAAAGCAAGTTAGAGAAGTAGAGGGAAAAATTTGGAAGAGAAATGAGAGTGATACAAGAAAACCATGAAAACAAGTCAATGACGTGCTAAAGGATACCGAAATCTGAAGAAAATAACACCTTAAAAAATAGACTAACTCAAATTGCAAAAGAGCTCCAAAAAGACAATGAGGAGAAGAATGCCTTGAAAGGCAAAGTTAGCCAAATGGAAAAGGAGGTCAAAAAGACCACTGAGGAAAATACCACCTTAAAAATTAGATTGCAGCAAATGGAAGCTAGTGACTTGATGAGAAATCAAGAAATTATAAAACAGAACCAAAGGAATGAAAAAATGGAAGACAATGTGAAATATCTCATTGGAAAAACCACTGTCCTGGGGAATAGATCCAGGAGAGATAAATTTAAAAAGTATTGGACTACCTGAAAGCCATGATCAAAACAAGGGCCTAGACTTTATCTTTCAAGAAATTATCAAGGAGAACTGCTCTGCTATTCTAGAGTCAGAGGGTAAAATAGAAATTGAAAGAAGCCACTGATTGCTTCCTGAAAAAGAAAACTCCTAGGAATATTGTTGCCAAATTCCAGAGCTCCCAGATCAAGGAGAAAATACTCTGGAGGTCAATGGAACTAGGATTAAAACCAAGAATCACCTACCTAGTGAAACTGAGTATCATGCTCCAAGGCAAAATATGGATTTTCAGTAAAATAGAGGACTTTCAAGCTTTCTCAGTGCAAAGACCATAGCTGAATAGAAAATTTGACTTTCAAACACAAGAATCAGGAGGTAAACAAGAAAGAGAAATCATAAAGGACTTACTAAAGTTGAACTGTTTTGTTTACATTCCTACATGGAAAGATGATATGTATAATTCATGAGACCTCAGTATTAGGGTAGCTAAAGGGAGAGGGGGGGCACAAGATGAGAGAGGAATATACTGAGAAAGGGAGAGAGAAAAATAGAATGGGGTAAATTATCTCACATGAAAGTGGCAAGTAAAAGCAGTTCCTTTGAATGGAATAGGGGGCAGGTGAGGGGGAATGAGTGAATCTTGCTCTCATCGAATCTGAGTTGAGGAGGGAATAACATACACACTCAATTGGGCATCTTACTACACAAGAAAGAAGGAGGAAGGAGATCAAAAGGGGGGGTGATAGAAGGGAGGGCAGATAGGAGGAGGAGGTAATCTAAAGCAAACACTTTCAAAAAGGGACAGGGTCAAGGGAAAAAATTGAATAAAAGGGGATAGGATAGGATGGAGGGAAATATAATTAGTCTTTCACAACATGAGTACTGTGGAAGGGTTTTGCATAATGATACACATGTGGCCTATGTTGAATTGCTTGCCTTCTTAGGGAGGGTGGGTGGGGAGGGAAGAGGGGAGAGAATCAGATGTTCAAAAAAAAAGTTGTTTTTACATGCAACTGGGAAATAAGATATACAGGCAATGGAGTATATAAATCTATCTTGCCCTACAAGAAAGAAAGGGAAAAGGGGATGGGGGTGAGTGGGATGACAGAAGGGAGGGCTAACTGGGGAATGGGATAATCAGAATATATGCCATCTTGGGGATGGGGGAAGGGTAGAAATGGGGAGAAAATTTGTAATTCAGAATCTTGTGGAAATCAATTATGAATACTAAAAATATTAAATAAAAAAGACAAAATAAAATCTAGTAAACTACGTATTAAGCAATGCGAGAGATGAAAAAAGTATTAGATACATTTGCTGCCCTCCATTTGCCTGTACATATTATTAGGGAAATGTCTTATGGAGCTCTGTATCATATACTACATCAATAGAATGGCCAACATGTGAGTAGTTGAGGGGAGAAGGAAAATTTTGGTAGGGAGCTTGGTAAGTTTTCTAGCAGGAGATATATTTTGAATTGGGCTATGAAGGAGGAATAAGATTGTCAGAGGTAGAATCCAGAAAAGTGGGTACTCCACAAGATGAAACGAGTGGCAGAAGTAAAGGTACAGAAGGTGAACCATGCATAGATTATTTAAGGAAAAAGGAGAATAAATTTAGCAGATGCGATGGGGATTTATTGAAGTGTCTTGTGGTCAGACTGTGGAGTGTTTTAACACAAAGGCAAGAAATTTTGATTTAATACTGGAAGTGGATAAATGTGATTAAAAACTATCCAAACCCTTCTGGATAGCTTCATAGCTAATATTAAGAGATAATAGCATTTAGACAAATCCTTTATTGTCCACCCATACCTATCAATGAAAACATGTTACTTGCTTTTGTGCAGACAGGTACCAAGGTGCTTTTATTATTGGATTAATTTAACCTCACCATTGAAGAAGCATAATATAAATTCTATTCAGGTGAATTTTCTTACTTGGTAATTTTTCACCTCTTTAGTCTTTATCAGGAGTAAAATCTAGCCAAGTATCCATCAAATCATGACCCTAATATTGAAAGTTGTAGATATAATTTTACTGGGTATCTTTGTAACTCATCTTAGATAAGATTTCAGTGCCCAAATAGCAAATTTTCAGAAGTTCAAAAAAGTTTATTATAGAGATAATCAAAGTTAAAAATAATAATTATATGGTTGAGATGAGGTGTTTTTGTGTTGTCTGAAAAATACAATACTGAGGCAGAAAATACTATATTTACTTTGTATTTCCCTATATTATTTTTGGAGGGCTTAAAATTTCCCATTTGTCAAGAGTAAGCAATACACCAAGGTAATTTGATATTTTCAATGGCCTGTTTAAATGAAATTCTGTTTTGCCTTTTTAGAACATCACTGAGAAAGAGGACTTTATTGCTACCAACTCAATTAATGAAAATTT
Organism: Trichosurus vulpecula; assembly: GCF_011100635.1. Lineage (NCBI taxonomy): Eukaryota > Metazoa > Chordata > Mammalia > Diprotodontia > Phalangeridae > Trichosurus > Trichosurus vulpecula. The sequence continues at coordinate 92,208,029 of NC_050576.1, read as the reverse complement.
TGTCTCTAGAGGCCAACACTCAGCAAGATGTCATTAGAGAATTTTTAGCAATGTGTGGGAAGACATTTTTAAAAGCAATTCACATTTACCATTTTGAGGCCAAAACATTTCTAGATGAATGAAATGAACAAAATTCTACCAAACCTTGGTCTAGTAGTGTATGATATATCAATCATGAAAATAAACCACCTTTTCATGTTATAAAGACAGCATTTAATCACGACAAACACCAAGATATGCAGCATTTTTGAGAAGAGGGAACAATTTCAAAGATTCTGAATAATAAAAACAATATTTATATTTCCATATATGTTTTCATATATTACATTACTTTCTTAGCATGCTATAGTTTCTTTGGTAATTCTGTATTTCTAGAGTGGTTGTATTTTTTAAAATTATTTCAAATACTCTGATTTCATTTTTTAAATAAATCTAACCATCATAGTGATTTTCAAGGAATTTATAATCTATGAAATTTGGTCTGATGTAGTTAATAGATAACAAAACTGAGACATAGAAAGACTTGGGTTCAATTCTGGCCTGAGATATATACTATGTGGTCACAGACATATTATTTAACCTCTATGAGCCCCAGAAAACTTCCTAAGTCTATGAGTTGCAGATAATTAGCTGCCTAAAATTATTTTTACTTGGTTACTTGCTTTAGCTACCCTACTATATCATTAATTCCTAGAAGATAGGAAATATACTTTATAGAGTATTTTCATCATAGTTCTTTACACAATATTTTGCCTGTAGTATGTATTTAATGATGACTGAATGAGTAATTTATTCTTTTTTTGCTTTTCCTTTCCATTTGGAAAAAAAATTATTTCCAGGAATTTCTTCACTTTTCCAACATCAAATCATGGATCAAAGCTCAGACAATATTCCTAAATAATTATATCTGACTAACTGTAGAGGAGCAATGTGACATACTGGGTCCAGAAATGACCTCTGAGTCAGGAATGCATAGGATCAAATTCTACCTGACAGATATGAGCATTATGATCCTAGAAAAATCCATTAGTTTCTCTGTGACTGCAGAAGAATTATCACTGTTCACTGGGAAAAAGAGTTTCTCTGCTAGACCAATCCTTTCTGACACTTAGTTCATGCCTCTTACTTTATATTTTTACACACCTTTATAGTTATATTTTTATACTTTATAATATATCTACATACTTTATACTTTACACATCATGTGGTTGTTGTCCTTTGAACTTAAAGAGGACAAAAATGACATCACTATGTTGGGATCAGTGCATAATTTGTCTATGGCTGATATGAACAATATGCAGTGTAACAACAATGTGGCTAGCAGCTGCTGTGAGGGTGAAGACCCAACAAGACCAGTAACAAGAGCACAGTAGAAGTGCTGCTATCATAGGTTCTTTGATCTGCTTTTCTAAGGAAAGCAACTTTAAGGAGTTAACAATCTCACTTTAATCAAACATGTATATCATTCACTTAGTTCAGGGGGAAAAGCCAGCACTCAGAACTTCAGAGCAAATACAAACAGAAATTACAAACATATATTATATAAACAGAGCAAATAAACATGAATCAACAGAAAAATTTCTGTCTCACAAAATCACAATATACAGTTACCAGAGGAGCACCAACATGTGGGGTTTTTCAAACCTGGGGGGGAGCTCCAGCGGCTACCGAGAGTCTCTTCTGATCAAATCACAGGACGCTCTTCCAGTGAGTGAGAGCCCCAAACAAAATGCTAACCTCTGACTTTATTCACCCTTCTTAGGGGTGTGGGCCTGGGGCTTAGCACCTAGCAAGACTTAATCAAAGGCACTTGATTACTTTAGCGTTCTAAAAGAGAAAAGAGTAAAAAAAAAAGTCCCACCTTAATTACCATTACATGCAGTTGGACGGCTCTACCACACACTGAGCACAAATATTCTGCGTGAACATTTGGAATGGAGATGTATCTAAATTTGTGAATCTCACATGCCTTTTGAGCTATGGTAATTCTTTGCTCATAGAGTGCAGAACCTTCTTTGAAACAGACATGCCATCCTTGGCAGTCCTATGCCAGTGTCTCACATGTCTTACAATCAATTCCAAATTTCTTCAGTGTTGTATCACTTCTTCTAACCTCTGTGTGAGCACTCATCTTGTATGATTTCTCTGTAAAATAGTGTTTTGGGCAAACATACATTTGGCACTTGAACAATGTGGCCAGCCCATTAGAGACTGAATGTCTGACAATTCAACTCAAGAAAGGGCCTCAAGGTCTGGTATATTAATTTTTTCCCCTGTTTTAATAGTATTTAATTTTTTCCAGTGGCATGTAAAGATAGTTTTCAGGACTCATTTTTTTTTTAAGATTTTGAGTTCCAAGTTTATCTCCCTCCCTTCCTTCCTTCTCCCCTCCCCAAGACAGCAAGCAATTTGATGTAGGTTATATATGTATAATCATGTTAAATTCCACATTAGTCATGTTGTGAAAGTATCAGAAGAAAAGAGAAAAATACATGAGAAAGAAAAAAAAAACAAAAAGTGAAAATAGTACGCTTTGTTCTGCATTCAGACTCCATAGCTCTTTTTTTTAATAAAATAAACCAAAGGTTTATCTTTTTTTCTTCATAAAATCAGCTCCTAGTTTTATTTCTTAGCAGTGGCATGGATGGATCAACAGGCACACACAGTTTTATAGCCCATTGGGCTAGTATAGCTTTCCTGTCTATTTCTTCCTATAACTCACTTCTACTCTAAGAATTTGGATGCTATACCACTTGATGTGTATATAAGTATTGATATTATTTCTTGCTTAATCCTTGCTGATGAGAAGGCAGAAATTCATGAATTATTTGAGTCCTTGACTTCTCAGCTGAGTGGACTAGATTGATCAGGTGTTTGCACTTTGTTTCACACCAATATGGTGAGCCTTCCTAGGTAGGAAGGGGTAGTGGGTAGCCCAGGTTGCCTAAAGAGAACCAAATCAGTACAAAAGGAAAATTGAGCATATCAAAGTTCTCATATCAATCAGTAGTAGAAATGGACCTATGAGTGGTATTTCCAGCTGAGGCATAATATGAAGACTTTAGGTTCAAAAAAAAAAAACAAAAAAGGAATGAAGACTGAAGATTTCAAGGGAAAAATTCTTAATGAAAACCTGAAAGTTAAAGTAGATAAATCAATAAAGAAGATCCTAAAATTATAAGAGACGGATACTCAAAAACAATTCAAAACTTGATCAATAACTATTACTAGACAAAGGAAAATGAACCAATGCTTTATGAAATATCAAATCCTGTGTATTCCAACAGATATAATAAAAAGCTCCAGATTGAATCAAAAGAGAATTACAATTAAAGAAATAAAGATTGACTCTCTGTTGAGGACTTGATATACAATTTAAAAATAAAATTAGTAAGTTAAAGAAAAAGAATCTATGAGGGAGAGCTTCTCTAAAGAAAATGAGAAAGTAACAGATTGGTAGCATAAAAATTCTGAAATGACAGAATACTTTTTGAAGAAAAGGAAACAATTTTAACATAATATAGATGCTATAAAAGCCAAAATAATTTAAAAATGCTCAACAAATAATATTACCTGAATACCATAATGCAAGAAATAATATAAGAAAATTGCACAGCACTTCTGAATACATACAAGGAATTAAATCAATCAATCAACAAGATATATATATACACATATATATAATATATATATACATATATATGTATATATACATATATAGATAGATAGATGTACAACTATATGAGTATATATAGTGTATATATACATCAATATCAGTGTATGTGTATGTGTGTGTATATGTATACATTTATGTACGTATGTGTGTGTATATATATATGTATATATATATATATATATAGTCTACTATGTATACAATAAATTGAAAAGTGAATAAGTACAAACATTCAACATTGCTAAGTCAGATGTCATTTGGATGGGAAGGAAATATTAGTTACAAGGATCAAGAAAGAATACCTGCACTTGAGCTGTTTTTTATTTTTTCCAGCCAAAGTTTATTTTAAAAAATCTACCATATTGGCCAGACTGTTAAGAAATCTCAGCATTGGCTAGACTCTTAAGGAATCTGAGCCTTTTGTGACACTTGTATTGAAAAGATGACCAGATTGAATCTGAGCCCTTTCTTAGAGGCAAGATGGATCTTATATACAGAAAGACTGCGAGAGGTAGCTAGTAGTGGCCAAGTAGTCTGGGATGCCTGGAGTCAGGCCCCAGGAACTAAGAGAAAGGGATTTTGATAGGATCAAGGGTGGAAAGTAGCCAAACACAATCTGGAGGTAACAGAGATTTGGGCATAGAGATAATGAAAGACTTGTGACCTCAAAGGAATGCCAGATCAAGTGGGAAGATTCAAGGAGAGTTCAAGGGGGTTCCCAAGGCCTATAGCCCATCATTCCCCCCTCAAAAAAATGGGACCCCATTCTTTTGGGGTAAAGGGCAAAGGTCTCGGCTTCTGAAACTGCTTCCTTCTGGCAAGGGGTGTAGAGCTGCCCCTGCCTCAATGGGTCCCCTTCAAAGGGTACAGAGCATAAGAAGTCATCTGGAAGTTGATGACTTGGACCCTGGAGGAGACAAAGGAGGTTAAGCAAACAAGGACCAAACAGGCATGAATAGAGTATAGTGACAAGACAATTTCCCTCGCATAAAAGACAATTTCACTGGAGGGAATTAAAGATGACTATGTCAAGGCCAAAACATGAAAGGAAAAGGGTATGTTGGATAGGGGAGTTGTTTTTTTTGTTTGTTTTGTTTTGTTTTTCCTGTCAGATATCCCCTTTCTTTCTGAATTGCTCCATGGGCATGTAGAACATGGAAAGCATATTTTGAGTCAGTAAAAACTTTTACTTTTTTATTGTTCCCTAGCTCTAGGGTTCTGGTGAGTGCTATTAATTCTTCCTTCTGGGCAGGGGTCCCAGTGGGGACAGGTATTTGATCTACATGGACATGTATACTGCTTATTTTGTACTTATCTCTTCTAACCCCCTGTTCTGCGTACCACTCTGCTTTGGGGTTCAGGAGTGTGTGGCAAACCCGAAAAATTAGGCCAGGGGTATGTAAGAGCAAGGCTTGATATTTGATGAGCCTGTGGCTAGCCAGCCACTTGGGGCCCACTGTTCCCAGTATGCGCTGAACTCCATGGAGAGTCAGAACTTCCAGGGGCTGGTGAAGTGTAAGTTTAGAGGCAACCTCAATTAGAATGGCTATAACAGTCTTATTGTTTTGGAAAACAGGCAACCAGCCTGGGGTCAGGTCCTAAGGACTGCATTAAGGACCCCCAAAGCCTGTCCTCTCCTTTCATCAACATACAGAATGAAAGATTTTTCTAGATTTGGTAGAGCTAATGCTGGAGTGGTGGTCAATTTAGTTTTCAAAGTCTCAAAAGCTTTAGCCTAGTCCAGGCCCCACTTCTAAAGGGAGTGAGTCAGGACCTTGAGTAGCAATTAATGGTTGCAGTCCCTCCAAGGCCTTGGGCTTAATTGGATATTGAAAATGATAGGGGAATATGTTAGGATCTCAGAGGCAACCTATGGCTGAGGTGGCAGAAGAAGGTCACCCAGGAATTCCCTGATCCCAGCGATTGGCTCAATTATCTCCCATACTTCTGAGGGAACATAGGGAGGTCTAGTGAATAGAGGGTAAAAGGAAGATGGGAAGTTTAACAAGAGAAAATTGGCTCACAAATTTCACCATCATGTCCCTTCCCACCAAAGGGGCAGGGGAAAAGGAAAGAGTAAGGAAGGAGTATTCAAACAACAGATCCTCAAGTAGGGAGGGGAGGGGGTATGTTTGGAGACATCCTTTGCTTGAGCTATTTCTTAAAGGATGAGGAAAGACTCTATGAAGCCAGGGTATAAAGGGAGCTTATTCTAGGAACACAGGATAGGTAGAGTAGATGCCTAGAGGCAGGAAATGACGTGTCATATGTGAACAATAGAGAGAAAACTACATTGGATGCATGATACAGTGTGTAAAGAGGAGTAATGAACAATGAGAATAGAAAGCTAGGATGGGGCCATGTTGTATAAAACTTGAAAAGCTAAATGCAAGAATTTACATTTTCTTTTTTATTTGTTTTTGTTTTGTGTTAGATTGATTAATTTATTTTTAGTTTTCAACATTAATTTCCACAAGATTTTGTGTTACATATTGTCTCCCCATCTTTCTGCTCCCCTGACCCCAAGATACCATGTATTCTGATTAGCCCTTTCCCCAGTCTGCCCTCCCTTCTATCACCCCCCCCTTCCGCCCCCTTACTTTCTTGTATGGCAAGATAGATTTCTATACCCCATTGCCTGTATATCTTATTTTCCAGTTGCATGTACAAACAATTTTTAACATGCGTTTTTAAAACTTTGAGTTCCAAATTCTCTCCCTTCTTTGAGAAGGTAAGCAATTCAATATAGGTTATACATGTGTAGTTAAGGAAAACATTTCCATAATATTCATGTTGTGAAAGACAATATTTCCCTCCATTCTATTCTGACCCCCCATTTACTCTATTTTCTCCTTTGACCCTGTCCCTTTTCAAAAGTGTTTGCTTCTAACTACCCCCTCCCCCAATCTGCCCTCCCTTCTATCATCCCCCAATCCCTTCCCCCTACTTTTCTGTGGGCTAAGATATCCAATTGAGTGTGTATATTATCCCCTCCTTAAGCCAAATCCAATGAGAATAAGGTTCACTCAATCCCTTCCACCCACCCCTCTTCCCTTCCATTATAACAGCTTTTCCTTGCCACTTTTTTGTGAGATAATTTACTCCATTCTATCTCTCCCTTTCTCCTCTCAATATATTCTTCTCTCACCTTTTATTTTTTAGATATCACCCTGTAGCCAGAATGGCCTTTGTTTTCTTTGAATGACTCAGCTTACCTCATTGAGCCTCTGGACACTGTGGCTTGCTCTTCCGGGGCAGGAAGCCCAAAGAGCATTCCAGGAAGCAGACAACTTCCTGTGTGATGAGTCATTGGGCTGGCTGAGGGGAGGTGTTAACGGCTACGCTAGGGGGAGGGGCCAAGTCAAGAACCAATCGGCCCTGGTCGTTCAGGCGGTGCTTGATGATGTCAAAAACTCTATAAGAGGGGAGAGGACAGCTTGAAGATCCTTTTTTCCTTTTCCGGTTGGAGCCAGAGACAGTTACAGCGACAGTTACAGCGACAGTTACAGCGACAGTTACAGCGACAGTTACAGCGACAGTTACAGCCACAGCCACAGCTGAAGCAGGAGCTGCCAGTAGCAGAGCTGACCTACGGGAGGAAGCTGAACAAAGACTTCAGTCCAGTGGGTAATCTTATTACCATAGAGGGGGAAACATGATTTTGCTTTACGCAATCATGCTTCTCTGTAGCCTCCTGGTTACTCTTTCAAGGCGTACTTATTGGGCCTGGAAGCTTTTGATCAATATATCAAAATGGGGTTGCTGGTTCATGGGTTGGTTACTGTGGAGCCTAAATAAATGTTTTGATTCTTCTGCCTTCTACTTTGAGAGTTTCTTATATCCGGCGGTTCCGAACCTTTCAGACATGTTTATGATCCTCTTTGAGATTATAAACTCTGCCCTCCTAATACACACCCCTTCATATTCAACTCACCCTGTGCCCTCTGTCTATGTATATATGTATGTATGTATGTACATATATTCTCTTCAACCACCCCAATACTGAGGAAGATCTCATGAGTGAAAACATCATTTTTCTGTGTAGGAATATAAAGAGTTCAACTTTAATAAGTCCACTTAATAAGTACATTATAATTTCTTTCCTGTTTGTCTTTTCATGTTTCTCTTGAATCTCGTATTTGAAAGTCAAATTTTCTATTCAGCTCAGGTCTTTTCACTGAGAAAGCTTGAAAGTCCTCCATTTCACTGAATGTCCATTTTTCCCCTGAAGTATTATACTCAGTTTTGCTGGGTAGGTGATTCTTGGTTTTGATCCTAGCTTCTTTGACCTCTAGAATATCATATTTCAAGTCCTTCAATCCCTTAATGTAGAAGCTGCTAGGTCTTGTGTTATCCTGATTGTGTTTATACAATACTCAAATTCTTTCTTTCTGGTGGCTTGCAATATTCTCCTTGACTTGGGAACTCTGGAATTTGGCTACAATATTCCTAGGAGTTTTTATTTTGGGATCTCTTTCAAGGGGTGATAGGTAGACTCTTTCAATTTCTATTTTACTGCTTGGTTCTAGAATATCAGGGCAGTTTTCCTTGATAATTTCCTGAAAGGGGGCAGCTAGATGGTGCAGTGAATACAGCACCAACCCTGGAGTCAGGAGGACCTGAGTTCAAATCCAGCCTCAGACACTTGACACTTACTAGCTGTGTGACCTTGGGCAATTCAATTAACCCCAACTCCCTTGCCTTCCTCCCTCCAAAAAAAAAGAAACTGATAATTTCTCAAAAGATGACGCCTATGCTCTTTTTCTGATCATGGCTTTCAGGTAGTCCAATATTTTTTAAATTATCTCTCCTGGATCTATTTTCCAGGTCAGTGGTCTTTCCAATGAGTATTTCACATTGTACTATTTTTTTTTCATTCTTTTGATTCTGTTCTATAATTTCTTGACTTCATATAAAATCATTATCTTCCATTTGCTCCATTCCAAGTTTTAAGGATTTATTTTCTTCAGTGAGTTTTTATCTCTTCTTCCATTTGGCCAATTGAGATTTTTAAGGCATTCTTCTCCTCATTGGCTTTTTGGACCCCTTTTGCCATTTGGGTTAGTCTATTTGTAAGGTGTTATTTTCTTTGGTATCTTGGGGGGGGGGTTTACTTTAGCAAGCTGGTGACTTGTTTTTCATGGTTTTCTTGTATCACTCTCATTTCTTTTTTCAATTTTTCCTCTACTTCTCTTACTTGGTTTTCAGAATCCTTTTTGAGCTCTTCCATGGCCTGTGATCAATTCATATTTTTTGGGGGGGCTTCTGATGTAAGATCTTTGACTTTATTGTCTTCTTCTGGTTGTATGTTTTGATATTCTTTGTCACTGAAGTAAGATTCTATGGTCTGATTTTTATATGCTTTCTGCTCATTTTCCCAGCCAAGTACTTGACTTTTGAGCTCTTTGTCAAAGTATGACTCTGCTCCCAGAGTGGAGAGTGCAGTGTCCCAAGTTTCAGGGTTTTTGCACAGTTGTTTTCAGAGCTATTTTTAGGCACCTATAAATGTTTAGTTCTGTGGTTATGATCCAAGGAGAGGTGTTTACTCCTCTTCTGGTCTGTGCTCTTGTCTGTGAGGGACCTCAAGCACTCTTTCTGCTTTGAAACTGTGAAGATGACTCCCTCTTCACAGTCACTGCAAGCTCTTCCCCATCAATGCTCCTCCTCACTCCAGGACTGTGACCCAGATCCAATCAGGAGAAAACAAGAGAATCCTGCCTCAGCACTGTAAAAAAAGAGATCCCTCTACTCCCTCTCTGATCAGCCACTTGATCCCCCCACCTTCTGTGGGCCTGGCACTCTGGAAGCAGCAGCTGCTTCAGTCACCTCTGCTGCCCCAAAGCTGGGGCCAAATTACATTCTTTTCTCACCCAGGTCCAGCAGAGTTTTCCTATTGACCTGCTAATTTGTCTCTGGTGTTTGTGGGTTGAGAAGTCTGGAAACCACAACAGCTGCCAGGGATTCAGTTCCCTGAGGCCTGCTCAGGCCAATCTGCTCTAGCCCAGTCTATGCTGGCATAGCCCATGCTGGGCTGCACTCTTCTCCCAGAACCATGCAACAGAAATTCTTGTCGACCTTCCGGGCTGTCTTGGGTGGAGACTTGTTTCACTCTGTCATTTTGTGGGTTCTGTAACTCTAGAATTTGTTTAGAATCATTTTTTGCATTAATATGGAGGTATTTGGGCTAGAGTTCAAGCATCTCCCTGCTTTTACTCTGCCATCTTGGCTCTGTCCTTCCAAGGATTTACATTTTGTCCTAGAGAAAAATGGAAGCCAGTGGAGCTGCTGAAGTAAGAAAGCTGCATGGTCAAATCTATGTTAAGAAAAATTATTTTGACAACTCTGAAGGATAGGATGTAATTGGGTGGGGAGAGATTTGAAGCAGGGTTTCCAATTTGGAGATTCTTGCAATAATCAAGGTGAGAGGTGATGATAGTCTAAGTCAGAGGCAGGAGGAAAGTAGGAGAGAGCAGGAAATGATGTCTAGAAGATGATGTGAAAGTGAGAAAAAGAAAAAGGAGTACATTGAATGGTCTTGATTTTCTCAATAAATTAAAATAAAGTCCCTTAGCTGATGGAGGCAAGTCTATAAGGCTTGAGGAAAGAAGAGAAGGTTCACATAACTTTAGTGTGGAGTTAGATAAGGAGACAATTTCCAAAGAATACTATACCCTACTCATAGGTAATTTAATACATTTTTGTGGGACAACATAGTAGCATGAGAGTGAATATAAATTGGAGTGTGAGAGGTACAAGATGGAGGGCAATAAATCAAGCATTCCTACAAGGTGTTTGGGTAAAGAGTAAAGGGATTCTGTTTCTTTCAGTCTTTCAGCTAAAACAGGTAGTAAGATGGGGTTGTAGGAGAATTAAAGAAGTCACAGCAAAAGGAGTTGAATCTGGAGGGAATAAAAGTGAAGGATCTCAACCTAACAGTGTTTTGGAGGATCATGAATTCCATTATTCCTGTGGAAAGGGGGGAAGAGAAATATGTGGCTGTTAGAAGTGATGAGGAATTTATGATGGATTTAATCTGTGGAGTGTTGATTTGTAAGGAGGCCATCATCTTTGGGATACTGTTGTGAATCTATGGACAGTGACTTGACCAACCAGGTATATATGAGTTCCTAAAATGAGCTGACAATTAGGGAAGACTATGGAACTAAGGATGAAATTCTATGACTTTGGGGAAGAAAAGCATTTATGGGTAGATGAAGATTTTAGTTGAATGGCAAGATTAGAGGAACCTGCTTCTGAACAATATTCTTCCCCTCATATACTGTTACATCTAAGAATGATACACTGAAAAAATAGAAGTATGATCAGACAAGATGTATAAAAGAAATACTATGAAAATTAATTAAAAGGGGAAGCTCAATTTCAGTACTTCAGAAGCTTTAACAATGTGAAGAATTAGGATAGATTAAAGAAATAATAGGTGGAGCCAAGATGGCGCTGCAAGGTGGAGCCAAGATGGCTCCACACCGCAGCAGGAACAGGCCCAGGGCAGAAGTACCAGCTATGATTGCAATTGAGCCTTAGGCCTCTCAGCCCAGGACAGGAGTCTGTGACGGTGCAGAGCCTGTGGCCACAGGAGCAGCTAGACCAGAGGTCTCCAACCCATAGTCTAAGGGTTTGAAATTTGCCTTCTTGAACGTCCAGGAGCCGTGATGTCCAGGTAAAATGACTCTTATTCCTCTCTTGAATAAACCCAGAGAATACCACCTCAGGAGAAACAGAAGAGCCAGAAGTGGGGCTTCAGTATTGAGAGAAGTGGGGGAGAGAGCCTTTCCTGTGGTGGCAGAAGGAGACTAGTGCAGGAAGAGAGGTGTTACAGCAGTCCTCACCTCAGAAAAATGAGAGCAACTGAGCCCCAGGGGGGTGGAGCTAACAAACATCATCACCAGGACCCCAGATAAGGCTTTGAACAGCCAGGGGAAGTGGCAGACACCAACACAGTAAACAGCTGAGACCACTCCTGCTGTAGAGCAGTCCTGGGGAAGAGAAGACTCCCAGCAGCAAGACCACCCCTCCTCCACACTTCACAAAACCAGAGGCCATAGAACATGGAGCTAGATCCCAACACAATAAACTTGGGACACAGCACCCTGAGCCTCAGAAACAGAGATCCGCTTTAGAAGCCAAGAGGGAAAAAACACCATGACAAAACACTCTAAAAAGTCAAAGACCATTCAGTTGTATTTTGGAGACAGGGAAGATCAAAATACCAATTCAGAAGAGGACAGCATGGACACTACACCCACATCTGAAACCTCAAAAGGGAAAGTGAACTGGTCTCCAGACCAGAAAGCATTCCTGGAAGAACTCAAGGAGAACTTTAAAAACCAAATTAGGGAGGTAAAAGAAAAACTGGAAAAAAAATTCACTGAGGAAAACAAATATTTAAAAATTAAAATTGGTGAGATAGTTAAAGAAAATCAGAATATAAATGGAGAAAATGTCTCATTGAAAAGTAAAATCAATCCAATGGAAAAGGAGATAGAAAAGATAAAGGAATTAAAAAAACATTAAAAAATTAGAATTGGTCAAGTAGAAGCTAATGACTCTATGAGACATCAAGAATCAGTCAAACAAAATCTAAAGAATGAAAAAATAGAAGGAAATGTGAAATATCTGATTGGAAAAACAACTGACCTGGAAAATAGATGCAAGAAACACCAGCTAAGAATTATTGGTCTACCTGAAAGCTATGATGAAAAAAGAGCCTGGATAGTATCTTCCATGAAATCCTTAAGGAAAATTGCCCAGAGGTCCTAGAACCAGAGGGTAAAATTGTCATCAAAAGAATACATCAATCACCCCCTGAAAAAGATCCCAAATTGAAAATTCCAAGAAATATTATAGACAAATTCCAGAACTACCAGGTAAGGAGAAAATACTGCAAGCAGCTAGAAAGAAACAATTCGAATATCATGGAACAATAGTCAGGATCACGCAGGATCTTTCAGGCTCATGTTAAATGACAGGAGGAATTGGAATATGATATTCCAAAAGGCAAAGGAGTTTGGATTACAACCAAGGATCAGCAAAATTGAGCATAATTTTCCAGGCAAGGAGATGGACATTCAATGAAATAAGTGAATTCCAGACCTTCCTGATGAAAACGCCAGAGCTCAATGGAAAATTTGATCTCCAAATACAAAACTCAAGAGAGACATAAAAAAGTAAATGAGGGAAAAACACCCTAGTTAATCAATAAGGCTAATTAGCTATATCCTTATATATGATTATTTTCTTTTATATATGTTTTATATGTCAATCTTGAGAATAGTATACTTATTATGACAATTGAATGGATATTCATAGACTGTGGGTATCAGCATAAAATAACTGATATAATGATTAAAATATATAATTAAGAGATATAAGGGGATGGTTCTGGGAGAAGAGGTACAGAAGTAGTAGAAAATGGTGAATTACATAACATAAAGAGACAGGAAAACATATTGTAGTAGAGGGAAAGAAGGGAAGAAGAAGAGAAGTATTTGAGCTTCACTCTCATTGGATCTGGTTCAAGAAGGGAACAATATACCCTGATAAGTACAGAAATCTAACTTGTCCTACAGGCAGTAGGAGGGGAAAGGGAAAAAAAGGGAGGGGGTGGTCAGATGGGAGCGAAGAAGTAGGGAGGGTAAAGCACTAAGATAAGGGAGGGGAACCAAGAGGGAGGGTAAACTGAGGAGGGCGGTGGTCAAAAGCAAAACTCTGTTGAGGAAAGGAAGGGAGAAGGGAGAAATAAAAGCATAAGGGAGGGAGAATAGGATGGAGAAAAAGACACAGATAGTAATCATAACTTTGAATGAGAATGGGATGAACTAGCCCATAAAACGGAAGTGGATAGCAGAATGGATTAAAAGACCATAATCCTACTATATGCTGTTTACAAGAAACATATTTGAAACAGGGGGATACACACAGGGCAAAGGTAAAAGGCTGGACTAGAATATATTGTGCTTCAGCTAAAGTAAAGAAAGCAGGGGTAGCAATCCTAATCTCAGACAAAGCAAAAGTAAAGATAGATCTAATTAAAAGAGATAAGGAAGGACACTACATCCTGCTAAAAGGCACCATAAACAATGAAGCAATATCATTATTTAACATATATGCACCACGTGCTATAGCAGGCAAATTCACAGAGGAGAAGTTAAGTGAGTTACAGGAAGAAATAGACAGCAAATCTATAATAATGGGGAACCTCAACCTCCTCCTCTCTGAACTTGGTAAATCTAACCTCAAAATAAACAAGAAAGATGTTAAAGAGGTGAATAAAATTGCAGAAAAGGCAGAGATGATAGACCTCTGGAGAAAACTGAATGGGGATACAAAGGAATATAGTATTTTTTCTCAGCGGTACATGGCATATGCTCAAAAATTGACCATGTACCAAGGCATAAAAACCTCACAATCTGTTGCAGAAAGGCTGAAATGGTCAATGCATTCTTCTCAGATAATGATACAATAAAAGTTATTTTCAATAAGGAACCATGGAAAATAAGCTAAAAATTAAATGGAAACTAAATAATCTAATTCTAAGAATGGGTGAGCCAAAGAACAAATAAGAGAAACAGTTAATAACTTCATTCAAGAGAATGACAATAATGAGACAACATACCAAACCTTATGGGAGGCAGCAAAAGCAGTCTTTAGGGGATGTTTTATATCTCTAAATACTTTCATGAATAATATAGAGAAAAAGAAAATGAGTGAACTGGGCATGCAACTCAAAAAGCTGAAAAAAAAACAAATTGAGAATCCCTAACTAAATAGCATGTTAGAAATACTGAAAATAAAAGGAGAGATTAATAAAATTGAAATTAAGAAAACTATTAAATTAATAAATAAAAGCAAGAGCTGGTTTTATGAAAAAATCAATAAAATTGATAAACCTTTGGTCAATTTGATTAAAAAAAAGAAAGAAGAAAATTAAATTACCAGTATTGAAAATGAAAAGGGTGAATTCACCTCCAATGAAGAGGAAATTAAAACAATAATTAGGGATTATTTTGCCCAGTTGTATGACCACAATTTTGACAACCTTAGGGATATGGATGAATATTTACAAAAATATAAATTGCCCAGGTTAACATAAAAGGAAGTAAAACACCTAAACAACCCCATCTCAGAAAAAGAAATTGAGCAAGCCATCAATGAACTCACTAGGAAAAAATCTCCAGGGTCAGAAGGTTGTACATGTGAATTGTATCAAACATTTAAAGAAAAATTAATTCCTATACTTTATTTGAGAAAGCAGGTTAGGAAGGAGTCCTACCAAATTCTTTTTAAGACACAAATATGGTATTAATACCCAAACCAGGAAGAGTCTAAACAGAGAAAGAAAATTACAGACCAATTTTCCTGATGTATGTTGATGCAAAAATTTTAAATAAAATATTAGTAAAAAGATTGAAGCAACTTATTAGGAGAACAGTACACTACAGCCAGGTAGGATTTATTACAGGAATGCAAGGCTGGTTAAATATTAGGAAAACTATCAGCATAATTGATCATATCAACAACAAAACTAGCAGAAACCATATGATCATTTCAATAGATACAGAAAAAGCCTTTGACAAAATGCAACACCCATTCCTATTAAAAACACTAGAAAGTGGGGCAGAGCCAAGATGGTGACTGGAAAGCAGGGACTTGCTTAACTCTCCCCCAGGTCCTTCCAAACACCTGTAAAAAATGACTCTGAACAAATTCCAGAGGTACAGAATCCACTAAATAGGAGAGGGAAGCTCCAGCCCAGGACAGTCTGGATGCTCACTGGGAAGGGTCTATCGCATGGAGCTGGGAGCAGAGCAGAACACAGCCCAGTGTGGGCCACACCAGGACCAACCAGACAGTGAGCCGGGCGGAACAAGCCATAGGGCCCTGAATCACTGAGCTGTGGCAAGTACCAGACTTCTCAGCCCATAAACACCAAAGACAACAGAGCAGGTTCGTGGAAAAACTGCTGGATAGGAATGAAAGGATTGCATGGTCAGCCTCAGCCCCCAGGGCAGCGGAGGTGGTGCAGCTGTGTGGCTGCTTCCAGAGCTCCAGCTGTGGTTGGTTCCAGCTCCAGGCCCACCCTGTGGGAGGAATTAAGTGGCAGATCAGAGTGGGAGTGCAGAGCCTGCTTTGCATTGCTTGGATCTGTGTCACAGTCCGGGTTGGCAGTTCTTGTGGGAGGAGGAGCACTACAGTGGCAGAGCTTGCTATGCAGAAGTAGCTCTGAAAACAGGAGCATCATCACTAAAGCTTGGAAAAAAGCACTCTCTACACTACAAGCAGTCATACCCTGACTAAAAGCTCGAGGGTCAAGTAATTGGCTGGGAACATGGCTAGGCAGTGAAAACAGACTCAGATTCAGACTCAGACTTTAGAATCTTTTTTTTTGGTGACAAAGATCAAAATGTATAGCCAGAAGAAGTCAACAAAGTCAAACAGCCTACATCAAAAGCCACCAAGAAAAATATGAAATGGTCTCAGGCCATAGAAGAGCTAAAAAAGGATTTGGAAAAGCAAGTAAGAGAAGTAGAGGAAAAATTGGGAAGAGAAATGAGAGTGATGCAAGAAAATCATGAAAAATAAGTCAATGACTTGCTAAAGGAGACCAAAAACATACTGAAAAAAATAACACCTTAAAAAATAGACTAACTCAAATGGAGAAAGAGTTCCAAAAAGCCAATGAGGAGAAGAATGCCTTGAGAGGCAGAATTATCCAAATGGAAAAGGAAGTCCAAAAGACCACTGAAGAAAATACTACCTTAAAAATTAGATTGCAGCCAGTAGAAGCTAGTGACTTCATAAGAAATCAAGATATTATAAAAACAGAACTGAAGGAATGAAAAAGTGGAAGACAATGTGAAATATCTGATTGGAAAAACCACTGACCTGGAAAATAGATCCAGGAGAGATAATTTAAAAAACTATTGGACTACCTGAAAGCCATGATCTAAAAAGGGCCTAGACATCATCTTGCAAGAAATTAATAAGGAAAATTGCCCTGATATTCTAGAGCCAGAGGGTAAAATAGATATTGAAAGAATCCACTGATTTCCTCCTGTAAAAGATCCCAAAAAGAAAACTCCTAGGAATATTGTTGCCAAATTCCAGAGCTCCTAGATCAAGGAGAAAATTCTGCAAGCAGCCAGAAAGAAACAATCTGAGCATTGTGGAAACAAAATCAGGATAATACAAGATATAGCAGCTTCTACATGAGGGGATCAAAGGGCTTGGAATATGATATTCCAGAGGTCAATGGAGCTAGGATTAAAACCAAGAATCACCTACCCAGCACAACTGAGTATCATGCTCCAAGACAAAATATGGACTTTCAATAAAATAGAGGACTTTCAAGCTTTCTCAGTGAAAAGACCAGAGCTGAATAAAAAATTTGACTTTCAAACACAAGAATCAAGAGAAGCATGAAAAGGCAAACAAGAAAGAGAAATCACAAGGAACTTACTAAAGTTGAACTGTTTTGTTTACATCCCTACATGGGAAGATGATATGTGTCATTCATGAGACCTTTCTCAGTGTTAGGGTAGTTGAAGGGAATACACACACACACACACACACACATACATACATATATATATATATATGTGTATATATATATATGTATATATATATACATATATATATATATGTATATATATATATATATACATACATATATATATATATATATATATAGAGAGAGAGAGAGAGAGAGAGAGAGAGAGAGAGAGAGAGAGGGCACAGGGTGAGTTGATTGTGAAGGTGATGATATCTAAAAAATAAAATCAAATTAAGGAATGAGAGAGGAATATATTGAGAGAGGGAAAAAGGTAGAGATATAATGGGGTAAATTATCTCTCATAAAAGTGGCAAGAAAAAGCAGTTCTGTTGGGAGGGAAGAGGGGGCAGGTGAGGGGGAATGAGTGAATCTTGCTCTCATCAGATTTGACCTGAGGAGGGAATAACATATACACTCAATTGTGTATCTTACCCCACAGGAAAGTAGGTGGAAGGGGATAAAAAAGGGGGTATGATGGAAGGGAAGGCAGATAGGGGGAAGAAGTAATCAAAAGCAAACACTTTTGAAAAGGGACAGGGTCAAGGGAGAAAATTGAATGAAGGGGGACAGGATAGGATGGAGGGAAATATAATTAATCTTTCACAACATGAGTACTGTGGAAAGGTTTTGCATAATGATACACATGTGGCCTATGTTGAATTGCTTGCCTTCTTAGGGAGGATGGGTGAGAAAGGAAGAGGGGAGAGTATTTGGAACTCAAAGTTTTAGAAGGAGATACTCAAAAAAAAGTTGTTTTTGCATGTAACTGGGAAATGAGATATACAGCCAATGGGAGATAGAAATCTATCTTGCCCTACAAGAAATAAGGGGAAAGGGGATGGGGAAGGGAGTGGTGTGACACAAGGGAGGGGTGACTGGGGAACAGAGCAATCAGAATATATGCCATCTTGGAGTGGGGGGAGGATAGAAATGGTGAGGACATTTGTAATTCAAAATCTTGTGGAAATCAATGCTGAAAACTAAAAAATATTAAATAAAAAATACAGAATTAAAAAACACTAGAAAGCATAAGATTAAGTGGAGTCTTCCTTAAAATTATAAATAGCATCTACCTAAAACCATCAACAACCATTATTTGTAATGAGGATAAACTAGATGGGTTCCCAATAAGATCAGTGGTGAATTTCCAATTTTTGGTCACCATAAAAAGGGCTGCTATAAATATTTTTGTACGTTTGAGAACTTTTCTATTTTTAAGGATTTCTTTGGGATACAGACCTAATAATAGTACTGCTTGATAAAAATGTATGCACAGATTTATTGTCCTTTGGCCATAGTTCCAAATTGCTCTTCAGAATGGTTGATTCAGTTCCCAACTCCAACAATACATTAGTATTCGAACTTTCCCATATCTCCTCCAAATTTATTATTTTCCTTTTTTGCCATATTAGCCAATCTGACAGGTGTGAGGTGATACCTCAGAGTTGTTTTAATTTTTATTTCTCTAATCAATGGTGATTTAGAGCATTTTTTCGTATGATTATATACAGCTTTAATTTCATCAAAAAACTGTTCATCTCCTTTGACCATTTATCAAGAACAAGAAGAAGAAACTTATCACTTTTTGCAGATGATATGATGATTTACTTAGAGAATCCTAGAGAATCAAGTAAAAAACTTCTTGAAATAATAAACAACTTTAGTAAAGTTGCAGGATATAAAATAAAAACACATAAATCTTCAGCATTCCTATACATTACTAGCAAAGCCCAACAGTAAGAGATAGAGAGATTCCATTTAAAGTTACTGTAGACATTATAAAATACTTGGGAGCCTACTTGCCAAGACAAACCCAGGACCTATATGAACCTAATTATGAAACACTTTTCACACAAATAAAGTCCGATCTAAATAAATGGAAAAATACCAGTTGCTCACGATTAGGCCACTAGAATATCTAGGGAATTAATTAAAAGAAATGCTAGGGAAGGTAGGCTACCCATACCAGATATTAAACTGTACTATAAAGCAGCAGTCATCAAAACTACTTGATAGTAGCTAATAAACAGAGTCGTGGATCAGTGGAATAGGTTAGGTACACAAGATGAAGTAGTCAACGACTACAGCAATCTACTCTTTGCTAAATCCAAAGAATCCAGCTTCTGGGATAAGAATTTACTATTTCACAAAAACTGCTGGTAAAATTACAAAATGGTAGGGCAGAAACTGGGCATAGACCAATATCTTACACTGTATTCCCAAGTGAAGTCAAAATGGGTTCATGATTTAGGAAGAAAGGCTGCTACTATAAGCAATTTGGGAGAGCAAGGAATAGTTTACCTATCAGATTTATGGGAAAGCAAAGAATTCATGACCCAACAAGAGATAGAGAGCACTACAAATGCAAAATGGATAATTTGGATTATGTTAAATTGAAATGTTTTTGTATAAAAAAAGCCAATGCAACAAAGATTGGGGGGGGAAGCAGAAAATTGGCAGAACAATCTTTACAACTAATGTCTCTGGTAAAGGCCTCATATGTAAAATATACAGGGAACTAAGCCAAATTTATAGGAATACAAGTCATTCTCCAACTGATAAATAGTTGAAGGACATAAATAGGCAGTTTTCAGAGGAAGAAATTAAAGATATCTATAAGCATACGAAAAAATGCTCGAAATCACTACTGATTAGAGAAATGCAAATCAAACAACTCTTAGGTACCGCACCTCCCCTGTCAGATTGGCTAAAATGACAAAATAGGAAAATGACAAATGCTGGAGAGGATATGGGAAAATTGGAACACTGTTACATTATTGATAGAGTTGTGCACTGATCCATCCATTTTGGAGAGCAATTTGGAACTCTGCCTAAAGGGCTATAAAAATATTCATACCCTTTGACCCAGCAATACCACTTCTAGGGCTGTATCCCAAAGAGATCACACAAGTGGGAAAAGGACCTGTATGTACAAAATATTTATAGCTGCTCTTTTTATAGTAGCAAAGAATTGGAAAATAAGGGGATGCCCATCCATTGGGGAATGGTTAGACAAGTTGTGGTATATGAATGTCATGGAATACTATATATAAGAAATGGGGAAGACACAGACTTCATAATATCCTGGAAAAACTACATATAAAAACT
This sequence comes from Trichosurus vulpecula, assembly GCF_011100635.1. Lineage (NCBI taxonomy): Eukaryota > Metazoa > Chordata > Mammalia > Diprotodontia > Phalangeridae > Trichosurus > Trichosurus vulpecula. The sequence continues at coordinate 92,187,678 of NC_050576.1, read as the reverse complement.
ATATATAAAAACTGATATAATGCTGAGTGAGTGGAGCAGAACTAGGAGAACATTATACACAGCCACAGATAGATTGATTCTGTGATGACTAACCTTGATAGACTTTGCTCTTCTCAGCAATACAAGGTTCAAAGACAACTCCAAAGGACACATTCATGATGGAGAGAGCTATCTACATCCAGAGAAAGAACTATGGAGTCTGAATGAAGATTGAGGCAAACTATTGGATCTCCTTTTTTTCTTTTTCTTTTTCTTTTTCTTTTGTTTTTGTTTTTGTTTCAAAGAAGAATGATTCATTACATTGGTATAATTATTCTTTACAACTTGACTATTGTATAAATAAGTTTAGTGTGAAGGTATATGTAGAAGATATGTTGGATTCCATGCATTCTTGGGGAAGGAGGGGACAATGGGGGGAAAAAATCTGGAACTCAAAATCATGAGGAACTGAGTGTTGTAAACTAAAAATAAAAAATCTTAATTGAAAAGAAGAAAAAAGAAATAATATATGTAATGAAAACCATCAGAACTTTTAAGGAAAAATAGAGAATTTTTGAACTAACAAATTAACTTAGAAGGGGCTGGGAAAGGATAAGAAAGGAAAGGCAAATAAATAAATAAAAGAAAAAATATATAAGTAAAATACTAATTTTTTTGGAAGTGGTAGGCAAATGGGATAAAGAAAAGGAAAAGTTATATTAAAGATCTTTATGTGAAATTAATTTCAAGGTAAGATTACTAATTTAAGAGAGGGAAGAATTTACAAAATCTAAAATAATATTAAAGAACCAAATTAGTAAAATAAAAGCCTGTCTCTCACAATAATATATGTTAGTGAACTCAGTAGTATAATAAAATAAAAGTGGTAGAACATAAAAAAATCATATTTTTTTTAAAAAAAAATTATTCTATGTTACTCTCTGGGAGAGAATGCAGAAGGGACAATGGAGGGAGGGAGAGAGACAGAGAGAGCGAGACACAGAGAGAGAGACAGACACACAGAGAGACAGACAGGGAGAGAGAGAGAGAGAGAATCTACTAGAGAAGACAAGAAGAATTGGGATTGACTATACAAAAAAAGAGATTAGAAAAGGGAACTCTTGTTGAACGGTTTCAAATTCTTCAATAAAATAAGATACACACACATATTTACATATGGCCACTTTCATCATTGGTTCAGGCTACATCTTATCCATATGTCCATCCCTTCCAATTCCCATGTCCTCCCATGTTTCTTCATGAGATTATGCCAAAGGTGACCAAAACTTTCCTCTATGCCTTTTAATATTCTCTGGCGATATCATTTCTTCTTACATTATTTTTTCTCACACTCTTTTCCACATGACCTTTTTTCAAACAACATATTTGCTAAATGAAACTTTTTATAATGTCTTAAGTTTAAGTGTGAAGTATGTAATACCTATATGTGTGTACATATGTGTATATATACATATATGGGCATTATATATATATATGTATGCATATGTGTGTTATACTCTGCAGACACCCAATGTGCAAGAATGCAGGTTTGAGTCATTTGTGATTTTAATTCTTCATAGAATGTGGTATTTCATGATTCATGGTCATATAGTATCAATACAAAAATATTTATAATCATTAGGCCTAGAGAAAAAAAAAAGTAAAATGTAATCGAATCAGCATAGAACCAGGAATTAAATTATCACAAATATCAGCTACAAAATTGCTATAGGTGATGACCCCTTCACTAGAACTCAGTCAAAAGAAGCAATAAAGTTGATGTGAGAATAATTAACCTTTGAAAAGCGTTATTATAGATCTCATTTTATTTCATCTTTAGAATAATCACATGAAGCTGGTAGGTAAAAGTAATATCATCCCAATTTTACAGATTAAGGAACAGGGTTTCTAATGATCACACATATATTAACCAGCTGAGGCAAAATTCTAGCCAGTTTTTCTGACTCCAAGCACAGTACATTTTTTAGTGCACCACTAGAATTTTGACTATCAAAAGACAATGAATGGAAAGAAAACATGTTAGAAGACATCATTCAGAGAGTAACAAAATGTAAACATTGACAAAGAAATGGAGTTAGTTTTTAAAATGGGAAATAGACAGAAGACTTTGCTGCAACAGAATCCTTAATCAGGTCCCCAGAGAAACAAAGTTGAAAGGGGAACAGAATGTAAGAACATAGAGACAATGTGAAATACAGTCATAAAATACTAAAGTGGGGGAAGGAGGGGTGGAGCTTGTGACAAATAAAATGTGAGGAAAACAAGGGAGATGAGTACCAATAAAACTACAAAATAAAGACTAAGGTAACATACAGTATCTTTCTCTATGAATGAAAATTTAAAAAACCCTTACATCATTTTCAAAATAAGTACAGAACAGACAAAACTCAACAGATAAACAAAAGAATAGAAAAGCAAAAAAAAATCTACATCACATCCAAAGACTGAACATTATAGCAGAAATAATATCATGCAAATTACTAGATCAAGATGAGGGGTTTTTTTTGTATTTATGCTTACAAGGCCAATTATTTAAGATGTACTACTTTAATTATGGTCATTAATGGCCATTAAAATGTTGAACTCTGAACACCACAAGTTTTAGATTTTATAGAACATTTTACAGAAGTGATTTGGTTAGTAAGTGATATTCTAATCCCTGTCAGGTATAAAATGGTGTCCAAATCGCTGTCCTTTCCCTTTAGGACCATACAGTTTGGTAAGGGAGATAATGCAGACTATAGGGATTCATATGTCATAAATATCATTTAAATACAGGATGACCAAGGATTAATGGAGTGGCTATGCCCTAAAAGCTAGATAGGATAGGTGCATGTAGAGATTGAGTAGGAGAAAGGCATGACCATGAGCCCGAAGACAAAACAAGAAAAGAGAATTTGTAAAAACGAGAATGGTAAATAGGGTACAACTAGAGTTCTGGAAGGGGAAGGGAAGGTAATAAACGTTTATACAGCACCTACTATGTGCCAAACACTGTACTAAGGCTTTTTTATTGAATATCTCATCACTACACCTCTGCAAGGTAGGTACTATTATTATCTCCATTTACCATTGAGGAAATTGAGGCAGCCACAAGTTATGTGATTGGCCTAGGGCCATACAGCTAGTAAGTGCCTAGGCCGGATTTGAATTCAGGTCTTCTTGACTTCAGGCTCAGAGTTCTATCTGGGATAAGCTCTCTGAGGATGTGTAGAGCGATGAGTAGAGAGACAAGAATGGAAATTAGGAGAATGTCCATATTTAGGAAAGAGAGAAATGAATTGTAATATTGTTGGGAAGAACAACTAAGGGTATTTTATCAAAAGGAAAGTGTGGGAAATGATTTCCATAAATCTCATGAGTGCTGGCAAGCAAAGCAGAAATACCAGGATTTTATGGACTAAAAAAATGTCATTGGATTAAACATTTACAAGGTCATTGGTGACCTTTCTGGGTGTTGTATGGTAGGGAAGGAAGCCAAATTAAATGGGGGTAAAATGAGGCAGTTGGTAAAGAAATGTAGAAAACAAGTCTAAGCTACTTGCTAAAAGAGTTTAGTAGTGATAACTAAAGAATTTAGGTCAAATTTTGTCAAAGTAGGGAGATGGAAGGATCTATGCAGATTTTGGAAAATGTTGGTCAGAAAGAGCATAATGAAGTACACAATCTCAACAAGTGCTTTTATATGAGTATATTATATATATGTACATGTATATACACACCTATATACATATATACAGACACACACATACATATATACACATACATACATGCATATACACATAAAATTTTCATTACCTAACATATGATTAACATTAACATTTAAAAGTAGAGAAAACGGGGCAGCTAGGTGGCGCAGTGAGTAGAGCACTGGCCCTGGAGTCAGGAGGACCTGAGTTCAAATCCGGCCTCAGACACTTGACACATGTACTAGCTGTGTGACCTTGGGCAAGTCACTTAACCCCAATTGCCCTGCCAAAAAACAAAAAAAAAATAAAAAAATAAAAAATAAAAATAAAAGTAGAGAAAACAATAGCTAACTTTTGTGTTACTTCCCATTGTAATGGTCATCACCTGCTAACAATGCAATGTTTAAAAAAGATGCTGAATCAAATTCTACAGAATCAATTCACAATTTCCAGGTATATTAGCAAATAATCGATTGTATAGCTGTCAGAATTATTGGCATTAGAGTCATCCAGAAGCAAGGCAAATGGCGTGAACGTCTGATATTAATTCTGTATCAATACAATCAGCTGGACATATTCAAAGTCATCATGAAAATGATGAATTAAAACATAAAGTAGTTTATAGATGCTAAATTTTAGGTTACCACTTAGCTTAATGCTTCCTTTCCATTTTTTTTTAACAATGATGATGATGATGATGATGATGATGATAACAACTAACAATCATAAAGTGTTTTAAAGTTGCATGATTTCCTTTAAACTTTGCACCAACCCAGTGTGATGGGTGCTATCAGTATTATTATTCACATATTGCAGATGAGGAAACCAATGTTCAAAGAAGTGAAATGTATTATCTCACTTACCTAACTGTAAGCTCCTAAAGGGAAAGGACCATTATCTAGACAACATTTTAGACAGAACAGGGTTATAGAATGTTTTAGCATCTTTTTGCATGTAGTAGGTGCTGAATAAATATTTGTTTAATGAATAACCAAATCATTACTATGAAATGAAGGTTCTATAAAATTCAAAACACTTGTGGGATCCAACTATAGCTCAAACTTCTAATGACCATTAATGACTTTAATTCAAGTTGCTATTCATTCATTTAGTCGTGTCTGACTGTTCATGCCTGCAGGGTAGCATTCTGTCCATCGTGTTTTCTTGGCAAAGATACTGAAGTGGTTTGCCATTTCCTTCTCCAGTGGATTAAGGTAAACAGAGGTTAGGTGACTTGCCCAGGGTCACACAGGAAATGTCTGAGAATGGATTTTTAGTTCAGGTCTTCCTGATTCCAGGCCCAACACTGTATCCACTGAGCCAGAAAGCTGTCTCCTCAATTAAAGTACTACATAACAAATAAATTATTGGCTTAGGCATCTAATAAATGACAGGGATGGGATTTAAACTCATGTCTTCCTGATTTCAAGTCATATGCCCCCCACTCCCTTAATAGGATTAGGATTAATGTGAATGCTTTGATGAGTGCATTTACAAAAGATACGTCTATTAAAAATAAATATTTTAAGGAGGGTATGCTTATGATTCTATTTACTTGAATTTTGTTTAGATGTCTTATGTCAAAGCACTTAAAGTGAGAAATAATTTTCAATTATTTAATTATTCTCAATTAATATTCAATTAGATATATTCAAGGTTTGTACTCTGTGTTTAGCTGTGGATGAGAACTACAGGAATACAAACATTTTTTCCTGCTCTTGAAGAACTTACAATATAATTGGGGAAATCTATTTAAGTAATAGTTTCACTATACTCAGAACTAGTCAGACTATGATAACTACAGGTTTTTTGACATATTTTAAGAGAGATATTGGTAAACTAGAAACAGTTCAAAGGACATAAAGCAGGATGAGTAAGGCTCTGGAATTTGTCACATGAGGAAGAACTGAAGGAACTGGGAATATTTTGTCTGGAAAAGCTGGGAAACAACTGCCTTCAAATACCTGAAAGGCTATCTTGGAGTAAAAAGATAAGTTATATTCTTAAAATCAGGTCTTTGTCTTTGGGCCTCTTCTTTTTATCTCTACAAACTCTCAGCAAACTTATGGACTTCCATTGCATTGTCATCTCTACTTAGATGACTCACTCATTACACACACATACACACACTCACACTGTGTTTATGTTTATATATGTAGGCAAAATATATAAGCATATATTTACATACACATATATACATATATTATATATTGTCACAAACTTCTTCCTGAAATTCTGATATTTACAACTAACTGTCCACTGGTCATTTGTACCTAGATATCCTCCTGACATCAGAAATTCAGCATTCACCAATTTAAATCATCATTTTCAATTCAAAAACTAGTTCCTCCCTTAAATTCTCTATTTCTGTACATAGAACTATCATTCTCTCATTCATCAAAGCATGAACCTCAGTATTTGAGAGAACAGACTCAGAGGCCATGTACATAAAACGAATCCCCACTAAATATATCCCAAAGTAGATATCCAGGTGACCCTAGAAGATTTTCAAGGACAGGGTAATTACTTACCACACATATTTTACATCTTGTATTTATAATTTTTTGTATTATAGTGTGACCTTGCATCTATTCCTCTCAACTGTCATCTATTAGATTCAGTTCAGCATTGTAATCTTTCAAGGCGCATTTGGATCCTGACTCTCTCTTTTAGTGTGTTACATCTCCCCCAGGTTTTTTTATCTTCAGATTGGATGAGCATAATAATTATGAGTTTATTAAAGTTATTGATAAAAATTTTGTGGATCATAGGCCCAAGCAGAAATCCCTTGGGTGCTTTGTGGAAGAGCTTAAGCCATGTTGATATAGAGTCATTGCGTTAACAACTATTCTCTGACACTAGTCATCCGATTAGTTCTGAATTATTGTCTAATCTATATATTTCCATCTTATCCACAATTATGTGATAGCATATGATAAATTTTATCAAAGTTCTGTTAAATTCTATGTAAATTATAACCACAGCATTCCTTTTACCTACTCATTTGGCAAAACAATATAAAAAAAGGAAATAAAACTTTAGATTCATTTTGACTCCTCCCTTTTTCTCCATCTCCCCCAAATTCAATCATGCATCAAGTCCTACTATTCAACCAACATGATCTGCATTTCATTTGTCTTCCACCAAGATTATTATGAAAGACTAATAAATGGTATTCCTATTTCTAATCAACTGCTTCCTAATACATAGCTTTGATCGTGCCACTCCACCCCTAAAATGTTCAAATGGTACCCTACTTTCTGATAAATAAATTCCAAACTTCTTAATTTATCATTCAATATCTTCCACAATCTATTTCCAGTCTTGCTTTCCAGGCTTGACTTATATGATTCCATATCATATACCCTTTTGCCGTTGCCCAAACATCTCCCTTTTTTTGCATGTTTTGTCTTTGTCCTTACTCCTATAATATTTTCCTCTGTGCTTCAATCTCTGTTAATTAAAATCATTTGCATTCTTCAGAGTATATGACAAATGTCACCTTCTTCATGTAGTCTAAAGTAGAAATGATAATAACACTATGGAGAATTCACAGACAGAGAAACCAATTAAGAAACTATCATAATTGCCCAGGTGAAAGTCATGGAGAACTTGCTATAGAACAGTTGCCATGTGAATGGATAAAAGGGAACATGTTTTCTTTTAAAATGCTTGGAGATATAATCAAGCAAGAATTAGCAAGTAATTGGATTAGGGAATAATTGAGGATCACTCCAAGGTTACAAATCTGGGTGATTTGAATGATCATCATGCCTTCACCTTAGCTTTGGAAGTTTAGATGTGGGCCAGGGTTTATTTGGAAGGGGGGGGTGGAGGCATTGAGCTTACTTTTCAATATAATAATTTTGAGATATGAGAGGATATCTAACTGGAGAGTGTTACCATGCTGGAACTAAACTTTAAGAGAGGGAAGACAGATACATAGGTTTGCTTTAAATATTACAATTGCATCCCTGTAGATAGTCGTGATCACCATTGAAGAAAGTAAAAAAAGAAGACTACAAGAATGGACAAGGTCTTGGTTCACAGCTATATCTATAGGATAGGAAATACACATCAAATCAGTCAGATAGCCAGGAGGAGGAATTCAAGTCAGTAGTATCATAGAAGTTAAGGGAGAAGAGAGAAGAGGCTCTACACAAACCTATGAAATCATCTGTGTAAGCATAGTAAATGAATTAACCTTGACCAAGGATGGTGGATGACATTTACTTGAATGGGATCATGAAGAGAATGAAGAGAGAAAGTAGAGGGAAAATACCATAGATAGTCTAGAGGGAAACCCCCATTGGGGAGGAATGAAATAAGTGATAATTCTGCAAAGGAGAAAAAAACATTCAAACATGCAGGAAGAGAAGCAGGAGAGAGAATTATCATGGAAAGGATCCAGGCAGAAGGTTAGTCAATAGTGTTAAAAGTTGCTGAGATAAATAGATAGATAGATTAAATAGATAGATGGATAGATGGATAGATAGAGAGATAGACAGACAGATGGCTGTCAGGTTGGATATATAAGTCACAAATGTGGCTATATGGATATGTGTGTATACATGTGTGTATGTACACATACATATGCATATATGTGTACCTATCAATATACACACATGTACATATATGTCTACATAGACAAATTTTTATACATTCATTTGTTTATTCATTTATTGGGGTTGTTATTTTTTGTGTTTTCGTTTCTTTAAGGGACTTTTCAGGCAGCACAGTAAGTGGTTGGTAATATTGATGAAATTCATTTGTAAGTCAAGTGCAAGCAGCTGGTCAGATTACAAATGATTGATCTAACACACTCTTCTTAATGATCTAAATAACCAGACCACAGACTGGCCATTTATTGACCGATTAACTGCAGAGCACTCAACCATTCTTGTGGGTTGAAACAAATTCAACTCCCAAAACCATAGAATCGATGGAGTCATGGAGATGAATCCAGGGTAACCAAAGGTTAAGGATACAAAATTAGTAGTACACATCGTGCTAATTATCAGAGGGGGATATCAATAGAAAGTAAAAATAGATTTGGTCATAGAGAGATGTATTTAGAGATAATATCTCAGATATCATGCAATTCAAATCCTCCAATTCCTCCCTTCATTTTACACATACAGAAATTTAAGCCCAGAGGGAAGAATGGCTTACCCATTGCTACAAAGCTTTTAAGTGGCAGCTCGGGGATTTGAACTCAGGTTCTCTGACTCCCAATCTGTTGTTCCTTCCACAATATCATATTGCCTTCCTAATGGTGGCTTAAATGCAATTTTGATAAAATCATACTTTAGGGACTCAAAGTTGGAGAACTGACTCAATGGACAATAATCATCACTGGCAGTCTTTTTGGTTCTTTAAAAATTGAAAAGTATTTCACTTATATAACCCCAGTCACAAAGCCTACTGGTGTGGAACACTCTCTTCTTTGATGGAGATGAATGCCTGTCAGATGTAAACCCCATAGGATCCTGGATTTTAAGCCATGGTGACCTTGGAGACAGGATTTAAATGAGATAGAGAAGCAGTCAACTAGGCTATTATGGCAGCCCTGAGAATCCAATGTACCTGGGACTCAAAGCTTGATGAGAACATGAAGTTTCCCAATGAGCTCTGCCATATCTCACAGAAATGAACTCTTTCTGTTCACATAGTAAGTATCTGAGGTGGAATTAAACCCAATTCTTCCTGACTCATCATAGTTCCTCCATAAAGGTTTCACAAAACCCAACTAATCTGCCATTAGTTGGTATAGGAGAATAAATTAAATGAAGGGATGAAACCATGTGTTATGCAAAAATAATTGTCATTATACAATGGCAAACAGAAACAGAAGAAATTACTGGAGTTTCAACTTCTAGTAACTGAAGACCAACAGAACCCAACTGGTAATACCTCCAGGGAGTGAGGATCTTAAGACAAGTAGGCTGGAGTATTACTCAAGGGGCTACCTTTGAAAACAGAAAATCAAAATTGTAAACCTAATCCTTGCTCAGGACATAGAATCTCAAAGTTGGGGAGGATTCAGAATTCTAGTCCAAGCCACGCTGGAACAAAAACTAATCCCTACAATATACCCACACAGACATCTATATGCCTTTGGAATACTAGGATAGGAAGCAGAGCAATTTAGTGACTATTGAAGAAAATTCAGCAATAAAACCAAGATAATGGAATAAAATATTGCTATTTTTTTACTCACCTGGTTACTTTATGGACATATCCTCCCCAAAAAATCCATTTTAGTGATAGAAATCTTTCTATAATAATATAGATTTCAGCATTTTAGTGTTCTCTATCACAAGGTTTGCTTTGTATTCAGTTTGTATAAACAGAGGGAAGACATATACAAAGGGTAAACCTTTATCCTTTGTTTCAGTGTTATAAGAAAATTAGCAGGATATGTGATTATTCAGAGCAAAAAAGAGAAAACATATTTGAGGCAAGAAGAACTCAGGTGTTTACTAGTCTACTAGACCACCAAACCAGCTTTTTTTTCTTAATTGGACTTTTTTGAATTATGAAAAAAATAATGCTATTAATGCCGAATGGGAAAACATGAGAAAGAAATTCTAAGAGAATTACAGTATGTGAAAATGTAATGCTTTATTAGAAAAATAAAACAAATGTGAAAAATTACATGGGCTAAAAATTATAAAAAATGAATTTTCCTCAATCAACATTAGTTTGTCAGTGCGGATTTTCAAAGAAGTCATGCCTTTGAATATTTTCATCATCATTCACTTCAAGTGACTTTCCAAGTGAAATGAAATGACATTTGTTTTCAATTTGGTGTATACTAACATTGATTAAGTACCTACTATGGGCAAAATGCTATGCTAAGCATAAGCTGAGCTATGTGACCTGGTACAGGCCTTGTCATGAAGGAATTTAAAAACAAATACGTTGGAAATGGTATGTATACAAATCCTTATAACACAAGAGAAGAATGATGAATTCAGCTACAAGGAAGGAGGTACTATAGAAATGAAGACAGTGAAAGTGAAGACAGAGAGAAATCTTTTTTCAGTGAAGGAAGAAGGAAAGTGTTCACAGAAGATGCAACTTCTAACTTAGTCCTTGAAAAAAAAAAGGGGATCTAGCAGTTTGTTGGAAGTTTTTTATACTTTATTTGGTTGTATGTTTGTTTGTTTGTTTGTTTTCCAGTGAGGGGTGATGAGGGGTTTGAACATACTAGAAATGAATAAACATGAATAATAGGCAAGCAATTATCATAAAACCCAGATGGATTAAGATGAAAATTCATCTAGTTTGATGGAAACATGGAGTATGTAAAGGAGGATAATATGAAATAAAAGGCCAACATTAAAGTTAAAGAGGGGCTTGGATTTCAAGATCTGGACATATAAATTTTGTTGTTTTAAATAATTTTCAGGTTTTCTTGAAGGAAAAAAAGTTTAATGTTCATAACATGACCACAGATTAAAAAATAGTAAGGAAAAAGGATATTGAGACTTAAGTTGTCATTAGGTCAATATGTATTTTATAATATTGAACAAAAACCAAATGCACTCCTACTTTACCTGCTTAAGGGACACAGCACATAATATATGAAAAATCAACTTGTAATTTGTAATATACCTATAAAATTATCTTTAAGGCATTACTAAAAGAAAATTATATTCTCTATTTATTGATATTATGTTTTTATCTCTAGCCCCCGTTTGTAAATAAAGGTGAATAATCTATCAATAAATATCCACGCTGTATTTTAAAAATATTTTGTTGGTATAAAATGCTTAGAAAAAGTGTCTTCATATAGCAAGTCTGACCAACTTCCACCAGCAAGCATGGAATATTGTTCCTTTGCACAATCTGACCATTATTTTGTCTTTTATTTTTACAGTTAGCAAATCATAAGCACTCAGCTAACAGAAATAGGCCACTATCTTTGGCCTCCATAATGACAAATTGCTGAGTACAAGGGAACCCAGCTAATGTACAATCATTTCTAAACTACGAAACCAAGTGGCGTGGGCACACCTGAGAGTTAGAGTACCAACTAACCCAGGATTTAATGTGTTTTTAAATGTTTGCATTAAAATAAACCTTTTTTGGTTGTTTCATTCAAGCAGCTTGCTTGGGCAGATGTGTTTGTTCAATCTTTAGAAGAGTTAGCAGCTGTTCAAATTCAAAAATAATAGCCATGGGTGATTTTAAACAGGAAACTTGACAGTTTATTTTCCAAACTTACTCTCTACTAAGCAGCTGGGCAGCCATAAGGCACACTAACCTCAAATGGTGCCAATTAATCGCCATGCATATTCAAGCTACTTCAACTATGGGTCTAGAAATAGTGCCCTAACCTCCAATTCATCAGATTCCATTTAGAGAATTTTGTAGAGCCTTATCACCTTTCCCAACTCAAACAGTAGCCACTTACAAGACTTTATGTCACACGTTTTTCCTTCTAATGATAACAAAACAACAACTAGAGTTTATATAATATTTTAAGCTTTGGAAAGTCTTTTGCATATGTTGCCTCCTTTGATAGTCACAACAACCCTGTGAAATAGGTACTACCATTATTCTCATTTCACAGATGAATAAACTGAGGTGTATAAAGATTAAGTGACTTACCTAGGGTCACAGAACTAGTAAGTATCTGGCTTAGAATTCAAACACAGATCATTCTGCCTCTAAGGTCCAGCACTCTATCTGCTGCTCCACCCAACAATCTCTGTAGTAATTTCATTGATATGGTTAAAAGTTCCATTAATGCAAATCACAACACTTCGATGCGTTAATAGAAAATTTTCTGTGAATTTCTATGGCCAAGTAACTATCATTTTTTGGCCAACTATTTCAGGTTTCTTATTTACCATTTTAACTTTTATAATATTAATTCACTCAATGTTTTAAAGTTCATACTTTTTTTCAGTAAATGCTTGTGGAGGCTTGTTGGCATATTAGATTTTCTATTCAATTTAATTTAATATGCATTTAGTGGGTGCCTGTTATATTCCAGGCAATGAACTTTATGTTTGGAATACAAAGACACAATTGAAATATCTCTGTTTCAGCTTAAGGTACACACACACACACACACACACACGCATGCATGCACACACATGCATTCACAAGCATGAACATAACCATAACTATATAGAACACTATAACTTTAGTTTTCTTCTTTTTCATTAAAGTGAATGTCCAGATCTAAGAAGGAAAGAATACAGGGTCAGATCTAAGGAAATAGATGAGAATTGCTCATCCCCATCAATGCTGCCATTGAATAAAATAATCACCAAGTAACTATTAGAAGTTTTATGAGTCTGATTACCATAATCTCTTTAAATTTCTCTGAAAACTCCCAGAAGGCAAACAAGATGGTGAAGGATCTGAAAATTATGCATTGTAAGAAATAGTTAAAGGAATTGAGGATAATTACTCTGCAGAAGGAAAGACATTGGGTGGAGAAGGACAACATGATAGCAATCTTCAAAAACTGGAAGGGCTGCTTCAAGGATGAAGGATGGAAGAGGATGAAAATGGTTTTGTGCTTCATCCAGAGGGAATAATTAGGATGAGCAGGTGGAAGTTAGAGAAAAGCAGATTTTCATCAAAATTAAGAAAATGTTTTCTTATTGAAACCATAGAACAGTGAAACAGACTGCTTCTTTGTATGTCGTAAGATTCCTGCTAGTGGATCAATTGCAGCAGAGTATGGATAACATGAAGATGATGATGATGATGATGATGTTTTTGCATTGTTGTTGTTACAATTATTGTTCTTCTAATCAGTATTGGTGTTATTTACTTCTAACCTCAAAGAATTTCTTTAAAGTATTTGTCCTTTCTGCAGAATTCAAAATAGTGACAAGATAATGCTAATTGTGGGGCAGTTACGTGGTTCAATGGATAGAGTGCTGGGTCTGGAGTCAGGGAGACTCATCTGCCTGAGTTCAAAGCTGGCCTTAGACACTTACTAGATGTGTGACCCTGTTTGCCACACTTAACTCTCTTTGCCTCAGTTCCCTTATCTGTAAAATGAGCTAGAGAAGGAAATGGCAAACCAATCCAGTATCTTTGCCAAGAAAACCCTAAATGGAGTCATAAAGAGTTGGACACAACTGAAACAACTGAATAATACCAATGCAAATTGTGAAGTAACTCTCTAATAAGAACAATCCCAAAATTATAAATAGATATTTTATAAAGGAAACCCACAGCTATAAATACTTATCTTGACTAAATATGAACATAGCCTAAAAAGAAAACTTGGAAACAATACTCCATGACCCCAAACAAGCATTTTAGAAATGTTTATCAAACTTTAGCAAATTTATTGATGTCATTTCTAACACACTGGGAGCCACACTGAAGATAAATCCCCCAAATAATTCTCACTTGATTTGTCCTTTGCTTAAACCAAGAGATTAAGTTGGGATTCATAGTCTGGTAAGGGGTCCATGGTTAGGTTTCAGTGGATCCATGAATTTGTATGAAAAGTTACATCTTTATTTTCAATAACCTCTAACTAAAATTGTTTGAAAACATTATTCTATAAACAGGTCCACAATGACAATAAAGACAACAAAAATAAGTGACACCTGTCTTAAGCTCGTCCATATCAAAGCTCAGTCCTTATGATACAGATGTGTGGTGCTATAGAATTTTATACATTGCAAATATGGAAATTTCACAAAATGATTTCTTTAAACTTTTACCCTTGCCCTTTCTCTCACTGCAAATTTTGATTTGGGCAGAACTTAATTACTTTATTCAATTACAGTCAATTCTCATGTCACTATAATTAAATATTCTCTAAAACTAACATAATCCCCTAAGCATCACCTGTCATAATTATTGCAAATGCTATAAAGGAATGGTTAATGAATATCTGAAAAAGAAAGCAGTCATCACAAAGAGTCTTCATGACTCAGCATGAAAAGAGCATTCTGGATTAACCTCACATCCTTTTATGATAGGGTTACTAGGCAGATAGAGCAGAAGAGTTGTCGCACACCTAGATTTTAGTAAAGTATATAGCAAAGTTCAAAATGCTATTTTTGTGGAAATGAGAAGGAAATATGAACTATTTCATACTGCAGTTATGCATATTGAGGAATAGTTGGAAAGATGGAGACAACAAGCAATATCAAGAATTTTTGTGTCACTTTACAATATCTCCGATGGAATATGATTGGCCCTATGCTGCTTAAGATACCTATTCATTAATTTCAATAAAAGGATGGATGTGGTGCTAATTGAACAGGAAGACAACACAAAGCTGGGTAGTACTGATATCACATTAGTTGGCAGAGTAAAAATTCAAAAGGAACCTGACAAGTTTGAAGTTTAAATTGAATTGAAAAACATGATATCTAATACAGAGAAATAGGAAATCCTACATGAGTTCAAAAACTCAGATTCATTAATAAAGGATAAAGAAGGCTTAGCTAGACACCAATTAGTCTAAAAAAGTTTGGGAAGTTTTAATAGATTGGAAGCCCAATATGAGTCAACAGTGCAATGATAAGACTTCAGAAAAGCTAATGCAATCTCAGACTACATTAAGAAAGGTGAGCATCTTCTTGCACCAGCAAGGTTATCATCCCAGTATACTCTGCCTTGTTCAAACTACATGTAGATAACTGTTCAATTATGGGTGAGACATTTTAGGAAGGATATCAATGAGCTGGAGAATGTTCAAAGGAAGGCAACCAGAATGATACAGAGCCATGGGCCCATGCTATATGAGCATTCTTTAAAGCTCTTAGGGATGTTTGTCTTAGGGTGGAAAAATATTTAGGGACATGATAGCTGAGAGCTATCATTATTCAATATGTGAAGAATTGTCACAAAGAACAAGGATTCAATTTTTGGTGTTTGATGCTAAAAACCAGAAGTAGAAATAATGGGCAAATGTTTCAAAGACACAAATTTGGGTTTCATTCAGAAAAAAAATCGTTTCCTAATAATTAGAATGCTCTAAAAATGGAATGCACTTCTTCAAGAGGTACAAGTTCTCCAATTGTAGAGGTCTTCCAGTTAGATAAAGATGACAATTTGCCAGGAAAATTCTAGAAGGATTTCCTGTTCATGTATGGTTTGGACTACTCTCTGGGGTCCTTTCCACCTCTGAGATTCTGTGATCGTATGATTGATATCTACCATAGGTTCTTTCACTTCCATTCATATGGAAGTATAATATATCTCTCAAGGAAGTACTGATCTCTTTAATCAGATTTTTGAGCAACTCTCTCAGTGTTAAAACATTAGAATTATGGCGGCAGGTAAGCAGGGACTAGCATGAGCTCCCTACCGAGTCCCTCCAAAAACATATAAAAAATGGCTCTGAACCAATTATAGAATGGCAGAACCCACAAAACAGCAGAGGGAAGCAGGGCTCCAGCCCAGGACAGCCTGAATGGTCTCTGGGTGAGGTCTATCCCACACTGAGTTGGGAGCTGGGAGCTGGGAGCTGGGAACGGAGTGGAGCAGAGCCCAGCCTGGGCGTGGACCAACCAGACCAGAAGCCGGGCGGAGGGGGCCCTAGCGCCCTGAATATGTGAGCTGCGGCAGTTACCAGACCCCTCAACCCACAAACACCAAAGACTGCGGAGAAGGTTAGTGGGAAAAGCTGCGGGAATGGAAGGAGTTTGTGGTTCGGCTTCCAGCCCCTGGGGCAGCAGAGGTGGGGCAGCTACAGCTGTTGTTGCTTCTGGCCCCAGGCCCACCTGGTGGGAGGAATTAAGTGGCGGATCAGAGCAGGAGTGCACAGCCTGCTGAAGATCTAAGCCCACTCTGGATTGGGGGTTCTTGGGGAAGGAGCAATGCTGGTGCGGCAGAGCCGGCACCTCCCTCCCAAATGTGGAACTTAGAACTCTCTAGTCTACAAGCAGTCATACCCCACTGAAAAACTCAAGGGTCAAGTTAGTTGGCTGGGAATATGGCCAGGCAGTGAAAACACACCCAGATTCAGTCTCAGACTTTGGATTCTTTCTTTGGTGACAAAGAAGACCAAAGCATACAGCCTAAAGAAGTCAACAAAGTGCAAGAGCCTACACCAAAAGCCTCCAAGAAAAATACGAACTGGTCCCAGGCCATGAAAGAGCTCAAAAAGGATTTGGAAAAGCAAGTTAGAGAAGTAGAGGAAAAATTGGGAAGAGAAATGAGAAGGATGCGAGAAAACCATGAAAAACAAGTCAATGACTTGCTAAAGGAGACCCCAAAAATACTGAAAAATACACTGAAGAAAACAACACCTTAAAAAGCAGACTAACTCAAATGGCAAAAGAGCTCCAAAAAGCCAATGAGGAGAAGAATGCCTTGAAAGGCAGAATTAGCCAAATGGAAAAGGAGGTCCAAAAGACCACTGAAGAAAATAGTACTTTAAAAATTAGATTGGAGAATTAATTTCTGTAGCTGGCATACAATGACAAAAATATCATTTTTTCATCTTTATCAATTTTGGACCTCTTTTGCCATTTGGGTTAGTTTATTTTTAAGGTGTTATTTTCTCTAGTATTTTTTGGGGTCTCCTTTAGCAAGCTGTTGACTTGTTTTCCATGACTTTCTTGCATCACTCTCATTTCTCTTCCCAATTTTTCCTCTACTTCTCTTACTTGATTTTCAAAATACTTTTTGAGCTCTTCCATGGCCTGTAACCAATTCATGTTTTTGTTGGAGGCTTTCGATGTAGGAGCTTTGATTTTGTTGTCTTCTTTTGGTTGTATGTTTTCATCTTTGCAACCAAAGTAAGATTCTATAGTATGACTTTTTTTCACTGTTCATTTTCCCAGCCAATTACTTGACTTTTTAACCCTTTGTTAAGGTAGGACTCTGCTTTCAGTGTAGAGGGTGTACTGTCCCAAGCTTCAGGGGTTTTGTGCAGCTGTTTTCAGAGATACTTCTAGGAACCTATAAATTTTCAGTTCTTCCAAGGTGGTATGATCTAAGGAGAGTTGTTTACTCATCTCCCAGCCTGTACTCTGGTCTGTGAGTGACCACAAGCACTCTTTTTTGCCTTGGAACTGTGAGGAGGATTTCCTTTCCATCACTCTGACAAGCTCTACCATAGCAGTGCTCCTCCTTTCCCCAGGACCACTCAGGACTGCAACCCAGATCAAAGTACTTCTAAGTTGTCTTTGGCATTTGTGGGTTGAAACATCTGGAAACCACCACAGCTGCCAGTGATTCAGTCTCCTGAGGCCTGCCCCAGGTTTTCTGGGGCCCAGGTTGTGCTGCCATTTTGCACAAGACTGAATTCCTCTCTCAGACTGGTGCAACAGACCTTTCCTGTCAACCTTCCAGGCTGTCTTGGGCTGGAAATATTTCACTGTAATTCTATGGATTCTGCTGCTCTAGAATTTGTTTAGAGTCACTTTTTACAGGTATTTGGAAGGGTTTGGGGGAAAGCTCAAACAAGTTCTTCCTTTTACTCTACCATCTTTGTTCAGCAGCATCTTTATCAACTTTGTATAAGATTTTATGATTAATTGCATATTATGTCAAGATTATGCCAATTGAATTACAGGCAGATGTTTTTTGGCATATTCTGCAGATTTGTTTATTTATACCATTTCAATTTCTAGAAATTTGTAATCTCATCTCCTTCCCCTGTTACAATATTATGTATATGTGTGTATGTGCATATCGATGGATGTATACATATACATATACTTATGTCTGTGTGTATATATTTTTTCATCCTTTGAAATTCTGGGCTTCCTACCCCCATTTTTCCACCATCGTGTTTCCATGGAAATGTTCTATAGAATTTTGTCATGTTCATTAAACACTTTATACTACCATAAACTTATTTAAAGAAAACCTACTTTAGGGGATAACCTACATTATACTTCCTTTTACTTTACATATCTACAACTATGACGGATATTTCATGGGATGGGAGGAAAAGAAGAAGAAGAGGCTCTGATGTGGCATGTATTCAAGGACAATTCTGTAAAAAGTATATTACTTTTAAAATATATATTTGTCATAATTAGTGCCTCAATTTCATATCACTATGTTAACATATTAGCCTTATGAGTCCTCCAAAGAAAAATCTATTTTGGGATGGTAATTATTTTTGTTGAAAATAGTCTAATTCTATATTTTAAAAACATCATATATTCCAAAGATTGCTTTATACTTGGTCTTTTTTCTGGAATTTTTTTAAATCACCAGTGGTCTAAATCATTAGATCTTTGACCTAAAACAACATTTTAATGGTACTTTCAAAAATTAGTATAACACATTTGGATTTTATTAAATGGCATGTCAGTTTGTACATGTTTTAAGAGTATTTGGGGACATATTTTTCTGGTTCCTGTGAAATTAGTTCATTAAATGACATTTTGTGAGTCATTTAATGTACCATAAATGTTTTGGTTTTAAATTTTTGATACTCATTAAGAATGATTGTGTGTGTTTTTTACATATAAGTAAATTAAATTTTAAAAAAAGATTTTAATTTTGTTTGAAATTCCAAATTTCAGAGAAATAGTCAATATCACCTTGAATAAAGTATTGTTTTTTTTTTCTTTCTAATGTTATCTGGTATATTGAACAAAATCTATTTATGTTATATTTCTTTTTAAAACATTCCCACTTATGTGGAATCAAAGGGGCAGAAAAGGATGGTATATCTCCCCAAAGTTTATTTTGTTACCATATGGTTTGATTCCAAAACATTACAGTTATTTTGTTCACTTTAGCAGGAAGATTCTTTTAAAATAATCACATAGGATGCAGACCAATTTAAATTTTAATGCCCAATGGAAAGACTTTTTGGGATAATCACATTATAACCTTCTTCAAAGGTATCTTCATCAGAAAGAAGTTGGTCAAAAGGGGGGGGGCTTTATTTCATTTTTTATTATTTTTAACAGAAGTTTATTCTAGCTTAGTACTTTTTTGGGGAAATTTTAGGTTTTTTTTTCCAATTAGCATTTATTTTTACTCCTCTCCAAACTACTCCCACAAAAATATGTTTAGTCAAATAAAACATTTCCTACGTTTCCCATGTCCAAAAATTTATCTTTCTATATTTCAAGTCCAATGTCTCTTTCAGAAGTCAAATAGCATGCTTCATCATTAGACCTCAACAAACATGATTGTTCACTACACTGATAGTTTAAGTCCTGTAATTTTGTTTGTTTTTACAATATGGTTATTATTATGTTTTTTTTTTCTCCTGGATCTACTCATTTCCCCATGTATAAGCTCATATAATTCATCAAAGGTTTCTTTGTAAATTTCACTTTCATTACTTTTATCACACAGGAATATTTCTTTATATTCATATGTCTTAATTTGTTTATCCATTCTTCAATTGATAGATCCATTCTTAATCTTCAGTTCTTTTCCATAACATAAAGAGTTGTAATATGAATATTTTCATACCTACAAATCATTTACCTCTTTCTTTGAGTTATAAGCCTACTAGTCAAAGAGTATGCATAACTTAATGACATGTGGAGCATAGTTCCAAATTGTTTTCCAGAACTTTTGGGACAATTTACTATTCCATCAACAATGCATTGATGTGCCTGTTTTATTACAGCCCCTCAGAAATTTACAATTTTCTCTTTTTGTAATTTTTGGCAATCTGATGCATTTTACATGGAACAGTGAAAGTTGCTTTAATTTACATTTTAAAATTATGCATGTGTATTATTTATTTAAGATATTCATATTTTATTCATTTTTACTATGACTATTGATAACTTTGATTTCTTCCTTTGAAAACTGCTGATTTGTATCATTTGACCATTTAACAGTTGAAGAATAGGTCCTCTTTTTATACATTTGAAAGTTCTTTATGTATCATGAAAATGAGACTTTCACAGTAAAACCTGTTGCAAAGATTTATTTCTCAATTAACTGTTTCTCTTTTAATTGTAACTGCAGTGGATTTTTTGAGCACTTAAACATGTTATAGATTAAAAACGTTCTTTTACTCTTCTGTACTCTCTACTATTCTTTGTTTCATCATGGACCAATCTAGTATCTATAGATCTGAAAGGTCATCCTCGCTCCTCTAATTTGTTGTGTGATCTTTTATATTTAAGTTAGACATCCATTTGCAGCTTTTCTTGGTATATGATATGGGGAGTTGTTCTAAACCAGAGATCACCATCTTGTTTTTTTTAAAAAAAACTTTTAATAACTATTTCCACATATATGGTTTCTGTTGTAATCCCATATATTTTACATTTTTCATTCAAAAACTTTATTCTAAGAAAGACTCCAAGAATTCTCCAGACTGCCCTAGGATTCTATGGGATAAAAATGGTTAAGAATTCTTTCTGTCTCTGTCATTCTCTGTCTTCATGTCTGTCTCTCTGTCTAAATCTCTATGTCTTTCCCTGCCTCAGTTTCTATCTGCCTGTCTATCTCTGTTTTTCTCTCTCCTTTTACATAATTGTAGTATAATTGTTGGAGCTTTCCATTCTTTTATTGTGGTTATTGCCAATTCTTGTGTGTCCTGACTGTTGACACTTGAATTGTTTTCTGGGAGATCTTTTCTATTTTCACTTTACCCTCTGGTTCTAATAGGTCCAAGTAGATTTCATTCATGTTCTTTCGAAATATGGCATCCAGGTTGTTTTGTTGCTCGTGGCTTTCAGGTAGTCTGAAGATTTTTAAACCTGTGCTACTGTTCAGTTGTTGCTGTCATTGTTTTTTAATATTAGGTATATTATATTTACTTTCAATTTTCAGTTTTAATATTTCTTGTTGTCTCATGAATTCATGAGCTTCTTTTAGATCCATTGTAATTTTGGTGAGTCTTTTACTTTAATAAAGTTCTCTGCCATTTACACAAAGATGTCAATTATCCTTCAAATTCTTTCCTCTATCTGTCACATTTTTTCTAATTCTTTCCTCCAGAGGTATTATTTCATGTAAAATATGGTTTAAAAACTTTTGCTTCATTTCTTCCAGGAATGTCAGTTAATACTGTGGTCAAACTATTTTTATTTTTTTGATATTATGGAGCTATCATCTTTTTAGTTTATATCTGGGGATCTCTTGGTTTATAACAGTTCTTTACCATGGTCATCCTTGTTTACTCATTCTTCCAGCCTTACTTCGTAAATTGGGATTTTGAGTTGAGGCCAATCTCTGTTGACTTTTTGAGGAATTTTGGGCCTTGTTTGTATGGATTTGTATCTTTAATGTCCTGATGCTACTTTCTTTTGACACTGCCCAATCTTAGGAGTGACTGAGACTATGGATCTGCTAGTTTTTACTGTGGTCTAAGTGGTCTGATTTAGGGCAAAGTGTGGTTTCCTGGGGCAACTAGGTGGTGCAGTGGATAGTGTCCTGGGCCTAAAGTCAGGAATATTCATATTCTGGAATTCAAATCTGGCCTCAGATATTTACCAGGCCCTAGGCCAGCCACTTAACCCTCAGTTTGTCATCTGTTTAAAAAAAAAGCTGGAGAGGCAAATGGCAAAATACTCTTTATCTTTGCCATGAAAATTCCAAATAGAGTCACTAAGGGTCAGATATGACTAAAAATGACTAAACAACAGCAACATTTCTTGGTCTGAAATTTGTAAGCTCTTGACTCTTCTTTGGGGCTCAGTGTCACAATTGCAATATTGATCCTGGTTTAATCTACAGGTGCTGTAATAATCTTTGTAGTATTTATTTAAAACTTTTGCTTCTATAGTCATTGGGCAAATTACTCTATAATTTCCTTTCTCTGTTTTGGCTCTTCCTGGTTTAGGTTTAAGCCCCATGTTTGTATCACAAAAAGACTTTAGTAGGACTCCCTCTTTGTCTATTTTCCCAAACAGTTTATGTAGTATTGGAATTAATTGTTCTTTAAGGGTTTGTTAGGATTCATTTGTAAATCCATCTGGCCCTGGAGATTTTTTCTTAGGGAGTTCATTGATGACTTCTTCAATTTCTTTTCCTAAAATGGGGTTACTTCAGTATTTTATTTCCTCTTCTGTTTATCTGGGAAGTTTATATTTTTGTAAATATTCATGCATTTTACTGATTGTCAGATTTATTGGCATACAAATTGGACAAAATAGCTTCAAATTATTGCTTTAATTCCCTCTTTATTGGTGGTGAATTCATCCTTGCCATTTTTGATACTGATAATTTGGATTTCTTATTTCTTTTAATCAAATTACCCAAAGGTTTCTTTTTTTTTTCATAAAACCATCTCTTAGCTTTATTTATTAGTTCAACCATTTTCTTAATTATAATTTTATTAATCTCAACTTCAATTTTCAGAATTTTTAATTTTGTACTTAATTGGGGATTTTTGATTTGTTCTTTTTTCTAGTTTTAATTTATTGATCTCCTCTTTCTCTATTTTATTCATGTAAGCATTTAGAGATGTAAAATTTCCCCTAAGAAATTCTTCGACTGCATCCCATAAGTTTTGATATATTGCATGACCCTGATTCTTTTATTCTCCTCAATGGTGCCCCAAAGTCTCTGACTAGGCTAGAAAAAATAATTTACTGTGGTTTTTCTATGGATTTCTCATCAATAGTTAGATAATTTTTTTTCTTGGAGCAATTATGGAAGATATCAATGCTGTACTACTTGTTCCCACTCTACCAAGTTTACCTTTCTCCCAATTCAGTCATTTAGAAGGCTGAAGCAATCACCAAATTGATTTAACCTTGTACCCTGGGGGGACACAGCTTAAGATCATCATATTGGCTTAAAAAATATCACAAAATTTAGAATCTGATATGTGAAAAGAACTTCTGAAGGTATCTACTACTACCCATGCAGAAATCAAGACTCCTTCCCAATATGATCAGAGGAGAAGCAAGGATGCCCTTTATTACTGCTATTATTTAATACATTGTGCTGGAAATGTTAGCTATAGCAATAAGAGAAGAAAAAGAAGTTGAAGGAATTAGAATATACAATGAAGAAACAAAGATATCACTCTTTGCAGATGATAAGATGGTATCCTTAGAGAATCATTTCAAAAACTACTTGAAATTACGTACAACTTTAGCAGAGTTTCAGAATACATAAATCATTAGCATTTCCATATATCACCAACAAAGTCCAGCAGCAATCGATAGAAAGATAAATTCCAGGGGGCGGAGCTAAGATGGCAGCTGGAAAGCAGGGACTTGCCTGAGCTCCCCCCGCCCAAGTCCCTCCAAAAACCTATAAAAAAATGGCTCTGAACAAATTCTAGAGCCGCAGAAGCCACAGAATAGGAGAGGGAAACAGGGCTCCAGCCCAGGACAACCTGGATGGTCACAGGGTAAGGTCTATTACATGGAACTGGGAGGAGAGCAGAGCCCAGCGTGAGCCATGCCCAGACCAACCAGACCAGGAGGCTGGCAAAACAGGTCCTAGCACCCTGAATCAGTGAACTCTGGCAGTTACCAGACTTCTCAACCCACAAACACCAAAGACAACAGAGAAGGTTACTGGGAAAAGCTGCTGGGACATAGTGAAAGGAGGTCGCAATTCGGCCACCACCCCAGGGGCAGTGGAGGTGCTGCAGCTCTGAGGCTGCTAACAGAGCTACAACTGCAGTTGCTTCTGGGCCCAGGCCAACCTGGTGGGAGGAATTAAGTGGTGGATCTGAGCATAAGCACAGAACCAGCTTAGATCTGAGTCGCGATTCGGGTTGGCAGTTGTTGGGGGAGGAGAAGCACTGGTGTGGCAGAGCTTGCTGTGTAGAAATAGCTTGAAAACAACAGCACAACCCCTCAAGCTTGGGACAAAGTACTCTATACTCTGCAACAGTTATACCCTGACAAAAAACTCAAGGGTAAAGTAAGTTGGCTGGGAACAGGGCCAGGGAGCGAAACGGACTCAGATTCAGACTCAAAGACTTTCTTTGGTGACAAAGAAGCCCAAAACATTTGGCCAGAAGAAGTCAAAGGTCCTATATCAAAAGCCTCCAAGAAAAACATGAACTGGTCTCAGGCCATGGAAGAACTCAAAAAGGATTTGGAAAAGCAAGTTAGAGAAGTAGAGGAAAAATGGAAAGAGAAATGAGAGTGATGCGAGAAAACCATGAAAAACAAGTCAATGACTGGCTAAAGGAGACCCAAAAACATACTGAAGGAAATAACACCTTAAAAATAGACTAACTCAAATGGCAGAAGAGCTCCAAAAAAAATGAGGAGAAGAATGCCTTGAAAGGCAGAATTAGCCAAATGGAAAAGGAGGTCCAAAAGACCACTGAAGAAAATAACACCTTAAAAATTAGATTGGAGCAGGTGGAAGCTAGTGACTTTATAAGAAATCAAGATATTATAAAACAGAACCAAAGGAATGAAAAAGTGGAAGACAATGTGAAATATCTACTTGGAAAAACCACTGACCTGGAAAATAGATCCAGGAGAGATAATTTAAAAATTATTGGACTACCTGAAAGCCATGATCAAAAAAAGAGTCTAGACATCATCTTTCAAGAACTTATCAAGGAAAATGGCCCTGATATTCTAGAACCAGAGGGTAAAATAGAAATTGCCTCCTGAAAAAAAAATCCCAAAAAGAAAACTCCTAGGAATATTGTCACCAAATTCCAGAGTTCCCAGGTCCAGTAGAAAATACTGCAAGCAGCCAGAAAGAAACAACTTGAGTATTGTGGAAACACAACCAGGATAATACAAGCTCTAGCAGCTTCTACCTTAAGGAATCGAAGGGCTTGGAATATGATAATCTGGAGGTCAAAGGAGTTGGGATTGCAACCAAGAATCACCTATGCAGCAAAACTGAGTATCATGCTCCAAGGCTAAATTTCGATTTTCAATAAAATAGAGAACTTTCAAGCTTTCTCAGTGAAAAGACCAGAGCGGAATAGAAAATTTGACTTTCAAACACAAGAATCAAGAGAATCATGAGAAGGTAAACAAGAAAGAGAAATCACAGGGGACTTACTAAAGTTGAACTGTTTTGTTTACATTCCTACATGGAAAGATGATGTGTATGATTCATGAGACCTCAGTATTAGGGTAGCTGAAGAGAATATGCATATATATATATATATATATATATATATATATATATATATGTTTGTGTGTGTATGTATATATGTATGTGTATATATATTTAGCCAGAGGGAACAGGGTGAGTTGAATATGAAGGCATGATATCTAAAAAAATATAATCAAAGTAAGGGATGAGGGAGGAATATATTGAGAGAGGGAGAAAGGCAGAGATAGAATGGGGTAAATTATCTCACAGAAAAGTGGCAAGAAAAAGTGGTTCTGTAGGAAGGGAAGATGGGCAGGTGAGGAGGAATGAGTGAATCTTGCTCTCATCGGAATTGACCTGAGGAGGGAATAACATACACAGTCTGTTGGGTATCTTACACCACAGGAAAGAAGGAGGAAGGAGATAAAAAGAGAGGACAATAGAAGGGAGGGCAGATTGGGGAGGAGGTAATTAAAAGCAAACACTTTTGAAAAGGGACAGGGTCAAGGGAGAAAATTGAATAAAGAGTAATAGGATAGGAAGGAGCAAAATATAGTTAGTCTTTCACAACATGAGTATTATGGAAGGGTTTTATATAATGATATGCATGTGGCCTATGTTGAAGTTCTTGCCTTCTTAGGGAGGGTGGGTGGGGAGGGAAGAGGAGAGAGAATTTGAAACTCAAAATTTTAAAAACAGATGTTCAAAAAAAAGTTTTTTATGCAACTAGGAAATAAGATATACAGGCAATGGGGCATAGAAATTTATCTTGCCCTACAAGAAAGTAAGGGAAAAGGGATGGGGGGGAGTGTGGTGACAGAAGGGAGGACTGACTGGGGAATGGGGCAACCAGAATATATTGCCATTTTGGAGTGGGGGGGGGAAGGTAGAAATGGGGAGAAAACTTATAATTCAAACTTGTGAAAATCAATGCTGAAAACTAAAAATATTAAATAAATTAAATAAATAAAATTTAAAAAAAGAAAATAAAAACAGTTTGCTGCAAAGATTTTTTTCTCAGTTAATTGAGAAAACTTCATAAAATGTATCCTAGCCTTCTCTGAATACAACCCTTTTGTGATTTTTTGAAGTGCAATACTATCCCATTATATTTATATATTATAATTTGCCTCACTTTTCCCCAGTTGCTGCTTACCTCTCTTGCTTCTAGGTTTTTGGTGTAACAGAACAGTGATAATATAAATGTTTTTGTACCTATAAAAAAAGAAAGATAAATTCCATTTAAAATTTAGACTTAGGAGTCTACCTGCCAAGACAAACCCAGGAAATATAGAAACAGAGCTACAAAACACTTTCCAGACATACAAATAGATAGAAATAAAGTCACATGTAAACAATTGAAAAAAATATTAATTGCTGATGGGTATGCCAAGCCAAAACAGTAAACATGACAATTCTACCTAAATTAATTTATTCAAGGCCATGCCAATAAAACTATCAAAAATTATTTTATAGAGCTAGAAAAAAACAATAAAATTCATCTGGAAGAACAACACTCAAGGATTTCAAGGGAATGAATGAAATAAAAATGAAAGAAGGTGGTCTAGCCATACCAGATCTCAAACTAAAATATAGAGTGTTAATTATTAAAACAATCTGGTGCTGGCTAAGAAACAGATTGGTGGATCAGTGGAATAGATTAGGTACAAATTGAATTATGGTAATTGGCCATAGTAATCTAGTATATGACAAACTCAGTGATTCAAGCTTTGGGACAAAAACACATTATTATTTTTCACAGAATTAAAATGTTTATTTTTGTAACCTCCCCAACAGAGTAAACATAAACTTTAAATAGTAAGACTTAATTAACCACCCCGATAATGCATGTTACTATTTGAACTTTGAAAAGCTTCAGATAACTGTTTATGACTTGTTGCTTATACAAAAATATTTTAATCCAGAACATTCTAGTTTTCAAAAATGACCTCCAGATTTTTGTAGATATAAACTCCAAGTAATTCAGCTTCAGTTACACAGCGGGTGAAAATTTCAGCAGAACCATTTCTTTAACACAATACAAGGAATGAAAAGTATTTTTTGTACCACTGAAAAGAACTTACTTTTGCTATACAAAAGAACACTGCGCTTTCTGTCTCTTAGGGGTGTTCTATGAAAAAGAACTGAATGGCCACTTGACTCTCCAGATCATGTTCGCCTACATCTTCACACCTTCCTTTTTCTCATATTTGGCAGATAGACTATGTAGGTTCTTTATTAGCCTTTTGTGCAAAAACAGCAGACCCAAATGACATAAAAAATACAGAAGCTTTATTAAACGATGTATACCAGCAATCCCATAAGTACTGAATTTCAGCATAATATGCATACTAGATACATAAGTACCATAAATATAATGGAAAAGCAATTGCATCATCTTACCTACTTTTTATGATAGAAAAAAATACTACTCTAGTCCATTGTAGATTGCTTTTGTGAAAGAATTCCTCTAACTCAGTTATTTACACACTAACAGGAAACACATAGTTAAAATTTCTTTTCAGAAATTATGATGAACAAATGATGCTTGTGGACACATTAAGAAAACAAACATTTCACAAGCCAACTTACCCCCATATATATACATAAATGTTGGTGGGATTTCTGCTCATGCCTGATGCTGCTGCTGCTGCAGAGGAGGAGGAGGAGGAGGAAGAGGAGGTATTATTCAAATGATGTTTAGCTTCTCCAAGTTCCCCCTAAATGCAAGCCATAGCGAATGTTTCAAAAAGTTCAACCAGCATGCACAGAAATTTATTATTTGACAAAATCTGCTGAGGAAACTGGAAAACAGTATGGCAGAAGCTGGATATAGACCAATACCTCACACCATATACCAACATAATGCCAAAATAGGTACATGATTTATCCATAAAGGCTGATGCCATGTGCAAATTAAGAAAGCATGGAATAGTTTATCTGTCAGATTTGTAGATAAGCGAAGAATTTAGGACCAAAGAAGATATAGAGAGTATTACAAAATATGAAATTGATCATTTTGATTGTATAAAATTAAAAAGGTTTTGCACAAACAAAACCAATGCAACCAAAATTATAAGGAAAATAGAAAACCAGGGAAAATATTTGCAACAAGTATGTCTAATAAAAGCTTCATTTCTCGAATATATAGAGAAGTGATTCAAATTTATTAAAAAAATTCAAGTCACTTCCCAATTGCTAAATGGTGAAATATATGAAAGGCAGTTTTCAGACAAAGAAATCAAAGCTATCTATAATCATATGAAAAAATGCTCTAAATCACTATTGATCAGAGAAATGTATATTAAAACAAGTCTGAGGTTCCACCTCACACCTATCAAATTGGCTAAGATGGCAAAAAAGGAAAATGTTGAATGTTGGAGGGGATGTGGGAAAACTGGGAAAATAATGCATTGTTGGTGGAGCTATGAACTGATCTAACCTTTCTGGAGAGCAATTTGGAACTATGTCCAAAGGGCTATAAAACTGTGTCTGCCCTTTGACCTAGTAATACCACTGTTAGGTCTATATCCCAAAGACATCCAAAAAGGGGAAAAGGACTTATTTGTACAAAAATAATAACAGTAGCTCTTTTTGTGTTGGCTAAGAATTAGAAATCGAAGGGATGCCCATCAATTGGGAAAGGCTAAACAAATTGTTTAGATGACTGTAATGGAATATTACTGAGCTACAAAAAATGACAAGCAGGATGATTTCAGAAAAACCTGAAAGGATTTACATAACCTGATATATAATAAAGTGAACAGGAGAATGTAGTACACAATAATAGCAATACTGTTCAATGAAGAACTGTGAATGATTTAGCTCTTCTCAGCAATACAATTATCTAAGACAATTCCAAAGGACTAATGAAGCATATCCGTCTCTAGACAAAGAACTGATGTTGATTGAATATAGGCTGAAGTCGGCTATTTTTCACTTTCTTCATTTCATTTTTTTTTCTTTTGAGGTGTCTTGTACAAAATTACTAATATGGAAATGTTTTACATAATGGCACATGTACAATCTATGTTTTATTGTTTACCATCTCAAGGAGTGAGAGGTAAAGGAGTAGTGAGGGATAGAATTTGGAACTCAAAACTTTACATAAAAATTTAATAAAAAAATTGGGGAAAGAGAATCCTCACTATAAGTATTCAACAAGTAGACGCTGACACGTTTGCCCAAAGAGAGCTGATGATGGAGAAACCACAGAGGGAACTTACTCCTATCTACAACACTGATTTAAAAGTTGGAGCATGCTCTGTAAACTTCAGCATTCACAATAGAGATAAAGTTGGAGTTCATCTAGCTCTTCCTTTCTGGTAGCTCTTACAAGAGTTTCCTATAAGTTATTCTTCTTTCAAGCCTGCATGTAAAAATACATTTCTTCTAGTGTTCTTTCCTTACCAAAATCATAGTGTTTATTCCACGAAAACACTACCCTCCAAATACAAATTCCTTGGGTGAAATTTCAACACAAATCTGATAAAATAATAATCACTACCAGAAGCTTGCTAGGTAAGTCAGATGATAGGAGTTTTCTGAAATCTTTTAACCTGAACATCAGCTAATAAGCCCCCTTTCAAGGGAATAATCTTTAATATAATGAATCACAATAAAAATGTACTTAGCTTTTCTACAATTAGAATCATTATTCTTTCAAGCTATATGGAATAAAACTCATGTCTTCCTGAACACATTATGATTTTGTTTTTATCTTTCCCCCAGACCTAAACACCAAGTGCTTAGGAGGTCTGTAGTAACTCTAAGGCAATAACTCACAGCAATAGATTAATTCAGGTAATCCTTTCATCCTCTAGGGGGCTTAAGTATATCATTACACATTACAAATTCAATTACTTTTTTTTGAGCACATCTTCTCCTGACCACAGCTACTCATGTATCCCACAGAGATGATTGGTAAGTATATAGAATGGTTGTAATTGGCCTCTGGTTGCTCCAAAGTTGAATGATACTATGTGGAATCTGTACAGGTTATTCCTGGGGAATAGGTAGAGGGGGAATGTGTGTTATTGCACCTGGAGATAAATATGTTGCAGAAAAGATGAAAGAAAAAAAGTATTAATGAGCATTATTCATATGCATACAGAAAGAAAAAATTACAACTACTAATTTTTCTTTATCTTTTTGTATGTTTGGATAAGTTTACTGTATAAAATATACCCTACAAGGGTCAAATACATGTTATATATAAAGTAGAGGAAAACTCTTTGAACAATTTATATTCTACTGCTATTTAAAAAAATAGTTCACAGACTAGACTCTCTTAGGTATTTTTCAATTATGATTTAAC
The DNA here is from genome assembly GCF_011100635.1 of Trichosurus vulpecula. Lineage (NCBI taxonomy): Eukaryota > Metazoa > Chordata > Mammalia > Diprotodontia > Phalangeridae > Trichosurus > Trichosurus vulpecula. The sequence continues at coordinate 92,156,757 of NC_050576.1, read as the reverse complement.
AATCCTACAGGCTATATGTTAATTTATGGACATGTTTATGAAAGAAATAAAAATAGTAACACCTAATACTGTATAACCATTCATATAATGTCTAAATTCCTCTTAAGAGAGTTACATTGAGATATTCAAAGTGATTGTTTTGGAGAAAATCTGCCATAGGACATGATTTTACCCTCCTTCCTTCTCTCTTTAGGCTAGCTTTAAATTTTTTACAAGTTTCACTACAAAAGTCTTATTTAGAGAACAACTCTGAAACATGTGAAATCTGCATTTGGACTAGTAATCCTTAAAGAACAATGTGGTCATCATGCTTCAATTAGCAGTAACTCTGCCAAAAACAATCTTCAGTACAAATTAAACCATTACTTGAGACATCTTAAATTATTACTAATAAGAAATCATTGTTCTTAATGCACCTTCAGAAGAATATGGTGTGTCAACTCCCCACTGGTTTTTCAAGGTAACATAATTTAATCAGGTATCAACTCTTTTCATATGATGTTGACTCATTTCTAATTAACAGAGATGTACCATTGAAGAACAAAAGCAAAGCTGTGGCAGAGTTCATCCTCTCATTAGGAGGATTATTTGCTTCAGAAAGGAGTCAAGAGTTGTGTTCTTTCAAATCCAAAGAGAAAGGTGATTAAAATGATTTTGTCTCAGAGGTTCAGCTGGTGATTTCAAATTAAAAGTTAAACAGGTTTAGCAGAACCTCTGTCAATGAACCAAAGAAACAAATATTATAATGAACTATTATATGACAGGAAGATTGATGGAGCTTATTCATCTATTTCTAATTTTAAAAACCTTACAAATGTCAGTCCTATTTACCAGTTTTCATTGAAATAGATAAAAATGTAAAGATATTTTACATTTACTCTAAAGATCTTTTGGGCTGGGGTTGTGGGATGAATATCACTTATATTCACTAGCCCACAATTGAAAAATACTTTGTATTCTGAAAAGGAAATGGATTCCATTTGAACTAAAATGGAAAGATTAAAATAGTGATGAAATCACTCCCTAAAGTATCTCCCTACAGTCTTATTTAAAAAAGGAAATCTATTAGGAATGGAGTGAATAAAATTCTGTCCTATATGTATGACTCTGAAACTTCATCTATGAAAGTGACCAAAGCCAGAACTTGTCCTCCAGTAAATTGAAGCATTCACCTATTACCAGGTGAAACCTTAAGGGATTGTTTAACCTTTTGTTTTAGTCAGACTTCTGTACCCAAGTCTTAAAATTTTCATATCACTTTATAATGAAAATCTTGTAGTAAAGACATTTCTTGACCCCACTAAAGTTTCAATTTCAGCCATGCAATCTGAACTCATCATAAGAGGTTCTATTATTAAAATCCCATCTTACAAAGTTAAACTCTAATAATCAAATAATGGTTCTACTCCAATATTCTGTTCCTTGAGCTTTCTGTTGCCCCTTCCACTGCTATTACAAATATCAAAAACGCCAAGTAATCTGTTAGTGGGGAAAATGAATATAGGATTCATAGAATCACAATAGTTCAGAGTTGGAAAAGACTTAAGAGATATCTAGTCCCAACTTAGGATTTCCCTCAGCAACATCTCCCTAGAAGTTGTCACCAAGTCTCTGCTTAAAGACATACATTGATTGCAATCCCACAACTGAATAAAGTGTTATGTTTCACTTTGAAACAATTCCAATTGTTACATATTTGTTTCTTTTGTAGAGGCTATACTGACTTTTCTACAATCTCTACCCATTTCCCTCTTTTTTAATTTCTAAAATCAAACTGAGCAAAGTTTTCCTGCTTCAGGCTCAGCACAGTATCCACTTGTACCCCCTACTTGCCTGCTACATACTGCTAATTTAAAGATATCTTAGAAGTTCAAACAGAGAAAAGCAAAAACTGTGGAAGTAACTATCTTTCTTACAACACAGAATTCAAGAAATTCGGTGGAAAATAATTGCTGTTGCCTAAAAATACTGTGAAAATGTTAATATGCATGTAGTATTTATAATCAAAGAATTAAATTAGAACAAGTCAAACCTATGAAAGCTACTTGCAACAGCCCTACAAATTATGATAAAGTGAAGGACTGATTTCACAGATCAATTGATATGTGCACTGTTGTACATGTATGCATATTTTCTTTTTTGTCTTTTCCCCACTGTATCTGAAATATATAGTATTACATAACTATTTAAAAAATAATTTCAGCAATTTTTTGTTCTGAACTTTTTAAAAAAGGCATTATTCTCTGAAGACCCTATTGCATTTTCTAGCAGCATATATCTTTGGTTTTCTTGTTTCCCTCAAGATAACCACCAAAAATGAAGGCAAGGATACAAGGGAAACACACGTACTTTTATAGATATGCCCTAAATTTTCAACCTCTTAATAATTCCAGAGATATCAAACTTGTACTTCAATTTTACCATGCTTAGTACCCTGAATTCACCATACAATTTTTGAGTTCTTTGCTTTATTTTGGCAGTATAGTTCTGGAACTGAGCTTTGAAATACCAATCATACAATTCATCTCTTCATGGCATACCAAAATAATCTCAGCTGACAGAATGGCTTCAAGAGTATTTAAGGAGAGAGAAACTTGGGCTTGTGATTAGATCAGTCCAACTCTTGTATATCATTGAAAAGCAGAATAAAAAAATAAAAATAAAACTACATAAGTTGCTAAGAATAAGAGTGTACTTTTAAGAAGAAACTGTTTCTGATTTTAAATTTTATAATGATACTTCAACTGGGAGATGCTGGTACCTATCCAGATGATGAACCTCATTTAGGTGAAAATTTTGCAATAATTAGAGAGGCTGATAAAAACAACACAGAATTCTAAAACAATGAAAAAACACAGTGTGAATGAATGTGGGGCACATTTTCTATCTCTGAAATCACAATGGAAACAGAAACTGTTTTCCATCATATCTAAACTTGTAGTTATTTCAACACTTCAACCTTAACTAATAAGGTCCATAGTCTCAGTCTTTTTTTTCTTTTTGTGTGTATTCTCTTTCTTTTATTACTTAAAACTCTGCCCAAGAGATGATCTAAAGGTGCAAGTAATTTGATTCTTTATGTTTTATATTATTGTTCTCTGTGTTTATTTACATAATGCCAAAGTCTTGGATAAAAATTGGCATTTTATTAAAATTGGTTGAACTACAGGTCATCCAAATGACCATGGAGAATCAACCATTCCATTTTAATTTCAAATTAATTCAGTGAACTCTTTAGTCATACCAGATGACTTTTGGCTTCACTGAGAAAATCAATTTGATACAACCAATTTTGTTCTTTTTTTCCCCTTTGCCAAAGCATATTACGTGATTGGTCCAGGAGCTAGTGTTAAATATTGGACTGTTCACAAAAATGGATCCACATTTGGGTGAATAAGTGAAAAAATTAAGCACCTATATATATATATATATATATGTATATATATATATATATATCAAGCACTGTGCTAAGCACTTTCCAAGTATCTCATAACAACTATGTGAGGCAAATATCATTATACACATTTTACGGTTGAGGAAATTGAGGCACATCAGGGTTAAGTGACTTGCCTGAGATTATTTAGGTAGGGAGTTTCTGAGGCCAGATTTTAATTTAGGTCTTCCTGACTCCAGTGCTATATCTATGCCGCCTAGCCACCTTTGTTGCTTTCACTCTACCATTTCTTTGGAATATTGGCATTGGTATTGTTTGTCTTCTCTTTTAGAAGAGAACCAATGACATCACATCTTGACTTGCAAATGAATTGGATATAAGTGAGGAAGAGTTGTGCAAAGTCTTTCTTCATGAGTCATTAAACTCCAGTGGCAAGATAAAAATCAAGATGACTGATCTGTATCTTTATAGTATATTTCTATTTGGGAACCTATATTCACAGGTCCAAAACTACATTTTTAAAAATCAACTTAAATTCCCTTCTATAGGAACCTTTTCCTGTTCCCTCTATTTGTAAGATGCCCTCTCCCTCCACAAAATATATTGTATTGATATATCCATTTAAATATTCTATCCACCCTGTATAATGGAAGAAATGAGTGCAGGCTCTATTTTTGTTCTCTTTTGGTATCCTCAATGACTTAAGGTCTTACACACATAAAATGCTTAATAAATGCTTCTTGAATTGTATGGAATTGAATTGCAATGAAAACTTCATTACTTAGTCATTTGCAGAATCACCCAAAGCTCCACTAACAGGAAGCAATCTTATTTTTTATTTGATATCACTGAATATTACATGCCAAGAATCAAAGGATCATAGAGCATTTCAGATTTGGAAGATACCTCAGAGCCTATCTAGTCTAACTCCTTCATTTCACATTTAGAGAAAGTAATACACCATTATAAAATACAGTTGGTCATCCAGTCTGCTTAATGATCACCACTGAGGGGACACAAATTATCTCTCAATAGAGTCTATTTAAATTTTAGAAAGCTCTAATTTTAAGAAATTATTCCATACATCAAACCTAAATGTTCCTCTTTGTAACTTCTACCCATTGATCCTACTTCTGAATTCAGGCTCAAACAAAACTTACCCAATCCCTTTTACCTATAACAAGCTTTCTTGAAACCCTTGAAGATAGGCATTATGCCCCCTTAGTCTTCTTTTCTCCAGGCTCAAGATTGTCAAGCCATAGATAAAAACGCCAAACAGAATAGGGCCAGCCAAGAACAGATCCCTGGAAAACTCCAAAAAAAGACGTCCCAAGTTAAATTAGATAATGACCGAGGAATCAGAGAACCTATATCTAAAATCTCATTTCTTATACTTACAATCTACATAAGCTTGGGTGACTCACTTAACCTCACTCAGCCTCCTTTTCCTTACCTATAACATGAAAAGGTTAGACTAGATGGTCTCTGAGATCCCTTCAGGATCTAGATATATGAATTGCTCCCAAAATCAGGCCATTCAACCATTTCTGAAATAACCATTTACACTTTTATTTGGCCTACATCTTCCCATATTTTTTTGTATAAGAAAGCTATGAGTCACTCTGGCAAATGTTTTGTTAAAATCTAAGCAAACTATGTATTACAGTATCACATCAGAGATTTAGAACTATAAGGAACCCAGAAGCCACCTGACAATACCCTCAATTTAGAGATAAGGGAAATTAATTTGTTATTCCCCCAGAATTACATAGATAGTAAATACTTTAGGCAGAATTTCTAATGAGAGCTTCCTGATTATAAATCCAGTGCTTTATCTACTATGCCACCATATCTCCTTTACAAGTTCAGTAAAGCTATCAAAAAGGAAATAAATGAACTTATATTTTTTCAATTGTATGCTAAGCAGCTCTTGTATTATTTTTCCACAATTGTTTTTAGGGTTGTTGTTGTTGTTTTATTATTATTATCATGTTGTGGGTGTTCTGCCCTTGTAAGTTCTCTCTGTGAATGTTATTTTTAAGGTCATTTGCTTTGCCTTATATAGAATTCCTAATAAATTTATAGCTTTTTCTTCTCTTTTAACATATTTTCTTCTACTTATATATTTTTGAGTTCCAAACAATCATTCTTTCTATCAAATTTCTAAATCTTTTGAGAGATTGTCTATCCTTCTTTAATTTTTGTAGAGATAACTCTGATTTTTTTACCCAGTTCCTATTACAGTACATGGTATATCGTAACATTTGAAGTATAGTAGCTCTTCTCAGATATCTCCAGCCATGCCATTTCCACTTGAGCCATCACTTCCCATCCCACCAGAAAAATTTAACTCTGCCCATGGAACTTGGATTTAATATGTCAACTTAAGCCTTATTTTACTGGGTTTCATATCACCAAAGAATCCCCTGGACATTTTTAGTCTGCAGACCTAAATGCTATTTCCACAAAACAAACCGTACTTTGCTGAGTTTCAGGCCTCCATATCAATTTCAGGACATCTAGAAACCATGCCGCTACATCCCAATTTCCAGTTTTTCTTTTCTGTTTTGTCTTGCTTCCTTAAAATGTAAGATCCTTCAGTATATAATTTGGTATCTAGCACATAGTAAGTACTTGATAAACATTCAATCTCTCTCTATTTTTATATGCAAAATTAGTGTTCATTGATACAATAGAAACCACTGAGGAGTTCACTGAAGGCATTCTATTTGGAACTATGATACATTCACATTTAGTCACATGACACAAGTACTGGTTTTTCCTTGCTGTCATTCATTGTTTTAGTCATTTAGCAATCTGTCCAGAACCTTAGCCTGTGTCTACAAAACACATGCATTTCGCCTAGTTTAACTGAAATATTTTGGCTCTAACATATTCATCAAGATCAATAAGTCATTTCAGTCAAACAACCCATTCACATTCATTTTAATGGATTTTTTCTGAGTTATATAGAAATGTGTACTAAAGTCAGGAAGCTGGACTAAGTGATTGCTACAGTTCTTTTTTTCAGTTTGAAATTCCATGGTCCAATAAAAGCAAAAGTTTCAAAGAAAATGACTTTGGAAACAGTAATGTCTTATGTATGAGCACAGAAGATGGACAATAATCCTGTACTTTTCCATGAAAATTGTATTAGTAGGATTTGAAAATGATAATCCAGTTAATTATTGTTGAATTAGAAAGATAATTCTGCACATGCTGTAACATTGTTAATTGCTGCATTAAAACAGGGTGAATATGAATTATTGCAAATGAGTTCATGATTAACACCAGTAAATACCAAGAATTTGGAAACAACAAAGCAATCATTTAATTTTCCTTCAATCTCTTAGGACTGTTCATTAAAGCACCACATTTTCTATCTTTAATTGATCTATTTTTAGGTTCCATTTGGGCTTGAGGGAAAAAATACTAGTGAAATAGTGCTCTGCATTTTAATAAAATAATCCAAAAAAATCTACTTTAACTTGGTTCCAGGAAAAGATGGCTATACTCTGTAGCCTTGAATTTATGCTCTGGCTTCACCATTTACAAACTTCATGGCTTTGGGCAATTCCCTTAACCTCTGTTTCTTCTTACCTTAAATGAGCATGAAGTTGGAGAGAATGATACAAGATTACACTCACAGAATCTCAGAACTGATAGGAACTCACAAGATACAATCCATTTCAGGGCCAGCTAAGAATTTCCTCTATAGTATTCATTTAAAAAACCTTATTCAAATAAATGGGATAGCTAAAGGATGGCAGAGTAGCATTACACCTAAAGAAGTCATAGTCATGTGATTATACAGGAACCACATAGGGAATCATGGTGAAAATTATTTAAATGAATTAAAAGGAAGCAAAAAAAATGTTATATTGTAATGAAAGAATAATTCAGACCACTTGGAAAGAAAGAAGAACTAGATGGAGCACTTAGAAAACAGTACAAATCTGGTGTAGAAGTCTAATGTAGAAGCTTTGAATAACTTTAATTATCTGGATACCTGTTGGCACTCTCAATGAAAAACACAACCAATAACAGCTAAGAATTTATAATCTTTCACAAATAATAATATTTTTAACCTCTGAAAAGCTGAAATAACCATTATGAAAGAACCAAAAAGGGAACCTATACTTTGGAATGAAAATTAAGGGAACTTTAGGTTCTAGTAACACATTGCATTTTAGAATCTATAATAGAGACAAAGAATAACAGAATAGAGGCTCAAGCACCTTATGTTGTTAAGCACCTTACCTTTTAGGAAAACATAATAGAAGTTTAATAAATGATTATTGAATTTAAAATAATTTAAACGGGTACTTAGAATCTTACATCTCATTATCTTTTACCACAAACACTATTCTCTTCTTAACTTCCATGTCACCTGCCATTCTCCTAGTCACAATAGGTTTACAACTTAAGTATAATCCTCAACTCTTCACTCTCACCAACCATATCCAAATCTATTGCTATGTCCTCATAATCTCATAATTTTACCTTCAAACATCTCTTATATATGCTCCCTCCTCTATTATGACATGGATACCACCCTAGTGGAGGCTGCCATCACCTCAAGCTTAAACTACTGCAACAGCATACTGGTTGATCTCCTTGTTTTAAGGAAGAATCCATACTGTACTCAAGTTCATCCTCCACTCAGCTATCAAATTGACCTTTACTAAAGTGGAAGACTAAAAACAAGTGCAAAACTGACTATATCACCCATCCCTATACCTCTTATTCAGTAAACTTCAGCAGTTCTCTTCAGGATCAAATATAAAATATTGTTTTGTGGTTTTCAAAGCCCTTCATAATCCTGCCCCCTCATATCTTCTTTCCAATCCTATACCTTTCTCAGTGGCACATATTTAGGAACCCAGTGACATGGGCATACTTGCTATTCTTTTCATAGGATACTACATATACCAATACTGAGCATTTTCACAAGTTGTCCCCCAAACCTGGAATTCTCTCATCTCTGTTCCCTAACTTCTCTGACTTCATTCAAATCCCAACTAAAATGCCATTTCATACAGCAAGACTTTCCTGATCATTCTTTTTTCTATTTATTTTAAAAAATTATTTATTTTTAGTTTTCACCATTCACTTCCATAAAATTTTGAATTCCAAATTTTCTCCCTTTCCCTCTTCTCCTCCCACCCCAAGACAACATGCAATCTGATACAGGCTCTACATATAGATTCATGATAAGCTTATTTTCCCATTAGTCACACTGTAAACAAGAATCAGAACCAATGGGAGAAACCACGAGAAAGAAGAAACCAAAAAAAGAGAGAGAGAGCAAATAGTACATTTGGAGCTGCATTCAGACTACATATTTCCTTCTCTGGAAGTGGATGGCATTTTCCATCATGAGTAATCTGGAGTTGTCTTAGATCCTTGCATTGCTTAGCAGAGATAAGTCTATCAAAGTCATTGCACAATGTTGCTATTACTGTGTAAAATGTTCTGGTTCTGCTCACTATTCATGTAAGTCTTTCCAGGTTTTTCTCAAGTGCATCTGCTCATCATTTCTTATGGAATAATAGCATTCCATTACATTCAAATACCATGACTTGTTCACTCATTATCTCATTTATGGGCATCCCCTCAATTTCTGATTCTTGCCCATCACAAAAAGAGCTGCTATAAATATTTTTGTACATGTGGGTCCTTTTCCTGTTTTTAAAGCTCTTTGCTATACAGACCTATAAATGGTATTGCTGGGTAAAAGGGCTTGCACAGTTTTATGGCCCTTTGTGCATGCTTCCAAATTGTTCTCCAGAATGGTTGGACATGATCATTCTTAATTCCAATTTATCCTATACATATTTTGCTTCTACATCATTGTTTTTGTGTTGTCTTCCCTATTAGATTCCTTGAGAATAGGAATGTTGGGGGTTCTTACTTTGTATTTCCAATGTTTGGTACAGTCCTTGGCATATAATAGGTGCTTAATAAATGCTTATCATCAAATTCACTTATTGGAATTCTCTGTTGCCTCACCTCCACTTACTGGCCCCCATGACTTCCTTCACAATTCAATTAAAATCCCATTTTATGCAGCAGGCCTTTTCTATTTCAATAACCCAACTGCTAGTGTCTCACCTTTGCGATCACAGGAAGTATCCAATAACTGTTTCATTCTATCCTGACGTGTTACATCTCCTTTATACCTCACAGTTTTGGAGGCTTTGTTATAATAAATTTCAGTAATGATTATTGACACAAAATTTGAAATAGAGTCCTAGCAAAAACCTCACAATAATCTGCCTCCCCCCCCCAATTAACAATTAGTACCAAGTGGGACTTATGCCAAGTGGGACAAAAGTATGATTGAGTAAGGGGAAAAATAATAAGTATAATTACATTTTAAAAAGAAGAAACAGACTACATTGGTTGTATCAACAGATGCAAACAAAAAAAAGACCCTTTAACAAAACACATTGATCACATAGACTAAAAACCTAACTTACAAGCACAGAGAAAGATTATTAATGTGATTTAGGCCTAGTATTTTGGTATGGAGAATTACACATTATAAATACAAACATTCAAGTTAGTATGTCTCTTTCCCTTGTTATTATTTGACACAGTTCTAGAAATATTAGTTATAGTAATCCGATGAGAGAAATAAATTTAAAAATATAAACATCAACAGAGGCAAAATGATCTCTATTCCAAGATGGCATGATACTTTACTTAGTTAACTCCAGGGAATCAGGAAAGAAATTAACTGAAATGATTACTAGTTTCAGCAAAGTAGTGGGATACAAAATAAATCCACAGAATCATCAGCACTGTTATATAGAAATAAAAAGCAAAGAGGTGTCATTTAATATATCTTCAAAATGCACAAAAAACAGGATCCAATATAACAAGATATATTCAATATCAGATATTCATTGTTCAATGTTGGAAACATTGTATAATAAATGTGATGTTGCATAAATTAAGATACAGATTTAGGACTATAACAATAATTTAGCTGCAAAGGCAATATTTTATTTTTGTTTTTGTTCAGTTGTTTCAATTGTGTACAACTCTTTGTGACACCATTTGGGGTTTTCTTTGACATTTCCTTCTCCAGCTAATTTTACAGATGATGAAATTGAGGCAAACAGAGTTAAGTGTATTGCTCAGGGTCACATTGCTAGTAAGTGTCTGAGATCACATTTGAACTTGGGTCTTCCAAATTCAGGCCTGATGCTCTAGCCACTGAGCCACTTAGCTCAGTTCAGTTTTGGATTTATTGAATTTGAATTATGTATGGGACATGAAATTTGAGTCCAGTGGGCAGCTGCAGATAAAGACAAGAGAGGTTAGGTAGGGCTGGATAAGTAGATTTGAGTATAATCTGTATGTAGATGATAATGGGACTTAAGGAGAACATCAAGATTAGAAGGAGAAGATGAGGGGCAGCCAGTAAAAAAGCATGAAGTAGGGAGACATAGAATTTCATATACAATGAACAGCAAGAAGCTAGTTTTTACGGGGAAGGTAAAAGTATCATGATATCTGTCATTTCTCATTGTTAAACTTTTTTTTCAAATTCCTTTCTTATATATGTATCATCCTTTCTGGTTGCACAATTCTTGTGCAAAGTATTAAAGTTTTAATTAATTTTTTAAAATTTATTTTTCCTTCATCTTCTTATATCTCACTATTGGTTTAAGTGCTCAGGGTTAGTTTGTAATCAACCATTTTCTGTTACACATTTGTCTTTCAACATTTTTCTAGCAAAGAAAATATTTGTATAACCATTGATCTAGGCAGTATGTCATACTGTATAGAGAGACAACCTTAGAATAAGGAAAACTTGGTTCAAGCTCCACCTGACAAATGTTGTCTATATTACCTTGAAGGAGTCATGGAGAGTATCTTTCAGTGTTCTTGGCAAATCTGTAAGATTTCTAAATCTCTAAGATTAAGTTGCAAAGTAAGTGTCAGTCTATTTTGGTGAAGAGAATTTCCTTACTGGACTTCTTTTTCTAGTGAAATCACAAATCTGATCCAAAATATGATTAATAATAATCTTAGTGGGATCTTGTACTCATTGAACCTCTCAATCAATTATGTTACAATGAAAAGGTCACCTGTTGTTGAATATTTAGGTTGTAAAAGTCTACCTGCTCTGTTCTCAAGTTTCATCAAGAAGAATGTTCTTGAAGATTTTGAGATAAGAACATAGTCACATGGCTCAATAGTTACTACCAAGTTCTTGGTATCAATTTTTCTGTAGTAATATTATCTATGGTTTTTCAAAATAATTAGCATTTTTCTATTTTTTAGGTATTTTGAGATGATCAAAATTGTGTAGTCTTCAACATATATGTTCTCCAATTCAGATGATTTTCTACAATACAATTTTATTTCTTCATTCAGCATAATGATGACTGTGCAAATGTAATGTTCCACCGTTATTGATGAAGAACAGTTAATTATGGAAATGCTGTCAGATAGGCTTACTTTCATATCAGTTGAACTACTTCAAGTTTCATAATTGAATGTTAATGGCATGGTATAGCTCAATTGAATCTCACAACAGGCTTTCATTAAATTCACCTTTTCCCACCACTTCTCACTTTTTTATGAGGCCATTCTACCCATGGTAGTCTTAAAAATGCTTCATTCATAATTATTTATTTCAATTATTTACTTCATTTCTCCTCACCCCCCAAATGACACATCCCTTGCAAAAAAGGCATAACTAAGCAAAATGAGTTTGGAAGATTTATATACTCTCCTTAATATATATGTAATACTTACTCTTAAACCCATTCCTGATGAAAGTACTATTCCAGGATTGCCAGCCCTCCTCTCTCATCTAATTTCTCTGTGCCAATTCTTCCTCTCAAACCTCATTTCTACAAAATAATTACTTTTTATAGCTTCTTAAATACTTTTACTTTTGAAAATCATATCATACTCAGATCAACCTCAGTCTCTTTTACAAATTAGCTAATTACTAATAACAATCAGATATTTGTTTTATATTTCCTCATACAAAGGGTAAACATCCTGTCCTTAATAAGTCCCTTTTAATTAGTCTTTGATAAGTACTTTTTATTACTCTTGGATCCTATATGTCAAATCTTCTATTAAGTTCAGGTTTTGAGGGGTTTTTTGGTTGTCAAATTCTTTTTTTGTCACTTTTCAACTTTTATTAGGTTTATTCTTTTCTCAGTTACATGTATTGTACATGTAAAGAACAATTTTAATCTTCATTTTTAAAATTTTGAGTTCCACATTCTCTCCTTTGTTCTCTCCCCACTCTCTCATTGAGAAGTCATACAATTTGATATAGGTTATATATGTGTAGTCAAGTAAAACACTTCCATAATAGTCACATTGTGAAAGAATAACTATATTTCCCTCCATCCTATCCTGCCCCCCATTTATTTGATTCTGTCCTTTCACCATGACTGTCCTCAAAAGTATTTGCTTCTATTACCCCCTCCACTAATTTCCCCTCCCTTATATCACCCCCATTCTCTCATCCCCTTCCCCCTAGTTTCCTGTAGGTGAGATAGAGTTCTTTACCCAACTGAGTGTGTATGCTCTTCCCTCTTTAAGCCACTGCTCATGAGAGTGAGATTCACTCATTCCCTCTCACCTTTCCCCTCTTCTGCTCCACTGTAAAAGCTTTTTCTTACTCATTTATGTGAGATAATTTACCCAATTCTACTTCTCCCTTTCTATTTCTCCGAGTACATTCCTTTCTCATCCCATGATTTTATTTTTTAGATATCATATCTTCATATTCAACTCATACTTGTGCCCTATGTCTACATATACTCCTTCTAACTTCCCTAATAATTAAAAAGGTATTATGAGTTACAAATATCATCTTTCCATGTAGGAATATAAACAGTTTACCTTCAATAAGACCCTAAGGATTTCTCTTTCCTGTTTACTTTTTCATGTTTCACTTGAGTCTTGTATTTTAAAGTGAAATTTTCTATTTAGCTCTGGCATTTTCTCAAGAACGGATGAAATTCATCTACCACATTGAATGTGAATTCCCCCTCCACCCCTGCCATGGATTATATGTAGTTTTGCTGGGTAGGTGATTCTTGGTTGTAATCCTACCTCCTTTGACCTTTGGAATATCGTATTCCAAGCCCTCTGATCTCCTAATGTAGAAGCTGCTAAATATTATTTTAAATTTATTTAATATATTTAGTTTTCAGCATTGATTTTCATAAAACTTTGAATTACAAATTTTTTCCCCATTTCTACCCTCCCCCCACTCCAAGATGGCATATATTCTGGTTGCCCCGTTCCCCAGTTAGCCCTCCCATCTGTCAGCACACTCCCCTCCCATCTCTCTTTCCCTTCTTCTCTTGTAGGACAAGATAAATGTCTATGCCCCATTGCCTGTGCATCTTATTTCCTAGTTGCATGCAAAAACTATTTTGTTGCTGTTGTTTTGGAACGTCTGTTTTTAAAACTTTGAGTTCCAAATTCTCTCCCCTCTTCCCTCCCCGCCCACGCTCCCTAAGAAGGCAAGCAATTTAACATAGGCCACATGCGTTTCATTATGTAAAACCCTTCCACAATACTCATGTTGTGAAAGATTAACTATGTTTTGCTCCTTCTTAACCTATCCCCCTTCATTGAATTTTCTCCCTTGACCCTGTCCCTTTTCGAAAGTGTTTGTTTTTGATTACCTCCTGCCCCCATCTGTCCTCCCTTCTATCATCCCCCCTTTTTATCTTCTTGCTCCTTCTTTCCTGTGGGGTAAGATGGCCAATTGAGTGTGTATGGTATTCCCTCCTCAGGTCAAATCCAATGAGAGCAAGATTTGCCCATTCCCCCTCACTTGCCCCCTCTTCCCTTCCTACAGAACCACTTTTTCTTGCCACTTTTATGTGAGGTAATTTACCCCATTCTATCTCTCCCTTTCTCCCACTCTCAATATATTCCTCTCTTATCCCTTAAATTGATTTTATTTTTTTAGATATCCCTTCATATTCAACTCACCCTGTGTCTTTTGTGTGTGTATGTGTATCTATCTATATATATATAGATAGATAGATACACATACACACACATACATATATGCATACCTACATATATACATACACAGACACACACATATGTATATATATGTATATACACACACACACACACACACACATACATATATATATATGCATTGCTTTTGGATACTATGATATTGAGGTCTCATCAATCATACACATCATCTTTCTTTGTAGGAATGTAAACAAAACAGTTTAACTTTAGTAAGTCCCTTATGATTTCTCTTTCTTGTTTACCTTTTCATGCTTCTCTTGATTGTTGTGTTTGAAAGTCAAATTTTTTATTCAGCTCTGGTCTTTTCACTGAGAAAGCTTGAAAGTCCTCTATTTTATTGAAAATCCATATTTTGCCTTGGAGCATGATACTCAGTTTTGCTGGGTAGGTGATTATTGGTTTTAATCCTAGCTCCATTGACCTCCGGAATATCATGTTCCAAGCCCTTTGGTCCCTTAATGTGGAAGCTTCCAGATCCTGTGTTATCCTGATTGTTTTTCCACAATATTCAAATTGTTTCTTTCTGGCTGCTTGCAGTATTTTCTACTTGACCTGGCAGCTCTGGAATTTGGCGACAATGTTCCTAGGAGTTTTCTTTTTGGGATCTATTCTCCTTGATACTTTCTTGAAAGATGATATCTAGGCTCTTTTTTTGATCATGGCTTTCAGGTAGTCCAATAATTTTTAAATTCTCTCTCCTGGATCTATTTTCTACGTCACTGGTTTTTCCAATGAGATATTTCACATTGTCTACCATTTTTTCATTCCTTTGGTTCTGTTTTACAATATCTTGATTTCTCATCAAGTCCCTAGCTTCCACTTGCTCCAAGCTAATTTTTGAGGTAGTATTTTCTTCAGTGGTCTTTTGGACCTCCTGTTCCATTTGGCTAATTCTGCCTTTCAAGGCATTCTTCTCCTCATTGGCTTTTGGGAGCTCTTTTGCCATTTGAGTTAGTCTATTTTTTAAAGTGTTGTTTTCTTCAATATTTTTTTCAGTATTTTTTGGGGTCTCCTTTAGCAAGTCATTGACTTGTTTTTCATGGTTTTCTTGCATCCTTCTCATTTTTCATCCCAATTTTTCCTCTACCTCTCTAACTTGCTTTTTCAAATCCTTTTTGAGCTCTTCCATGGCCTGAGACCAGTTCATGTTTTTTTTGGAGGCTTTTGGTGTAGGCTCTTTCACTTTATTGACTTCTTCAGGCCGTATGTTTTGGTCTTCTTTGTCACCAAAGAAAGATTCCAAAGTCTAAGACTGAATCTGGGTGTGTTTTTGCTGCCTGGCCATGTTCCCGGGCAACTTTACTTGACCCTTGAGTTTGTCGTCAGGGTACGACTGCTTGTAGAGCAAAGAGTACTTTGTTCCAAGCTTGAGGGGATGCACTGTTGATTTCAGAGCTATTTCTATATAGCCAGCTCTCCCATCCCAGCATTTCTCCTTCCTCAAGAACCAGCAACCCGGACCTGATGCAAATTTTCTGCCACTTAATTCCTCCTACCAGGTGGGCTAGGGGCCAGACATAACTGCAGCTGTAGCTCTGTAGTTGCACCTCCCCCGCTGCCCCTGGGGCAGTGGCCAAACCTCGAACTCTGTCCCCCACAGCTTTTCCCACTAAGCTTCTCTGTTGTCTTTGGTGTTTGTGGGCTGAGAAGTCTGGTAACTGCCACAGCTCACTGATTCAGGGTGCTAGGGCCTGTTCTGCCCAGCTCTTGGTCTGGCTGGTCCTGCTGCCTCCCATGCTGAGCTCCGCACCCCTCCACTCCATGCGTGATAGACCTCATCCAGCGACCATCCAGGCTGTCCTGGGCTGGATCCCTGCTTCCCTCTGCTATTTTGTGGGTTCTGCAGCTCTAGAATTTGTTCAGAGCCATTTTTATAGGTTTTTGGTAGGACATGGTGGGGAGCTCACACAAGTCCCTGCTTTCCAGCCACTATCTTGGCTCCACCAAAGCTGCTAAATCTTGTTTTATCCTGATTGTGTTGTTTCTTTCTGGCTCTTTGCAATATTTTCTCCTAGACCTAAAAACTCTGGAATTTGGTTATAATATTCCTGGGAGTTTTCATTTTGGGATATCTTTCAGGAGGTGATTGGTGGATTCTTTTAATTCCTATTTTATCCTTTGGCTCTAGAATATCAGGGAAGTTTTCCTTGAAAATTCCTTTAAAGGTGATGTTTAGGCTCTTTTTTTAGTCATGGCTCTCAGATAGTTCAATAACTTTAAAATTCTCTCTCCTGGATCTATTTTCCAGGTCAGTTGTTTTTCCAATGAGATATTTCACATTGTCCTCTATTTTTTCATTCTTTTTATTTTGTTTTATAATTTTTGATGTCTCATACAGTCATTAGCTTCCATTTGATCTATTCTAATTTTTTAACAAATTATTTTCTTCAGCGAACTTTTGGACCTTCTTTTTCCCTTGGACAATTCTTCTTTTTAAGGCATTCTCCTCCTCATTGGCTTTTAGGACCTCTTTTGCCAATTGGTCTAGACTATTTTTAAGGTGTTAGTTATTTTCTTCAGTATTTTTTAGTTGTCCTTTGCCAAGCTATTGACTAGTTTTTCATGATTTTCTGCCATCACTCTTATTTTTCTTCCCAATTTTCCCTCTTTTCTTCCTTGATTTTCAAAATCCTTTTTGAGCTCTTCCATGGTCTGCAACCAATTCATGTTTTTCTTCAAGGCTTTTCTTGTAGGAGCTTTGACTTAGTTGCCTTCTCCTGGTTGTATGTTTTGATCTTCTTAGTCACCAGAGTAAGAGTCTATTGTCTGACTTTTTTTCCTGTTGTTTGCTCATTCCCCCAGCCAATTGCTTGATTGAGCTTTTAATGACTTTGTTGTGTTTGCTTTTTGTTGGAAAAAATTTGAAAATTTGGTTGTAGCATGGAGGTCTGCAGTTTCAGTTGATCCTCTAGATGGGTAGCAGTCACTTGTGACCTTTAAGGGCATCATGACTTGGGTTAGGTGGAAGAATATAGTTTCACAGCAACAAGTCGTTGAAAAGCAAGACAGCACACCAGAATGGGAGAAGTGGCAGAACCCAGTCTGTGAAACAGGCTGGGAGAGCACTAGGTGAGAGAAACTAAACCATACCTGAGTAGGAGCAGGAGCAGGCCCAGGACTGATGTGTCAGCTACAGTGGTGATCCCCAGGACTCTCAGCCGAGGATAAGACTATGTCAGAGCTATGGGAGACACTAGCACAGAGACTGTGGCTGTGACAGCAACTACTCCTGAGGCTTGATGCCCACAGTCTAAAGGTTTGAAAGTTGCCTTCTTAAACTTCTAAGAGCCATGATGACCAGGTAAAATGGCTCTCCTCCCTCCCTTCCTCACCCAGAAAATACTCCCCTGGGAGAAACTCCAGAATAGAGGATCCAGAAATGGGGCTACAGTATCCTTTTAGCTCGGGAAGCTAGGGAGACCCCCTTGTGCGGTGGCAGAAAGAGACTAATGCAGGAAGAGAGGTGTCCCAGCAGGCCACACCTCAGTAGAACAGTGGGAGTTCCTAACCCCATAGGGGTGGAGCCAGCAAGCATTAACACCAGGACCGCAGAGGTGCCTTTGCACAGCAAGGGAAGACCACACATGCTGTAGTGCATTCCCAGGAAAGAGGAGACTTCCAGCAGTCAGGCCACCCCTCCACCACACCTCACACCAGGAACTTCAGTGTAACCCAGAGGAACTCAGAAAGACATCACCTGACCTTGATGTTGGCACACCAGACCCAGCACAGCACCAGGTGAGCAACAGCATTATATAGCCTCTAGTTGATAAAACCAGAGGCCACAGCACAAAAAGCCAATAACCTGGCCCCAGTTCCCAGCACAAGAAGCTTTTGACAGAGCTGCCTGGGCCCCAGAAGCAGAGATCCACTTTAAAAGCCAAGAAAAAGAAAAGCACCATTAAGAAACAATCCAGAAAACCAAGGACTATTGATTCTTATTACGGAGACTGGGGAGACCAAAATACCAATTCAGAAAAGGACAACATTGACACTATACCCACATCTGAAACCTCAAAAGGGAATGTGTCAAGCCCAAAAGGCATTCCAGGAAGAGTTCAAGGAGGATTTTAAAAACCAAATAAGAGAGGGAAAAGAAAAATATGGAAAAAAAATTCACTGATGAGAACAAGTCTTTTAAAAAGTAAAATTTGCAAAATGGTTAAGGAGGTTCAGAATCTAATTTGACAGAATGACTCCTTGAAAATTAAAATAAACCAAATGGAAAAGGAGGTACAGAAACTAAATGAAGAAAACAATTCGTTAAAAGGTAGAATTGGGCAAGTAGAAGCTAATGACTCCATGAGGCATCAAGAATCAGTCAAACAAAATGTAAAGAATGAAAAAAATAGAAGAAAATGTGAAATATCTGATTGGAAAAACAACTCACCAGGAAAACAGATCCAGGAGAGGTAATCTAAGAATTATTGGCCTACTGTAAAGCCATGATAAAAAAAAGGACCTGGGATGATATCTTCCAAGAAATCAAGTAGGAAAATCTCTCCAATGTCCTCAAAACAGAGGGAAAAAGAGTCACTGAAAGAATCCAGCAATCACCTCCTGAAAGAGATCCCAAATTGAAAACTCTAAGAAATATAGTAGCCAAATTCCAGAATTATCAGGTCAAGGAGAAAAGACAGCAAGCAGCCAGAAAAAAAAAACAATCCAAATGTTGTAGAACTACAATCAGGATGATGCAGGACCTTGCAGCTTCTACATTAAAAGACAGGAGGAATTGGAATATGATATTCAGAAACGCAAAGGAGCTTAGATTACAATCAAGTATAAACTAATGAGCAAAACTGAGCATAATTTTTCAGGCAAGGAGAGAGATATTCAATGAAATAAGGGAATTCCAGACCTTCCTGATGAAAAGGCCAGAACTCAATGGAAAATTTGATCTCAAAATACAAAACTCAAGAGAGACATAAAAAGGTAAAAAAGAAGGAAAAACTTTGTTATTCAATAAATGCAAATTGTTTACATCCTTATATAGGATTATCTTGTTTCATATGTGTTTTATATATATATATATATACACATATATATATATATACATATACACATATATATACATATATATGTATACATATACACATATATATGTATATATGTCAATCTCAAGAATGGTATATAGTTATTATAACAACTAAAAGTGATATACATAGACTGAGGGTTTCAGTATAAAATAACTGATATAATGATAAAAATATAATTAAGAGGTGCAAAGGGTTTTTTCTGGGAAAAGAGGTAAGGAGGAGGTAGAAAAGGGTAAATTACACATGAAGAGGCACAAAACCATATTATAGCAAAGGGAAAGAAGGGAGGGAGAAGAGTAGTGTTTGAGCTTTACTCTCATCTGGTTTGGTTCAAAGAGGGAATAACATACTCTGATTAGTATAGAAATCAAACTTGTCCTACAGGCAGTAGGAGGGGAAAGGGGAAAGAAAAGGAGGGATTGGTTAGAAGGGAGGAAAGAAGGAGCAAGGGGAAAATGGTAAGATAAGGGAGTGGAGTCAAAAGGGAGGGAAAATAGAGGAAGTGTGTGGTCAAAAGCAAAGCTTTTTTGAGGAGTGGAAGGGAGAAGGGAGAAAAAATGCACAAACAGGGAGGGAAATAGAATGGAGAAAAAGACACAGAGAGTAATCATAACTATGAATATGAAAGAGAAAAACTCTCCCATAAAATGGAGGTGGATACCAGAATGGATTAAAAACCGTAATCCTACAACATACTGTTTACAAGAAACACATTTGAAACAGGGGGATACACAAAGGGTAAAGGTAAAAGGCTGGAGGAGAATATATTATGCTTCAACTGAAGTATAAAAAGCAGGGGGAGCAATCCTAATCTCAGGAAAAGCAAAAGCAAAGATAGATCTAATGAAAAGAGATAAGGAAGGGCACTATATCCTCATAAAAGGCACCATAGATAATGAAGCAATATCATTACTTAACATATATGCCCCAGGTGATATCGCATAAAAATTCAGAGGAGAAGTTAAGGGAGTTACAGGAAGAAATAGACAGCAAAACTATACTAGTGTGGGACCTCAATCATTCCCTCTCTGAACTTGATAAATCTAACCTCAATATAAAACAAAAAAGAAGTTAAGGAAGGTGAATAGAAATTTAGAAAAGGTAGATATGATGGACCTCTGTCAAAAACTGAATGGGGATAGAAAAGAATATACCTTTTTCTCTATGGTACATGGCATATACTCAAAAATCAACCATGTACTAGGGCATAAAAACCTCACAATCCAGTACAGGAAGGTAGAAATAGTCACTGCATCCTTTTCAGATCATGATGAAATAAAAATTATTTGTAATGGAGAACCATGAAAAGATAAAGTAAAAATTAATTGGAAACTAAATAATCTAATCCTAAAGAATGAGTGGGTCAAAGAACAAATCACAGAAACAATTAATGACTTCATTCAAGAGAAGGACAATAATGAGACAACATACCAAATCTTATGGAATTCAGCAAAAGCAGTTCTTAGGGGAAGTTTTATATCTCTAAATGTTTACATGAATAAAATGGAGAAAAAGGAGATCAATGAATTAGGCACACAACTGAAAAAGCTAGAAAAAGAACAAATTGAAAATTGCCAATTAAATACCAAATTAGAAATATTGAAAACCAAAAGAGAGATTAATAAAATGGGAATCAATAAAATTATTGAACTAATAAAGAAAACTAAGAGCTCGTTTTATGAAAAACCAATAAAATCAAAAAACCTTTGGTTAATTTGATTAAAAAAAGAAAGAAACCCAACTTACCAATATCAAAAATGAAAAGGGTGAATTCATCTGCAATGAGGAGGAAATTAAAACAGTAATTAGAAATTATTTTGGCCAATTTTATGCCCATAAATGTGACAACCTGAGAGGAATGGATAAATATTTACAAAAATACAAATTGCCCAGGTTAACAGAAGAGGAAATAAAATACCTAAATAATGCCATCTCAGAAAAAGACATTGAGAAAGCCATTAATGAACTCTCTAGGAAAAAATCTCCAGGGCCAGATGGTTTTACATGTGAATTCTATCAAACATTTAAAGAACGATTAATTCCCATACTTTATAGACTATTTGAGAAAATAGGTGAAGAAGGACTCCTACTAAATTCTTTTTATGATACAAATATGGTACTAATACATAAACCAGGAAAAGTCAAAACAGAGAAAGAAAATTATAGACCAATTTTCCTAATGAATATTAATGCAAAAATTTTAAATAAAATATTAACGAAAAGATTACAACAACTTATCATGGGAATAATACATTATGACCAGGTAGGATTTATTCCAGGAATGCAGGTTGGTTTGATATTAGGAAAACTATCAGCATAATTGATCATATCAACAACAAAACTAGCAGAAACCATATGATTATCTCAATAGATGTAGAAAAAGCTTTTGACAAAATACAACACCCATCCTATTTAAAACATTAGAAAGGATAGGAATAAAAGGAGCCTTCCTTAAAATTGTAAGTAGCATCTATCTACAACCATCAGCAAGCATTATATGTAATATATATGCCCAGTAAGATCAGGGGTAAAACAAAGATGTCCATTATAATCCCTATTATTCAATTTGGTACTATAACTGTTACCTTTAGCAATAAGAGGAGAAAAAGAAGTTGAAAGAATTAGAATAGGCAAAGAAACTAAGTTATTACTCTTTGCAGGTGATATGGTGATTTACTTAGAGAATCCTACAGAATCAAGTAAAAGCTACTTGAAATAATAAATAACTTTAGCAAAGTTGCAGGATATAAAATAAAACCACATAAATCCTCAGCATTCCTATATATTACTAACAAAGCCCAACAGTGAGTGATAGAAAGAGAAATTCAATTTAAAGTTACTGTAAACACTATAAAATATTTAGGAGTCTACCTACCAAGACAAACCCAGGACCTATATGAACACAATTACAAAACACTTCACACAAATAAAGTCAAATCTAAATAAATAGAAAAGCATCAGTTACTCATGGTTAGGCTGCGCTAATATAATAAATATGACAATTTTACCTAAATTAATTTACTTATTCAGTGCCATACCAATCAAACTATCAAAAATTATTTTACAGAGCTGGTTAAAATAACAACAAAATTCATCTGGAAGAACAAAAGGTCCATAATATCAAGGGAATTAATGAAAAGAAGCTCTAGGAAAGGTGGCCTAGCCATAGCAGATATCAAACTGTATTATAAAGCAGTAGTAATCAAAACTACTTGATATTGGCTAAGAAACAGACTTGTGAATCAGTGGAATAGGTTGGGAACACAAGATGCAGAAGTCAACGAATATAGCAATCTACTCTTTGATAAACCCAAAGAATCCAGCTTTTGGGTTAAAAATTCACTATTTCACAAAAACTTCTGGGAAAATTAGAAAATAGTATGGCAGAAACTGAGCATAGACCAATATTTTGTACCATATACCAAAATAAAGTCAAAATGGGTTCATGTTTTAGGAATAAAGGCTGATACTATAAGCAGTTTGGGAGAGCAAGGAATAGTTTAGCTATAAGATCTATGGGAAAGGGAAGAATTCATTTCCAAACAAGATACAGATAGCATTACAAAATGCAAAATGGGTATTTTTGACTATGTTAAATTGAAAGGTTTCTGTACAAACAAAGCCAATGCAGCCAAGATTGGGAGGGAAGCAGAAAATTGGGAAAAAAACCTTTACAACCAGTGTCTCTGATAAAGGCCTCATCTCTAAAATACACAGGGAACTGAGCCAAATGTGTAGGAATACAAGTCATTCCCCAATTGAGAAATGGTCAAAGGATATGAATAGGCAGTTTTCAGAGGAAGAAATTAAAGATATCTACAGGCATATGAAAAAATGCCCTAAAGCACTATTGATTAGAGAAATGCAAATCAAAACAACTCTTAAGTACCACATGTCTCCTGTCAGATTGGCTAACACGACAAAACAGAAAAATGATAAATTCTGGAGAGAATGTGGGAAATTTGGAACATTGTTCCACTGTTGGTGGAGTTGGGAATTGCTCCAGCCATTCTGGGGAGCAATTTGGAACTATGCCCAAAGTGCTATAAAAATGTGTATGCCCTTTGTCCCAGCAATACCACTTCTAGGGCTGTATCCCAAAGAGATCACACATGTGGGAAATGTACCAGCATGTACAAAAGTATTTATAGCAGCTCTTTTTGTGGTAGCAAAGGATTGGAAATCAAGGGGATGCCCATCAATTGGGGAATGGTTAAACAAATCATGGCATATGAATTTAATGGAATATTCTTTTGCTATAAGAATTGCAGAGCAGATGGAATTCATTACGACCTGGAAAGACATATATGAACTGATGCTGAATGAGGGTAGCAGAACCAGGGGATCATTACAAAAGATTACAGACACATGGTATCAGTAAGGACTAATTTTGATAGACTTGGCCCTTCTCATGAATGCAGGGTTCAATTAAAGCTCCAAAAGACTCATGATGTAAAAGCTATGCACATCAAGAGAAAGAATTATGTTTATTGATTGATTAATTGATTGATTGATTGATTTAATATTTTTAGTTTTCAGCATTAATTTTCCCAAGAGTTTGAATTACAAATTTTCTCCCCAATTCTACCCTCCTCCCACTCCAAGATGGCATATATTCTGATAGCCCCATTCCCCAGTCAACCCTCCCTTCTATCACTGCACTTCCCCCCATCTCCTTTTCACTTACTTTCTTGTAGGGCAATATAGATTTTTATGCCCCATTGCCTGTAGGTATTATTAACCAGTTGCATGCAAAAACTTTTTTTTAACATCTGCTTTTAAAATTTTAAGTTCCAAATTCTCTCCCCTCTTCCCTCCCTACCCACTCTCCCTAAGAAGGCAAGCAATTCAACATAGGCCACATGTGTATCATTATGCAAAACCCTTCCACAATACTCATGTTGTGAAAGACTAACTATATTTTGCTCATTCCTATCCTATCCCTCTTTATCTAATTTTCTCCCTTGACCCTGTCCATTTTCAAAGGTGTTTGCTTTTGATTACCTCCTCCCCTTATTTGCCCTCCTTTCTATCATCCCCCCTTTTTTATCTCCTTCTTCCTTCTCTCCTGTGGGGTAAGATAACCCAGTTGAGTGTGTATGTTATTCCCTCCTCAGGTCAATTCCGATGAGAGCAAGACTCACTCATTCCCCCT
Organism: Trichosurus vulpecula; assembly: GCF_011100635.1. Lineage (NCBI taxonomy): Eukaryota > Metazoa > Chordata > Mammalia > Diprotodontia > Phalangeridae > Trichosurus > Trichosurus vulpecula. The sequence continues at coordinate 92,132,123 of NC_050576.1, read as the reverse complement.
CACCTGCCCCCTCTTCCCTCCCAACAGACCTGCTTTTTCTTACCACTTTTATGTGAGATACTTTACACCATTCTATCTCTCCCTTTCTCCCTATCTCAATATATTCCTCTCTCATCCCTTAGTTTGACTTTTATATTTATTAGATATCATCCCTTCATATTCAACTCACCCTGTGCCCTCTCTCTCTCTCTCTCTCTCTCTCTCTCTCTCTCTCTCTCTCTCTCTCTCTCTCTCTCTGTGTGTGTTTGTGTGTGTGTGTATACATATATATGTATATATATGTACATATATATACATATATATATACACATATATATGTATATTCTCTTCAGCTACCCTAACACAGAGGTCTCATGAATCATACACATCATCTTTCCATGTAGGAATATAAACAAAACAGTTCAACTTTAGTAAGTCCCTTATGATTTCTCTTTCTTGATTACCTTTTCATGCTTCTCTTGATTCTTATGTTTGAAAGTCAAATTTTCTGTTCAGCTCTGGTCTTTTCACTGAGAAAGCTTGAAAGTCCTCTATTTGATTGAAAATCCATATTTTGCCTTGGAGCATGAGTGTTTTTCTGGGTAGGTGATTCTTGGTTTTAATCCTAGCTCCATTGACCTCCAGAATATCATATTCCAAGCCCTTCCATCCCTTAATGTAGAAGCTACTAGATCTTGTATTATCCTGATTATGTTTCCACAATACTCAATTTGTTTCTTTCTGGCTGCTTGCAGTATTTTCTCCTTGATCTGAGAGTGCTGGAATTTGGTGACAATATTCCTAGGAATTTTCTTTTTGGGATCTTTGTCATCAGGCAATTGGTGGCTTCTTTCAATTTTAATTTTACCATCTGGTTCTAGAATATCAGGGCAGTTCTCCTTGATAATTTCTTGAAAGATGATTTCTATGCTCTTTTTCATGGCTTTCAGGTAGTCAAATAATTTTAAAATTCTCTCTCCTGGATCTATTTTCCAGGTCAGTGGTTTTTCCAATGAGATATTTCACATTGTCTACCATTTTTTCATTCCTTTGGTTCTGTTTTAAAATATCTTGATTTCTCATAAAGTCACTAGCTTCCACTTGCTCCAAGCTAATTTTTGAGGTAGTATTTTCTTCAGTGGTCTTTTGGACCTCCTTTTCCTTTCAAGGCATTCTTCTCCTCATTGGCTTTTTGAAGCTCTTTTGCCATTTGAGTTAGTCTGTTTTTTAAGGTGTTGTTTTCTTCAGTAGATTTTTGGGTCTCCTTTAGCAAGTCATTGACTTGTTCTTCAGGGTTTTCTCGCATTCTTCTCATTTCTCTTCCCAATTTTTCCTCTACTTCTCTAACTTGATTTTCCAAATCCTTTTTGAGCTCTTCCATGGCCTGAGACCAGTTCTTGTTTATCTTGGAGGCTTTTGATGTAGGACCTTTAACTTTGTTGACTTCTTCTGGCTGTATGTTTTGGTCTTCTTTGTCACCAAAGAAAGATTTCAAAGTCTGAGTCCGAATCTGAGTCCCTTTTTGCTTCCTGGCTATGTTCCCAGTAAACTACTTGACCGTTGAATTTTTTCCTTGGGGTCTGACTGCTTGTAGAGTAGAGACTACTTTGTTCCAAGCTTGAGGGGCTGCGCTGTTGTTTTTAGAGCTATTTCTACACAGGAAGCTCTGCTACACCAGTGCTCCTCCCTGCCCACAGACTTCCAACCCGGACTGGACTCAGCTCCAAGCAGGCTCTTCACTCCTGCTCTGATTCACCACTTAATTCCTCCAAACAGGTGGGCCTGGGGCCGGATGCAACTGCAGCTGTAGTTTTGTAAGCAGCCTCAGAGCTGCACCACCTCTGCTGCCCTTGGGGTGGTGGCCAAATCATGAACTCCTCTCACTCTGTCCCTGCAGCTTTTGCCATTAACCTTCTCTGTTGTCTTTGGTGTTTTGGGGTTGAGAAGTCTGGTAACTGCCACAGCTCACTGATTCAGGGTGCTAGGGACTCTTCTGCCCTGCTCCCGGTCTGGTTGTTCTAGGAGTGGGCTCACTCTGGGCTCTGCTGCATTCTGCTCCCAGCACAGTGCAATAGACCTTACCCAGCAACAGTCCAAGCTGTCCTGGGCTAGAGCCCTGCTTCCCTTTGCTATTCTGTGGGTTCTGCAGCTCTAGAATTTGTTCAGAGTCATTTTTATAGGTTTTTGGATTGACCTGGTAGGGAGCTCATGCAAGTCCCTGCTTTCCAGCTGCCTCTTGGCTCCACCTTGAGAGAAAGAATTATGGAGTCTGAATGCAGATTGAGGCAAACTATTTGCTCTCTCTTTTTTTCCTTTTTTTTGGTTTTGTTTCTTTTTTTCTCATGATTCATTCCTCTCCTTATAAATTGTCTTTACAACTGGACTATTATGTAAATAAGTTCAATGTGAAGGTATATGTAGCACATACATTGGATTACAATGTAATCTCTCTTGGGGGTAGGGAGGAGGAGAGGAAGGGATAGAAAATTTGTAACCCAGAATCTGAGCAGATCTGAGAGAGTTAGAAGACACTAGTAGACTGAGTGGGGTAAATTTCCAAGCCAGGAGAGTCCAAAATTCGATGAGATGGATCTGTAGTCTGGGAGAGCGCCTGGCATACAGAGCTGCAAAAGAGTGATTAATAAAATTTAAATCAAGAAAACTATTGAACTAATAAATAAAATTAAGAACTGGTTTTATGAAAAAAGCAATGAAATTGATAAACTCTTGGTCAATTTGATTTAAAAAAAGAAAGGAGAAAATCAAATTACCAATAGCAAAAATGAAAAGGGCAAATTCTCTTCCAATGAAGAGGAAATTAAAACAAAAATTAGGAATTAATTTGCCTAATTGTATGCCCATAAATTTGATAACATCAGGGAAATGGATGAATATTAACAAAAATACAAATTTCCCAGGTTAACAGAAGAGGAGATAAATTACCTATATAAATAACCCCATCTCAGAAAAAGAAATTGAGCAAGTCATAATTATGAAACACTTCTCATACAAGTAAAGTCAGACATAATTAAATGGGATAACATCAGTTGCTTGTGGTTAGGCTGAGCTAATATGATAAAAATGAGAATTTTACCTAAATCAATTTACTTATTCAGTGCCATACCAATCAGACTACCAAAAAAATTATTTTACAAAGCTGGATAAAATAATAAAAAAATTCATCTGGAAGAACAAAAAGTTCAGAATATCAAGGGAATTAATGAAAAGAAATGTTAGGGAAGGTGGCCTAGCCATACCAGATATCAAACTGTACTATAAAGCAGCAGTCCTCAAAAGTACCTGGTAGTGGCTAAGAAACAGAGTGGTAGATCAGTGGAATAAGTTAGGTACACAAGATGCAGAAGTCACAGACTATAGCAATCTACTCTTTGATAAACCCAAAGAATCCAGCTTCTGGGTTAAGAATTCACTATTTTACAAAAATTGCTGGGAAAATTGGAAAATACTATGGCAGAAACTGGGTATAGACCCATATCTTATGCCATATACCAAAATAAAGTCAAAATGGGTACATGTTTTAGGAATAAGGGCTGATACTATAAGCAATTTGGGAGAGCAAGGAATAGTTTACCTGTTAAATTGATGGGAAAGGGAAGAATCTGTGACCCAAGAAGAGATGGAGAGCATTATAAAATGCAAAATGGATAATTTTGATTATGCTAAACTGAAAAATTTTTGTATAAACAAAGCCAATGAAACCAAGATTAGGAGGGAAGCAGAAAATTGGGAGAAAATCTTTACAACCAATGTCTCTGATGAAGGCCTCATATCTAAAATATACATGGAACTGAGCCAAATTTATAGGAAGAAAAGACATTCCCCAATTTAGAAATTGTCGAAGGATATGAAGAGGCAGCAGTTTTCAGAGGGAGAAATTAAAGATATCTATAGGCATATGAAAAAATGCTCTAAATTTCTATTGATTAGAGAATTGCATATCAAAACAACTCTTAGGTACCACATTTCTCCTGTCAGATTGGCTAACATGAGAAAACAGGAAAATGATAAATGCTGGAGAGGATGTGGGAAAATTGGAACATTAATACATTGTTGGTGGAGTTGTGAACAGATCTAGCCATTTTGGATAGCAATTTGGATCTATGTACAAAGGGCTATAAAAATGTGCATACCCTTTGACCCACCAATACCATTCCCAAGGCTAAATCCCAAAGCAATCACACAGGAAAGGGACCTGTATGTACAAAAATACTTATAGCTGCTCTTTTTGTGGTGGCAAAGAATTGGAGATCAAGGGGATGCCCATCAATTGGGGAATGGCTGAACAAGTTGTGGTTGATGAATGTAATGGAATATTATTGTGCTATAAGAAATGGGGAAGATATGGACTTCATAATAACCTGGAAAGACCTACATGATCTAAAGCTGAGTGAGAGGAGTGGAACCAGGAGAACATTATACACAACCACAGACACATTGATTCTGGGATGACTAACTTTGATATACTTGGCTCTCCTCATCAACACAAGGCTTAAAGACAGCTCCAAAGGACTCATGATGAAAAAAGTTGGCTACATCCAGAGAAAGAACTGGGGAGTCCGAATGCAGATGGAGGCAAACTATTTGCTCTCCTTTTTTTTCCTCTTTTATTTTGGTTTTGTTTCTTCTCTGTCATGATTCATTCCATTGGTCTTAATTCTTCTTTGCAACTTGACTATTATGTAAATAAGTTTAATGCAAAGGTTTATGTAGAATCTATATCAGACTGCATGCCATTTTGGGGGGAAGGGAAGGGAAGAAAATTTGAAACTCAACTGAAGAACATGTAAAACTAAGTGCTGTAAACTAAAAATAAAAAATAAATTTATTTAAAAAAGAAAGTTGTTGAAGATATCTGTTCCCCATTATCTGTTCACAAGAGTGCTTTCTTAATAAATAAATAATATATTTTATATAAATAAATAAATAATGAATAGAGTTACTTAAAGAGTAACACTTCATAGGAAAGAAAATTTTCTGTTACGACCTGAATGAAATGTAAAATCTGTGCTGAGGAGTAGTTTCAGTTGATTCTCCAAAGCAATTGAATTACATATATATATGTATATATATATATATATATATATACATATATATATATACACATACACACACACATATATGCACATATATACATATGCACAGACACAAATATATGTATATATATACATATATATGTGTATTTCCTTTTGAAGTACTACATGAAGTTACATGAAGTCTTTCTGTTAAGTTAAACGCTAATTCGTGCTGACAGTCAGTTGTGATTCTCCTTGAAAGAGGCAGTTGTTTGTACTTTGAAGCATTGTCAGGGCCTAAACATCCCACAACTTCAACAATGAATTTTTTTTTTTTTTACAATATCTATGTCACTGAACAGCTTCCCTTTTTTTCCAAAGTATATAAGCTACTTTATAAATTGCTTCTGTGGCATTATGTCCAAGTCATATTGCAGTGTGAAAGAATTGTCTTTGCTTTTGCTTTTCATCTTTTAATTTATGCAGTGTAACCTTTAAGACCTCTCCCTCTAATTTAAAATATTTGTGGTCCTTATGCACATTATAATGCTGATGAGCACTGATTTTCTTTAATGTTGATATTGTAGTATCACAAAGCAAGCAAATCATCTTACCTTTAGCAGAAACAAAATGATATTGCAATTCCTAATCCTCATTAAAAAAAATATGTTTTCTTCCTTTATTGTTCCCTTGGTCTTCTTTGACTTGATTGGCTGCTAGCCAGACAGAATTAAAAAATACTGTTGAGCTATGCAATTATTCACAAATTCCACTTCAAACAGAATCACAGCACACTGTTGTCAAAAGCTGCTAACAGACTGGCATACTCGGCCCCCATGAACTCTCATCAGCCAGCCTCATGTGGTAGTATCACTAGTCAGGTAGGGAAAGTTAGAACTAAATAATGAGCACAGTAGCCATCAATTTAGTCCTTATGGCTTACTAATATTCTAATTGTACCAGTCAATCTGTGAGGATTATTTTGTTGAAACATTTTATTCTTTGGTATTTTAAATATGTTCATTTTAAAAATAAGATAAAACCATAAATGACAAAAAAGTATTAATAAAAATAAAATGATTTGTTCTGTAAAATTTGTATTCAGTCAAAAGGCTGCACGTAAGGAGCTACAAGGCCACATGTGGCCTTAACACCACAAGTTCCCCACCCCTGGTCTATGAAGAGGTGTATTTATTACTCTCCTGTGCTGTGCACTGGTTTGTGAGCAACCAAGAGTACTCTTTACAACTCTGGAACTGTGGATAGGGTCCCTATTGCCTTGTGGCTGCAACCTCTGCTGTACTACTCTATTCCTCCCACTGGGACTAAGACCCAGGACTTTGACCCAAATCCAAATATAGGCAATGCAACAAAGTCCTGCCCCTAGTGCCAGCAAAGGTTCCCCTGTAAATCTCCTTCTGACATGTTTTCAGATCCCATTACCATCTGTGGGCCAAAAGGTCTGGAAACCATGACTGCAGTCACTGACTCTGTTGCCCTGAGGTCTGCTCCTGGTTTGCTGGGGCCCAATCTGTGCCAGCATGCCAGCATGATGGCAGACTGAACTCTTCTCTTATTCTAGTGCAACAAACCTTTCCTTTTCACCTTCTAAGTTGTCTTGGGCTGGAAAATTGTTTCACTCCATCTTTTTGTGGGTTCTGCTGCTATATATGTGTTTTTCATCCTTCATTTCAAAGAGGGCCAATAGACCATAAAGTAATCTTGATTCAGTATGGATTGAATTTAAGTGAGGCACAGCACCAAATCATCAGACTCACTCTCTCTTCCAGAGTCATTGAGGTCCAGTGGCAAGACAAAAATCAGGATGACTAGCAATGTCCATGGGAAGCAGTGGCATCTTGGCATCTTCGACGTCTGACCAAAGCTAAACTCTAAACACTCCACAGAGTCTGCTCCAGCCACCTTCATAGCCATTGGAACAAGTTGTTCTCATCTGCCCATTCTACCAGGAGAAGTCTTCACATGCTTGGGGTAGACACAACCACCCCCAATGCAGTCATGGGTTTGAGGTCTGCTGATTACCCTCAACCTGGTTTAGCCCATCTGCTAAGATGGTTTTACCAAAGTGTGGCCACTGCCCACACTACAGCTTCTTGGAGCCACAGGTGAAAGTTGGGTGAAGGTGGACACCAAAGGTGGATGAGCAGCCCTGAAAAGGCCTCGGCAGCCCTCACACCAGAGGCATTAGTCCTCCTATGTACCCCATACACTGCTATGTACATCCATATATTATACCTCCCAGGTACTCCTTTATCTGTTGACACAGGTCTCCTTGTAGTTCCAATAATAAGACCCTTCATCTGCCAAATCTGGGCATTTTCTCTAACTTCCCTCCATGTCTGCAATGCTCTTCCTCCTCATCGCAGCTTCTTGCCTTGATTATCCCATGTTCTACCAGTATTATCTCAATATATCATACTTGATAGGTGATCAATTATTTGGTAGCTAAGGCATTTTTTTCCTGGGCTCTTTTGGATGCCATTTTTTCTATGGCTTTACATCAATTAACTTTCTCTCAGAAATGTTAATATTGCAAATGAGTATATTTTCTTTATCACATTCCCTTATTTTGTACATTAATAGCATGTTTGCATTTATTTACCAACATCTGAAAGTATATGAATATACATTACTGATTTTTTAACATGGGTTAAAAGCTTATAATAATTAACATTCTAGCCCTGGGAAATCAATTAAGCATCTGACCAGACTGATAATTTGAGATTTAATGTAAAGGAATTTTGCCCAGTATTGGATAGTACTTATTTTCATAAGTACCAATATGCATAATTTTACTCATATTAAAAACCTGTTGGAATTGGTAGTCTCCAAACTATTCTCCTTGTCTTCTCTACTTCACTTGGATCTGTCCTTCACAGAAATACACATGGGAAGTGATTATACAGTAATGGAAAGCGGATAATCATTTATATAGTGCTTGATATGTGTCAGGCACTATGTTAGGTGTTTTTTTAACAATTATTATCTCATTTGATCCTCACAACAATCCAAAAAGGTTGGTGCTATTATTATCCCCATTCTACAATTGAGGAAACTGAGGTAAATAGAGATTGTGACTTGCTCAGGATCACACACCTAGTAAGTGCCTGAGGCTATATTTGAAATTCTAAGTTCCTGATTCTAGGATGAGCACTCTATCCACTGTGCCACCTAGCTGCCCATGTTATAGCCTTAAGACATCCCACTGATAACCTCATTCCTCTGTCTCTCAGACTTACCAAATGGAGGAGGAATTCCTTTTCATGGCATTGAAAATCTGCTGGCTCCAATCTGCTTCTCAAGCTACAGTCCAACCAAATTTGATTAATATACATCTCTCATTCTCATCTTACTTTCTTCCATCTCAGTGTCCTTACCCATGATTTTCCCCTACTGGAATGAATTTCTCTACCCTCTTCTACATTTTGAAACCTGACCCTTTCTTTAAGATACAATCTATTTGTCAGTTCCTTCATGAAGCCTTCCCTGATTCTTTCTGCTAGAAATAATTTCCCTTTTTCATTTTTAATGCTATTTTCTCCTTGTACTTTATACTTGCATTTTATTTGTTATTAAAATTATTGAAGAGCATGTCTTATCTATAAAACAAGACTAGACATCAAGAATAGTTTTTTCAGCTCCAGAGAGTATAATGCTTTGCTTTTTTCTGCCATAGCCAAGTAACTGTCACATTGTGCAAAATACAATTCAATCCAGCTCCTGTGAGAGAACTGAGAGGCCAAAAGAATGTCTCTTCACTCTCCAGGTTATCAAGGAGGATGAAGAGTTCTTTTGAAAAATGGAAGAAGAATTTTAAGTTAAAGACAAAACAAAACATAAAAAGGCAAATGGCCCAAAGCAACAGAAGGGATTCTTGACCTGCATTAGGGAGTGAGAGGGCAAAAAGATGTGACACATAAAAACTGCAAGAAAGACCACCAAATTTTTGGTCCTAAGAAACAGGCAGGAAGTTCTCCCTGATGAAGAAAGTTAGACACTATAAGTAGAAAGCATGATGTTATTGGTCCCCATATTGAATAGGATCATATAGGGTCAGAGGAAGGACATATAAGGGATAATGGCTAGTGACTCTGCTGAAAGATACTGAAGCAGTTAGTTTTCAATTTGCCACATATAATAGGAAGGTCAATTGCCTTACAGGGCCATGCATTATCTGGAATATGACAGAGAACTTCCAAACACTTATCAAAACTCAAGATCACTACCCACTTCCTGGTAATTCATGTGGCAATAAATAATAATACCAAAAAAAACCTAGAAGGCATTGCTAGAGATTATAAAGTCCTTAATAAGAAACTAAAGAACTTAAGAACATAGGAATTACTTTCTTCATTAATGGTGACTAAATATTGGGGGAGTAAAATTTGTATAGTCAGAAGATGTACCTACACGAGGAAATCTAGCAACCAGAGAGGGCAATGTAATAGAGACTGGAATAAATATCAATGTAGGGAGAAATTAAAGTGATATGATTATGGATGTATACTACAATCAGCATGAGTATGGGGAGAAAGTAGGTAAGTTGAGGAAACAAATCCCAAGTCTAGCATAAAGACTCCATCTGTGACACTAGTCATGGAAGAATTGACTCAGCTGATTTTTGACTAGACCTTTTGTTTTCTGCAAAAACAGAGCATTTGTTTTCTTCAATAGCTGCTATTAAGAGCTAAGCTCCTGTTCAGAATTAAGTCTTGGTTCTTACCTGGTACCTCAATATTTTCCTAAATGACACAAGAGCCATCTGAATGATATATACAACCATCCAAAATTATTTAGTAAGGCAATTCATAAAAGTTAAATCAAGTATATTGAGAATTGTTATTGTTGTTCTTTGTTCTTGAAGAGGACCTAAATGACATCACTATGCTAGAGTCAAGTTTCATTGTGTCCAACTGTGGCTGATCAGACCACTATGAACTCAGTATATTCTACCACAGGTTGGGCACAAATCCTCCATGTGAACATTTGAGGTGGATTCTCTAAATTTGTGCATCTTGTGTTCCTTTTGAGCTATTTCAATTCTGCTTTGCTCATAAAACACAGCACCTTCTCTGATGTGGGTATGCCATGCCAAGAAGCCCTGTGCCAGTGTCTCCCATGTCATACAATCAATTCCAAAGTTCTTAAGAGAGACCTTGAGAATGTCCTTGTATCACTTCTTCTGATCATCATGTGAATGTTTACCCTGTGTGAGTTCTCCATAAAACAGTCTTTTGGCAAGTGTGCATTTTACATTCAAACAATGTGGCTAGCCCATTGGAGTTATGTACTTTGAAACAGAGTTTGAATGATTGGCACTATAGTTCAAAAATGGTATCTTATCGTGCCAGGTGACCTTCAGAATCTTTCTAAGACAATTCAAATGGAAACGATTAAGTTTCCTGGCATGGCACTGATATACTGTCCAGGTGTCACAGGCATACAACAATGAGATCAGCAAAATGGCTCTGTAGACCTTCAGTTTGGTAGTCAGTCTAATATCTCTTCTCTCCCACACTTTCCTTCAGAGATTTCCAAACACTGAGCTAGCTCTGGTAATGTGTGTGTCAATCTCATTATCGATGTGTACATCCCTGGACAGTACACTACCAAGGTAAATTAACTTATCCATAGTATTCAAAATTTTTACATTTCTGTAACTGATGGTTCCACATATAGATAGTGTGATGGTGGCTGATGGAGCACCTGTGTTTTCTTGGTGTTGTTAGGCCAAAATTAGCGCAAGCAGCAGAGAACTGATCCATACTTTGTTGCATCTCAACTTTAGAGGCTTCATTGATCACACAGTCATCTGCAAACAGAAAATCATGCACCAACATTCTCTCCACTTTGGTCTTGGCTTGTAGCCTTTCCAAGTTGAAGATTTACCATCAGTGCAGTAGCTGATCTTGATGCCATGTTTACCCTCATTAAAAGCATTTGACAACATGGCTGAAAACATCATACTAAAAAGCATGTGGCAAACACAGAGCCTTGTTTCAGTCCATTGGTGACTGGGAAAGAACGAGAGCATTGTCCCATTATCCAGAACCCAGGCAAACATTCCATCATGAAATTGAGAATTAAGCAAATAAACAAGCCCATTGCTTATGCTATAATATCCAGTAAGAGCATCTGTAGCTAGCCTATGGAGCTGGTTAATCTCCAAGGCAATAGCAGGAGCTATTTCCCAGAGCTACAAGGACCTAAAAGATATTCTAATTTAATTCTTTCCTTTTATCACTAAAGAAGCAGAGACACTAAGTAATTTTCCCAAGGTAACATAAGTACTAAAACACAGAATCAAGATCTGAACCCACAACTTCTAACTCTGTGCCTGTTGCTCTTTCCACTAAAAAATTTGGGCAGATATAATAGATTGACAATAAACTGAGGTCCCAATTGAACAGGTGGAAGATAGGTTGGAATGAATATAGGAAACTACACAGAACTCTATTCCCAAATTTTCCTGACAAGGACAGACAAAATCATTAATGTGAATGTCTTCCCAATGATGACAAATGGCTATGAATCAAGAATAATACGATGTCCAAAGAATCAAAATCATGAATGATACAAAGGGAAATTGCAAGATTTATGTTGGACATAAGTAGGTTACTACATTATACTTGTTATAACCTACATGCAAAAAGTGGCCAAAAAAAGAGATATACTATAGAGAACGAGTGATCAGAAAAGAAAGATCTTGTCATGTTGCAAGAGAGATGGCTAGCCTGGATGCTCAACTATTACCAATTTAATATTAAAAGACCTTGAAGAATATTTCCAGAATATTCATTGTATCTAATTTGGAGACTTTGTGGGGAACAGGACTCATACAGAATTAGAAGGTATGAATGGATTATAACTGATATCATTATGGGGAGTATCTATATTGATTAGATCATGGATCTATTGAAGTACAAAGATAGAATAATAGAGAAGGCTTAAGGATTCCTTGCAAGACCAATTTACATTTTTGTTTTAATTAAGAATGATCTAGGAATGTTTAATCTGTGTTGATGACATATAAAGTCACACAGAGGTCCACTTATTTTGAATTCATTATAAAACTAAAATTATTTAATAAATAGTCTATTTCAAAGAGCCCCAAATTCAATTTGACAATCTGTTAAAACCCAATTTAACCTAGTGAGACACCCAAAAGAAATTAAATTTCTATATTTTAAATTCCTTTGTACTTAGTTCATACAAATGGCTAAAGAGCTCTTTTATATTTAAGCATTTTTGTCTAAAGCTTTCCTTGACCAAAGTCGAAACATTGTAAAAGGAATATAAACACAAATAACAAGTTTTATTACCTCATTGTTTATCCCTTTTGTAGTCTTAGTATTCTAGCTTTGCCAAGCTGAATATGATATGGAAACAACAAAGGGTTTTCCCTTGAGACATTTAAATTGGAAATTAGGAACATGTGGTAACATTTTTGTAAGAAGGCTAACTGTTTAAGTATTCTTACATAACAAAGATATCTTAACTCATCTCTTTTTTAAAAATTTTAAATGTGATTTAACATTGTGTGCTTTAAATGTTATTTAAAAATATTATTTAGGATAAATAACTAATGATGTCTATGGCTTGTTTATTGAGGTTACTTTCCATAACATGCAAGAGAAACAAGTTAACAAAGGTGTACTTCAATGAAATTGTAAGCATTATCATTATTATCAGGGTCAATACTGTCCTTTACTATGGGATCATTTGAAAGGAATACTAAAAAAAACCCAAAACTATTCATGGAACACTGATACAAACAACTTGAGAAGAAATAGTCTCTCAGATAAAAGTTCTTAGTAGAGAAAGACTTATGGGGACCTCAACCACCTCTCAAACAAAGGAAATAAGAGGATCTTTTTGAAAGCTGAGCATTATGGTCATGATGGCTACAGTGTATAGTGACCCATCAGCTCCTTTAAATACACATGTTTTCAGAGTTCTGAAACCTATAGTTGAGAAATTTTAAATAAAATAATGAATTGGGAAATATGGGATAATTATGTAATGACTCACTGGGATTGTAGATGACAGAAAGGTTGATTTTTTTTTAGTTGCACAGCACAAGATACAGTTGAGGCACTACATGCAGTGAGGCTCTGATTTGAGGCAATAAAAGCCAGAAAGAGACAAGACAAAAAAGAAGCTGGAGGAGAAGCTGAGTGCAGGAGGATAGCTGACATAGAAGATAATGAGAGACACTACTTGCAGAAGAAAGAATACCAATGGCTGACAGGTTTTGAGCAAACCTCACAGGCTGACTTTGAACCTGACATAAGAGGTTATCTGGTTGGAAGAGATTGTTGAAGCTGTTGGAATCTAATTGAAGGATAGTGGAATACTCCACTATTTGAAGAGATGCTTGGGATTACTGTTCTCTATCACCATCTACGGTGTGAGGTAGGGGAAACTTGTACTGCATAGGTGCCTTTTTATGCCCTCTATTGTTTGTTAGATGGAGAATAAGGGGAAAGATAGACTTCAAAGTGGCATTTGTTTTATTTATGTCTTTGTGTGTGTATACGTGTGCAGACGTGTGTGTGTGTGTATGTTTTGTTTATAGGCGTGAGCTACGTTGATATGTTTTTGCCAAAAGAGCACCAAAATTCCTAGCACCTGAGAGTAGCAGGGTAGGAGAACTATGAGGAACAAACTAGGAGCATCTAGAAGAAAATCAGTTTTGCACAGCAGAGAAGCGATGATTGATTCTGACTGTTCCTTAAAGGTAGCAAGACCCTACAAGGCCTATAATCTAGAGGCAAAAGTGATTCTGGAAACATAGATTTCCCTACTCTTACATCTCACTGTTGAGTTTCTATCAGTATTTGCTCATCTTCCATGCCCCATTCCCAGACACTGTGTGTACTGGTGGAAGTTGGTGGCAAGATTACAGGGAATCTGAAACATTCCAATTATTCTTGCTTTTTCCTTATATTAAGTAAATATTTTGATTACCCTTGCTTTTTACTTTTTCTTTTAGTGTTTCACATTTAAGAATCAAAAGTATCACTGTAACAAATTTTATACAAAGAGGAATCACACTGGTGGGAGCTCGGGAGCTAGAGTAGAGAATAGTAGAAATGTACCCCCTCCAGCAGTATTACTGCTAAAACCCTTATAGAGTTTAATCGGTAGTCACATGGCCATCCCTCTAGGCACACCACCCCAACTTTCCACTCCTATTCATAGGAATATAGACAGCTTAAAAATATTTAAAGTCAATGCTCTATCCCAGACTTATAAGCACTAACAATGATATCGACATATATCTCATAAACATATTATGAACCTGGAATTGTTTAAGTAAAGGAAAAATAACAATAATACTTGGAGTAACTGACATTCTATCATTATCCCAGGAATACAGAGGCCAAAAAGATGTAGGCTAAAGATGTATCCTGGACTTATGAGCACTACCAACAACATACAGTTTATGAAGATATATAATGGACCTGCAATTGTTTTAGATATAGTTAGCACAATAATACTTGTTGTAACTGACATTTATGTAGTGCTATAAGTTTCGAAGATGTAATTTATACATGATCACTTCAGAGTCTCACAACAACTCTATGAGGTAGGCTTTGTTCAACTATTACCTCTATTTAACAGATGAGAAAACTGAGGCTCAGGAAGATGGCATGACTTGCCCCTGGATATACAACTAGTAAATGGCAGAACCTAAATTTTAGTGACTCCATCTCCAGGACTCTACTATATCACATAAGATAACCTAAAATGATTTATCATCTAAACATAATTTGTTTATTTCTTAATTTTCCTAGAAAAATAGATCTGCTCACAACAAGAATCATCACTGTTGCTTCATGAAAAGGAAATTAAGTTTTTCCTCAGAAAGGAAATAACTTGTCCAATTAGGAGCAAAGCCAGAAAAAAGTTATCCTTACACCAAATGCCTTGGATTTGCTACTATACTATCTTCCCCCAATACCTTCACAGATATGATTAGGCAAACATTTTTTTCATGGATTCTGAAGGAAAATATTCAGTGTCCCATTTCTGAACCACAGATAGACCTTTACTTCAAATGGTCCTCATGATGATGTTTTAAACAATTAATTATGGTAAATGTGGCAATGCCTTCTGTTTTTGTCTAAAAGCAAGAATGTCCCTAAAGAATTTCATCAAAATATTTTTCATTGGTTCTTTTCCAAAGAAATGACTAACCATTTTACTAATTCAGTTGAGTTCATTTTTAAGTGGCAAAGGGCCAGGATAGATGGTACATAAGATTATTTGTTTATTTAAATGAATGAATGAAAAAAATGTATTAAAAGGATTTTTACTTGTCAAACATTGTGATAAGAGCTAAGGATACATATGACAAAGACAGTTCCCACCCTCAAGGACCTTAAATACTAATAGGGGAAACAACATATATAGAGCATTGGTGACTGAAGGGATACTTTTGTTTGCAAAATTACAGGAGTGATAAAGGGAACAATACGAGGGAAGGATATATCCTTTCCAGAAGCAATAACAGAATTAATTTGATTGTACTTCCTGAACTGGAAAAGAAGTGGTGATAGTGATACATGTATAATGACATGGTTGATAAAAAGATGATGGGGAGTGAACTGAAGCATGATTGCAGCCTGAGTAACTGAGGGGACAATGAATCTGGGTCAAAAAAGGCAGGAGTGTCAGGTAGATCATTCAGGATTAGATAATTCAGGGATTGGTTTCTGGCCTGAGGACACTCTTGTGGAGATGGTCAGGGAATGACTGGGGAGTGAAGGTTTGCATAATACTGCCCTGGGTTAATACTTACTAGGATGTTGCTATATTTTGCACCAAAAGACATAAAATTTCTGAAATTTCCATTTTGCTACTGTATCATCAATTCCCTTAATTAGAGATAAGCAGCTAAGTGGCACAGTGGATAGAGTGCCAGGACTCTAGTCAAGAAGACTCATCTTCCTGAGTTCAAATCTGGCCTTAGACATTTACTAGCTATGTGACTCTGGCCAAGTCACTTAATGCTTTTTGCTTCATTTTCCTCATCTGTAAAATGAACCAGAGAAGGAAATGGCAAACCACTCCAGTATCCTTATCAAGGAAACCCCAAAGGGGGTCACAAAGAGTCTGACATAATGGAAACAACTGAAAAACAATTTTATCTCTAAGGAAACTAAGAAGGTATGATAGCTTAATGGCCCTAGAGATCACTATTATTTGACTAAACTCGAGTTTAAGCCTCTGGACCTGAAGTGAGGACCTTGAGTAGTAACTGTACGTGTATTTGGAAGCATATACCATAAATGTGTCCAAAGTATATGAAAATTTAGGGTATGTTCAATATATAATTTGTCCTATATATAAGCATTCTACCTATGAAATATTTTTTGGTCTTAAAACATATAATTACCGCAGAAGATGTTGCCTAAGTAGTAGTTTAGGCACCAAGAGAATCAATCTCATTAGCTATATCACACTCATGCCCTGGGCCTGATTCAGTCTGAATAAGAAAAAGATAATTTTGTATTTTGCAAATCTAGCTAACAAATCATGTAAGGACCAACTAATCTCTATGTTACTTAAGATGAGCCTATGGTCATATCCATATCATGACCACAAACTGTTTTAGAATCAGCTTAGGTTTTGTCTGTTTGTTTGTTTGTTTTTACTATTATAAGTGCTGATTGCCAAATAATCAATCTTATTTGATCATTTAAATAAAGTAAAAAAAAAACACTTGCATAAAAAGAAATGCATTTTGCAATCTAGCTAAATGGCCATAAATTGACTTCCAATGATTCAAAAATGTAAAGCAAATTATCTATTAGGTAGAAAAAAAATGACTTTGTAAAATGCTTGAAACCTTGATGAACATGAGTATTTTTCAGAATTTGTCTGTAATCAGATCCACTTTTTTATGGAGCACTTCTAAGACCATATATAATTAAGTCATTTTGAGTCATATAAGTAGGCAAAAAATAAATATCATCCAGCAGTTCCCCCTTTAAAGGAAGCATATTTTTGTGAATTGTTACATGAAGCTAGTCTTAAAAGTTTGCTTCAATTCTTCCTAAAAGCAAATGAATATTGAGATGAAGAGAAAGGAAAATACTTACTACCTCCTCAACAGTTACAGATTAAAAGGTAACAGACCTACAATTAATGGGTAAATTAATAAAGTGGTTATCAAAAAATATGTGCTGCAACTTCCATGAGTTTATTATAAACCTGACAAATTTCTCTTCTCCTAATCTTCAACGCAGTTCTGGTAAGGGACACAACCTTTGTTATCATACCAATGGACATAATGACATTGGTTTATGAGATTGCTAAAAGATAACTCAGAGGGAGCCCAGCTTATTTACATCTGCCATTTGTCATTCTACAATTACCCCTTCACTTAATAGAGTTTTAATGTAAAACTCCCAAAGAACAAATGGTTATGGAGATAGAAATGTGGGGCCAAATAGAATTCTATTACATTGAAATAAATTGCAACATTGGCTTTCTGGACACTACCCATTAAAAAAATAAGATCAAAAGTAAATTGTGAATCTATGACATCCTTACTATCCATAATATTGGTCTCTCTTTCATGTAAACTGTGTATTGCTCAATATATTCCCTCACAAAAGGGAAAAAAGAAGTATTTCTTATTTTACCCATTTTAATTGAATTTAGATTTTTATTTTAAGGAGTTGGGAGATGTTAAGACTGCTGATAATGCATAAAGAACACAAAGGTTATGGGTAGTTCTGTACAGGGACAGGTTAAGATGCATATGGTAGGAAATAGAGAAGAATATTAATATTATTACTATAAATGTGAAAACTATTCATTTTATCTTCAAACTCACAAGACCCATTTGTATGATTGAAAAATGCCAAATCAGTACAGTAAAAACCAAGCTAGGATTGACAGCCTTTTGATGAATTCAGTCAGTGTGGAAAGTCTTTTTGAATAATTCAGAGAGATATGCCAAAACATTTGTCCTATCCAATTTTCCACAACTTCTCTAAATTCTCACACTGCCCAATAAGACACCTGGCCACTTTTATATTATTAATACGGTAACTTGAAAATCTGACCAAAGAGGTTTTTAAACCAATTTTGCTTTGGAAATTACTATTTAGCAAATAAGTGGTATTAATCATGACTATGCTGGCTAATTTCCAAGAAACTCTAAGATATAAGGAAATGCTCTTACATATGGACATGTGTTAAATACTCTTACAAAATGAACTATGTGCCCTTAAATAACTAATTTTAAATCCTTTTTCTAAAGGTTAGAAAATGTAAATTGAAACTGTGAAGGACAAAGTTGTTTTTCCCATGGTTTCTACTGTGCAAGAACCACATAGTACTTACCCCCCAAAAAAGTGTTTGGAGAGGCCCCTGATTGATTACAATTCATACAGCTGCTTAAATAGGGCATGGTGCCTGTGAATGCTAAATATAATTCCAATCCACCCTCATGTATATGAATTCATATGAAGAATGAAAACAGACTACTAATAGGATTTTTTAATCTATATGTGAAATAAGCCTTTAGAAATATTGTGGTAATTTTAAACCTAAGGAGTTCAAAAGGTAGAGCAAGTCAGTGTGAGATGTAGAACAAAACTTCACAGTGTATGAAAATTTTTAAAATTTTAATGCAAGCTATCCCCCACAAAGTTAGAAGTGGTGAGAGAAATTTGATTAGGAGACAGATTTCTTCCTACAGGGTATTTTTCCTCATATTGGCTGGCCTCTGAGGTGCTGAGTAAAACTACACTTGAAATAATATAATCCCTGAAGATCCATATAGAAGAGTTTGGCTCATTTATGTAAAGTGCTGTGACAGGATAGAAACTGCAGTTCTGTTCAACTTGATTTTCAAAGATGCTTTGAGCTTTTGAGGGGCTTAAATCTTCCCTAAGTTGGCAGGGTGACAGGCAGAGTGATTCATTGGCTAAACGATGGACATGTAAGATTCTAATACCAATTCATTCTTGTGCCTTATCTAACCACTTGCTTTAAAATCTCTGAAGATGTTAACAGGCCCCATTCTCTATATTCTCTATTACAGTATATTCCTCCAATCTTGCTTTTTTCCCCTTCTACTGGGAGTATTTTACATATTTTAAGCTACTCTTCAAAATTATCGTCTACAACTACTATAGCACATTCAAGAGGGTGAAATGCTAGACCACCCAGACAGTGTCTGCTACTTGATTTCTGCCATCTTTGCCAACCTTTTGGAATTCCTGACAATTTCTCCCCTTTCCTGTCATTTTCTGAAGTCCCTAGTACTACAATAGATACTTCATTTGCCTTTCTGTCTCACTTATTTTCCATCTATTCTTGTTTCTTTTTATAGTGGGAGTGGGACAAGGGATAGCATTTTAAAATATTTAAGTCATATTACTTTGTCGTTTATCTAGGTGGCACAGATGATAAAGTACTGGTCCTGGAGTTAGGAAGACTCCTCTTCCTGAGTTCAAATCTGATTTCAGAAACTTATTAGCTATGTGACCATGCAGAAGTCGCTTTGCCTAAGTTTTTTCATCTGTAAAACAAGCTGGAGAAGGAAATGACAAATCTCTCCATATCTTTGCCAGGAAACCCCAAACGGGGTCACAAAGAGTTGGACACTACTGAAATGACTGAACGACAATTGCTTTCATGATCTTTGCCTATCCTTCTTTCTACCAATTCTTTATTCAAGCTGATTTTTTACCCAAATTCAGGGGTATGCTGGAACCAACATGAATCACTCTCAGGAGAGCCAATTGTTAAATTTTCAGTGTCAGCATTTAAACTTTGGAAACAAGAAAGTCCTATAAATCACAGCTTTATTTGTTTTCTTGTTGATTATCTAGACTTAGGAAAGTGATGGATAAAAAGTTAATAATGCAGATTAAACTTAAAAGTGTATCATTCATACTTTTTTTGAGAGCTGGTTGTTAAATATTTACCAACACATTCCTACTTAACTTAGTTCCCAATATGTATTCTTTTTACATATTATACTGACTCTCTTTAATCATTTAGAAAAGAGATTTGATCAGAGAGACAGTGTAACATAGAACTGTCAAGCAGAAGACCTAGATCTTACAATTGCCTTTACCATGTAATATCCACGTGATCTATGGCTACTTAACTGTCTATGAGTCAGTTACCTCACTATTAAAATGGAGGTAATAATATACTGCCTGACTTATGGGGGTCATTACAGGGACCAAATAAGAATATCCACATAAAGTATCACATAAAAGTACTCTACTGAGACCAATATGCTGTGTAAGATTATTTGCTTTAGTGAATGTACTGTTATCTATTATGCCCCACTTATCTAAGCCTAATCAGAATCATGTAAGGTGAAGTTTTTCTTGGACATGCTTTAGTGTTCCCTTTCAATGTCTCTGTCCCCTTTTGTGGAATCTCCCTTCCCTACATCATAGGGTGCCCAAGTAAGCTAAGTGCCCCTTCTGTCTTCATGATAATACTTTAATGTTTAATTCAGAACTATTTGCATTCATCAAGCATTGTATTCTGTGTTCCAGACCTCTCACTTTACCTTCTCCCTAGGCCAAATAATATTTTTTAAGACCCATTCCCTTGAGAAATTTTCCCTCTTAAGTGGTGTATCACTAAGGCAAGATTCATGACCTCGAAGATGACCATGAACATACCTTTATAGTTTGGTAATCACAAAGTATAAGAGATTCTCTAGGTAGAAGGCAAGGGAAGTATAACATTTATTTAGATACCAGAGGACCAAATCCCAAAACCAATAACACCAATTCAACATAACAGTAAATTGTATTCCAAAACCAGTAAGTCTACCTCAATGCAACAACAAGGAAATTATAACACAGTATTATAGCTAAGAACCAAGTCATCCTGTAACCTTCCCCCCTGCTGAGACCTTCCCATAAATACCCACTAATCCCAAATGTCTGCTTGCCTGTAGTCTCTCCCCTACTTCAATTCTCTGGTCTCCATAGCTCTCTGGTTTCCACTCTCTGTTCTGCACTCTCTCTATAGCTCTCTCTCTCTCTCATCTCTCCACAGCTCTCTGAATTCTGCAGATTCTCAGCTCTGTTGTCTCAGAGTTCTTATTTCTTCCCCTTGGGCTGAATTCTGACCTTAATGGCTACCTTCTGGGTATATACACACTTCTTAGGGTTCAAGGACCTCATGCCCAATCAGTAAAAGGGTGTAGGGCTGGGGCTTAGCATTTAGTAAGTAAAGGGTATAGGCCTGCCTCTAATCAAGCCTCCCTTAACTAGCCCTGAGGCCTATCGAATGGGTTGGTGTAATGGCAAGCAGGATGGGAGTTTTTGGTTGTGTTTTGTTTTGGAGTGCTTCTCAGCACTAAGGCAACCAAGTGCCTTTGAGTCTTGCCTTTGTTTGAATCGAGTCATTGATTAGAAAATATATATATATATATATATATATATATATATATATATATATATATATATATATGTATATATATATATACATATACACACATATATATACATACACACACACACAAACATATATATATGTGTGTGTGTGTGTATATATATATGTGTGTGTATATATATATATATATATATATATATATATATGTATATATATGTATATATATATCATGTGGTGCTAGTGATTAAAGATCTTTCCCACACCCTTTTGCTAAGGAGGCGCTAAGCTCAGGGCACTAAAAAGGTATATATGGTCTGAGGTTGGCATTTTGCTTTGGGGGCACACTCATTGGAAGAATATTGGTGTGGAGACTCTGGGTAGCTGTTAAGGAGATGCCCTGGCTTTGAAAACCCAGATTTTGGTGCTTCTCTCTCTGATAATTATGTATGTATTGCTGTGGTCAGACAGAAACCTGTCTATTGATCTGTTTATATTTTCTCTGTTCACAATTTCTGTTTCTATTTGCTCTGAAGTTCAGGGTGCTGACGTTTTCCCCTGGATTAAGTGAATGATATATGGATGCTTAATTAAAATGAGATTGTAAACCCCTTGAAGTTGTTTTCCTTAGAAAAGCAAATCAAAGATGGAGCCAAGATGGCAGCTTGAAAACAAGTACTCGCTTAAGCTCTCCCCCAAAACCCTCCAAATACCTGTAAAAAATGACTCTAAACAAATTCTAGAACTATAGAAAGAGGGAAACAAGTCTCCAGCCCAAGACCACTTGGATGGTCACTGTGAAGGGTCTAACATACTGGGCTGGGAGCAGAGTGCAGCCCAGTGTGGGCCACGATGGAAGAGACCAGGCCAGAGTAGACCAGCTGGAGCAGGCCTCAGGGCCGTGAATCACTCAGCTGTGGCAATTACCAGACTTCTCAACACATAAATGCCAAAGACAATAGAGCAGGTCAGTGGGAAAACTGCTGAATCTGGGTGAGAGAAGTGTGCGGTCCGGCCCCAGCCCAGGGGGAGGCAGAGGTGGCACAGTGTCAGCAGCAGGAAGCTCCAGCAGCTGCTTCCAGAGCTCCAGCAGCAGCTGCTTCCAGAGCTCCTGGCGCAGATTGTGGGAGGAATCAAGCCATGGATCAGAGCAGGAGTGCAAGGATTGCTTTGCTAGAGCTGAGGCAAGGTTCTCTTGCTTTGCCCTGCTTGGATCTGGGTCGCAGGTCTGGTTGGTTGTTCTTGGGGGAGAAGGAGCATTGGTGTGGCAGAGCTTGTGGTGAATGTGGAGAGGGAGGCCTCCTGGTAGTTACACAGCAGAAAGGAGTGCTTCCACTCAAAGACCAGGGCACAGGCCAGGAGAGGAGCATCAAACCAGCTCGGAATAGAAATAGCTCTAAAAACAGCAGTGGAAACCCCTGAAGTTTGGGACAAAGCACTCTACACTCTGAAAGCAGTACTATCCTGACAAAAAGCTCAAAAGTCAAGTAATTGGCTGGGAAAATGAGCAAGCAGCATAAAAGGAGTCAGACTCAGACTACAGAATCTTTTTATTGTGACAAATAAGATCAAAACACACAGCCAGAAAAAGTCAACAAGAATCAAAGTCTTACATCAAAAGCCTCCAAGAAAAATATGACTGGGTCTCAGGCAAAAGGAAGAGCTCAAAAAGGATTTGGAAAAGCAAGTAAGAGAAGTAGAGGGAAAACTGAGAAGAGAAATGAGGGTGATGCAAGAAAATCATGAAAAACAACTCAACAATTTCCTAAAGGATATCCCCGAAAATTCGAAGAAACTAACACCTTAAAAATAGACTAATCCAAATGGCAAAAGAGCTCCAAAATGACAATGAGGAGAAGAAAACCTTGAAAGGCAGAATTAGCCAAATGGAAAAGGAGGGCCAAAAGACCACTGAAGAAAATACTACCTTAAAAATTAGACTGGAGCAAGTTGAAGCTAGTGACTTTATGAGAAATCAAGAAATTATAAAACAGACCCAAAAGAATGAAAAAATAGAAGGCAATGTCAAATATCTCATTGGAAAAACCACTGACCTGGAAAATTGATGCAGGAGAAATCATGCAAAAATTATTGGACTACCTGAAAGCCCTGAGCAAAAAAAGAGCCTAGACATCATCTTTCAAGAAATTAGCAAGGAAAACTGCTCTGATATTCTAGAACTAGATGATAAAATAGAAATTGAAAGAATCCACAGATTGTCTCTTGAAAAAGATCCCCAAAAGAAAACTCCTAGGAATATTGTCAGCAGATTCCAGAGTTCCCAGTTCATGAAGAAAATATTGCAAGCAGCCAGAAAGAAACAATTTCAGTATTGTGGAAACACAATCAGTTTAATACCAGATCTAGCAGCTCCTACATTAAGGGATCAAAGGGCTTGGAATATGATATTCTAGAGGTCAAAGGAGCTAGGATTAAAACCAAGAATCACCTACTCAGCAAAACTGAGTATAATGCTATGGGGCAAAAAATGGATTTTCAATACAATAGAGGACTTTCAAGCTATCTCAGTGAAAAGAGCACAGCTGAATAGAAAACACAAGACTTTCAAATACAAGAATCAAGAAAAGCATGAAAAGATAAACAGGAAAGAGAAATCATAAGGGACTTGCTAAAGTTGAACTGTTTTGTTTACTTTCCTACGTGGAAAGATGATATTTGTAACTTGTGAGACCTTTCTCAGTATTAGGGTAGATGAAGGGAATATACATACATATATATGTAAATATACATATATATGTATGTATATATATATATATATATAGATATATATATACACATATACATATACATATATACAAGCTGAATTGAATATGAAGGGATGGTATCTAAAAAAATAAAATTAAGGCGTGAGAGAGGAATATATTGGGAGAAGGAGAAAGGGAGAGATAGAATGGGGTAAATTATCTCACATAAAAGTGGCAAGAAAAAGCTATTATAATGGAAGGGAAGTGGGGCAGGTGAAAGGGAATGAATGAATCTTGCTCTCATCAGATTTGACTTAAGGAGGGAATAACTTACTGAATTGGGTATCTTATCCTACAGGAAGGGGGGAAGGGGATAAGGGGGGGGAGATGATACAAGGGAGGGCAGATTGGGGGAGGAGGTATTCAAAAGCAAACACTTTTGAAAATGGACAGAGTCAAGGGAGAAAAATGAATTAAGGGGGGGCAGGATACGATAGAGGGAAATATAGTTAGTCTTTCACAACATAACTATTATGGAAGTGTTTTGCATAATGATACAAGTGTGGCCTATGTTGAATTGCTTGCCTTCTCAAGGAGGGTGGGTGGGGAGGGAAGAAGGAGGAGAATTTGGAACTCAAAGTTCTAAAAACAAATGTTCAAAAATGTTTTTACAGACAACTGGGAAATAATATATACAGGCAATGGGGTATAGGAAACTATCCCTTTTTTGGAGGGGGGAAGGTAGGGCAATTGGGGTTAAGTGACTTGCCCAAGGTCACACAGCTAGTAAGCGTGTCAAGTGTCTGAGGCCGCATTTGAACTCAGGTCCTCCTGACTCCAGGGCCAGCATTCTACTCACTGTGCCACTTAGCTGCCCCCATGAAATCTATCTTGTCCTACAAGAAAGCAAGGGGAAAAGGAATAAGGTGGGGAGAAGTGGGGTGACAGAAGGGAGGGTAGACTGGGAAAAGGGGGAATCAGAAATATACCATCTTAGGGTGGGGGAGGGTGGAAGTAGGGAGAAAATTTGTAACTCAAAATCTTTTTGAAATCAATGTTGAAAACTAAAAATATTAATTAATAAAAAACTAAAATTTAAAAAGGCAGATCAAAGAACTTGTGCTAGCAGCCCTCCTGTGTGCTGATGTGACTGGTCTTATACAGCCACAGTAGCTGCAAGTACCATCATTGTTACAGTGGGAACGATCTTTAATCAATGATTGGCATCACAAGGGGTCCTCAGGGTTAGAACTGGACAAATCAACTCAAAATCTAATTCAGAAATCTGTTTCTGATTACATACTTTCAATTACAAAAAGCCTACTGTTTCATATAATACTCTCTTACAATTAGTTCAATTTTTTTAACCAAAATTTTCCTCTTATTGAGCAAAAATTTGTCTACCTTTAACTTCTGCTTACTGGCTTTTGTTACAATTTCTGGATTAACATCAAAGAATCCACTCTCTTCCAAATGATTGTCCTAAAAAAATGATGATAGTGATTATTTTTCCAGTTTTCCTTTTCTAGAAATATTTCCAGTTTCTTCAAATATTGTCCATATAAAATGATTTTCATATATTCCACTATCCTTCTGGATTCACTCCAGTTTATCATATTCCACTTAAAATACTAAACAGAATTAAGCACAATACTCCAGCTAGGATCCAACCAACAACTGAGTACAGTTAGACAATCAATCTAAATAACAGCAGAGTCCTGTGGCTTTTTTTCTGTGGTATCCCCAAAGATATTGAGGAAAAAAATCTCTACTGCTTCTTAGGAATTCATTACTTTTTCTAATACTCTGTCTAGGTCAGCTCCTTTCTCTGTTTGATTCCCTGACTTAACTAATCTCTTTGTATGTCCTATAGAGTGCAGCCTTCAAATATTAGCCTTGAAACACTAAAAGAAAAAAAAGGTAAGAGAGAAAATGACCAATAAGATAACAACCAATGATGACATGTTAGGTAAATATATTTTTGGGAAGTAGCAGATACTGAGATAAGAGAAGGTTTGTAATGGAGAGCCAAGTATAGAGAGCAAACCTTTAGATTTTACATTATTAAGACCAAGTCCCCACAAATGAATGACAGGTTCACAAACTTTAGATAAGATTGCAATGATTAAGGTAAAATACGAATCTATAAAATCTTACACTATTTGGAGAAAAGGGATATGCATAGAGCTGGCCACTCATTTCTTTGTAGAATTAAACCTTTGTCCCTCTTCTGTATCTGCTTCTACCAAATGGTAGAGAAAACTCACAATCCTCCTTGTGCTCCAGTATTTGCTACTCCAAAACAGTGATTGGGATGAGATTAGACCTGTGGTTTCACTTATATTGAGAACTTCTGATGATAAAAACCCCTCTATCAATTCAGATCAGCAATTTTCCCATGATTTATAGTCTTGAAGAATTGCCTGGACCACTGAGAGAATAAGCGACCAGCCCTGGGCCAGGGAAGTATGTATCAGAGGCAGAATTTGAATTTAGATCTTCGTGATTCTGAGGCTGATTTTTCTATGTACTACATCACCCGGCCTCTAATTTTATCTAATCTATGTCTATATCATGTCTTTACATCTATAGATGTATTTGTATACAAATTACATATAACATAAATTTTATATACATCTTAATTTATGTTTTATAGATAAATGCATTTATATATAATGTATTTATATACATATAATACAAATATATTTTGTATGTAAATATGTGTATGCACAATATCCATTATGGCACTCTGTCTTTCTAACATCTAACACATTAAAAGAATATATCACAGCTCCCTTCACAACACTTAAGGTTTTTTCTAGCTTATATGCCTGCTACATTATTTGGGCCAAATTCCCTAGGAATTATGTTGATTTAAATTTTCAGTTCTTGTGCCATGGCATAGATTCTTCCTGAAAGACTAGATTTGTATTAAGGTATGAGAAGATGTTGTTCGGTTCTCTATAATCCAATTCCATTCTGCTGATCTAGAGAAAGTTAGTTGACAAATGAAACAATTTGCTTTACTTCAATTCACTGTAATTCACTTTGTGATTGTACATTATTAAGGCCAAATCTCTATTTATGAAAACAGCTGCCAGATTCACACTTAAAATAAGATTGCAGTCAGGTATCCATGATCTCAAATCTCGTACTGTACGGAGTAGGAAGACCCACGAGTTTCAATCAAAATGCATAGAACTAGTACTTATTACTATCTAGAACTGAAGTTTTTCTCTTTCCTTGGATCTAGCTACCTCTGAATTCTCTGACATTTTAAGAGGTAATAGTCTGTGCTTTCTTTTCCAATTCTAGATCTGGGCCACTCTATCCAATTAGTAGCTCCCTCTGGCTTTCCTTTAATTTACCTGATAAACAATAATAAACTGCCTTGAAAATGGAACCCTCATCCCAAACTCTATGTCCCTCTCAATTGAACCTTCATTTCCATAACTGCCTTCAGCATCAACCAGGCAGTGTTCACAATTTCCACAAAGAAGCAATTTTCTTCCAGTCAGTCATCTGCAAAGTGAAAAGCTCCTGTATGAGAAGCCATCCAGGAGTAGGATTTCAGGACAGAACTACCCTAGAGGGCAATCTGGTTTTCCTCTCACAGTCTATAGGACTAACTTGTATCATTTGTACTCTATTGGAGACAGTAGAATAGGGAGACAGCAGCAGTCACCTCAGACTCTCAGAAAATCTTCCAATGGACTAGAATGGTGTGAATTTGCCTGGTCTGCTTGTTGTAGCTGGTCTAATTTCATCCTGCTTCCTTATATGTTTCCTATGTAGAACTAGTAGATTAATATTCAAAAAGAAAATATCTAAAGGATGTAATTAATTGACCATTATAGATTTTAGGTGACTATAGGAAAAGTTGCTAACAGGATAAATAGACCAAAGACCTCTCTCCTGAATGACAGATGAAAATCTGGGGATTGAACTGAGATATTTTTGGATCTCTGGTTCAGGCATTCCTGGGTTAAAGTGACTGAGTATTCTAGATGAATGTCTAATCTATGGTACATATATTATAATCCAGCAACAGGATAACAGAAGGTACATGAGATGGTACCAACAAATGCCACAAGCTAAGCATGTATAATTTGTAGGATTTCTGCTATAACTTTCCCCAAAGGGCTCAAGGTATGTATAAAACACTTTATATATGAAATATTTAACAAAATAAAGCTGAAAACTGGGGAAGCAAAGGAAAAAGAGAAAACAACAGCTCTGTCACACCAGCACTACTCCTTACCCAACCACCAACCCAGACTGGGCTTAGATCTTCAGCAGGCTGTGCACTCCTGCTCTGATCTACCACTTAATTCCTCCCACCAGGTGGGCCTGGGGCCAGAAGCAACAGCAGCTGTAGCTGTCCCACCTCCCCTGCCCCCGGAGCTAAAAGCCGAACCTCGAACTCCTTCCACTCCTGCAGCTTTTCCCACTAACCTTCTCCGCAGTCTTTGGTGTTTGTGGATTGAGGAGTCTGGTAACTGCTGCAGCTCACTGATTCAGGGCGCTAGAGCCCGCTCTGCTTGGCTCCTTGTCTGGTTGGTCCTTGCTCACACTGGGCTCTGCTCAGCTCTGCTCCCAGCTCCCAGCTCCGTGTGGGATAGACCTCACCCAGAGACCATCCAGGCTGCCCTGGGCTGCAGCCCTGCTTCCCTCTGCTGTTTTGTGGGTTCTGCAGTTCTAGAATTGGTTGAGAGCCATTTTTATAGGTTTTTGGAGGGACTCGGCAGGGAGCTCACACTGATCCCTCCTTTCCAGCCACCATCTTGGCTCTGCCCTTTGTCATAGATTTAATGATTCAAATATGTTTCAGAGAATTAGATTATACAATTGACATCATGGCCCAAGTATGGTCTGGTTAGTATTCTTCCAGAATGTTATGTGCTTAATATAGTGTAATTTTAAATTAAAAGCACCAGGAAATTCTAGGCAAGGCTTTGCCACTAACTAGTTATATGAGACTTGTACAAATCATTTGATTGCTCTGAGTCTCATTGTCCTCATCAGTAAAATGAGGGGACTATATTAGATGATCTCTAAGGGAATTTCCAGGTTTAATGTTCTGTAGTCCTAACTATTTCTTCACTTTTACATTTCTGAATCCCCAATTTTAATTCTTTTTACTTTAAAAAATACTTAGCCTTAAATCTCCAGAGAACAGGGAAAGAATACACTCTATAGTCATATGTCATAGCTACTAAGTAAGCAAAAAATAACAATACTTATAGATAAATCTTATTCTTTTTTCCCTGACAGCACTTTAATACAACTTTAAAATATGCAAACTACAAACAATTGAATGTGCTTTTTTAGTAAATGAGTTTTACAATTATTTTGCTATACTCAGAACCAAAAATTTATGCAGTATAGTCAAGCAAATCCCTAGGGTCATGTTTAAACATAAGTGCACAAAAGTACTATTTTTCTCCCATTCAGAGTGTGAGAGAAAAGAAAGGACAATACAGGCAGTAGAAAGAGGAATTCTCATAACACAATTGCATCATGGGAAATAGCCTCCCATTCAAGAAAGCAAATACATATTTTGATAAAACACTACTGAAAATAGGCCGTTTTTAAAAGAAGAAAAGAATTAAACCATTCTCTGCTTCCAAGGCCTTACTTGACAAGTCTATTAACTAACCCCATTCATTGCATATATTTGCTTGCCTTACAGGATTGAAATGATGTTCAGCCATTTATTTTTAAGAAAAAAAAGGTTTTTTACTTCATAATGATCTGTATAATGTAATGTACTTTTACAATTACTTTCCTTTCAGAACCTAGATTCATTAACTAGGCATGATGGCAGAGGACCCTTTTTGCTAGACATCTTTGATGTGTCTAAAGACCAATGTATAAAGCAAATAGCAAAATTCAGTCTCTTTGAATATTTATAATTAACCCTGACATTAATATGTCTTCTATCTATATTGGTATGGTGGGATTTAGCTTTGTCCTAGAGATAAATCCTTTGTCAGGGTATCCATTGCCAACTGACCAGATTTCTGAAATATGCTCTGCTTAGGACTAGCTTTGATGTATGCCCTGCAAAGCTATAGCTAAGTCACAATATTTTTGTTATTAATATTGTATTTTGCATAGCATTACTCACGTAGAGTCACTACGTTCCTTTCTTCACAATCCCTGTTTTTTTTTCCAGATTATTACTCAGTATAGTATAAGGTACTGTTTTTTCCTGTGTATGTTGGGGTTTGCTTCTTCAATTCTAAACCCAGGATACTGGAGGATATTGGAGGACCATTAAAATACACCTACTACACGTGTTAGGTTTAACAATATAGGGGAGGTTTTTTCTTCATTTTGGGGGGTTTTGTATTACTTTTCCACTGAGATATTCTATCTTTGGAATTTTTTCTTTCCTGGATATTAGAATACTGAACTTTACTCTTCAAAGATAGAGTATATATGCATTTACCAATAGATATGTTTAGTAAATTTGCAATCTATGTTGCCCAAGAAAATGGAACTAGTACCTAGCATCACAGAATTCCAGTGGGAAAGGATGTCAGTAGTCATCTATTAGAATCAATATCTGAAAAAGAAGCTTCTTTACAATGTATCTAATGAGTGGCAACTGAGTTGTTGTT
Organism: Trichosurus vulpecula; assembly: GCF_011100635.1. Lineage (NCBI taxonomy): Eukaryota > Metazoa > Chordata > Mammalia > Diprotodontia > Phalangeridae > Trichosurus > Trichosurus vulpecula. The sequence goes on along the minus strand of NC_050576.1, from coordinate 92,101,370 downwards.
TTTTTTTTTAATATTCTCAGTAAGACAGAGCTCACTACTACCCAAATGAGCCCTTATTATTCTAGGAAAGCCCTATAATTCAGTCTTCTTCATCTTTTGGGTATCACAGGCCATTTTGGAAATCTTGTGAAAACTATGGAACCCTTCTCAGAATAATTTTAAGTGTTTAAAATAAAATACATAGGACAACAAAGGAGACTAATTGTATTTCAATATAGTTACCAAAATACTAAAAAAAAAAATATAAAGTTTATAAACTCTTGGTAAGGCACCTCTACCATAAGTATTAGGAATTTTTTCCTGACATGGTGACCAAATTTGTCTCTTTGCAAGTTATATGCATCGATCCTAGTTTTGACCTCTGGAATCAAATAGAACTCTGAATATTCCTTTCAGGTGACATACTTTAACATGACAACAGTTGTCCTATTAACCCAAGGTATTCTCTTCAGATTAAATATGCCCAAGTTACTCCAACTAATCCTCGTATGGCTTAAATTAAAGGTCCTACACTATCCTGGCAGCCTTGCTCTGGACATTCTCTAGCTTAGCAAAGACTATCTAAAAATATAACCTTCAGAAAAGAACGTGCTACTTCAACTACAAAATACTTCCATCTATCATTCAGTCATTAAAATAGTGAGACTAAAATGACTTACAAATATAGCCAAAAGGTCTGTGCCATTGTACAGTTAAGTGCAGATACTATGTAATCATAGGTTCCTATTGCCCTTGGGAGCAGCTTCCAAAAATACAATGAAAATGTAAAAAAAAATAGCTCTATCCCCACACACTGTTTCTCAAGGGACCAAAAGAATACATTTGCAGCCATGCCAAACAAGTGTGTATATGCTGCTGGGGAAACGCACACAGATGCCAAATGGGTGCATTAACCCTCCCCCTTTGGCATAACTAATGTAGACACACCCTTAGGGAGTCTTACAAGACCCATCTGCTCAGTCAAGCATTTGTTTAATTGTGGCAAATGCCTGGCAAGTGCAGTCTCACTTAATAGCTACTAGATATGTAAATGGTATTTGTATTATTGTGCATATGCCCAGGGGCTTTGCAACAAGCACATTAAATATTTTAAAATAATTTTCCATTAGAGATGGAAACGATAGTTTCCCTCTCAGCAACAGTGTCCACAAGTGTCCCAATATAGTTCTCACATCCACCACTCTGTCGCTCCTTCACTTCATTACTTAGGAATGTTAGCTATCACACCAGTTGAGATATATTGCTGCCACAGTACTACAGAGAACTTGGTAGCAGAAAATGCAAACTTTCCTTAAGGCATGGACTAATGTAATCCCTCTGGGCCCCTCAGGTTATGTGCTCTGAGGTGTCAGACTATGTACTTGTAAGCTATCTATGACATCTTTTAACTGGCTAGTGAGGTAAATTTGGTTCTTAATATCTTTTTTCTCCTCTATGAGGCAAAACACTTCTCAATGACACATGTGACAAGTAGAAGAGAAGATAATGGCCAAAATGTTTTGGTGAAGGTCACTTTGACAATTTGGAAATAGCAGTACCCCATTTAGGTTTCTAACTAGAGAATCACTATAGCATGAGTCAAAGAGGGGTGGAGGTGGGATCAAATAAATGGTTAATTCAATTTAACAGATATTTATTATTACATATTTTATACATGTTTATATGCCCTATGCAAATATAAGTATATTATGCATATGTATGTATGTATGTATGCATACATATATTTGGCCAGATCTGTGACTACATCAGTTTCTGGAGCTCCTAAATAGGAAACTACCTCTGCTAAGAGATACTAGCAATGAATTCTATCAACTTTGTACAGTGATATAGGGCAAGTGTCAGAGGCAGCCCTTGGTACAAGGGTTCCTTTAACTTAACATTAGGCTTCTTCATTACTATTTTTTATTATTATCAAATTGAATCATCTCTACAAAATGCTTTGTAAATCTTTTCTGAGGAGATGCTGCTTTAGAATCACAGTGAACATGGTGATAAGAAAATACACTATCCCCTTTTCCCTCCCCCCACACACATATGGACTAACATCTCCCCTTTGAGGGCCTCAGGTTATGTTCTATGTGGCAATTATCCATCACTACTATAATTATTCATATCATTATTCTCATCTTTTTCAATGGAACCCAAATAGGAATGATACTGGGACAAGTTTCTATCCCACTTCCACAATATTATATAAAATACTGTGTGGTATACTGCACAGCTGAATCAAATAACTTTTATGTCTGAATAAAATATTGGAATATAAACTCAGTATGTATAATAGGGGCTTTATCAAATAATGTAATAATTGTGTTTTACTTAGGACATTGCTTGACATATAGGAAGTGCTTAATAAATGTTTGTTTCTTACTAAGATGGGGTCCATGAACAGGGTTTAAAAAAACTATCTTTCAATACAAATTGTTCCTTTTGTAGTCCCATATGTTTTATTTTATGCATTTTAATACAGAATTCTTAAGCAAGATCCATAGGCTTCACCAGACTGCTAAAAGGGCCCTTGATACACAAGAAAATATTAAGAAATTTTGTTCTTTAGGTTCACTGAAAGCGTCTTTGGGACTATCACTCATTGTGGTCCCACAAAGTTTTGATTTCTTCTGCCAAGTCTTCATTTTTCCACAAGATTTTCATTTTATATAGCTTAGGGACAATAAGTATTTGATATGGTATCTGTATTAAGACACTATCTTTCCATTTTATAAATCAGCATCATGTTTGAGCAATAATTTTGCAATAATGGTCTGGTTCCAATATAGTTTATTTAATGTCTTTATTTGTAGCATAGGGATTCATTATCAGTCCATGAAAAGCAGAAAGCTTATGATTCTAGCCACTAGTTCATACCTTGCAGAGTATTTAAAAAATGCAAAATTATTTTGTCAAGTATAATCAAAAAAGAAAAATGATGCCATTAAGTAACAAATTATTGTTCTGAAATAGACTAATTAATGATTAGAAAATATCCTCCAAGGGTCTTAGATGTGGAAGGAGTTATCATCAATTTTTCTACAGTGTATCATATAATGGAATATTGCTGTGCTGCAAAAAAAAGAAAGAAAAAAGACTGACATATAGTGAAGCATGGAAAGATTTATTGATGCAGAGTAAACAATTGTACGCATTCCATATGGCTTATGCTTAAGACTCTTAAAGATAATCTGCAGCAATATGTAAACCAAGAATCACCAGAAAATCAGGATGGTTTTTGAAGAGACAGGGGAACTAGAGACCAAATTGCCACCATTCACTGGATTATGGAAAAAGCAAGGGAATTCCAGAAAAGAAAGAAAAACATTTACTCCTACTTCAATGACTATGCTAAAGTCCTTAAATGTGGGGATCACAACATATGTGGCAAGTCCTCACAGAGACAGGAGTACCATCTTACTTGTCTCCTGAGAAACCTGCATATAGGAGAAGTAACAGTTATAACTGAACATGGAACAACTGATTGGATTAAGATTGGAAAAGAGTACAAGGCTGTATATTGTCACCGTATTTATTTAACTTATATGAAGAGTACATCATACAGAATGTCAGGCTGTATGAATCAAAAGCCAGAATTAAGGCTGCTGAGAGAAATAACAACAATCTCAGATATGCAGATGATACCACTCTTATAGCAGAAAGTGAAAAACAATTAAGAAGCCTCTTGATGTGGGTGAAAGAGAAGAGTGTAAAAGTTGTCCTGAAACTTAACAAAAAAATAACTAAGTTCTTGGCTGTGGGTCCCATCACTTCCTGACAAATGAAGAAGAAATGGAAGCAGTATCAGATTTTTTATATATATATATATATATATATATATATATATATATATATATATATATATATATATATATATATATTATATCTTGGGCTCAAAGATCAGTGTATAGAGTGACTGCAACCATGAAATTAAAAGACATTTGCTCCTTGGAAGGAAAATTATGACAAATCTAGACAGAATACCAAAAAGCAGAGATAACACTTTGCTGACAAAAGTCCAGATAGTCAAAGCTGTTGTTTTTTTTTTCTTTTTTCCCAATAGCAATGTATGGATGTAAGAGTCAGATAAAAGAAAGCTGAGCACTGCAGAATTTACATTTTTGAATTGTGGTGATGGAGAAGACTTTTGAGAATCCCTTGGACAACAAATAGATCAAATCAGTCATTACTTAAGAAATTAATTTGAACTGGAAGGTCACATACTGAAACTGAAGTTTAAACACTTTGGCCACATAATAAAAAAAAAACAGGACACATTGGGAAATATCCTAATGTTGGGGAAGATTGAAGGCAAAAGGAAAAGAGGATGGCAGAGCATAGTGACATGGAAACAATAAATGAACTTAGACTTCAAGAAATAGGGGAGGATAGAAAGGCCTGGCATGCTATGGTCCATGGGGTCATGAACAGTCTGACCTGATAGAATGATTAAACAAAAAAAAAAGAAATAAGCAGCACCAAGAAAAGAATACATACAATTATTACAACAATGTAAATGGAAACACCTCAAAACAATACAAAATGAATATTGCATAACTACAAAGAACAAGCATGGTTCCAAAGAAGAGATAAAAGAAAACACCTCCCCCCACAACTTTGTAGAATGGGGATGTACAAATATGTAGAATATTGCATACGTTGTCATATTTTTGATGTATAAGCTGGTTTTGCTGATTCTCTTTTTATAAACATTATTTCTTATATGTGATGGCTTTCTGAGAACATGGAGGGGGAAAGGAAGAAAAGTGGTAGCTAGTAAGAGAGCAAGTAGCCAAAAGTTTATATGAAACCAAGAATATGGAAAAGGGAATGTGGAAAATCACAAAGAAAATGTAAAAAAAAAGTGTTCAGACCTTTGTTTCATAGCAAATAAAGGATATTCCCTCCTGCTTTGGAATCAGTCTTATACCGTAGCCCTGACCTATGAAAGAAATGATAAAGAGTCAACAAATCAGTTAATCTAATAACAGTCATTAATATTCCCTTATTTCCTGCTGTTTTATATGTTGTGAATAAAACCCCAGAGGTAAAGTTTCCAGGCAATTAATAACCAATTAATTAATTAGGCTAGCTAATAATCAATAAATTGATTGTGAGTGGTTTCTCTCAGTAACAAAAGACACCAAGGGAGATTCTGAAACACCATTGATCAGATGTGTCCCTTCTGACAGGAAACTCTCCTGACAAGTGAAACTCAACCTTGATTGGTAGACATTTAATGAGGAGGTGGACTAAAAGTCTTCAGCTTCTCCTGCTGAGAAAATGGATTGATTCTAACACTCAGTGGCCTCAAGGCATCTGGACTGGAAAAGCCATTTCCACCTGGACCACTCTGACTAGTTTTCTCCTTCATGAGCTGGGTCACAGTAAGCTCTAATAGAAGAGATCAAAGACAAAAAGTAAGAGCCCCTATCCAGGTAGAAGCCTTGGGGGTAGGGGATTCCCTTACTGTTACACCCTTCTAAAACTGCCTAGCTTTTTGGGAGTTGGGTCTTAACAGAAATAAGAGGAAAAGGATAAATCACAAATTAATAATGAGCTATTAATATGATAGTATAATATTAATTTATCTTGTACAATAGTAACCACTCACTTTTTAGCAGATCAGATTGCTCATAGGTTTTTATTAAATAACTAATTGGTTAGAAGACAGTTTCTATAAAACAGCTCAAAGGGTTTCAATATTTTGGACTCTTTGTAATAGTAAAAGAAGGGAAAATAAAATCAGCATGTTTAAAAGTCAGGCCTCTTGAATAAAGAGTTGGCGGTATCTTAGGGGAATGGAGGGATTGCTCTAGCAAGGATAAGCACTTAGTGACTGGGTCTTAGTAAATGCTTGATAATTGTTTCTCTCCCTCTCTCACCCCAAACTTGGACCAACAAGGTACCACAGGGATGTTTGATAGTATATACTCCCTTGCTGCCCCAACCTACAGGCCTCTGAGGGCTAAGTTGGTGAGGGATCTCTTAGTAGGTAACACATGTATATTTCATAATTACTGGATGTTCAACTGGAAAGGGCCTTAGTGATTAATCAATCTAATTCCTTCATTTTCAAGGTCGAATTAGATAAGAAAACTAAGAACCAAAGAGGTAAGGTGACTGAACAAACCACCACAGCAGTATATTGCAAAGCTAGGTCTTTTGACAAATCCAGTACTATGCTCTAATGTTGCCCAGAAATACTTTAACTGAATTTCTCTACTTTCCTTCCCATTTTAATTCCTTCAGATATTTTAAATATCCAATAAAATAAATATATGTTATATTTCTATCATATAAAATATATTTCTATATGATGCTGTATAAAATGTCATATATAATATTTATGCATTTTAATATATGATAAACATGACTATTTTTAAAAGAATATGACTGCTAGTCTTTAGAAGGACCAATTTAGAATCATAGAACTTTTGAACTGGAAGGAAATTTAGAGATAATCTAGTCCAAGACTACTATAGATGAAGCAAATATTATTAATAATAGTACATAATAAATAACTTTTATTATATAATACATAATATTGCTAGGCACTGTGCTAAATATTTACAATTACCTCATTTGATCCTCACAACAACCCTAGGAGGTAGGTATTATTATTCTCATTTGACAGATGAGGAAACTGAGGCAGAGATGTTCAGTGATTTGTCCGAGGCCACACAGCTAGTAAGTATCTAAGATTGGACTTGAACTTAGGATTCTGACTCCAAGCCAGGCATTACCCACTATGCCATTTAGAGAGTTTAAGTGTTTTACCCAGGGTCATACAGTTAATTAGTAGAAGCGTTAAGACTAGAATCTATGTCTCTTGATTCCTAATCCAGGACCCTTCTTGTGTGTCTTATTTGTTTCATTTTCTTTTTTTAAGTTTTCAGGACAGTTTTTTAAAACCAAACCCCTTCAGATTTTGCCATTTTAAACAGTATTTCTCAGCGAACATAAAAATGGCTCCCTCCCTTCTTAACTGACCCAGTATTTTTCCATCCCTTGCAATTTGCTTTGTCTATTCAGCTGCTTATCAGACTACCTCTTAGAATATACACAGTGGGGAGTGTATTCACTGGGCCAAATAAAAACATGTTGTACAGTAAGCACATAAAGGGTGGGAACATCAGTTTATTTAGACAAAATCAGTTAGGTTTCAAATGAAAGGCAGTATTTTTACTGCCATGACACACTTTTATGAACCTGATTTTATATCTTGCCCTCTTTACCTACTCTGTAGTTCATGCATTCATCTGTCATAACTTAGCCCAACAGTCTTATTCTCTGCAGACTTCCTCAGTGAGTTAAGGCATGAAATGCAACATTTTAACCTTGGAAGAAACAGTGACCCCTACATAGCCAGAAGAGTGTGTAATGAGAATTCTTTTTCCTCTTTATTCAGAACCCTATCTCAGGCAAGAAGAGGACATTATATAATCACAAAACCAGTGATTTTTTAAAAGTGCATTAACCATTTCTTTACCAAGTTTTCTAGAATAGTTCTGTTCCCTACAATTTGGTTATCCTGTTGAATGAAATCCATCGCAGTGATTATTCACTAGACTTATATACTGGGTGCCAAGCACAGGGTTATCACCTTTAAAAATATTGATGACACTATACCCTGCTAACTAGTTTGATGATTTCCACTATCTAATAAGCACTTACTTTTTCTTTTTATAGAAACTTCACAAAAGACCTCTTGGAAAAGAACCATAAAAAACAGTGTCTTGTCCTTTTATGATAATTGGAATATAGCTATGTTCCTCAAAATGAATACTTAAGCTCCTTCTGTTTCAGGTTGGATTCCCTAGTACGATCACTGTGAGTGGTAAGAAAATTCAAACAGACTCTTGCAAAAAGGAATTAAAGTCCCTGCATAGGGGCATAAAGAGAATGGTCTTTATAGGCCATGTAATCAAATCATACAATGTTGTAGATGAATAAAAAGCAATTGAATGACTTATCCAAGGAAACATAGGTAGTATCAGAACACTAACTGTTGGCAGAGACTTTTAATTAGTAATTTAAATAATCAACTCAAGAAACTCTGAAATTTCTGGTGGAAATATAAACAGAACAGTCCTACCTATCTTATAGAATTATTGGGTCCTGCCTGTATCACAGGAACTTTTTCTATATTGATCCTCTTTGAACTTTCTGCTTTATTTAGCATCGTTGACCACTACCCCTCTCTTGAATTGCTCTGTCCCTTGGTGTCCATGAATGACGATATAAATTATAAGTAGCAAATTGGGCACCAGGAACAAACAGCACAAAATATACCCATATATACATATACATATACATATATATATATATATATATATATATATATATATATATATATATATATAGTAATTAATGATCAGGATGTTAAAATAATACAAGTGATTAGAACAAATTTCAACAAGTTTAAGAGGAACACCCAGAACTTTGGGAGTAAAGAAGTATGAACTCTGGTCATTTCCTTTTTAACTTAATTATTCTTTCTAACTAGGTACAGAGTTCAGTTACTTCCTTGGTGTTTGAAAGAATGCAATTGTTGCTAAAAATATAAAATAATCAGTTATAAAACTGGACAATTATCATGTAAAATATTTGCATGCTCCAAATTGCTATACCCTGTGACAAGGCCCAGGTAATTTATTTCAGTTCCAACTAATTATGACAGTGTCTCTTCCTACATAACCAATATTCCCTTGAGAAGTTCTGAAAGAAGCTTGAAAAGGATATGAAGAAACAGAGAATAAAAACAAATGTCCAGAGGCTGGAGGATGGAAGAATTCCACACAGAGTAAGAAAGTGATAAAGGACAACTGTATACCTGGAGAAGAGGAAGAAATGTGGAGGTCTTCCTAAAGGGAAGGACGCTCTGAGTGGGAAGCATCTGTTTAGCCTCTAAAGAATAAAATCCCCATTTGTTCTCAAGGGAACAATCATTCAAGAATGGTCACAAGAGAAAAGCATAGATGATGAATAACTCCCTACTAAGGGGGTACTGAAGCAGCTATTTGTTCACCTACTAACAGTATGGAGAGTGCTGTTGCCTTCCAAGAACATATATCTGAGAAAATAACAGGGGATTTGCCAACACTCATTAAACAGAAGACTCCATACATTTCTGTTAAAACAGATGAGTACAGAAAATACTACTAGAGGGAGCAAGAAATCTATGACAATTGGGGAAAGGGTGGTATTTTTTATAATGGTGTAGCAACAAGGTTTCTACTGTGGCTGTGTAAGACTGATAACACCAGCACACAGGAAGACTGCAAGCACAGGTTCTTTGATCTGCTTTTCTAAGGAAAGCAACTTTAAGAGGTTTATAATCTTACTTTAATTAAGCATACATATATCATTCACGTAGTTCAGGGGAAAAAGTCAGCACCCTCAGCTTCAGAGAAAACACAAACAGAAATTACAACAATATAAACAGAGCAAATAACAGAAGTCAACAGACAGGCTACTAACTGTCTGACCAAAGCAATACACATACATTTATCAGAGAGAGAAGCACCAACATCTGGGTTTTCAAAGCTGGGGGGCTCCTTAACAGCTACCCAGAGTCTCCACACCAACACTGTTCTAGTGAGTGAGCCACCAAAGCAAAATGAGTATATCTATATACTTCAGAGTATATCTATACACTTCGTCAGGGTCAGAGGGATCACAGCCATGTGACTCAAACTCACATGATGTAGGCTTTCTTGTGACTTAAGCAGGCCATCAAAGACTCTTGATTCAATCAAGGGCAAGACTCAATCAAAGGCACTTGACTGACTTAGTGCTGAGAACTAGAACAAGTGTCCAAGTAAAGTCCTCCTTGATCTTGACTCCAAGTTGACTTCCAAGTCCCAAGTTCCTCTGTAGTCTGACTGCTCCCGACTCTCGCCTGGATTCACATGTAGGCAGCTCTCCACTCCTTCACCAGGTATCAGCTCCCAGGGTCTGCTCCACTCCAAGTTCTTGCCTCACAGCAAGCTCCAGGAGTTCCTGCCCACAGCTTCTGTTTCTGGGAAAATGAAGCTTAACAGGACAGCAACACACACCACCAACACCACCATCTCAATTCACCTCCAAAGTCCAGGTGCTTTGTGTTAACAGATCAGTTCACTTTAACAGCTCTCAAAAGGGGCTTCAGCTAAACCTCCTTCCAATGGGCATATCTCTGCCCTATAGCTCCACTCTCCTCCATTTGCCTTCAAAGTTCAGAGGCTTCTTCAGCAAATCTCTCCCATCAAAGGTCTCCTCACTCACAGAGATCTCCTCTCTGCTCTAGAGGTGTCCTCCCAGCTCTTTTAGATTTCCTCTCAACTCAATGCTCATAGCTCTTTCTTCTTCATCTCTTCTTTTCTCAATGCTGGCAGCTCTCTTGATGCTTGCTCTCTCTCTCAGTCTTCTTCTCAATGTTGGCAGCTCTCTTGAGATGTTCTCTTTCATGCCCTCTAGATGTTTGCTTCCCTCACACTCTGGGCTCTCCTTATATAAAGTTCTAGCTGGCATCTGATTGGCTACAACTCAGGTCTCTGATTGGCTGGATTTATGCACATCTGATTGGCTAGAACTCAATACACATACAAGTCCCTGATTGACTAAAACTCCACACACATTCAATCCAGCAAAAATCTCACTCTGCTTGCCATTACACATGGGTAGCTATCAAAGGTAAGGGATACATAAGAGAAAAGCTTATTCTAAGAAATAAATATGAATTTAAAGATGAAACATGATTTTGAAGAACACTACCAAGATAGGCAAAAACATTAGCACCTGCAAGATGATCTGCAAATCTGTATATGTGTATGTATATATGGGTGTGTGTATAACATACACACTTACACATGTATGTACACATATATAAATATGTGTATATGTACAGATGCATATAAGTATGTGTATAAATCTTTTATGGATGTAAAGGAAGAAGATTCTTATAAGAAAAAATATGTAGTGTAAGATAACTCATCTCCAAAAACAATTTAGAAATGTTTTCTAATCAATCAATAGACCAACGATATTCATTAAGCATGTATCATGCATTGAGAATTATGTTAAGCATTGGGACTACAAAGAAAAAAGCAATACATTACTCCCAAGGACCTTACATTCTAATGGAGGAAACAAAATGACAAGACATACATGTCTCAAAAACCTTCTGTTAATAAACATCATGCAAGCTATAAAATAGGGATATGTATGCTTTCCAAATGTATTTGCCACTGTGATAGAGAAAATCTTGCAGATCTGAAGACATTTCTTGCAAATGATGAGGTCCTCCAGATTCTCCCAATTTCAGACACTTTGTTATGTTTTTTGCATGAAAGTATAGAATATTATCTCCTGGAAATGGTTCATAGCCATTCCAAATATTTTGACTTGACCAACCACACAGGAAAGGCCAGATGAATGAATAGTGGCTTTTCTTTATGTATATCTGAGGCAGACAGAGCAAATTAAACAGTAGGTGACAGGATTGCTTTCAAGAAATTGTAAAATTTCTTTTAAGTCCCTGACTCCCCCAATTTTCTCACAGAAATAAGGGACCATTTATTTAATTCCAATATTATAGACATATTGTATTCAAACGATTCTTGAAATACAACAACCTCTGAAGAACTGAAAATATCTGGGAGAGGCAAAAGAGGGGCATTAAGACTACACATCTAACCAAAGAGGCTGCACATATAACCTGGAAAGGCAAGGGGCATACAGCATAAATGCTTCACTGGTATTTTCATGTCATCAAGAGGAATCAAGGAAGTACTAAAGCACATTGGGATCCCCTCCCCATGTCACTTCTATTCTCATGCATATCTTTGGGGAAGGAAATGGACAAGAGCTGCATTGGATGCTCCGGTATAGATGGGTTGCCATCTGAATCAATGAATCACTGGAGGTAATACCAAAATCAGTGAAGTCATAAATTCATTTGAATATTTGGATATCATCCTATTAGATTTAACCAAATCTTTATGCCTCTCCAGATATATCAAGAACTGAATACCATTGTGCTATAAGAAATTATGAACAGGCAGACTTCAGAAAAACTTGCAAAGACTTATATGAACTGACACTGAGTGAAGTGAGCAGAATCAGGAAAATATTATACACAGTAACAGCCACAGTGTGCAATGACTGATTTTGATATACTTGGCCCTTCTCATCAGCACAAGGACCTAAAAGAATTCCAAAGGACTCATGATGGAAAATGCCCTTCACATCCAAAGAAAGAACTTTGGAGTCTGAATGCAGAGCAAAGCAAACTATTTTATTTTTGCTTGATTGTGTTGTTTTGTTGTTTTTCCTTTCTCATGGTTTCTCCCATTCATTATAATTCTTCTATACAACATGACTAACGTGAAAATATGTTTAATAGGAATGTATATGTAGACCCTATATCAGATTGCAGACCGCCTTGGGAAGGGAAGGGGGAAAGAGGGGGAGAAAATTTAAAACTTATGGAAGTGAACGTTGACAACTAAAAATAAATAGACTAATAAAAAGATACTGAAAACTAATTCCATCATTTCACATGTTAGCTCTCCTTATCAGATTTGTGTAATTTTCATATTTAATAATCAGTATAGGTTTAACATCAACAATAGGATAAGGTGGTGGGGAGGACTTGCTCAGAAAAGTTAAGAGTCAAAAACGGTATAGAAGCAGTAAAGACTGAGGTAGTCAAAGCCACTGGAAATGGCCCAACCTGAGGTAGAGGATATATAGAGGAAGAGTAGAATATTAAGCTCAGATTATATGTTTAGACCATATTGTGGAGTACTTTGATTGCCTGGCTAAGGCATTTATCTTAGTTCAGTAGTAAATGGGAAGGTATTAATGGCTTTTGAACAGGGAAGTGACATGATCACAGCTGAACCTAAATAATACTAGTGACTTTGTCATCTTTAGTAACTTCAGTCTATTCATCTATTGCATTTAGTGAATAAAATCTGTACTTGTATCAAATAATTCAAATTATACTATATGTAGCTGTGTTGCACTAGAATTAGAGAACCTTTGCTATTTCAAGTTTAGTGAGGTGTGTTTTGGATAATTATAGTTATGCAAAAATAATTTCTGCTATCTTTTCAAAAAATTAATATCTTCTGTATCCCTATGGCTGTCTCTCTGTCTCTGTCTTTATATTCTGGTCTCTCTGTGTGTCTCTCTGTCTTTTTCTCTTTCTACATACACATATACATGGATCTGTATGCATGTACATGTATTTCCATATATACACATATGTAATGAATCAGCTATTTAAAATTGAACATATAAAAATATATATTTCTTTGGCATAAACATTCCCTCTACCCTTGTAGTTCATAATGCCTCTATGATGAGTATTCAAAATAGTAGATAGTATTCAAAAATTGCTGTTGCAAAAAAACAAATAAAAATCATAATATCAGCCATTCAACTGGGCTAACTTCTGGGGAGGCAAAGAAAGGACAAAAACAGACCTTGATCTCAAGAAGCATGCATTCTGCTGTGATGGACAACACATAAACAACTAAGTATAAAGAAGATATGGAGAGACATTTAATAATGGAAATGGGGAAAGGGGACATTTTAAAAGCTGAGGGGACAGGGAAAGGTCTAAGGCAGAAGGTATTATTTAAGCTTAGTCTTAAAGGAAGTCTTGAAGGGAAACTAAGAGGAAGAAATGAGGGGAACAAAGCATTCTAGACATGGTGGTTAGCCATTGAAAAGGTATGGAGATGGGAATGGGAGTGTTATAATCAAAGAGCTTGGAAGGTTGGAGACCAAATAATTCAATTCCCTAAATTTATAGATGAGGAAACTGAGGTCTAGGAAAATTAAGCAGCTTGTCCGAGGTCTTCTAGGTATTAAGCATCCAAGGGAAGGATTTAAACCTAAATCTTTTGATTACAGAGTCAAAGCTCTTTCCACTGTACCATACTCTCTCCTTTGGTCTAAAGACAATGGACTAAGTGAGCCCTTGTGACCATACCTAGGATAGTTTTCTGAAGACAATTATAGAAGCCATCATTGAGCTCATATTCTAATATATTTGCATTTGTAGAATCTATCAAATCCGTGTCATAGCTTTCAAATGTTATGAGTCCTTTCCATGTAATGATGAAGCAATGAAGATGAATTTTATTAGAGCCATTAACTGAATAGACAGTGACTAAGAAACAGTTGAAAATTTAAAATATCACCCTAAAGACATTAGAAAACAAGTATTTTCAGTTACCAGATTGTGTTGAGTGTTGGGGCCTTAAGAAGATAGGAAGCATTTCCATTACAAGGAACAGCTGTTTGTTGAAATCAGACTTATGTACACAGAAAACATTCATCATGGTCCCTGTGGGTGGAATAATAGCCAAAATATTACTAATAATTGAAATGAAGTACATTGCGCAATACTCATATGCCACAGTAGAAAACAGTATAGAAAACTGAATGGCTGACAAAATCTGAAACATGTTATAATTTTTGTTATGGAAGTTATAATAAGCTTAGGTCATCATGAGAAGTACCTGGATAGAGAGCTGGTCTCTGAGCCAATTAAATGTGATTCACATTTAGTTTCTGACATATACTGGTTTTGTGACCCTATGTTTGTCATTTAGCATCTCAGTGCTATGGAAAATTCTCCAAACTAGAAATTTCAGAAGTTTCAACCTGTATTCCTGTAGGACTTTTGTCCCTAGGAGTTCCCTAAAAAAATGAAATCACAGGTATAATCCCCATGCCTCTTTCTTATAGTATTAAAGGCATATCTAGTTTTATTTTGGTTTACTTTACTGTGCTTCATAGATTATGTACTTTTTGGTTTTTTTACAAATTAAAGGTTTTGGCAATCCTGAATCCACTAAGTCTATCAGTGCCATTTTCTGCCAGCTTGTGCTCACATTGAACCTTTGTGTCACATTTTTGTAATTCTCATAACATTTCAAACTTTTAAATTATTATTTTATCTATTACGGTGATCTAAAATCAGTTTGATGCTGCTACTGTAGTCGTTTCTGGGTGCCACAGACTGCAACCATGTAAGACGGCAAACTTATTTGATAAATATTGTATATGTTCTGACTGCTCTACCAATCAGCTGTTCTCCTGTCTCTCTCCATTTCTTTGGACCTCCCTATTCCCTGGGACAAAACAATATGGGATTTAGGTCAATTGATAACCCTAAAATGTCCTCTACCTGTTCAAATGAAAGGAAGAGTCAATCAGTGAGGGAACCTTCATTGGTGTCTTATTTCAAGGAATTGCCACAGCCATCTCAACCTTCAGCAACCACTACTCTGATCAGTTAGCATCCATCAACATTGAGTGACACAGATGACTCTAAAGCTTAGCTGATGGGTAGCATTTCTTTTAGCAATAAAGTATTTTTAATTAAAGTATGTACATTTTTAAGACATTATTATTTCATACTTAATAGACTACAGTATAATATATACATAACTTTTATGTGCACTGGAAAACCAAAAAATTAATGTGACTCACCTTGTTGTGCTATTCCCTATGTTGAAGTGATCTAGAACTAAATTGGCAATGCCTGTAAGGTATGTCAGTATTGCCCTATAGCTAGACCAAGAATTATTTTTTTTTCATTTTTTTTTTATTTTTATTTTTAGTTTACCACGCACGGTTCTACATAGTTTTGAGTTCCAGTTTTTCTCCCCTCCCTCCACCCTCCCTTTCCAAGACGGCATGAAGTCTCATATAACTGTCATGTATAACTTCGCATTGAATTAATTTATGCACTAGTCAAGTTGTGGAGAAGAATTTTGACCAATGGAATGAATCATGAGAAAGAAGAAACAGAACCAAAAAAAAAAAA
Source organism: Trichosurus vulpecula (assembly GCF_011100635.1). Classification (NCBI taxonomy): domain Eukaryota; kingdom Metazoa; phylum Chordata; class Mammalia; order Diprotodontia; family Phalangeridae; genus Trichosurus; species Trichosurus vulpecula. Next base: position 92,085,550 of record NC_050576.1, on the reverse strand, counting down.
ACCCAAAAACAAAAACAAAAGAGAAGCAGTAAAGGCGAGCATGTAGTGTGCCTCAGTCTGTATTCAAACTTCGCAGTTCTTTGTCTCGATGAAGATAGCATTCTCCATCGTGAGTCCCCTGGAGTTGTCCTTGCCCCTTAGGTTGCTGAGAAAAGCGCAGTTTGTCAGGGTTGGTCCTCACGGAATCCATGTATCTGTGGCTGTGCACAACGTTCTCCTGGCTCTGCTCCGCTCACTCAGCATTATGTCATGTAGGTTTTTCCAGGTTGTTATGAAGTCTGCATCATCCCCATTTCTTATGGCACAATAGTATTCCATTACCTTCATGTACCACAGTTTGTTCAGCCATTCCCCAATTGATGGGCATCCCTTTGATTTCCAATTCTTGGCTACCACAAAGAGAGCCGCTATAAATATTCTTGTACATATGGGTCCTTTTCCCGCTTGCGTGATTTCTTTAGGATACAACCCTAGAAGTGGTATTGCTGGGTCAAAGGGTATGAACATTTCTATAGCCCTTAGGGCATAGTTCCAAACCGCCCTCCAAAATGGCTGGATCAGCTCACAACTCCACCAGCAATGCAACAATGTTCCAATTTCCCCACATCCTTTCCAACATTTATCATTCTCCTGATTTGTTATTTTAGCCAATCTGACAGGAGAGATGTGGTATCTAAGAGTTGTTTTGATTTGCATTTCTCTAATCAGCAGCGATCCAGAGCATTTTTCCATATGCCTGTAGATAGCTTTAATTTCTTCCTCTGAAAACTGCCTGCTCATATCCTTTGACCATTTCTCAATTGGGGAATGGCTTGTATTCCTATATATTTGGCTCAGCTCCCTGTATATTTTAGAGAGGAGGCCTTTATCAGAGATACTAGTTGCAAAGATTTTCTCCCAATTTTCTGCTTCCCTCCTAATTCTTGTTGCATTGGCTTTTTTTGTACAAAAACATTTCAATTTGACATAATCAAAATTATCCATTTTGCATTTTGTAATGCTCTCTATCTCTTGTTGGGTCATGAATTCTTTACTTTTCCACAAATCTGATAAGTAAACTATTCCTTGCTTTCCCAAATTACTTAGAGTATCAACTTTTACTCCTAAATCATGAACCCATTTTGACTTTATTTTGGTATATGGTGTAAGATATTGGTCTATGCCCAGTTTTTGCCCTACCATTTTCCAATTTTCCCAACAGTTTTTGTGAAATAGTGAATTATTAGTCCAGAAACTGGCCTCTTTGGGTTTATCAAAGAGTAGATTGCTAAACTTGTTGATTTCACCTGCTTGTGTACCTATCCTATTCCACTGATCCACACCCCTGTTTCTTAACCAGTACCAGGCAGTTTTGATGACTGCTGCTGTGTAGTACAGTTTAATATCTGGTGTGGCTAAGCCACCATCTCTAGCATGTCTTTTCATTGATATCCTAGATACTCTAGACCTCTTGTTTTTCCAAATGAATTTTGTTATTATTTTGTCCAGCTCAGTAAAAAAATTTTTTGGTAGTTCGATTGGTATGGCACTGAATAGATAGATTAATTTAGGTAGAATTGTCATTTTTATTATATTAGCTCGGCCTAACCATGAGCAACTGATATTTCTCCATTCATTTAGATCTGATTTTATTCCCGTGAAAAGTGTTTCATAGTTATGTTCATATAGGCCCTGGGTTTGTCTTGGCAAATAGACTCCCAGATATTTTATAGTGCCTTCAGTAACTTTGAATGGAATTTCTCTTTCTATCTCTTGCTGTTGGGCTTTGTCAGTAATGTATAGGAATGCTGAGGATTTATGTGGGTTTATTTTATATCCTGCAACTTTGCTAAAGTTGTTTATTATTTCAAGTAGTTTTTTACTTGATTCTCTAGGATTCTCTAGATAAATCATCATATCATCTGCAAAAAGTGATAATTTAGTTTCTTCTTTTCCTATTCTAATTCCTTCAATTTCTTTTTCTTCTCTTATTGCTACAGCTAATGCTTCCAGTACCAAATTGAATAATAGGGATGATAATGGACATCCTTGTTTCACCCCTGATCTTATTGGGAATGCATCTAGTTCATCCCCATTACAAATAATGCTTGTTGATGGTTTTAGGTAGATGCTATTTATAATTTTGAGGAAGGTTCCTCTTATTCCTATGCTTTCTAGTGTTTTTAATAGGAATGGGTGTTGTACTTTGTCAAAGGCTTTTTCTGCGTCTATTGAGATGATCATATGGTTTCTGCTAGTTTTGTTGTTGATATGGTCAATTATGCTAATAGTTTTCCTAATATTGAACCAGCCTTGCATTCCTGGAATAAATCCTACCTGGTCATAGTGTATTATTCTCGTAATGAGTTGCTGCAATCTTTTTGCTAATATTTTATTTAAAATTTTTGCATCAATATTCATTAGAGAAATTGGTCTATAATTTTCTTTCTCTGTTTTAACTCTACCTGGTTTGGGTATTAGTACCATATTTGTGTCATAAAAAGAATTTGGTAGGACTCCTTCTTCACCTATTTTCCCAAATAGTCTACAAAGTATTGGAATTAGTTGTTCTTTAAATGTTTGATAGAATTCACAGGTAAAATCATCTGGCCCTGGAGATTTTTTCCTAGGGAGTTCGTTGATGGCCTGCTCAATTTCTTTTTCTGATATGGGGTCATTAAGAAATTTCACTTCCTTCTCTGTTAGTCTGGGCAGTTTATGTTTTGGTAGATATTCATCCATATCTCTAAGGTTGTCAAATTTATGGGCATACAGTTGGGCAAAATAATTCCTAATTATTGTTTTGATTTCCTCTTCATTAGAGGTGACCTCACCCTTTTCATTTTTTATACTGGTAATTTGATTTTCTTCTTTCTTTTTTTTTATCAAATTGGCCAAAGGTTTGTCAATTTTATTGGTTTTTTCATAAAACCAGCTCTTTGTTTTATTTATTAATTCAATAGTTTTATTGGTTTCAATTTTATTAATCTCTCCTTTGATTTTCAGTATTTCTAATTTGGTATTTAATTGGGGGTTTTCAATTTGCTCTTTTTCTAGCTTTTTCAGCTGTATGCCCAGATCATTGATCTCCTCTTTCCCTATTTTATTCATGTAGGCATTTAGAGATATAAAACTCCCCCTAAGAACTGCTTTTGCTGCATCCCATAAGTTTTGGTATGTTGTTTCATTATTGTCATTCTCTTGAATGAAATTATTAATTGCTTCTCTGATTTGTTCTTTGGCCCACTCACTCTTTAGAATTAAATTATTTAGTTTCCAATTAGTTTTTAGCTTATTTTTCCATGGTACTTTATCAAAAATGATTCTTATTGCATCATGATCTGAAAAGGATGCATTGACTACTTCTGCTTTTCTGCACTGGATTGTGAGGTTTTTATGCCCTAGTACATGGTCAATTTTTGAGTATGTGCCATGTACTTTTGAGAAGAAAGTATATTCCTTTTTATCCCCATTCAGTTTTCTCCAGAGGTCTATCATATGTGCCTTTTCTAAAATTCTGTTTACCTCCTTAACTTTTTTCTTATTTATTTTGAGGTTAGATTTATCAAGTTCAGAAAGGGGGAGGTTGAGGTCTCTCAATATTATAGTTTCGCTGACTATTTCTTCCTGTAACTCCCTTAACCTCTCCTCTAAGAAACTGTATGCCTTACCACTTGGTGCATATATGTTAAGCAATGATATTGCTTCATTGTTTATGGTGCCTTTTAGCAGGATATAATGTCCTTCCTTATCTCTTTTAATTAGATCTATCTTTACTTTTGCTTTGTCTGAGATTAGGATTGCTACACCTGCTTTTTTTACTTTAGCTGAGGCACAATATATTTTACTCCAGCCTTTTACCTTAACCCTGTGTGTATCCCCCTGTTTCAGATGCATTTCTTGTAAACAGCATATTGTAGGATTATGGTTTTTAATCCATTCTGCTATCTGCTTCTGTTTTGTGAGAATGTTCATCCCCTGCACGTTCAGGGTTATGATTTCTATCTGTGTCTTTTTCTCCATCCTAATTCCCCCTGTTTATGCTTTTATTTCTCCCTTTCCCCTTCTCCTCCTCAACAAAGTTTTGCTTTTGACCACCGCTTTCCTCAGTTAACCCTCCCTCTTTATTCCCCTCCCTTATCTAACCATTACCCACTTCCTACTTCTCCTCTTCCTTCTGCCCTCCCCCCTCCCTTTTTCCCCCCTTTCCCTCCCACTTCCCGTAGGACAAGTTAGATTTCTAAACTTATCAGAGTATGTTATTCCCTTCTTGAACTAGATCAGATGACAGTAAAGCTCAAATACAGCTCTTCTCCCTCCCTTCTTTCCCTCTACTATAATATGTTTTTTTTGCCACTTCCTTTGGTGTAATTTACCCTTTTCTACTTCCTCCTTACCACTTCCCTCATAGCCCTCCCTTTATATCGCTTATTTATATTTTATATCTTTACATCGGTTAATTTATACAGGCATTCACAACCTATGTATATCCCTTTCATTTGTCATAATAGTTGCACCATTCACAAGAATGACTTATATATGTGTGTGTATATATATATATATATATATATATATACATAAAGAACATACATAAGATGATATAATCCCACTTAAAGATGTAAACAACCTAAGCTTATTGGTTATTGAGGTTTGTGGGTTTTTTCCCCCTGGTTAGCTTTTTATGTCTCTCTTGAGTTTTGTTTTTGGAGATCAAATTTTCCATTGAGTTCTGGCCTTTTCATCAGGAAGATCTGGAATTCCCTTATTTCATTGAATGTCCATCACCTTGCCTGGAAAATTATGCTTAGTTTTGCTGGGTAGTTGATCCTTGGTTGTAGTCCCAGCTCCTTTGCCCTTCGGAATATCATATTCCAATTTCTCCTGTCTTTTAAGGTGGAAGCTGAGAGATCCTGCGTGATCCTGACTGTAGTTCCACGATATTTGAATTGCTTCTTTTTGGCTGCTTGCAGTATTTTCTCCTTCAGTTTATAGCTCTGAAATTTGGCTATAATATTTCTTGGTGTTTTCAGTTTGGGATCTCTTTCAGGGGGTGATCGGAGAATTCTTTCAATGACTATTTTGCCCTCTGGTTCTAGGACCTCTGGGCAGTTGTCTTTGATAATTTCTTCGAAGATACTGTCAAGGCTCCTTTTTTCATCGTGGATTTCCGGTAGACCAATAACTCTCAAATTGTCTCTCCTGGATCTATTTTCCAGGTCAGTTGTTTTGCCAATCAGATATTTCACATTTTTTTCTATTTTTTCATTCTTTACATTTTGTTTTATTACTTCTTGATGCCTCATAGATTCATTAGCTTCCACTTGCTCAAGTCTAATTTTCAATGAGTTAGTGTTTACATTTTGCTTTTGAGCCTCCATTTTCAATTGGTTGATTTCACCTCTGAGGGTGTCATTTTCTCTCTTTAGATTCTGTATCTCCGTAGCCATTTCGCCAATCTTATTCTTTAGGGACTTTTCCATTTTTTCCATGTTTTCTTTTACCTCCCTAATTTGGTTTTTAAAATCCTCCTTTAGCTCTTCCAGCAGTGCTTTTTGGGCTGGAGACCAGTTCATATTAGCTTTTGAGGTATCTGATGTATCTACCCTGTCAATGCCGTTCTCCTCCATATCGATATTTTGATCCTGCCTGTCTCCATAAAAAGAATCTACTGTCCTCAGTTTTTTTTGTATTCTTCTTCATGTTTATTGTTTTCCCTTTTCCTGGCGTTACAACGAATTTCTATCTTTGGGCTCTCTGTCCCAGCTTTCTTATTCTGGGGGTTGTGAGTCTAGAATTAAAACCTTCAGTTTCCTGAGGTGTGGGGGAGGGGTCTGGCTCCCTGGCGTCTTACTCCCTGTGGGTGCTCTCCAGCACTTGCTTTTCAGCAATGGTCTCAGCTGTTTGTTGTTTGAGCTGATGTCTGGCACTTCCCCTGGGGAAGCAAGGTTACGTCTGGGCTCCCGGTGTTGACCCCTGCCGACTCTGCGGGACTAATGAACTTCTAGTATTTGTCCTGTGAGGCCCCACTACTCTCTCCTCTGTTTCAGTTCTCTTTTTTTTTTCCCCGAGGAATTCTCTGGGTGAGGGGGGGAGGGGTTAGAGCCTTTTACCTGGCCATTGAGTCTTCCGGAAGTTCAAGAAGCCGAGTTCCTGTGTTTTGCAGGCGTCAGGAGTGGGTGTTTTCACGGCTGGTGGCGTTGCGCTGCCTCTCGTCGCTCCCACAGACTGCCGTCCTGTGTTGGGAGTCCTGGGGATCTCTGCCGGTTTCGGGCGCCCGGCTTTCTCCCAGCCCGTCTCCCACGTGGATTTCTCGGCCAGCCGCTTCCGCTTTGGTCTGGAGCCGCTCCGCACCGAGCACTCTCCGAGCCTGCAGGTTCGTTCCTCCGGCCTTTCAGACTCTCCCGGCTCGGAAATTTGCCCCACGCAGACTGCTCGCGGTTTCTGACTCTCTCAAATCTGCTCAAATTCACTTTTTTATAGGAATCTGACAGACCTTGTGAGAGAGCTCCGGTAAGACGCTGCCTTCATGCGGCCATCTTGGCTCCGCCCCCTAGACCAAGAATTATTAATCTTTTTTGTTGCAGGCACTGTTGGCAGTCTGGTAAAACCTATGCAACCCTCTTCTCAGAAAGATGCTGTTAAATATATTACATACAATACAGAGGGTGACAACGGAAACTAGAGTTTAGTGAAAGTAAAGATATAATGCTATCTCCATTCGAAATCACAGATCCTCCCTGAATCCTCTAACAAAAATGGGGTCACTCAAAGCAGAAAAAAAGTGTAGCATACAAAGACAAGAGGTGTTATAGAGAATTCAGGGGTACCTTCCAAAAGTTAAATCTTTTGGAAAGTCTTAGGCTGACCCTATGTAGCTTAGAATAAATGAAAGAATAGGAATTCCACTGCTAGCATTACCTTCCTAGATTATCATAAAGTGGTTTGCATATTAACAGATATTAGTAGTAAGTAAATTTTAAATAATATGATTTTACCATGCTATTATTCAACAAATGTTGTTTTCTTGAAAACTGAAGTTACAGAGGAGGCATATAATACAGTGAAGTGGAAATGATCCTAAGAAGTCTTATAACATTTCAATTTTACCATATGGGATGATCATGGAGTCAAAAAACTTTAAGTAGAATCCTTGCCAGTGAACATGGATAATTCTCTTTATGCTTTTAAACCTTAGTCTCCTCATCTATAAAATGGGGATAATAATATTTACATGAGGTGACTCACAAGGATTGTGGTAAAGAAAAAAAATTAATAATAAATGTACTACATTAATGTGAATAATTATTGTCATTCATATACTATAAACTTAAAGAATTTATTATTTCACCAATGTCACCACTCAAACAGATTGAAATCCTGTGCTCCATGCCTCAGAAGACTCCTTAATAAGTTGTTCTGACCAAAACACATCCTAATACTGTAGTGATAAACTCTCAGGATATAATTAGTCCATAACTGGATAAAAGACATATTTTCTGTCACCAGGCTAGAACACAAAGCTTTTCCAATTTGGTAAGACCTCCCATAGCTTCTACTCCACAAATATAGCCTTAGGAACCCAGGGTCACCACTTGGGACAGTGAGTATCAGAGGAATAGAATCTCACATATACATCATAATAGAGGTAATATGCTTTAGGAACCTTAACATTCTTTATAAATATATAGAAATATATGTACATATTATCACCATCCACATTATTTTCATCACCATGATTGAGCTATTCATTTCCAAACTAGAACAATAAGTAGAAATGTCAGGAAGACTAGCCTATCATTGGATTCCTTGCTTTTTTAAAAGACACCAAAACTAAATGAAGAGAAGGAAAAAAGATAATAGAGAAGGCATGAGAGGTATGTATATGGGAAGCCAGAGAGGGAATAGTGTCCTTAAAACAGGATTGGCTGATGTTTTAGAATGATGTGCCTATTTGCTGCTTTGTCCAAAAAGGTGCCATCTTTGTAAAACACAAAAAGTAATCTTATAGGAAGTACAGCCAACCATTCATTTTTGTAAGAAATTCATAACTCCAATGTCTCAGAAGGAAAAAAAAATAATATAGGTCAAGGGAAAGAAAATAAAAAAGCTAACAAGAGACAACTTGAACTACTTGAAATGTAGAAACATGGAGTCAAGCATGAAGTTGAGCCAAACTAACAAATACATGATGGAAAACTTAAGTAAGAAAACCGTATTTCCCAGGTTGAGTGATCTGTAAGGTTAGTTTTAGTTTTAGTTGAAATGCTCACTAAGCCTCAAAGATGCATATGCCGTGCCACAAAGTTTACTCATGAAAGGCTTTATTACAAGATGTAGGAATATTTCTGACTTTCATAACCTATGATTTTTCTCTTCTGTTTTCAAAAATGTGCTTCAAAAGTTTCTTTGTGTCTTCCAAATAAGAGACTATATGCATAAGAAGAAATTGAATTCACTTTCCCACTTAAATATTAATATTTTGTGCATCTTTCAAATTCTTTCCAAATGGCCATTCAATGCGGTGGATAGACATCCTATAAAATTCCTACAATGGATTTAATTATTTGGGGTGAGAGCAAAACTATGTATCCTATATCTAAATTTATTGATCCATATTGGTGAGAATATAACAATGCACACACATGCACACACATGCACACACACACACACACACACGTATATATTCATGTGGAGCAAAAATAATTGAACATGACAGAGAGAGGAAGGTATGGTGGCAGCAAAGAGGACAATCTGACAGGTATAGTTGTGCTGGCAGAGGAGATGGCCTAACCATTAGCCCCTGTGATGATCGGTGGTAAAGCCAGCTCAAGAAAAGAGTACCAAGGTTTGGGTTGACAGTTTTACTGCTTGGGAGAGGATTATTAGGTAAGGTGTAGGAACAGTGTGAGGAAATTCACCCCTTTGAGTTATCCTCTGGGGTAAAGACCCACTTATTCTTTGTTAGTTACATCACTGATTAACAAACTAAGAAAAATGCTTTCTTTATAAAAACTGTTTCAAATTGTGTGAGTGTTTGATTTATCCTGCATACAGCTTATTGATAAGTAGATGATTCAGTGGACCTCCTAGGATTGTTGTGAGGATCAAATGAGCTATTACTTATTACTTAGCAGTGTCTAGAACATAGTAAGCACCATATAAACATAAGCTATTACTATTGTTTTTGCTGCCTCCCCCATTAAATTACGGGTTCCTTGAGGGCAGGAACTAAATTTTGCCCCTTTTTATATCCCTAGTGCTTAGCACAATGCCTGGCACATAGTAGGTACTTAATGCATGTTTATTGACTAACCAACTGACTGATCGATAGTATAAACTTTCAATACTTAAACTCCCTCCATTTGCATAAATTGTAATGTATCCACACTTTCTCTACCTATACGACTCTTGTCCATGTTCTCCCATTAAAAACAAAACAAAACAAAACAAAACATGGTGTGATGACAATCAGTGATTAAAGATTTTTCCCTCCCAATCAATAGGTGTCAGGTAGGGACAACAAAGGGAGGCTTGATTAGAGGCAGACCCACACCTTTGTGATGCCAATCAGGGATTAAAGACCTTTTCCACCTACTCAATAGACCTCTAGTGGGGCCAATTAAGGGAAGCTTGATTAGAGGTTTGTTTGTAGGCAGGCCTACTGCCTTTACTTACTAAGCACTAAGTCTCAGGCCCACACCCTTTTGCTGATTGGGCATGAAGCCCTCGGGGCCCTAAGAAGAGTATATAAACCGAGAAGGTAGCCATGGAGAACTGAAAATTCAGAAGTCAGAAGTCAGAAGAGAGAATTCAGAATCCAGCCCAAGGAGGAGAAATAAGGATTCCAAGATGACAGAGCTGCAGAAAGAGTGTGGAGCAGAGAGTGTAGTGGAAACCAGGGATCTTCTGAGACCTGAGAACTGAGGCGGGAGAGAACAGGCAAGCAGACAGTTAGGATTCATGAGTGTTTACAGGGAGGCCCCAGCAGGGAGGATAGTTACAGGATGACTTGGTTCCTTGCTATAATACTGTGTAATCATTTTCTTGTTGCTACATTGAGGTGGGCTTACTGCTTTTGGAATATAATTACTGCTATACTATATTGGAGTTATTGGTCTTGGGATTTGATCTTCTGGTGTCTAAATAAATGCTATACTTTCTCTGCCTTCTCCCTAGAGAATTTTTCATACTTCGCAATTCCAAACCATACAGGCACATTCATGGTCATCCCTGAGGTCATGAATCTTGCCTTACCGATACACATGGGCAAATTCAACCTGCTAGGGGCATTTTAAGGGATGTTGACATGAGAAATATACCAATAAGTACATTGTTGCTCCTTACCACATCAGAGACCACTTCTTTTTTTGATTATACATTTCTTCAATGACACCTTTAATACCATGTTTTATGTGTATAGTCAATAAACATTTCTTAAGCATGTATTATGTGCCAGGCACTGCTAAGCACCAGGGATACAAATATCATAAATTATAGACAATTCCTGCCTTCAAGGAGCTTACAATCTTTCCATTTATTCATATCTGACTTTATTTGTGTGAAAACTGTTTCATAATTATGTTCATAAAGTCCCTGGATTTGGATTGGCAGATAGCTTTCCAAATATTTTATAGTGTCTACAGTAAATTTGAATGGAATTTCTCTATCTCTTGCTGTTGGGCTTTGTTAGTAATGTATAGAAATACTGAAGATTTATGTGGGTTTATTTTATATCCTGCAACTTTGCTAAAGTTGTTTATTATTTCAAGTAGTTTTTTACTTGATTCTCTAGGATTCTCTAAATAAATCATCATATCATCTGCAAAAAGTGATAATTTAGTTTCTTCTTTCCCTATTCTAATTCCTTCAATTTCTTTTTCTTCTCTTATTGCTACAGCTCACATTTCTAGTGCCAAATTGAATAGTATGGGTGATAATGGACATCCTTGTTTCACCCCTGATCTTATTGGGAATGCATGTAGCTTATCCCCATTACAAATAATGCTTGTTAATGGTTTTAGGTAGATTCTATTTATGATTTGAAGGAAGGCTCCATTTATTCCTATGCTTTCTAGTGTTTTTAATAGGAATGGGTGCTGTATTTTGTCAAAGGCTTTTTCTGCATCTATTGAGAGGATCATATGGTTTCTGCTAGTTTTGTTGTTGATATTGTCAATTATGCTAATAGTTTTCCTAATATTGAACCAGCCTTACATTCCTGGAATAAATCCTACCTGGTCATAGTGTATTATTCTTGTGATATGTTGCTACAATCTTAAGTGCTAATATTTTATTTAAAATTTTTGTATCCATATTCATTAGGGAAATTGATCTATAATTTTATTTCTCTGTTTTGACTCTACCTGGTTTGGGTATTAGTATCATATTTGTGCCATAAAAAGAATTTGGTAGGACTCCTTCACCTATTTTCCAAAATAATCTACAAAGTACAGGAATTAATTGTTCTTTAAATGTTTGATAGAATTCACATGTAAAACCATCTGGCCCTGAAGATTTTTTCCTAGGGAGTTCATTGATGACTTGCTCAATTTCTTCTTCTGAGATGGGGTTATTTAGAAATTTTACTTCCTCTTCTGTTAACCTGGGCAATTTATGTTTTTGTAGATATCCATCCATATCTCTAAAGTTGTCAAATTTATGGGCATACAATTGGGCAAAGTAATTCCCAATTATTGTTTTAATTTCCTCTTCATTAAAGGTGAACTCACCCTTTTCATTATTGATACTGGTAATTTGATTTTCTTCTTTTTTTAATCAAATTGACCAAAAGTTTATTAATTTTACTATTTTTTTCATAAAACCAGCTCTTTGTTTTATTTATTAATTCAATAGTTTTCTTTGTTTCAATTTTATTACTCTCTCCTTTGATTTTCAGTATTTCTAATTTGGTATTTAATTGGGGATTTTCAGTTTGTTCTTTTTCAGTTGTATGCCCAAGGGAGAGCTTACAATCTAATAAGGGAAGACACAAAACACAAAGAGAAACAGGAAAAAAAAATAAAAAGGGTAGCTAAGAAGCTACCTAATGTGAGGACAAGGTGGAGAAGCCAGAAGAGTCCCAAAGTAGTGAAATCAGGTGAAACATGAGATTTCTGAGCTAAGATCTCTCCTTAAATAGAGGTTTGGAGTTTATGACCCCAGCTTCCAATTAGAGAGACAGAGGGTAGTGATGCGTAGCAAGTGAGGAGTAGCAAGGCTGATGAGGTTTTGCAGGATGCTGAGATTATCCCAATAATGTTCTTCCTGGAGCATGGTGAAGCCAGTCAGAGAAGTCCCATAGTAGTGTAACCAGGTGAGAAATGAGCATGTTATTAATGTCTTGCAGACTTTTAATGCCCACACTACAATTTTCCATTGCTCTTTTTCAAGTCTAGTTTGTTTGTTTTTTATTCTTTGGAGTTTTTAGTATTGCATGCTTTATGTAACATAATAGGAGAATTATTCATATTTAAACAATAAATTTTATATTTCAGGGAGAAGTGTGGGTTAATTAAAAGACTTGTTCAGTTGTGTATGTCCAACTCTTTATAACCCCTATGGGTTTTTTTTTGGCAAAGATAGCAGAGTGGTTTGCCATTTCCTTCTTCAGTGGATTAGTCAAACAGAGTTTTTTTTGGCCAGGGTCACACAGCTAGTGAGTGTCTATAGCTAGAACTCAGGTCTTCCTAACTTCAGGAAGAGCACTCTGTCCCTCAAACCACCTAGGTGGCTAAAATATTATACAGTTTCTCAAATAAAGCTGTCTGTTCTCCCTATTGATTTCTAAGCTTAACTCAATTGTCCATTTTCTATATTTCTCCAAAATGTCTATACAGATAGACCAATTCTATGGACTATCCATGCATATCATAGTTTGAATAATAGTCATCCTTCTTTTTCCCTATGTGCTGAACTTTTTTGGTGAGCATATATCTCATTTAAGAGCTATTAATTGTTCCAAGATGGGGCATTCAAGATAATGTTGTCCATTAACAGGAGAACATAGAGGACCTACAGGATCATCTATAGGGAACCGTTATTTCATTTGAATTTTGCACTACACAACATTTCTGATAGTGGTAAACTTCTTTTCATGAGCATATCTTCTTATTTAATATCTCATTTTATATTAATTATCAGAGGGTCATAAAATGCAATTGTATTGTTTCATCTTTCTCCATCAATGGCATGGCAGCAACTATATTTAGATTCTAACATCACAGTTCAGAGTATTCAATATGAGGAAATAGAATTGGCATAAAGAAAATAAAGATGGGAAATGCTACTGGAACAGAATAACTACATATACTATGGATAACACAATATTAAAGGCATGCTTTAAATATTTCATCTTAAATATTGATTTCAGCTATGAAGAAAAATCTAAAGATAAAATAAACTAAAATAAATAAAGTAAAATAAAAATAAATGTTCATTTAGAAAATGAAATGATTAAAACTTCATTTCCTTATGTAGGCATATATACATACATATATAAATATACATATACATACACATATACATACATCTACACATTTATGTGTATATATTCTTTTGCAATTCTATTACATTCATATATAGGACATATTTTGAAGGTATGATAAAGGAATAAGTAGGCTTTTGAAAACAGTGAACAACATCTTGATAGTCCCACAACTATCTGCATACAATTTACTTAGCATTTATTAAGCACCTACTTATTTCAGTGGCAAATGCTGTGCAAAAAGAATTTGGTAAGTAAATTTAAATGTTATTTTAAAGACTTATCTCTAACAAAGTGTCTAACATGTATATGTCAAAATCATGCTTTAAATATTTAAATGTGATCTCAAATAGTCATTTCAGCTATGAAGGAAACTCTGAAGATAAAATAAAATATTCATTTAGAAAATAAAATGGTTAAAAACTTCATTTCCTTATATAGTCTTTCTATCTTCAGGGTTATCCCTCAGGAAGTTATCTGCATTGCTAACTACCACTTGTTTAATAATTGTAATAACTGAAGAAATATATGGAAAATTTGCAGAACATTCAGACAGTAATCCTAAGTAAATACAAAAAAGTTCAAAATACTATTTTTGAAGAATGGTATGTTTGCCACTTAGAGGAGAAGGGAAAGATAACTGTCTTCTTGTATTAGGGATGTGACTTGTCTTGTTTGGTCCCAGAGGAACTTTGGAATATCTACTACATTCTAGATACTGTGCAAAGATGAAAAAGAAGAGTCCTTTCCTTTAAGGAGCTCAAGATCTATTGCTAAGGATAGGACATGTATGCAAATAATCATAACTGTAAAGGGGAAATGATCTTTCAAGACTCCAGATTATGCATTTTTATCAATGATTTTTTTCTCTGAAAAGCATTTCTCTTCCTACATCTTATGCTATTTAAGTTCTGATCATGAATAAGAAATAGGTTTTAGCAGACAAATATTAAATTAAAGAAAATTAACTAACCTAATCATTCAGTTACAGCTGATTCTGTCATAGTTAAGTAAGCATAGTCAGGCACAGAACACTAAAGTATTGTCATTTTTGTGTGAACAGTTGGTGATTATTCAATGGATTATTTGTCATTATCCAGGTCATGGATTTTTCATATTCTTAACTTACCTCCCTTTATCCTGGCTCACCCTCACCCTCATTTCATAGAAATGAGCAAGGGAGATGAAAGTAAAAGTATTCAGGCTGACTACATGGCAGCAATGATGGTAAAAGATTTCATAATGTGACATGAAAACATTTAAATATCTGCACATCTAAATTGCTTATGCTCTCCCTACCCCCTCCAATTATCACAGAGCATAGACTCATATAATGCATAATTCTGACAACTGAGGGGAGGGAAATCTAAGAAGCTATCCCATCCAGGTCTCTCCTTGTCTACAAATTTCCCAAGTGGCCATCTAACCTCTACTTACAGGATTCCAGTTTCATGAACTACTAACTACTAACTCCTAAAGTAGCCTATTCCATTTTTGAATAACTAATTATTAGGGATGTCTATCTCTTATTGCACTGGAATTTATCTCCAATATCTCCAATAATAGTAAGCCTACTCCTAATTGTCCCCTCTAGGGGCAATGAGAACAAATCTAATCTTTCATATATGTGATGTACTTCAATGCTTCAAATGATCTGTGATTTCCCTGGCATCCTTACTTCCTTCCCTGATGTACACTGCAACAGTTCCATATTTTACTGGATGGTCTTCATGAGTTTCTGTAGCAAAAACAAATCAATATTTTTTTTTTCTCTTTGTTTAAAGGATTTTATTTTTTTAATTTATTTAACATATTTAGTTTTCAGCATTGATCCTCACAATAGTCTGAACTACAAATTTTCTCCCCATTTCTACCCTCCCACCCACTCCAAGATGGTGTATATTCTGGTTGCCCTGTTCCCCAGTCAACGCTCCCCTCTGTAACCCTACTCCCCTCCCATCCCCTTTTCCCTTCTGTTCTTGTAGGGCAAGATTAATTTCTATACCCCATTGTCTGTGTATCTTATTTTCTAGTTGCATGCAAAAATATTTTTGTTGTTTTTGAACATCTGTTTTTAAAACTTTGAGTTCCAAATTCTCTCCCCTCTTCCCTTCCCACCCACCCTCCCTAAGAAGTCAAGCAATTCAACATAGGCCACTTGTGTATCATTATGTATAACCCTTCCACAATACTCATGTTGTGAAAGACTAACTATATTTTGCTCCTTCCCAACCCATCACCCTTTATTGAATTTTCTCCCTTGACCCTGTCCCCTTTCAAAAGTGTTTGTTTTTGAATACCTCCACCCCCATCAGCCCTCCCCTCCGCCATCCCCCCCCCATTTATTTTTATCTTCTTCCCTCTTCTTTCCTGTGGGGTAAGATTCCCAATTGGGTATGTATGATATTCCCTCCTTAGGCCAAATCTGATGTGAGCAAGGTTCACTCATTCCCCCCTCACTTGCCCTCTCCCCTCCTCCCACAGAACTGCTTGCTCTTGCCTCCTTTATGCAAGATAATCCACCCCATTCTATCTCTCCTTATCTCCCTCTCTCAGTATGTTCCTCTCTCATCCCTTAATTTGATTTTATTTCTTTTAGATATCTTCCCTTCATCTTCAACTCACCCTGTGTCCTCTCTCTCTCTCTCTCTCTCTCTCTCTCTCTCTCTCTCTCTCTCTCTCTCTATATATATATATATATATATATATATATATATATATATATATATACACACACACACACACACATAGATATAGATAAACATATATGTATGCATATTCCCTTCAGCTACCCTAATACTGAGGTCTCATGAATCATACTCATCATCTTTCCATGTAGGAATGTCAACAAAACAGTTCACCTTCAGTAAGTTCCTTGCAATTTCTTTTTCTTGTTCTTTTTCTTGATTACCTTTTCATGCTTCTCTTGATTCTTGTGTTTGAAAGTCAAATTGTCTATTCAGTTCTGGTCTTTTCACTAAGAAAGCTAGAAAGTCCTCTATTTTATTGAAAATCCATATTTTGCCTTGGAGCATGATACTCAGTTTTGCTGGGTAGGTGATTCTAGGTTTTAATCCTAGCTCCATTGACCTCCGGAATATCATATTCCAAGTCCTTCGATCTCTTAATGTAGAGGCTGCCAGATCTTGGGTTATTCTGATTGGGTTTCCACAATACTCAAATTGCTTCTTTCTGGCTGCTTGCAGTATTTTCTCCTTGATCTGGGAGCTCTGGAATTTGGCAACAATATTCCTAGGAGATTTCTTTTGGGGATCTATTTGCGGAGGCGATCGATGGATTCTTTCAATTTCTATTTTGCCCTGTGACTGTAGAATATCAGGGCAGTTCTCCTTGATAATTTCTTGAAAGATGATATCTAGGCTCTTTTTTTGATCATGGCTTTCAGGTAGTCCAATAATTTTTAAATTATCTCTCCTGGATCTATTTTCCAGGTCAGTGGTTTTTCCAACGAGATATTTAACATTGTCTTCCATTTTTTCATTCCTTTGGTTCTGTTTTATAATATCTTGATTTCTCATAAAGTCACTAGCTCTCACTTGCTCCAATCTAATTTTTAAAGTAGTATTTTCTTCAGTGGTCTTTTGGACCTCCTTTTCCATTTGGCTAATTCTGCCTTTCAAGGCATTCTTCTCCTCATTGGCTTTTTGGAGCTCTTTTGCCATTTGAGTTAGTCTGTTTTTTAAGGTGTTGTTTTCTTCAGTGTGTTTTTCAGTATTTTTGGGGGTCTCCTTTAGCAAGTCATTGAGTTGTTTTTCATGGTTTTCTTGCATCCTTCTCATTTCTCTTCCTGATTTTCCCTCTACTTCTCTAACTTGTTTTTCCAAATCCTTTTTGAGCTCTTCCATGGCCTGGGACCAGTTCCTGTTTTTCTTGGAGCTTTCTGTTGTAGGCTCTTGCACTTTATTGACTTCTTTAGGCTGTATGTTTTGGTCTTCTTTGTCAGCAAAGAAAGAATGCAAAGTCTGAGACTGAATCTTGGTGCGTTTTCGCTGCCTGGCCATACTCCCAGCCAACTAACTTGACCTTTGAGTTTTTCAGTGGGGTATGACTGCTTGTAGACTACAGAGTTCTATGTTCCACTTTTGGGGGGGAGGTGCCAGCTGTGCCACACCAGCACTGCTCCTTCCCCAAGAACCCCCAACCCGAACTGGGCTTAGATCTTCGGCAGGCTGTGCACCCCTGCTCTGATCCGCCACTTAATTCCTCCCACCAGGTGGGCCTGGAGCCGGAAGCAACAGCAACCTTGGCTGCCCCACCTCCGCTGCCCCCGGGGCTGGAAGCCAAACGAAGAACTCCTTCCACTCCCGCAGCTTTTCCCACTAACCTTCTCAGCAGTCTTTGGTGTTTGTGGGTTGAGAAGTCTCGTAACTGCCGCAGCTCACTGATTCAGGGTGCTAGGGCATGCTCTGCCCGGTTGCTGGTCTTGTTGGTCCACGCCACTCAGGCTGGGCTCTGCTCTACTCCGTTCCCAGCTCCCAGCTCCCAGCTCCCAGCTCCCAGCTCCCAGCTCCCAGCTCCGTGTGGGATAGACCTCACCCAGAGACCATCCAGTCTGTCCTGGGGTGGAGCCCTGCTTCTTTCTGCTGTTTTGTGGGTTCTGCTGTTCTAGAATTGGTTCAGAGCCATTTTTATAGGTTTTTGGAGCAGCTCGGTACAGAGCTCACACTGTTCCCTGCTTACCATCCGCCATCTTGGCTCCGCCCCCCACAAATCAATATTTTAAAATGTTCATCTGATAATGTGGCTTGACATTTTGTGCCTTGACATTTTTGTGCACAAAATTATTTGTTGGAGTCAGACTTTGGGGGAGTTGAATTTCTCCATGCCAATCCTTCAGATGTTTGAGAGCAAATTTCATGTACCTCTCCTCTCCCCAAAGTCTTGTTAGCATAAACGTGCAGTTTGTTTCACCATTACTCATGCGTCATGGTCTGTACCCTCAGAGTGCTGCTTCTCTGGATATATTCTACTAATCTACTTAATGCCTTTGCTAAAATGCAAACCCTAACAATTGTTGTTCATCCCTCATTTTTTGAAGAGGACTAATGACATTATAGGGTGAGTTGAAACTTATCTCAATGATCTTCATTTGTGCATGAATTGTATTTAAATGAAGCAGAGATGCACAAAATTATCAACCTTACTCTGTCTTCCAGAGTCATCAAAGTCCAGTGACAAGACAAAAGTCAAGATGACTGATGATGGCTTAAGATGCAGTAGATGACCTGGATATCTTCAATGTCTGATCAATCTTTAAGTGCTCCATAGCACCTGCTTCAGCCACATTCATGGCATTAGAACAAATTGTTCTCATCTATCCATGCTGCCAGAACAAGTTTTACATGTTTGGGACAGACAACCCACTAACTCATGATTGGGTTTGAGTCCTGTCAGTTACCCTGAACCTGGTATAGCTTGTCTGCCAAGATATTTTATGGAGTGTGACTGGTATGCATGCTACAGCATCTTGTAGCCATCAGTGAGATTTGGGTGAGAAGCAAACACCAAAGGTGGATAAGTGGCCCTGAAAGGGGCTCATCAAGTCCTCACACCAGTGGTTCTGGTGCCCCCTGAATATTCCATACATCCTGAGACCCTAACAATAGATGCAGATTGATCAAGTCAGAAATATAATGGAATTATCTCCATACCCATTCTAAACCCCATTCTAAATGCTGTGCTTTTTTCTATTTTATCATTTTTAAAAAATATTTTAGTTTTCAACATTGATTTCCACAAGATTTTGAGTTACAAATTTTCTCCCCATTTCTACCCTCCCCCTTACTCCAAGATGGAATATATTCTGACTGCCTCATTCCCCAGTCAGCCCTCCCTTCTTTCTCCCCAGTCCCCCCCAATCCCTTTTCCCCTTACTTTCATGTAGGGCAGGATAGATTTCTATGCCCCTTTCCCTATATATCTTGTTTCCCAGCTGTATGCAGAAAACAACTTTTTTAAGCATCTGCTTTTAAAATTTTGAGTTCTAAATTCTCTCCCCTCTTCCCTTCCCATCCACCCTCCCTAAGAAGGCAAGCAATTCAACATAGGCCACATACATATGATTATGTAAAACCCTTCCACAATGCTCATGTTGTGAAAAGCTAACTATATTTCCTTCCATCCTATCCTGTGCCCCTTTATTTAATTTTATCCCTTGATTCTGTCCCTTTTCAAAACTGTTTGCTTTTGATTACCTCCTCCCACTATCTGCCCTCCCTGCAATCATCCCCCCCACCTTTGTTTTTATCCCCTTCCCTTTACTTTCCTGTGTAGTAAGATACCCGATTGAGTGTGTATGTTATTCCCTCCTCAAGTTGAATCCAATGAGAGTAAGATTCACTCATTCCCCATCACCTGCCCCCTCTTCCCTTCCAACAGAACTGATTTATCTTGCCACTTTTATGTGAGATAATTTACCCCATTCTATCTCTCCCTTTCTCCTCTCAATATATTCCTCTCTCACCACTTAAAATTACTTCATTTATTTAGATACCATCCCTTCATATTCAACTCATCCTGTGCCCTCTGTCTATATTCCCTTCAATTCCCCTAATACTGAGAAAGGTCTCCTGAGTTACACACATCATCTTTCTATGTGGAAATGTAAACATAAAAGTTCAGCTTTAGTAAGTCCCTTATGAATTCTCTTTCTTGTTTACCTTTTCATGCTTCTCTTGATTCTTGTATTTGAAAGTCAAATTTTCTATTCAGCGAAGATCTTTTCATTGAGAAAGCTTGAAAGTCTTCTATTTTATTGAAAATCCATATTTTGCCTTAGAGCATGATACTCAGTTTTGCTGTGTAGGTGATTCTTGGTTTTAATCCTAGCTCTTTTGACCTCCAGAATATCACATTCCAAGCCCTTCGATCCATTAATGTAGAAACTGCTAGATTTTGTGTTATCCTGATTGTGTTTCCACAATACTCAAATTGTTTCTTTCTGGCTGCTTGTTATATTTTCTCCTTGACCTGGAAACTTTGGAATTTGGCAACAATATTCCTAGGAGTTTTCTTTTGGGGATCATTTTCAAGAGGCAATCGGTGGATTCTTTCAATTTTATTTCACCCTCTTGTTCTAGAATATCAGGGCAGGTTTCCTTGATAATTTCTTGAAAAATGGTGTCTAGTCTCTTTTTTTATCATGACTTTCAGGTCGTCCAGTAATTTTTCTTACTTATATTTTATATCTTTACATCAGTTAATTTATACAGGCATTCACAACCTATGTATATCCCTTTCATTTGTCATAATAGCTGTACCATTCACAAGAATGACTTATATATGTATGTATATATATATATATAAAAGTATGTATATATATATGTATATATATAAAACATACATAAGATGATATAATCCCACATAAAGATGTAAACATCCTGCCCTTATTGGTTAATAAGGTTTGTGGGGTTTTTCCCCCTGGTTACCTTTTTATGTCTCTCTTGAGTTTTGTATTTGGAGATCAAATTTTTCATTGAGTTCTGGCCTTTTCATCAGGAAGGTCTGGAATTCCCTTATTTCATTGAATGTCCATCACCTTGCCTGGAAAATTATGCTTAGTTTTGCTGGGTAGTTGATCCTTGGTTGTAGTCCCAGCTCCTTTGCCCTTCGGAATATCATATTCCAATTTCTCCTGTCTTTTAATGTGGAAGCTGAGAGATCCTGCATGATCCTGACTGTAGTTTCATGATATTTGAATTGCTTCTTTTTGGCTGCTTGCAGTATTTTCTCCTTCAGTTTATAGCTCTGAAATTTGGCTATAATATTTCTTGGTGTTTTCAGTTTGGGATCTCTTTCAGGGGGTGATCGGTGAATTCTTTCAATGACTATTTTGCCCTCTGGTTCTAGGACCTCTGGGCAGTTGTCTTTGATAATTTCTTCGAAGATACTGTCAAGGCTCTTTTTTTCATCGTGGATTTCCGGTAGACCAATAACTCTCAAATTTTCTCTCCTAGATCTATTTTCCAGGTCAGTTGTTTTGCCAATCAGATATTTCACATTTTTTTTCTATTTTTTCATTCTTTACATTTTTGTTATTACTTCTTGGTGCCTCATAGATTCATTAGCTTCCACTTGCTCAAGTCTAATTTTTAATGAGTTAGTGTTTACATTTTGCTTTTGAGTCTCCTTTTCCAATTGGTTGATTTTGCCTCTCAGGCTGTCCTTTTCTCTCTGTAGATTCTGAATCTCCATATCCTTTTCGCCAATCTTATTCTTTAGGGACTTGATTTCATCAGTGAATTTTTTTTCCATTTTTTCCATATTTTCTTTTAGCTCCCTAATTTGGTTTTTAAAATCCTCCTTTAGCTCTTCCAGCAGGGCTTTTTGGGCTGGAGACCAGTTCATATTACCTTTTGAGGTATCTGATGTATCTACAGTATCGTTACTTTCCTCTTGGATATTTGTATTTTGATCCTGCCTGTCTCCATAAAAAGAATCTATTGTCCTTGGTTTTTTTGTGTTCTTCTTCATGTTGGTTTGCCTTTTGCTGGCTTTACAATGAATTTCTATCTGTGGGCCTCAGGGCTTTCTGTCCCAGCTTTCTTATTCCAGGGGTTGTGAGTCTAGAATTAAAACCTTCAGTTTCCTGAGGTGTGGGGGAGGGGTCTGGCTCCCTGGCGTCTCACTCCCTGTGGGTGCTCTCCAGCACTTGCTTTTCAGCAATGGTCTCAGCTGTTTGTTGTTTGAGCTGATGTCTGGCACTTCCCCTGGGGGAGCAAGGTTATGTCTGGGCTCCTGGCGTTGACCCCTGCCGACTCTGCCCCTATGGGACTAATGAACTTCTGCTATTTGACCACTGAAGCCCCGCTACTTTCTGCTCAGTTCCAGCCTTCTTTTTTGTTTTTTCCCGAGGGATCCTCTGGGTGGGGAGGGGAGGGATTAGAGCTGTTTACCTGGACATTAAGAACTCTCGGAAGTTCAAGAAGCCACATTTAATACGTTTGGGCTGCAAACGTCTGGATACGGTGTTTCATGGGTGGCGTTGGGCTGCTTCTCATCGCTTCCACAGACTGCCGTCCTGTGTTGGGAGGCCTGGGGATCTCTGCCGGTTTCGGGCGCCCAGCTTTCTCCCAGCCTGTCTCCCATGTGGATTTCCCAGCCAGCCGCTTCCGCCTTGGTCTGGAGCAGCTCCGCACCAAGCACTCTCCGAGCCTACAGGTTCATGCCTCCGGCCTTTCAGACTCTCCCGGCTCGGAAATTTGCCCCACCGCAGACTGCTCGCGGTTTCTGACTCTCTCAAATCTGCTCAAATTCACTTTTTTATAGGAATCTGACAGACCTTGTGAGAGAGCTCCGGTAAGACGCTGCCTTCATGCGGCCATCTTGACTTCGCCCCCTCATCCAGTAATTTTAAAATTATCTCTCCTGGATCTATTTTCCAGGTCAGTGATTTTTCCAATGAGATATTTCACATTGTCTTCCACTTTTTCCTTCTTTTGGTTCTGTTTTATATCTTGGTTTATCATAAAGTCTCTAGCTTCTAGTTGCTCCAATCTAATTTTTAAGGTGGTATTTTCTTCAGTGGTTTGGACCTCCTTTTCCAATTTGGCTAATTCTGCCTTTCAAGACGTTCTTCTCCTTATTGACTTTTTGGAGCTCTTTTACCATTTGGGTTAGTCTGTTCTTTAAGCTCTTATTCTCTTCAGTCTCCTTTAGGAAGTCATTGACTTGTTTTTCACGGTTTTCTTGCATCACTCTCATTTCTCATCCCAATTTTTGGGTCCTTTTCAGGTCTCCTTTAGCAAGTCATTGACTTGTTTTTCATGGTTTTCTTGCATGACTGTTATTTCTCATCCCAATTTTTCCTCTACTTCTCTTACTTCCTTTTCCAAATCCTTTTTGAGTTCTTCCATGGCCTGAGCCCAATTAATATTTTTCTTGGAGGCTTTTGATGTAGGCTCTTTGACTTTGTTGACTTCTTCTGGCTGCATGTTTAGATCTTCTTTGTCACCAAAAAAAGGAATCTAGAGTTCGATTTTGAGTTTGCATTTGAGTCTGAGCTCGTTTTTGCTACCTGTTCATGTTCCCAGCCAACTACTTGACCCTTGAGCTTTTTGTCAGGATATGACTGCTTGTAGAGTACAGAATACTTTCTCCCAAGCTTTAGGGTCCAAGCACAGCTGTTTTCAGAGATACTTCTACTCCACCATCACCCCAGGGTCCATCACCACAGCATTCCTCCTCCCCCAAAAACCAAAAACAAGGACCACAATACAGATACAAGTAGGGCACAGAAAGAGAATCTGCCTTTGTGCCAACAAAGTGCTCCTTGCACTCCTGCTCTGATCTTCTGCTGGATTCCTCCCACCTTGTGAGCCAGGGACTTGGGAATCAGCTGACACTGTGGCTCTGGAAGCAGCTTCAGGAGTTTCCTGCTGCTGCCACTACCACCACTGCACCACCTCCGCCACCCCCAGGGCTGGTGATTGGACTGCTCTCAACTCAATTCCGCAGTTTCCCTCTAACCTGCTCTTTGGTATTTGTGGGTTGAGAAGTCTGGTAACTGCCACAACTCACTGATTTATGGCCCCAAGGCCTCTTGTGGCTGGCTGACTCCAGGTCTGGTCTGGCCTGGCACAGAGGGCTCTGCTTTGCTCCCAGAACCATGTGATAGCCCCTTCCCAGCAACCATCCAGGCTCTCCTGGGCTGCAGACCTGTTTCCCTCTGCTATTTTGTGGGTTCCACAGCTCTAGAATTTATTCAGAGCCATTTTTCACAGTTGTTTAGAGGAATTTGGGGGAGAGCTTAAGCAAGTCCCTGCTTTCCAGTTGCCAGCTTGGCTCCTCCGATTAATGCTGTGCTTTTTATGAAAGAAACTTATTAATTAATTAATTAATTGATTGATTGATTATTAAATAATTAATCTCATTTTGCTGGTCACATCACACTGAAGCTGACATATTAAACTTACAGTCCAGCAGACACCCTGGATCTTTTTTGTGTAGAGTGTTTTCAATTAACTTTGTCTGCCACATTCTATTTTTATGCATTGGAATTTTGATTATATGTCCTGAATGCAATAGGTTCCCAGTAAATGTGTATTAGAATTGATTCTAAATGGGGTGTTTTGTACTTATCCTTGTTAGTTTTCTTCTTATTAAATTTGTCCATTAGCCTAGCCTATGAAGATCCTTATAGATCTCAATTCTATCATTCAGAACAAAGTAATTTTTAGTGCCATGTGTTCAGATAATGTTGTACTGGACACTGAAGAGAAAAACCAATTCTATTTCTGTCTCCCTTTGCATTTATCTGACTGCTATCCACTATCCCCCTTTTCCTTCCTGGTTTAAGACAAGAAGCTATGACCTATTCCGGTTGGGGGCAAAGAGAGAGCTCCAAAATATTTCCCTCAGTATTATGGTTCTGATAAGCTTGCAATCTCTTCACTGTGCTTCTCATCATTTTTTCTTTCTTTCTGCTGAGAGAGTCTTCAGTACATTCTGATGACAAAATTGCTTCTGTTTTCTTTCTGTTGTTCTTTACCAAATGTTCTCTACCCAATCCCCCACCTTTGGTTTGTAGATTTCTTCACATAAGTATATCTTTATATTTGACACTGTTCCCCTAGGCCTTTTCCCTGTTTTATGTGTTTTGAACAAATTATATGCATTAAGAGCCATATTGAGGAAATAGGTCTCATCATATCACATCATTGATGCCTATAAAGCCAAATTCACATCATTACATTAGGTTACCTTGTTCCCTTTACTTTTTGTCTAAATTTTTGGAATTTGTATATAAACACTGGAGTCCATAGAATTTACTACTAGCTCTTCTCTTGGATTCTCTATCCTGCCAATCTGGGTATTTTTGCAGCTATTCTTCCTTGGATACTGTAACCTTTCTTAATAGTATCCATTCTGATGGCGAAATATACTCAGTTATCTCTCCCTCCTTCCTCCTTTACAGTTTCAAGTCTTGTAGAATGCATTCTTACCAACCCTAGTTAAAAGTACTTCATCCCTTATAAGGAGTCTGGTATTACTGTATTTAAACAATCACCAAGAAATCTAAGTCCACTTCTTAGATGCTAACTTATTGGTCCCCAGTGCATAAAGTATTATAACAACTTTTTAATCTTTCCTCTAAATCCTTATCATAATTCATTGTTTGCCCATTCATTCTCATTAATTTTTCCCCTATTTATTTCTACTTAATGTGTGTTCTAGTCTGGTTCTGTGTTTGTTTGTTTTTAGTTTCCCACTCGGCATCATTTCATAGTCTTTTCAGATTTTTTAGTATTCCTTGGGCTTTTCAGTTGTAATGGCATTATAATATTTAATTAAACTAATGTAACATAATTTATTTAATCCTTCTCAATTGGATATTCAGTTTGCTTCCAGGTGGTGGTGGTGGTGGAGGTTGTGGAGGTGGCTGTTGTTGTTGTTCTTCTTCTTCTTCATCGTGAATTATCATCATCATCATCATTATGCTACTGTGAAAACTTTTTGAACAGGCAGTTCTTTCATCATTGTATTTATAACACATTCAAAATATATTCCCAGTGATAGTGAAGAGTAATATTGTAAACTCCTTAAGGGGAAGAATGGTATTTTTATCTTTTGGTCTCTCTAGTGCTTAGCACAGGGTCTACCACTTAGTAGGCACTTAATAAATATCAATTGATTATTTTTATGCCTTTTGCTATGTAATGCCAGATTGCTCCCCAGAAAGATTTTACACATTTCAAATCTCACCAACAATGAATTAATATACCTATCTTTCCACAACCATGACAGCAAAATTGAATCGCTTTTAAATATTTTTGCCTACTTAATGAGTGAAGTAACTTGAAGTTGGTTTAATTTTCACATTTTTGCTATTACTGAGTATGAAATTTTTGTGGGCTTATTAACAATTTGTGCTTCTTCTTTTGAATATTATGCAGCTTCCCACTTTATCAATATCTCTATTGTGATTTGGCTGGTGCCAGTATAAATGTTTAACAGTGCTTTTATATTTTAAACATCAGCTTTTTATCTTTTTCCCCATAAATATTTCTAGTAGGTTCTCTTTGATTTTTCTTGAATTATATTGTTTTGTTGTACTTTAAATTTTTTAATTCAAGGTTAACCTCATTTACATTAATTCTTTCTGTCTGGTTCAACAACTGGCATGAGATAAACATGCTCTCCATTTTTTTCCACATATGCATATAATACTTAAATCTACCATCCCTCAGATATAAAGTTAAATGAGTGCAATGAATTAGGTCTAAATCCCTTTATTGCTAAATCATCAACTAATTTCCCTGAGGATACATGATCAATAAAGAATTGCTCCCTCAATTTCTTTTTTTCTCCTATACTTTTACTAAACATTAATCTTTTATATAATTTTGCTTGGATATTTGTTTTATCTATTCAATTCCATTGACCTAATTCTTTTTCCCCCAGTAAACAACAGTATTAATAAATCACTCATAATACATATTTACAGTCAGATTGGAATATGATTTTCATTAGTTTTTCTCTTAAGTAGGCTTTGTGATCTTATGGACTATTTATTTTTTTCCAAAATTATTGTCATTTCAATGTTTCCATTTCTTTTTTTTTACTTCTTTTTTTGGAGGGAGGAAGGAAAGGCAATTGAGGTTAAGTGACTTCCCCAAGGTCACACAGCTAGTAAGTGTCAAGTGTCTGAGGCTGGATTTGAACTCAGGTTCTTCTGACTCCAGGGCCAGTGCTCTATTCACTGTGCCACCTAGATGCCCCTGAATTTCATTAAAGAAACTCCTTGACATTTTCATTAGTATTACATTAAACATATACATTAATCTGAGGACAACTGTCATTGAATGCCCTTTCAATTACCTAGGTCACCTCCCCCTTTTCCTACAAGTCTTTAAGTGTATGGGACTTCAAAATTTCAAGTTTTTTCATTATCGTGAGACATAATTTATCTGGGCAAGGTTACTATGTTCAATGTTGCATGGTATAAAAAACACTGAACTTGGTACTCAGGCTCTAATTTTATGGTTGTATAATGAAAACTAGTGGATTTCCTGTTCATCTCTTCATTTTTCTTGGATCTTGGTTCTCACTTAACTCTATGTTCTAGATTATTTGAATCTACTACTCATATAATTTAAGATAATTATACTGACAACAAAAGCTATTTTCTTTTTCATTTCTGTCATCTTATTTTTTGCTGTATCAAGGATAAATTTTCCTGTCTAGTATTTAATGCCTCAAATAATCTCAATTCAATTATTCAACATCACTTCATATTTATTTTCAAGTACTTCAAAATACAATCCTTGCAATCTAGGCATATTGCTATACTCCTTATCCTGAAAGCATGCCATGCCTGTTTCTATCTCCATGACTTTGTTCAAGTTCTGTACTGGCATTCCCCTTCCTATTTCTTCTGCCCATCTAAATTCATCAGACCAATGAAGAACTCATTTAAGCCTCTTCTCCTTCAAAAAGGTTGCCATAACCACTCCAATGAATCCATGACTGATCTCTTGCATCTTTGGTTTTCTGTATCATTATAAAACTTATGATCTCTACCACAAAATATATTACTTAAATATTATCTAGTATTTGGTAATGTTTTTATACCTTGTAGCCTGCAAGCTTGAAACAAATGATAAACTCATAATGGCGTATAATATCTGTTCCATTTTATTTGCTCTCTATTACCACCCTATCCAATCTAACTCAATTCAATAAGCATTTGTCAAATACGATCTAAATGCAAATCTCTGTCCTAGGCACTGAGTATTTCAATAGAAACAATAAACAATAAATAGTCCTTGTCATCAAGGTCCTTAAGTTCTCCCGGGGATTACAACATATAAAAAAGGTTAAAACCATCAACCTGTGAAGCGCCAATCATAGAGTATATACTCAATATTTCGTTACTAAAGAAGTATTGACCTTTTTCTACTTCCATTGTAAGAAAGGAAGGCTTAGTCATAGAAAGCTACTATGAAGAAAGTCCCACAAATTCTTTTTACTTTTAAATTAATTCTAAACTAAAATAGAAAAGTTTAAATATACAATAAAAAGAAACATATTAAAAACTGAAATACAAAATAAGAAAAGAAAAAAAGTATTACCATGTTCCCAGCAGAACATAAAAGAGGATTCAAAATGTACAGCAATAAATTTCCCTTTCAAGAAAACCTATATAATAACTACTAAGTATTCTGTTTAGAACTACCTGTCTCTTCTTTGCTTACTTGTAAGCTTTCTTTTGTTCTCTGCCATGTACTTTTTACTTTGTTCTTTTTTCTCCTCTCCTCTCCCCTCTTCCCCCAAGAAGAATGTATAATACACACACACACATATATATGCATGCACATGAAGATATATACATGTATATACACATAAATACATACAGATGCATATACTTAGATATCTATAATCATACTTATATATAGAAATACACATTCATGTGTGCCTATGTAAGACTATACTATACTTATTTCTCCTCTGTTTCTCTGAGGGTGGATAGCCTCTTCCATCATAGGTCCAAGTCTTTTCATATTTTTCTAAGTCCACCAACTTGCCATTTGTTATACTACAGTAATATTCCATCCTTATACTTTCTAATTATTTTAAATAGTCTAAAACAATATTGCTTGATATGGCTGGCATATAGTACAGTTTCCCTAGTTTTATCTTATGAATAAATCTGTTAGCTTCAACTTTGTCTGAGATCATGATTACTATCCCTGCTTTCTTCCCCAATAAATTCTACTCCTGATCTTTATTTTATGTTTGTTTGTATCTCTTATTTCCTATTCCTCTTGATTCCTTTACTTTACTTTGATCTACTACCTTGTCCTGCTATTACTTAACCTAACCAATCCCTCCAAGGATCCCTCACTTGTCTTCCCATTCCCATTAATCTAAACACCCTTCTATTGCCCCCTTAACCTATTCCCTCCTTCTCCCCTCTAAAAATCCCTCCTTTATACTCTCCTCCTTCCTCTTTTCTTAGCCTTTTATTTCTTTCTGAGATTAGAAGACTTTTATACCTTATAGATATATGTTTTGTTCCCTCCTTAACCCATTCTTGATGAAAGTAGGGTTCTAGAACTATTAGCCCTTCTCCCCCATTTAATTCCTCTGTGGCAGTTACTTGTATAAAATAATTCCTCTTCTTACCTGTTCTTAAATGATTTTACTTTATAAAAATCATATCATACATGGATCTACCCCGATCTTTCTTACAAACTACCCAATTACTAGAAACAGCTTTAGACATACATTTTACATTTCTTCATATAAAAGGTAAACAGTGTGTTCTTATTGAGTCCCTTTTAATTAATCTTTGATATGTACCTTATATTTTTCTTGCCTCTTGTATGTCCAACCTATCAAGTTCAGGTTTTTTAATAAAATCTTGCAAGTCTGATGAATCATTAAATGTCTTTTTTTCATTAAGAATTATGCCTAATTTTCCTGGGTATGACATTTTTGGCCACAACCCCAGCTCTTTTGCTCTTTGATATATAATGTTCCAACACCTGCTGTCTTTTAATTTTGTCACTGTTAGGTCTTGTGTGATTTTAATTGTAGTACTACCATATTTAAATTTTTTGTTGTTGTTGTTTTGTTCAGAATATTTTATCCTTGAGTTGGGAGTTTGGGAATTTAACTATGATGTTGTTATAGGCTTTCCTCACAGAGTCTCTTTCAGGTGGTGATCAGTGATTTTTTTTTCTATTTCTACTTTCTCCTCTTGTTCTAATGCTTCAGGGCAATTTTCTTTAATTATTTCTTGTATTATTGTATCAAAATTCTTTTTTATCATAGATTTCAGGCAGTCCAATTATCCTTATGTTTTCTCTTCTTGGTCTGTTCTCCAGATCAGTTGTTTTTCTTAAGAGGTGTTTCATATTCTCTTCTATTTTTTTTTAATTCTTTATATTTTGTTTAATTATTTTTTGGGTTTCATAACTTCACTGGCTTCTCTTTGTCCAATTATAAATTTTAAGGAGTTATTTTTTCCTTTAAGAGCCTGCATCTCCTTTTCTAATTTGTTGACTTTCTCTTCATAATCTTGTTTTTCTTGAACTATTCTTATTTTTTAAAATGCCCCCTCAATCTCCCTAATTTGATTTTTAAAGTCTTCTTTTAAGTTCTATGAATTCTTTTGAGGCAGACGACCATTTGATGTTACTCTTTCAGAAAGGAGAGGTTTTTTTTTGCTTCAGCATCCTGCTCTGAAGATGAACCCCAGTGTTCTCTATTCCCATGGTAACTTTCTATGGTTGGATTCTTTCTCCTTTGCTTGCTCATTTTTTTTTAATTTGTAGCAGTTTATTTTTTGTAATTACCTCCAGTCCTGGGGTATGGAGATGGTACCTCTGGTCTCCAATCCTCCTTCAGTTCTCTCCTCTAACCTGGACCTGAAACCAAGACCTCCATCCTTCTGTAAGTGCCCACAGCCAGCAGTGTCCTTGTCCCACTGCTTCTGCATTCACCAGGCATGTCCAGGTTCCTTCTCACCTACGGCCATGTCTCAGCAGCACAACTGGGTCTGGCATCCCTTATCAGGAGACGTTCCCTCAGTCTTCTCTGGCTCAGATCCACACTGTCCAGGAGGTGCAAGCTCCTATGGCTGGGGCTGAGGCTACCTCTTGGACCCAGCTAGCCCCATGATTCATCTGTGGTTGCTTCAGTGGAAGTAGCCTGGAGGTATTTACTCTTCACAATGACCAAATCTGGGTCCTGGGATTTTTCCTCACATCTATAATTTTCCCAAAAAGACTACTGCTCTGCCCCAACTCCTGTTTATTTTTACCACTCTCTGTTCACGCTGAGGTACTATTATATTTTGTTTGTAGGGGAAATCTGGAGAGCTTGGAATTTCTAACCTACTCTGCCATCTTCCCAGAATCCTCTCTAAAATCACATTTTAAACCTTATGAGACAGACTCAAAAACTGTAATTGCTGAAACTAACAAACTTTAGAGATGAAATCTTCTATCACTTTAAATAATAAAATTTGTAATTTCTAAGCTTATTTTTACATGTGGTGTCATATGCGGACTATATTTTCTAGCTACAATACTCTAGCATTCATTTTTGGTTCTCTTTTTCTCAATACAGAAACCTGTTTCTTTACCTAAAAAAGATAAAGAAGCCTACTGTGATGTTCTGTTGAAAATATGTTAAATACATACATAACATATAAAGGTCATGTATGTACTTATATGGTATGTTAAATATACACAAACATAACACATAATGTTCATGTATGTTATATATACATGACATGTAGTTCCCAAATATGAATTCAAGGCATAAACCCTGTTCATTTACGTAAGGTTTTTGTTTTCTATGTGATATGCATGTACCACATGTGCCTAACACTGTTATAATTCCCATATATTATATGTAACATATATATGCTGTGTTGCATTATATACATACATATGTATATATTAACTTTAGTATTCTTCTTGGTGTTCACTTCAATAATATGCTGTCTAAGGAAAGAAGGTAACAACGTCTTCTGAAACAATTGAATAGCATGTTCCTTAGTTTGGGGATATAGGTGTCATTTTCTTCCTTTATAAGGAAACTTTAAGTGAACATTGCAAAGAGGATACATAAACAGCTGCTAAAACAGTATCATTCCTTTTGTACAAACACTCAGTGGAGGCTTGCTTCATTAACATTCTAGAAAGCTACAAGACCCAGAGACCAAGCCACTTAAAAACACTTTACTTGCAAGGCGTCACTGAGTCAAAAAGACACATATTATTCTTGCATAACATAGCAACCCTATTACATAGATAAAGATGAATTCTTGTGGTGTGAGAAATACACCACTTGCCATGTGGCTGCCAGGTTCATGACCAATGGAAAAGTCTATTGTATGTGACACTGTGGAAGCTTCTTTCATGAGACTGCTCTGAGGTTATTTCCTAGTATCATAGATGTTATACTGGAAGGGAACTTAAAGGATATATAGTTCAATTACCTCATTTTACACATGAGGAAACCAGGCCCAGAGATATGTGGTAACTTGCTCAAGATCACAGAAGGAACAAATAGTGGAACCAGGATTTGAAAACAGATTATTTTGACTTCAAATGCAGTAGTTCTTTCCACTTAGCCACTTTGTTGGATACTGGGCATTCCTTTTTTACCATTATATTTCCTTTCCATACTTTTCTATACTTTCCATACTTCTCTGACCACATATTTCCAAAGGGCAAGCAAAAACAATAGCAGGCTATATGTTTGTTCTAATTCAATCCAATAAACATTTATTAAGTGCTGACTATGTGCCAGGCACTGTGCTAAGTACTAGTGATACAATTAATAAAAAGAAAGATAGTCCCCACCCTCAAGGAGGTTACAATCAAACACAGGGAGACAACACACAAAAAGAGAGAGGGGGAGAGGACAAGGAACACTTATGGGGGGGGAGACCAGGGGATACCCAGTGTGGGCATCTTGTTGCATGGAGCTGAAAACAGGTAGAGAATCAGAAAAAGAGGAGAGAGCTGTAAAGTCCAATTTCTGCACTCTAAAAAGGAAAAGATCAGGAGTTTGGTACTCCACTCTCCAGTACTCCAACCAAAGAATAGAAGAGACTGAGGGAGGTGGTATCAGTCAAGGCTTGAGTTAGCAACATGGTGGTGAAAGCAGAGGTGATGAGCTTAACCTGGGAGGGGCATCTTCTTCCATGGAGTTGAAACCAGGAAGGGCAGCAGATGGAGAGTTAGTCAAGATCTATTTTACTGAAACTATGAGGGAATATGTATTCTCCAAATATTATACCATATATGCTTCTGCTATAGAAAAATATATGTTTTACTATTTCAAATAAAACAAAAATTTACATTAAAAAGTATAGAGAATGGATAAATAACATCAAAATGTTATTTAGCAAGACATAAAATGACATACATCCTCTATGTAATACTGTATAAAGTTTTTTCCCCCTCATGATAATGGGTAAATTATATAGTTTAACTACTATTGTAGGGATGCTAGGTCACGCAGTGATACATCACTGGACCTGGAGTCAGAAAGACCTTAGGTCAAATGTGACCTCAGGAACTTACTAGTTGTGTGACCCTGGACAAATCACTGAACCTTGTTTGCCTCAGTTTCCTCAACTACAAAATGAGCTGAAGAAGGAAATGGTAAACCACTCCAGTGTTTTTGCCAAGAAAACTCCACATGTGGTGACAAAGAGTCAGATAAGACAGAAACAACTGAACAACAAAATTACTATTATCTATTTTAAAATAGGAAATGAAAATTTAGAAGAGTTAATTGACTTTTATACTTTGATGGATACTGAGTGGCAGAGCTTCAATTCAAACGTAGGTATTCTGATTTTAAAGTGAGTTTTCCCACTGTTATCATTGAGTGAGCACTTCAAATCTGTCTTTGGTCTCTCTCAGCTTTTATTTATATATTTCTTAATAAAGAACTGTCAGCAGTTGGGAAGCAGGCTCATTCAGTGGGTTATGCTTGGCAATCCCAGTTTTGGCATTGTCTGTAGACTAAACACTAAATGAATTCTTGGGTGTGCACAGCTAAAAAATAATATCTGGATGATTTTCTTCCTCCCTTCCATGTTGAGTAGACTGGTTGGCTGGAGTGAATAGTTACTTCAAAAAGGGC
Source organism: Trichosurus vulpecula (assembly GCF_011100635.1). Taxonomy (NCBI): domain Eukaryota; kingdom Metazoa; phylum Chordata; class Mammalia; order Diprotodontia; family Phalangeridae; genus Trichosurus; species Trichosurus vulpecula. The sequence goes on along the minus strand of NC_050576.1, from coordinate 92,051,454 downwards.
AAAGGAGTTGTTTACATAAACACTAAATCATGGAGTTATAGAACCTCAGAGTCAGAAGGGACCTCAGCAAACATCTAGTCCAACCTGTACTTGAAGGAGAATGCCGTCTTCCACATCCCTGATAAGCGGTCATCTAATCTTTGCTGGAGGATCTCCAAGGAATGGACATTCATTACCTCCTGAGAACTCACATTCCATTTTTAGAAAGTTTTAAATTTTACGAAGGGCTTTTTTTTCTTCCTTTTAGATGAAGCTGAAATCGTCTTACTTGAATTTCCTTTCAGTGCTTCTTGGTCTACTCTTTGGGACCAAGCAAAATGACCCTTTAAGTCAGAATAATATTATTTTCATTCCTTTCAAATATTGAAAGACAGCTATCAATTCTCCTCAATTTTTCTCTTTTTCAGGTTGAACATTCCCAACTTCTTCAGCTTTTGTTTGTATGATATAATTTCCAGTTCTCTCACCATTATGGTCACTTTCTAGAAATATTAGGCTTCAATGTTTGCCAGTATTCTTCCTAAAAAGTGATGTCCTTGACTGAATAAAATATACCAAATGTGGCATGACTAGGAAAGAGAATTGCTACCTTGTCAGCTTTATGATTCTTGCTCCCATACCTTTACGATTATGGCCTAGGATAGCATTGGAATGTTTGGCTGCCATATTATATTGTTATTCATTGTTTTTTTTCAATTAACTAAAACTCCTCTGTCATCCTTTACTTGTGAAATTAACATTGTTTTGACTCAAAATGTAAAACAACATTTATCTCAATTGCATTTTGTTTCATTAGATTTGTCTCATAATTAAATTCCGTCAACATATTTTTGGATCCATACTATGTCATACAATATGTCAGCTTTCCTTCCTAGATTCGTGCCACCTTCATTTGGGACAATTACATCTTTTACACTTTCATCTAGATGCTTGAACAAAATGCTGAATGAAGACCAATTATTGCTATTTTCAGATAAGAAATAGAAAGGCAAAATAGCTTGACCAGGCCCCATAGCTAGTAAGCAGCAGAACTAGGATTAAGACCTGGGCCTTTGGATTCCAAATTCAGTGCTATTTTCACTATACTACAGCATCTAAACTTCATCAGGCACTTGAATGTGAAGTGAAGGTTTATAAATAGTAATCTAAGTTAAATCTAGCTTCTAAATCTCAGTCCTAGTTTCATAATCCTTTCCCATCACTGAGAGTTTTAAACCTAAATGAAAATCATATAACTACTTCCTCTCTTGTCTTATTTATAACTACATATTTTTAGAAACTTTGTAAGGTCAGTTGATTATTCCACCCCTGCCTATTAAACAGAGCTTAGTTATATTACTAGGGAATGAATGGGATGAATATGCACAATGATATGTCATCAGGGAGCATTAGAGGCAAAAATATATATGCACCTGCAGATTTTTATGACTAAATTATCTACAAGCTTCAATTGCTTCTCTTTGCAACAACTACTTGTTGAATATGTTATAGTTTGAATTCATATCATGTATGTGTTAGATTAGATGCTTTTTAAGGTGACTTCCAACTCCCGAACTCCATAATTCTCTGATTCTGTAACATAGAATGATTAGGTATACCTCAGAATCTCAGTGAATGAGGTAAGTACATGTGAAAGTAATTGAAGAGGACAAATGTGTTACTGTCACATCCACCTATCAGCAAACGTTTTGTACTTCTCTGAAACACATCTGAAAAGAAAATATTTTTCAAGCTCAGGTAAAACATCTAAACAAAAGATTAAAAGGAAGTCATATTTGATGTTATTTGGAGATTACTAGAATATAGAATCTCAATTATTGATTATAATGGTAAAGTAGGAGAAAGCAGGAGACTTTGGGGAAAGACATTCAACTTCAGTATATGGGGCTTTATTAATGGAGTCAGGGGCTGAAATGGAGGGCTTGGAATACCCTGTGGGCACTGTCATGCTTAGCAAGAATATAAGGTAGATCCAGGCAAGAGAAAAAGCTCACCTGCTGAATCAGACCTTCAAAGGTCATGTGCCTTGAGACAAAACTCTTGTCATCCCATCCTTGTCTTTCCTCTGGTAGAGTACCAGTTTCATGAAATATAGATGAAGATGAGATTTTTATTAAATTCACTATCAAATCTTAGTTTATGGCAAAATAAAAGTCTGACAGCTAGTTACCCTATTAAAATATAATTTATACTATAACTCCAGAATAAGCACTTCTTTATTACATATTTAATATTTAAAACTTCTCCAAAAAGATTACTAATTGGAAAAGTTCTTCAAAAAACAGCTCAAAATATATTTTTTTAAAAAAATCATACTTTCCATGTTTTTACATATATGCTTTTCATTATTGGCATTTGTGGTGCTTATGAACAAGTCTATATAAATTCTAAGCACTTTCTTCATTCTTGTTTTTTGTTTTTGTTTTTGGCAGGGCAATTGGGGTTAAGTGACTTGCCCAAGGTCACACAGCTAGTACATGTGTCAAGTGTCTGAGGCCGGATTTGAAGTCAGGTCCTCCTGACTCCAGGGCCAGTGCTCTACTCACTGCACCACCTAGCTGCCCCTCACTTTCGTTATTCTTTCCAACTTTTCTTAAATATTTTGGTGATTTAAAAATCCTAATCATATTTTATATGCACCTGGAGAAGGTAGTGCTAAAAAAGGTAGCATTTACTTTATCTTGCTTTATCAGTCTCTGCAGTTTTTACCTAAATTAAAACTACTAGGTAACTAATTGGGTACTAGAATGCACCAATGACTATATTTTCTGCACTGATATTTGGGAAGAATCCAATCTGCTCACTGGTTCTTTGGCACCAAAAGTTGAAACCTACTTTAAGTAAAACCTGTAACTGGCACTCCAGATTAACACAAAGGATAAATTAATGAATAGAAAGGATAAACCATGGAAATAATGATTTCATTTACAAAATAATTATTAAATTTATAGCCAGTAAACCTGTATTATACACCTACTCTGTGTCAGACACTTTGCAATTCTCTGAGGATATGAAAAGAAAAAAGTCTAATGAGAGAAGACAACACACAAAAGGAAGATGAAAATCTAAGGTAGGAGGAAAGGTATGAAAAAAATCCAGAGAAGGAGCAGAGGAAGGAACAGATAAAGGCTGAAGTGGTCTAGTAGGGTAATGAGGTTCCTAGGTTCTTGATGAAGTTCAAAGGAGTGCTGTCAAGTGCAAGATAGTAATACCTTCTAGAAATTTCTAAATGGATTTGAATTTGTAAAGCTTTTCCAAAATGTCATTATAATAGAAAAGGAGGCATGTAGATGGAGATCAATAATTCTTTAGATACGATATTTCTTAGGATCTGTTGAGAGGTAGTGAATATAATAGAAAGATTACTTCATTAGGAATTAGGAAAACTGGATTTATATTTTGTCTCCAAAATTGTTGTGTTATTTTGGGTGTTACCCTCTCTCACCCTCAGTTTCCTGACTTGTAAAATGTATAGAATAATATTTGCACTACCTACCTTTCAGAGTTGTTGAAGAAAGAGCTTTATTAACTTTAGTGTACTATATACATATCAGCCATTAGTCTGCAAAGCACATTGTATATATTGTAATGTTTGATACAAGCTAGAAGGAAACAAGAGAGAATCAAGAGACAGAGAAGCAGACAGTCCCAAGTTGTCCTTAAAAGACGCTGAAACCTTCTATTTCCCTTCTTTAAATGGCTTTGACAAATCCAATCCAGAGATAATAACTGACCCCAATTAATTTTTTATAAATTAAAAGCATGTGGCTTATAGGCTGTACATTTTGAACCAATGAGATTATTTTTTGCTGACAAATATCAAGTTTTCAGTCTGTTTTTTTCTTTGAGAGGGTAAGGTTTTAGGTAAGATAATTATTAATTACCTCCTTAAAAGATGTATTTTAAACATTAAATCAACATAAAGTTTTCTATTATTCCAAGTCTCACTCTTTATCCATTTTAGGACTGTATTTCTTAACTCATAAAACTTTTGTAAATCAGAAAATTGATTTGACCACAAAAAGAAAATGAAATTGAACTTGGGAAACATCTTGATAAAGTTAAAATGTAGGCTTCTGACTTCTCTGGTTCTCTCTCCTAAAAGGACGTAAGGAGCATTTTCAGTTATTTAATGGGTCCTCCTCCAAGTGTCTAATCCTTAATAAATTGACATAAGAGTTAAGAGATTTTCCGTATTCCTTAATATCTTTAATATGAGATGGGATTGCTGAATTTGGGCAGCTTTAATTGCTACTATGACCACAAATTTATAGCACATCCCTAAATAATGGTAAATGTTTTCTGCTGAGGTCTTTTTGAATATTCCACCCCATGAGTCTGATTGTGAATTTTAAAATTTCCAGCTTACAAAAGGGCTTTCAAGCTTAAAGGAGGGTTAGAGACCACCAGTTCCTAATTACAAGAATTAAGCCACATTTACAACTTTACATAGCTAGAGATGCCAGTTGTAGGATTTTATTTTATTTTGAATATGAATCTTAAATATGGATCTTATATAATCAGATTTAATTGAATTTATAGTGTATTATTGCAGGAAGAAGAAATATCATAGTCTGGGAGTCAACCAGAACATCAATAGATTTGACTTCATTTGTCAGTCTTCACAGATCAAAGATTAGATCCTTCCTCCTATATTTTGGTGTTCTTCCCACTATCATCCCTCTTTGCCTCACCCAAGACAAAGAACTGACTTATCAAAGCAAACTGTGTCAGTTGTATGTGAAAAGAATTCAGCAGACATTCATTGTAAATTGGATGTGATCCAGACCAAGATGACCTCAACTGAAATTGAAAAATTCACAGGAGACTGATTACAGAAGTGAGGAGTTAAAGATATGGAAATTACACTTGATAGACATGACACATTTTGCTAAGAATAGGAAGGAGTCTAAGAGCCATAAAGAATAATTGTGTTAACCTGTTAAAACGAGCAAGTAGCATGCAGCACTTTTTTCCCCTCAAGAAAAGGAGATATTTTTCCTAAGTGAATTCAAAAGATTTGGGAGAAACGTAATTTTAATTTCCTATTTCCTATTTATCCACTGAAGGTTATTGATTTTTTAAATGTAGGACTGTCTAAATAAGGAAGTGTCAAAAGCTAAATAAAAGTACAATTATAACTCACTTATATAGCAGTTTAAAGCCTATCAAACACTTTTCTTATAGTGGCCTTATGAGAACTCAGAGAGGTGTGCCCATCAGCAGGGAGCTATTAAGAGTAAGTGCCTATAGGCTTGAATCTATGTCTTCTGACTCAGTGCATCCATCTTTTCAATATACAACAGTGGTGGTGTGCTGAATGGGTTTGATACACTCAGATATACAAAAGACACATCTGTTATTTCACTGGTATGGAGAAGTCACATTGCAAGGACTCCCTTCATCAGTTCAGGTCACAACACAATAATTAATAATGACAACAAGGAAAAAGATGAGGAAGGAGAGGAAGAGGATAATGGCTAGCAACTTTATATAACATTTTAAGGTTCACAAAGCAATTTACATACAGTGCCATACCAATCAGACCACCAAAGAATTATATTATAGAAATAGAAAAATAATAACAAAATTCATCTAGAGGGACAAAAGATCAAGAATATCAAGGGAAACAATGAAAAAAATGTAAAGGAAGGGGACCTAGTAGTACCAGATCTTAATCTATATTATAAAGTAGTAATTACTGAAGCAATCTGGTACTGGATAAGAAATAGAATGATTAATCAATGGAATAGATTAGGTACACAGTATATGCAAGCAAATGAACACAATAATCTAGTATTTGATAAATCTAAAGAGTCCAGTTATTGGGACAAGAACTCAGTATTTGACAAAAACTTCTAAGAAAACTAGAAAAGAGTCTGGCAGGAACTAAACATGGAATAACATATCAAATTGTATACCAAGATAATCTCAAAATTGGTACATGATTTAGACATAAAGGGTATATCACAGGCAAACTTGAGGAGCATGGGAAAAAGTAAGGATCAAAGGTATGGATAGGGAAAGAATTCATGACCAAAAAAAGATAGAGAGTCTCACAAGAGGCGAAATAGATAATTCAATTTCATTAAATTATAAAGTGGTTTCTTTACAAACAAAACTAATGCAGTCTAAACTAGAAAGCAAAAAAAACGGGAAACTGGGGGAAAATAAAACAAGCTTCTCTGATCAAGTTTCATTTATATATAGGATACATCATGATGTGATTATACATAGGAGGATAATTTTAAGTAGGATATATAAGAATATTATATATAGGACATTGTCAAATTTATTTTTTTAAAAGCCATTTCCCAAATGTTGTGTTTAAATAATATGAATAGGCAGTTTTCAGAATAACAAAAGTAATAAATAGTCATATAAAATGCTCTAAATCCCTAATAATTGCAGAAATGCACATTAAAACAACTTTGACATATCACTTTATATCTATAAGATTGGCTAACATGGCAGAAATGGAAAATGACAAATGTTGGAGTTGATGTGGTAAAATACGAATGTTAATGCATTGTTAATGGTGTTGTGAATTAGTCTAATCATTTTGGAGAACAATTCTGAACTATGTCCAAAGGGTTATAAAACTGTGCATGTCCTGTGACCTAGCAATACTGCTACTAAATCTATACCCTAACAAGATCAAAAACAAAAAAGAAAAGAAAAAAACATATATACAAAAAAATATGTGTAGTAGCTCTTTTTTGTGTGGCAAAGAATTGGAAACTGAGGCAATGTCCATCAATTGGGGAGCAGCTGAACAAGTTATGTTATATAATTATGATGGAATATTATTGTGCTATGAGAAATGATGAAGGAAATGGTTGCAGAAAAACCTAGGCTAATGCAAAGTAAAGTGAGCAGAATCAGAACAATCTACATAGTAACAGCCATATCATAATAGCAATCTACTCTGAAAGACTTAGCAACTCTGATTAATATAATGATCTATGACAATTTCAAAGAACCCATAATTAAAATACTATTAACCTTCACATAAAAAATTAATGAATTTTGAGTGCAGATTGAAGAATTTTTTTCTCTTTGTTTTTCTTGCTTTTTTCCCCTCAACAAGAATAATTTTGAAATGTTTTGCATGACTTCATACATATAATGGGTATCATATTTCTTGGAGAAGGCAAGAGTGGTATGGAGAGAGAATTTGGAAATAAAAATAAAATTCTAAAAAAATTTCCAAAAAACAAGCAAAATAATTTGTTACCTTATTTGATTCTCACTATAACTCCATAAGCTAGGTGCTGTTTTCATTTCCATTTTGCAGATGAAGCATCTGAGTTTGACAAGTTAAGCGACTTACTTAGAGTGACACAGTAAGTGATTGAGGCAGGATTCAAAATCAGGTCTTCCTGAATGCAAGACCAATGGTCTATGTACTGTACCACCTAGCTTTACTTTTCTACTATGACTTCAGTAGACAAATCCTTGAAAGTTAACTTGAGGCATTGGGAGATTAAGATAATCCTAATTTGTCCAGGATCATCATTAATGAATGTGATCATCAGTGATGAGTATCAAAGCAGACTTTAAACCTAAGTATTCTTCCCACTCTTCCCTGTACTTTATTTACTATGTGATTCCTCTCCTATTAATTTTACAAATGAGGAAATTTAATTCTGTAGAAATTAAGTGACTTACCCAAATACATGGGTAGTAAATAGCAGAGAAAAGATTAAAAGCCAAACTCAATAAATATCTGAAAAATCATTTCATATGAGTCTGAGATGTAATATTGTTACTAAAAATATGAATCTGACATCTGATTAATATAAAATAGTAAGGGCCTACTCAATTTATAAAATTCTATGTATCTATTATGGTGAGAAGGTCTTTTTGTTTGTTTGTTTGAGTTTATATATCTTATACACCATATAGTCTCTGCATAGAATTATCTGAAACTGAGATAAAAATGGTATGAAAAATTAGATATGAACCTAGATGTTTGTGGATATCTTTTTAAGGCAATAATATTGATTTCTTCTCCTTGAGTACCATCATTTCCCCTGTAGAATTTAGTGCTATAAAAGGTAATCATTAAAGCATTGTTATTAATTAAACATTTCATTGTGTTCAATTTCTAAACCACTTTCCTTTTAGAAAGCTAGCAAGTCTACAGATATAATAAACAAGCTAGGTAATAAAGTCCTAAGAGTCAGCAGCCAGACCTCCCACCAGCCAGTATAATGGTCTTTGCATTAAAATGCAATCCCTCTGGCCTAGACTCTTTTTCATAGACTATTGAGTTAGAAGGGATCTTAGAGATCATGAAATCAAATCCCCTCATTTTTTTCCTGTTAGGAAACTGAAAGCCAGGGATTTCTTAGGAAAAAAAAATCTTTCTTAAAATAATATCCTTTTTTATAGAATTTTACACTCTACATAAATATTCTGTGCCTTAAGTACCCCCTAATTTATCTTCAAAATTTTGACATTATGGTTGTTACTAAGAGTTTACAAATGATTCTGCATTTCCGTACATCTTTGGCTAGGGCATACCTACAGAGAAAACTAGTGAGTTAGTATTTAAAATATAATAAAATAAGTTTTAGCATATTTCTATCAAATTAAAAAATATTTCATTTCAAGAAAATGTAACTAATTTGAGAGATCACCTTTAGTGACTGAACAGAAAATGAGTTACTGTGCAATTAGGTTAACTTTAAAAATCTTTCATGAGTTCAAAATGTTAGTAAGACTCTTCCATTAATATAATAATTATTGAACTTACTATTTCAAAATTCAATAAAAAATATCGTTTAAAAAGATTGTCAAGTCCTACAACAAGTTATTCTCAGCTATTTGGTCATCAAATGAGAAACCCTATGTTCAAATAGACTGGCTTTTATGTGGTCCTTAACTTAAATATGAGATTCCCTTTCTATGTCACTTTAACTCCCAATCACAAGTTTAATAAGGTTATTAATCAACTACCACTACCATCCCAGTCTTTTCACCTATATTAGCCCTCCTCTTGGGGTATTGGGGGTTATTCAAAGAGGATTAGCACCTCCAGTATAAAAGCAAGCCCTTCTCAGGGCTGCTGTCTACTTTCACCCAACTCATTTGTGGCTCCAAGAAACTGTAGCATACACAGTGGCCACACCCCAGTAAACCTCAGCAGACAGGCTAAATCAAATTGAGGGTAACTGAAAGGCCTCAAATCTTTTTGGTGAGTTAGGGGATGTCTACCCACAAACATGTGAAGACTTTCCCCAGATAAAAACAGTTTGTTCCAATGGCCATGAAGGCAGGTGAAGCAGGCATTGTAGAGGGCTCAGAGCTTGGTCAGACACCAAAGATGTCAAAGTCATACACTGCATCCTGGGCAATCCCCAGTAGTCTTAACTTTTGTCCTGCCAGTGGACTTTAATCATTTGGGAATAGAAAATGAGGATGCTGACTTTGTGCAGCTCTTCCTCACTTAAATCCAATTCACTTGCAAACCAAGATCTCACCTGTGTGGAGGGAGGCAAGATGTCAGAGTAAAGGCAGGGATTCACCTGAACTCTCTCTTGGACCCCTCCAAACACCTTTAAATAATAACTCTAAAGAAATTCTTGAGTGGCAGAACCTACAAAAAAAGATGGAATGACACAATTTTCCAGCCCAAGACAACTTAGAAAGTCAACATCAAAGGTCTATTGCACCTGGGTGAGAGTGGAACACAGTCCAGCATAGACCAGGACCCAGAAAACCATGAGCAAGCCTTGGGAGCCACTAAATCAGCAGTAATAGTGGCTGCTTTCAGAGTTCTCAGGCCATAGATGGTAAAAGGTTTGAACAATCAGTCAGAAAGAGATGGGGTCTCTTTGCTGGCACTGGGGACAGGACTCTACTGCTTTGCTCATAGTTGGATATGGGTTGCAGTCCTGGAGGGCAGAGCCAGGGTGAGAAGGAGCACTAGCTTGCAGCCACAGTGGAGTGGGGACCCTCATCACAGTTTCAAGGAAGAAAAGAGTGTTTGTGGTCTCTCACAGACCAGAGCACAGGCCAGGAGAGTAGTAAACACTTCTCCTTAGATCATACCACCTGAGAAACTTCTAAGTCCCTAGAAATATCTCTCAAGACAGCTGCACAAAACCCCTGAAGTTTGGGACAGTGCACCCTCCACCTGGCAGCTAAGACCTACTTTAGCAAAGAGTTAAAAGTCAAGAAGTAGACTAGAAAAATGAGCACATAACAGGAAAAAATCTGACTATAGAAAGTTGCTATGGTGACAAGGGAGAACAAAATACACACTCAACAGATAACAAAGTGAAAGCTTCAACAGCCAAAGCCTCAAACAAAAATACAAATTAGTCTCAGGCCACAGAAGAGCTCAAAAAGGATTTTGAAACTCAAGTAAAACAGGTAGAAGAAAAATTGAGAAGAGAAATGAGAGTGATACAAGAAAATCATGAAAAATAAGTCAACAGCTTGCTAATGGAGACAAAGAAAATACTGAAGAAAATAACACCTTAAAAAACATACTAGGCCAGGAGGATATTGAAGTAAAAAACCCCTAAAGGCAATGTCAAATGGTCACTTACCCAAAAAGAATTTATAGAAGATCTTTAAAAAGACTTTAAAAATCAAATGACAGAGATGGAGGAAAAACTAAAATAAGAAATTCCAAAAAAAAATAAGAAGGTTATGAAAGGAAAGTCAACCAATTAGAAAAGGAGATCCAGAATCTCAAGGCAGAAACTACACCTTGAAAACTAGATTTGGGCAAAGTGAAGACAGCAAAATTATAAGAGATCAAGAAATAATTAAACAAAACATGAATAATGAAAAAATAGAAAAGAAAGTAAAATATCTTATAAGAAAAACCATATATTTGGAGACTGGATGAAGAAGAGAAAATATAAAAATAATCAGAGTAATTGAAAGTTATGATCAAAACAAGAATCTTGATACAATAAAGAAATAATTAAAGAAAATTGTCCTGAAGCATTAGAACAAGGCAGGGAAGTAGAAATAGAAAAAAAAAATATATTGAGCACCACTAAAAAGCGATCCTATGAGGAAAACTCATAGGAATATCATAGTAAAAATCCAAAATCCCCAGCTCAAGGATAAAATATTAAGAGGATCAACATTAAAACAATTTAAATATGATAGTGCCACAATTAGAATTACACAAGACCTAGCAGCAGAGACAATAACACCGCAGGTCTTTGAACACAATATATCAAAGAGCAAAAGACCTGGGGCTCTGGCCAAAAATATCATACCCTTTAAATTTAAGTATTATCTTGAATGAAAAAATGGACATTTGATGAACCCTCAGACTTTCAAGATTCTGTTAAAAAAAATTCTCAACTTAATAGAAGATCTGACATACAAAAACCAAGAGAAACACAAGGTACATACCAAAGACTAACTATAAGGGATTCATAAGGACAGATTGTTTACCTTTTATATAATATCAAATGTAAAATGTATCTCTAAGATTCTTATTAATAATTGTTGAGGTCATAAGAAAGAGGGGGATAAACCTGACAATGATATGAATTTAAAAAGTAAAACCATTTAGAAACAGCTAAAAAGAGTAACTACTTTATACAAAAGAGATGCAAAAGGAAGGGATACAGAGGATTTAGATAGTGGAGGAGGACTGGTAGTTCTGGTAACCTACTTTCACCGGGAATGGGTTTAAGAGGGGACAATACATATATATTTAGAAGAGTGCAAAAGTCTTCTAAATCTAGAAGAAATAAAATGGTAGGTTTATAGTGAGGGGGGAGAGGACAAGGGAGGGATTAGGACAAGGGAGGGAGAATGAGGGAATAGATAAAGGGTGTTTAGATGAATGGGAATTGGAGGATAGGGGAAGAATCCTTGGAGCAGGGAAGGCAAGTAATTGGAGGGCAGGGTAGTTGGTGGAGGAGGGGGGTTGGCAAGTAATAGTAAGGCGATGTAGCAGGTAGAAGTAAAGTAGAGGAGGCAGGAGGGATAGGAAACAAGAGATATGTACAAACATGAAAACAAAGACCAGGAGTAGAGTATGTCTGGGAAAGTATATGTCCATATACACACGTATATTTGTATAAGTGTATGTATATATCCGTATGTGTATATACTGAGAAACATATCTAAACTATATTGTAGCCTTCTGGGAGGTTGGGGAGTGGTAAAAAGAACAAAGTTAAAAAGTGCACAGCAGAGAACAAAAGAAAACACAAGGAAGCAAAGAAAAGATGTATGATTCTCAACACAAGGTGTATTATTTATCATACAGGCTTTCTTGAAACCAAAATTTATTGTTATATATTTTGAATCATCTCTTATGTTTTCTTATGCACATGACATACTTTTTTTTCTTTCTCTGTATTTAAGTTTCAATATTTAAGTTCATGATATGTTCTTGTTTCTTTTCAATATTCTGTATTTGTGTTCTGGTAAAATAAAATAAAAAAATAAAATAAAACAGACTAGGCCAAATGGTAAAAGGGGTACAAAAAGTCAAGGGGAAAAGAATGCCTTAAACACAGAATAGGCCAAATAGAAAAAGAGGAACAAAAAATTCACTAAAGAGAAGAATCCTTTAAAAAATAGAATTGGCCAAATGGAAAAGGAGTCCAAAAGCTCACTGAAGACAATAATTCCTTAAAAATTAGAGTTGAACAAATGGAAGCTAATGGCTTTATGAGAAATCAAGAAATGATAAAAACAAAAACAAAAGAATGGAAAAATAGAAGACAACATTTAATATCTCATTGGAAATACAACTGACCTGGGAAATGGATCCAGGAGAGACAATTTGAAAATTATTGGACTACCTGAAAGTAATATTTTAAAAAAGAGCCAAGACATCATCTTTCAAGAAATTATCAAGGAAAACTGTCCTGACATTCTACAACCACAGTTAAAAGAGAAATTGAAAGAATCCTACAATCACTTCATGAAAGAGATTCCAACATGAAAATTCCCATGAATATTACAGAGAAATTCCAGATCTTCCAGGACAAGGAGAAAATATTGCAAGTAGCCAGAAGGAAAGAATTCAAATTTTGTGGATCCACACTCAGGATAAGACAAGATTTAGCACCTTCTACATCAAATGAGCATAGGCCTTGGAGGGCAAAGGAGCTAGGATTACAACCAAAAATCACCTACCCAGAAAAACTGAGTAATATCCTTCAGGGGAAAAATGGATATTCAGTGAAATAGAGGACTTTCAAGCACACTTGATGAAAAGACCAGAACTGAATAGAAAATTTCACTTTCAAATACAAGACTCAAGAGAAGTATAAAAAGGTAAACAGGAAAGGGCAATCCTAAAGGACTTCATAAGATTAAACTGTTTTCATTCCTACATGGGAAGATGATACTTGTAACTCATAAGAACTTTCTCATTATTAGGGAAGTTAGAAGGAGTATATATAGACAGAGGGCACAGGTATGACTTGAATATGAAGGGATGATATTTTAAAAAATAAAATTAAGGTGTGACAGAGAAACTGGGAGAAAGGGAAAGGAAAAGGTATAATGGGATAAATTATATCACATAAAAGAGGCAAGAAAAAAAAGGAAAAATGGGGAGGAGGGGGAGTGAATGAACTTTACTCATTAGAATTGGCTCAAAGAGGGAATAACATACACTTGAGTGGGTATAGAAATCTATTTTATCTTACAGGAAAGTAGAAGGAGAAGGATATAAGAGAAGGAGGGGAGTTAGAAGGAAAACACTTTTGAGGAGGAAAAGTGTGAAAGGAGAGAGAGAATAAAATAAAAGGAGGAAATAGGATGGAAGGAAATACAGTTAGCAATACAACTGTGAAAAAAAATTTAAGGCAAGATTCTCTGATAAAGGCCTCAATTCTGAAACATAGAGAACTGAGTGTAATTTATAAAAATAAAAGCCATTCCCCAATTGATAAATGATCTAAAGACATGAACAGTTTTCAGATGAAACAATGAAAGCTGTCTATAACCACATGAAAAACATATTCTAACTCACTATTGATTGGAAATTAAAACAATTCTGAGTTACTACCTCATACCTATTAGATTGGCTAGTAGAACAAAAAAGAAAAAATGATAAATGATGGAGGGGATGTGGGAAAAATGAGGTGTTACTACACTGTTGGTGGATTTTTGAACTGATTCAACCATTCTGTAGAGGAATTTGGAACTATGCCCAAAGGGCTATAAAACCATGCATACTCTTTGACTTAGCAATACCACTACTAGGTCTATATCTCAAAAAGAGATACAAAACAAAAAGGAAAAGGACTTATATACACAAAAATATTTATAGCAGCTCTTTTCTCATGACAAAGAATTGGACATTGAGGAGATGTCCTCCAGTAGGAGAATGGCTGAACAAATTGTGGTACGTGATTATGATGGAATACTATTGTCCTATAAGAAATGATGATCAGGACACTATCATAAAAACTTGGAAAGACTTTCATGAGCTGATATAAAGTGAAAAATACCATGTATACAGTAACAGTAATATTGTAAGATGACCAGCTATGAATAACTTAGCTATTGTCAACAATACAATGATCCAATACAACTCTGAAGGACCTATGATGAAAAATGATATCCATTCCCTGAGAAAGAACTGATGGTGTCTGAGTACAGATTGAAGCATATTTTTTTTTACTTTTACTTTCTATTTTCTTGAGGTTTTTTTGGGGGGTGGCTATGTTTTCTTTTACAACATAGCTATCATGGAAATGGCTTGCATGACTACACATGTATAACACATCAAATTGCTTGCGTTCTCAATGAAATGGAGTGAGGAGGGAGATAAGGAGATAATCTGGAATTCAAAGTTTTAGAAAACATGTTTAAACTGTCTTTACATGTAATTAGGGAAACATAAAATACTAAATAAATTTAAAAGAAGATAGTAGTGGAGAAAATATTAATAATGCAGATTACATTTAAAAATTTGTCCAACATATATTTTCCCCCCAGAACTGGAAAAAACAAATATTACCTGTGATATCATTGGTCCTCTTTGAAAATTAAGGATGAACAACATCCTTAACATGACTTCTTTAGAATTTCAAATAGATTTCCTTTTCCAGTCTATTCTGCAAAATTTCTGTCAAAAAAAATTCACTGAGAAAGTGAGATTTTAGCTGAGATGTGAAGAAAGCCAGGAGTCCCAAGCCAGCCTCCTGCCCAGGAAGAGAAGGGAAAGACATTTCTGCCCCTCCTTCCTCAGTCCAGCCTGCAGAGGATCAAGGCCTGGCCCAAACAGGGAGCCCAGACCCAAAAGAAACGGCCCCTGGGACCCAGAGACCCACACCCCAGATTCTGATACTTCACTGGTAGAACATGCACCTGTTCATTGATTCCATAGGAGAAGCATTTCATATTAAGACATCTCCCAGCTCAGGTCCAATCTAGCTCAGCTCAGATTAATCTGGCCGGCTGGCATTAGAGTCACAAATGCTCAGGCTTGGGGGGGGAGCCAAGATGGTGACCAAAAAGCAGGGACTCATTTAAGCTCTCCCCCAAGTCCCTCCGAACACATGTAAAAAATGGCTGTGAACAAATTCTAGAACTGTGGAACCCTTGAAATAACAGAGGGAAGCAGGGCTCCAGCCCAGGACAGCCTGGATGATTACTAGGAAGGGTCTATTGCACAGAGCTGGGAGCAGAGAAGAGCACAGGCCAGCATGGGCTGTGCCAGCACCAAACAGACTGGGAGCTGGGTAAAACAGGCCATAGGGCCCTGAATCATTGAGCTGTGGTAGTTACAGGACTTCTCAACCTACAAATGCCAAAGACCATGGAGAAGGTTAGTGGAAAAATTTCTGGAACAGAGTGAGAAAAGTGCATGGTTGACCCCAGCCCCAGAGGTAATGGAGGTGGTGGAGTCCTGCAGCTGCTTCCAGAGCTCCAGCTGTGGTTGCTTCAGGCCCCAGGCCCACCTGGTGGGACGAATTAAGTGGCAGATCAGAGTGGGAGTGCAAAGCCTGCTTGGATCTGGGTTGCAATCCCGGTTGGCAGTTCTTGGGAGAGGAGGAGCACTGGCGTAGCAGAGCTTGCTGTGTAGAAGTAGCTCTGAAAACAGCAGCACAGCCCCTCAAGCTTGGGACAAATCACTCTCTACTCTACGAGCAGTCATATCCTGACAAAAAGCTCAAGGGTCAAGTAGTTGGCTGGGAAGATGGCAGGGCAGTGAAAAAGGATGCAGACTCAGGCTCAGACTATAGAATCTTTTTTTGGTGACAAAGAAAATCAAAACATACAAGCAGAAGAAATCAACAAAGTCAAAGAGCCTACATCAAAAGCCTCCAAGGAAAATATGAACTGCTCTCAGGCCATGGAAGAGCTCAAAAAGGATTTGGAAAAGCAATTAAGAAAAGTAGAGGAAAAATTGGGAAGAGAAATGAGAGAGATGCAAAAAAATCATGAAAAATAAGTCAATGACTTGCTAAAGGAGACCCAAAAAATACAGAAGAAAATAACACCTTAAAAACTAGACTAACCCAAATAGCAAAAGAGCTCAAAAAAGCCAATGAGGAGAAGAATGCCTTGAAAGGCAGAATTGGCCAAATGGAAAAGGAGGTCCAAAACACCACCAAAGAAAATACCATCTTAAAAATTAGATTGGAGCAAGTGGAAGCTAGTGATTTTATGAGGAATCAAGATATTATAAAACAGAACCAAAGGAATGAAAAAAATGGAAGATAATGTGAAATATTTCATTGGAAAAGACACTGACTTGGAAAATAGATCCAGGAGAGATAATTTAAAAATTATTAGACTACCTGAAAGCCATGATCAAAAAAAGAGCCTAGCCATCATCTTTCAAGAAATTATCAAGGAAAACTGCCCTGATATTCTAGAACCAGAGGGCAAAATAGAAATTGAAAGAATCCACCCATTGCCTCTTGAAAAAGATCCCAAAAAGAAAACTCCTAGGAATATTGTGACCAAAGTCCAGAGTTCCCAGGTCAAGTAGAAATACTGCAAGCAGCCATACTGCAAGCAGCCAAAAAGAAACAATTTGAGTATTGTGGAAACACAATTAGGATAATACAAGATCTAGCGGCTTCTACCTTAAGTGATTGAAGGGCTTGGAATATGATATGGAATATGATATTCCAAGAATCACCTACCCAGAAAAGATGAGTATAATGCTCCAAGGCAAAATATGGATTTTCAATAAAATAGAGGACTTTCAAGCTTTCTCAGTGAAAAGACCAGAGCTGAATAGAAAATTTGACTTTCAAATACAAGAATCAAGAGAAGTATGAAAAGGTAAACAAGAAAGAGAAATAGTAAAGGACTTACTAAAGTTGAATAGTTTTGTCTACATTCCTACATGGAAAGGTGATGTGTGTAATTCATGAGACCCTTCTCAGCAGTAGGGTAGTTGCAGGGAAATATATATATATACATATATATATATATATATATATATATATATATATATATATATATATATATATATAAAGAGAGAGAGAGAGAGAGAGAGAGAGAGAGAGAGAGAGAGAGGGCACAGGGTGAGTTGAACATGAAGGTATAATATCTAAAAAATAAAATTAAGGGGTGGAAGAGAAATGTATTGAGAGAGGGAGAAAGGGAGTGATAGAATGGGATACATTATCTCACATAAAAGTGTCAAGAAGAAGCAGTTCTGTTGGAAAGGAAGAGGGGACAGGTGAAAGTGAATCTTGCTTTCATCATACTTGACTTGAAGATGGAATAACATATATACTCAATTGGGTATCTCACCCCACAGGAAAGAAGGGGGAAGGGGATAAAAAAGCAGGTATGATAGAAGGGAAGGCAGATGGGGGAGGAGGTGATTAAAAGCAAACACTTTTGAAAAGAGACAGGGTCAAGGGAGAAAATTGAATAAAGGGGGACAGGATAGGATGGATGGAAATATAGTCTTTCATGACATATCTGTTATGGAAGTGTTTTGCATAATGATACATGTGTCGCCTATGTTGAACTGCTTACCTTCTTGGGGGGGGGGGGTGGGAAGGGAAGAGGGGAGAGAATTTGGAACTCAAAGTTTTAAAAGCAGATGCTCAAAAAAGTTGTTTTTGCATGCAACTGGGAAATAAGATACACAGACAATGGGGCATAAAAATCTATCTTGCCCTACAAGAAAGTAATGGGAAAGGGGATGGGGGGGGAGGTGGAGTGACAGAAGAGAGGGCTGACTGGGGAATGGGGCAATCAGAATATATGCCATCTTGGACTGGGGGGGAGGGTAGAAATTGGGAGAAAATTTGTAACTTAAAATCTTGTGAAAATCAATGCTGAAAACTAAAAAATATTAAATGATAAAATATGGAATTCATAAAAAAATTCACTGAGGGGGCACACTCCTGGAAGGAGTGTTGAGACTCTGGGCAACCTGCAACCGCCCCCCAGCTTTGCAACCCAGATATTGTTATGATGCTCTTATACAAATTAATAGCAACACTGCACAATGGTGGACCCAGAAAAGGAGGAAGTTATGGAGAAATTATATTTAAAAGTGACACTGTGCTGTCTGATGTGCATCTACATATCCCAAACAAAAGGCACCTCATGGTTCATCTGAATGCTGTTAGCCAACCTGTTTTCTGTCACATTTCAACTTCTATGGAAGAGAGATTTTTGGAAAGATACTCAAGTTAAGGATAAAAAACAAAAAAGACATTCAAATAGAAAATACTATACATGATAGAAGTATTCAGGAATCTTGTGGCAAGAATAGCAATGGTATAGATTTTCTGAACAAGAATGAAACTCAAACCCACCCTTGTATGAGAATAGAAGCTCTATTAGATAATGATGGTGACTTGGAAGTGGTAAGAAGACCATGGGTTTTCTCTGAGACAAAACAAAAAGAGCCATTGAGAAATAAGATACATCCTAAAATTCTAACCCAGGGAGCAGAAAATTTCAATGAAGAAGAACAAGAAAATATCCACCACAATATGGTTAAAATAGAGCCCACCATGGCCATCCCTCTGGAAGATGCTGGCAAACAGGTGTGGTGAGGAGCTTTCCTTCTAGCTGACTACATCCTCTTTAATGTCACCTGTTCAGAAGTTGCGCTGTGCTTGAGCTTGGGGCAGGCACTGGGATTGCCAGCATCATCATAGCAATGGTTGCTAAGACTGTTTACTGCACAGATTTGGTGAAGGTCTCCTGACTATGTGCCAATGGAATGTTGCCCTAAACAGGAACCTGACTGCAACAGGAGGTACAATTAAGGTTAAAGAACTGGATTGCCTGAAAGATGACTTATACACTGATCGTCAATTTCCTTTCAGCTGGTCTGAAGAAGAAATTTCTGACTTATGTGCTCATACTACCATCATAATGGCAGCAGATGTTTTTTATGATGATGGCCTCATAGATGTTTTATTTAAAATGCTCTACAAAATTACTCACAATTTGAAAATGCTTGTACAATCTACTTCTCAATAGAGAAAAGACTAAACTTCACACTTAGACATTTGGACATCATATTGTGAAGCTTACAATCATTTTCAATTTTCCCTAAATGATCTAGAGAAACTGAGAGGTGGCAAAATGAAGTTTATTGTAGAACCAAGTGAAGCTACTTTCTCCCAGTTCCTTGTTTATGAACATGTAGAGCAGTTGGAACTCTGGAAGATTGTTGTTGTACCAATAAGTTGATCACTCATGTGAATAAGGCTGAAAATATTCCCCAAGTCAGTTTACTACAGTTCTTTCCAAACTGTATTTTCAAAAAAATCAAAAGCTACCAAACTATTCTGCTTTAGTTTTTATAATTAAAAATGGTTAATGACCCTGATGCACTCTAATCATTTTCAAATTTTTGTGATGTTTTTCATCTGTATAATACTGTACTATATAGCCTTGAGAACATTATCTCTTGTATAAGTTGAATGAGAATTATTTAATTGCCACCATCTTTACTTGTCACTAGTGAAGACTCTTGAAGACACTGAGTTCTACCTTTATCCAGTTGAGAAAATTCTCTACCTCTTTCTGACTCAGGTACTATTACCATGCACTTCAGTGGTGGTGAGACCAGGGGTGGGGAGGTGTGGCCTTGGGGCCATGTGTGGCCTTCTGTGTCCTTTGGTGTGGCCTTTTGACTGGGTCTGGGTTTTATGGAACAAATCCTTTTATTAAGGGGATTTGTTCTGTGAAGTTTGGATTCAATCAGGGGGCCATGCTTGAGGACCTGGAGGGCCATGTGTGGCCTTGGGCCTGCAGGTTCCCCATCCCTAGGCTAGGCTAATTATAAGCTTATACTAGTGTTTTTGTCAATGTTGCTGCTTTTGTGCTTGCATTGTTAACAGTTTCTATGTATTTGCATTGATCAACATTAAAGACTCATTTGCTCCAAAAAAATAAAATTCACTGAAAATGTTATCTTCACTGTTATTCTAATATTCAAGAACCTGCAATGATCCTACATTGAGGACAGAACAAAGTTCAAGCACTTCTGAGTAGAGTTTAACATCATTCTCTACATAGCATCTCAAACAATCTATGTAGCTAGGTGCCACAGTAGATAGAACAATGGACCTGGAGTTAAGAAGATCTAAATTCAAATCCAAACTCAAACACTTACTAGCTATTTGAGCTTGAGTACATCACTTAATCTCTTTCTCCTTTAGGTTTCTTATCTGTAAAGTGGTAAAAATAATAGCACATACCTATCATGAGTGTTTGTGAGGGAAAAAAAATGAGATTATTGGCAAAACTCTTTAAAACCATAAAGAACTATATAGGTGCTACTTATTAGATAGTACTTTTCTTTTAGTATTTCTCACTACTGACTTCCTTATAATATTACAGATAGTATACTAAAAGTCTCAAGAATATCTGGATTTAACTCTTGCTTTATTATCTCTGACCTTGGTCAAGTTACTGAATCTTAGTAAGTCTAAGTTTTCTCCTCTATAAAATACTTCCATTTTATAATAATCATTTAAAGAAAACATGTAGCGTGTTTCTCACAATATCATCATACAGCTCAGAATATATAAATTTTCTTACATTTAAATAGCATCCTTTTCAGCATCATGAATGTCTTTTAATTAGGTCAGATAATATTCCTTTAAGAATCCTCTGTATGGTTCTATCAGAAATGTAAAAATGTTACATCTTCTATACGCTACTTCACTAGATATATTACTTAAGTATTAAAATTATATCATAAGAAATGTGCTGTGTGGTAATATGAAATATATTGTAAAAGTATTCCAATTTTTTTCCTCTAAAGAAACCTAGTTGTCACAAGGGATCCATTAAAAGAGATCCAATAATCCCAAGTGGAGTAATTGAGGAAAGATTTCTAGACCAATACAAAGGATGCTCCCAAACGAACCCAAATAATATCCCCACAATAGTTGATCAGTGACAGTGATAAGTGTAGTTTTTAATGCAGAGAGAAGTGGGGGAAAGAAAAATCATTTCAGAGAAAGTTTAGTTTACTATCCAATTAAAAAATTCATTTTAATATATTTAATGATGAAACTTTAAGCATGATAATAAATAGAAGAAAAATGGAAAAGAGCTATAATTATAATAAATTTTCCATCTATAAAGAACAGAGAAGATGACATACCCAGAATACAATACTACAGTCCTGAAAGTGCTTATAGAGGAGGTAGAACAACTAAAGTAAACAAAAATGGAAAAAGCAGTGAGATCACCAAAATGTATATAAAGAAGATATATGCTGGTGACAACCCAACTGTGTGGGCATTGAGGGACCAATATAACAGTTATCTGAAGGAAATGAAGATAACAAATACAAATGTAACAAAAAGATGGCCAAGAAAACATGAATAATCAACTATGTATATGCCTACTTCCTCATCTACAAAAATTTTTGTGTGATTCATGAATATAGGAATTGAGGGTATTCTTGATGAGGATAAAGTAAGAAATAAGCAGAATTTAACAAGTGATATTCAACAATGTGCTCATCATTTGTTAATAATGAAAAATCATTTCATTCAGCACAACCAACAAAGTGCTACTTTGTGGGTTCTTTTGCATTAAGGTGCCTCTCATCCACTATTACAATCATTCAAGATCCCTTGAATGATATGTCATTAATTACCTAGTTCAAAGTCTCTCTACTCATAAAGATCAGGTGAGAGGATGATTACTGTGATGGAGGAGATACAGTACAGAATTCAATTAGAAGAGGGTTCAGTCCATATGGATGGTGTGGTCTGCAAGATTGATTTTTCTGTTTGCAGATTACATTGTGTTGATTGAATTATACATGCAAATATTGCAGAGCCTCCTAGAAGAGATTGGTAGTCACTCCAAGGAATTTGGCCTGACTATGAACACAGGAAAAACCAAGTAGAATAAGAATGTCTATTAGTCCAACATTCCTTGAAATGTTTATCTCAGTTTTTTTGTTTAATAATGGTTTTTAGGGATATTGGTGTTTTTTAAATTATTTTTCCTTTACTTGCTTTCTAGGTTATTTTTAAAATAATTGCTTGTATTTCTTTGCTTTTTTATCTTTTTACTGTTTTAATGTTTTATTTTTCATGAATTCTGACGACTCAATTCTTTTTTTTTAAAGAAAATCTACTGTTGGCTAAGGTTTTCCATCTTCTGTTCTAAGATATTTTTTCTCTATATTTTTATTAAGATCTCAAATTTCATTTTTAGATCTTTGTTTCTTCCTTCCAGTCCTGGAGTCCTTGTGGCCAATTCTTTTTTCTGATCCTCTTCTTGTGTCTATGGAGTGTTTCTTCTTCTTATGGATTTATCTTGAACTTCTCCTAAAGTATTTCTTTACTATATTTAGATCTCACTATATTCATATTTACTCTATTCTTTACTATATTTTTGTTTACTCTGTTTTCTTTTGTTTACTTAAAATTCTATTGTTCCTCCCTGGATTATGACTATGTGTCAAAATCTGTCCCCTTCTCCACTCTCGGATAGAGTAGGCAGGCTGTTTATTCCTGTCACCTCTGTAGTCTGAACCCCACTGATGCTGAATTTCTAGATGGAAATTGAACCCACTGCTTCTTCAATCCCTGGGTGCTACCTATTTGGATCCCATTTCTGGAAATGAATCAGAATGTCCATGCTATAAGATTCAGCTTACTTAAGACTGGGCTTGCTTAAAAATTCCTTGGACATCCTCATTCCGAGCTCCTCTATGTTTCTCAGGCTCTAATTACATGAACTTGGCTTCAGCCTTTCCTGATGCATCCCTCTCCCAGCATTGACAACCTTCCAACAGTACTCTTATGAAATCTTGGGTTAGATGGAAGAACTTAATGTTGCTTCCCTTTTGTCTTACTGATCATTGCTATATTAAGTGGCCTTTTCAATCTTTGCTGGAATGTTTGTGGTAGAGTTGGGTTCCTCTGAGATTTTTAATATATCCATTTTAACTGGAAGTTTTAGCTAACATTTCATGTATTTATTCTTTTATCTCTCTTAGTAGATAGCAACTATCTTATAGGCTTGTGTATATATTTCATTTTATCTCAGTATGACTACCACATGCTTGTTCCCTGCATAGTAGGAGGTCAATGAATATTTGTTGAATGAATGATTGATGGGTAAGACAAAAAAAGATAATGAAATCTTAATTTACCAAATAGCAATCCAGTTTGCAAATCAACCAGACTCTCTCTTTCTCCTTTTCATAAATATTGCTTGTCTCTTAATCACGTCATTAACATTTCTAAGGGGAGGCATGGGTAAAATTTAAATCAGCATTGTTGTTAATGAGAAGGATTTGTGAAAGATGTGTGGGAGAAGATGTTTAAAAGTAATGGTTAATAGGGGGTTCTTCACTAGCTGTAGTCTTTACTGTCTTTAGTCTTTTGTCGAGCCTCCCTTTCATTAACATGAAGATGAATAATTATCTAGGCCTCTTAATAAATACTGCTACATGGCCAATGTAAGAACAATCTTTAACAATCAGGGAGGCCACTTGAATTTACAATCCCTAAGTATATAACATAATTATAGTTCTCATTTTTACTGTCCTTATACTTCAATAATTCTCCCTAGTCTGAGTATACTACTGATGTTTAGACAAACAAGGACTAGAAAAATGCAGTTGGCCTAGTTTACCAGATTATTCATATAACAGAGTCACAAGAAACAAGAGCTTTCCACTTGTAGAGAATTTTTTGTTTGTCTGTTTGTTTTCACATAACCCAATTTACTATACTTTATGTTGGTGGTAGGCACTTATATTTGGGCTTTTCTCCCCAGACAATCATCGGTTATGTTGAATAAGATAAATCCACAAGAAAAGTTTTTTTTTAAATAATTTAGACTAATCTCTCCACTTTGGAAATAGTGAAAACAAATCTATACATGAAGTCAAGGAGAAATGGATTTGCATCCTGCCTCTCACACGTCCAGTTATGTGATCCTGAGAAAGTTAATCTCTCTGAAGCTCAGAGAGCAAGTGACTTAAATTCTCTGGGTCTTAGTTTCCTCATTAGTAATAGAAGAAGAGTAAAAATTGTAGTGTTTGAAGAAGATCAAACGAGATTATTCAAACCGCTTTGAAAACTTTTTTTGAAGCTAAAAAAATCTTTAATCAACAAGCTAAGTTTGTGTTTAACAGATAGTCATTGCTCCTCTCTCAGACATATTTTTTTCATATGTAAATTGAGGGGATTGCATACAATGACTTCTTTTTTTTCTTTTTTAATATTATTTATTTAATATTTTTAGTTTTCAGCAGTGATTTTCACAAGAGTTTGAATTACAAATTTTCTCCCCATTTCTACCCTCCCCCCACTATAAGATGGCATATATTCTGATTGCCCCATTCCCTAGTCAGCCCTCCTTTCTGTCACCTCACTCCCCCCCCATTCCCTTTTCCCTTACTTTCTTTTAGGGCATGATAGATTTCTATGCCCCATTACCTGTATATCTTATTTCCTAGTTGCATGCAAAAACTTTTTCTAACATCTACTTTTAAAACTTTGAGTTCCAAATTCTCTTCCCTCTTCCCTCCCCACCCACCCTCCCTAAGAAGACAAACAATTCAACACAGGCCACACGCGTATGATTATGTAAAACCCTTCCACAATACTCATGTTGTGAAAGACTAACTATATTTTGCTCCTTCCTATCCTATCCCCCTTTATTCAGTTTCCTTCCTTGACCCTGTCCCTTTTCGAAAGTGCTTGCTTTTGATTACCTCCTCCCCCCATCTGCTCTCCCTTCTATCATCCCCCCTTTTTATCTCCTTCCTCCTTCTTTCCTGTGGGGTAAGATACCCAATTGAGTGTGTATGTTATTCCCTCCTCAGGTCAAATCTGATGAGAGCAAGATTCACTCATTCCCCCTCACCTGCCCCCTCTTCCCTTCCTACAGAACTGCTTTTTCTTGCCACTTTTATGTGAGATAATTTACCCCATTCTATCTCTCCCTTTCTCCCTCTCTCAATATGTTCCTCTCTTATCCCTTAATTTGATTTTTTTTAGGTTTCATCCCTTCATATTTAACTCACCCTGTGCCCTCTGTCAAATATATATATATTCATTCCCTTCAGCTACCCCAATATTGCGGTCTCATGAATCGTACACATCATCTTTCCATGTAGGAATGTAAACAAAACAGTTCAAATTTAGTAAGTCCCTTATGAATTCTCTTTCTTGTTTACCTTTTCATGATTCTCTTGATTCTTGTGTTTGAAAGTCAAATTTTCTATTCACCTCTGGTCTTTTCACTGAGAAAGCTTGAAAGTCCTCTATTTTATTGAAAATCCACATTTTGCCTTGGAGCATGATACTCAGTTTTGCTGGGTAGGTGATTCTTGGTTTTAATCCTAGCTCCATTGACCTCTGGAATATCATATTCCAAGTACTTCAGTCCCTTAATGTAGAAGCTGCTAGATCATGTGTCATCCTGACTATGTTTCCACAATACTCAAATTGTTTCTTTCTGAAGCGATGGGGGGTAAAGACAAGATGGTGGCTGGAATGCAGGGATTGAGCTCCCCCCCTTTTCCGTTTGGCTAATTCCACCTTTCAAGGCATTCTTCTCCTCATTGGCTTTTTGGAGCTCTTTTGTCATTTGAGTTAGTCTGTTTTTTAAGGTGTTATTTTCTTCAGTATCTTTTTGGGTCTCCTTTAGCGAATCACTGACTTGTTTTTCATGATTTTCCTGCATCATTCTCAAACTTTCTTTCCAATTTTTCCTCTCTTTCTCTAACTTGCTTTTCCAAATCCTTTTTGAGCTCTTCCATGTCCTGAGACCAGTTCATGTTTTTCTTGGAGGCTTTTGATGTAGGCTCTTTGACTTTGTTGACTTCTTCTGGCTGTATGTTTTGGTCTTCTTTGTCACCAAAGAAAGTTTCCAAAGTCTGAGTCTGAATCTGAGTCCATTTTGCTGCCTGGTCATGTTCCCAGCCAACTACTTAACCCTTGAGTTTTTTGTTGGGGTATCACTGCTTGTAGAATAGAGAATACTTTGTCCCAAGCTTGAGGGGCTGTGCTGTTGTTTTCAGAGCTATTTCTACACAGCAAGCTCTACCATACCAGCATTCCTCCTCCTGCAAGAACCACCAACCAGGATTGCAACCCAGAACTAAACAGGCTCTGTACTCCTGCTCTGATCCATCTGCCACTTAATTCCTCCCAACAGGTGGGCCTGGGGCCAGAAGCAACTGCAGCTGTACTTCTGTAGCTGCATCTCCTCTGCTGCCCCTGGGAGGGTGGCTGGACTGTGAACTCCTTTCACTCTGTCCTCTGCAGGTTTTCCCACTAACCTTCTCTGTTGTCTTTGGTGTTTGTGGGTTAAGAAGTCTGGTAACTGCCACAGCTCACTGATTCAGGGTGCTAGGTCTGGTTGGTCTAGGCCCAGCCCATGCTGGGCTCTGCTCCACTCCACTCCCAGCTCCATGTGATAGACCTTACCCAGCGACCATCCAGGCTGTCCTGGGCTGGAGCCCTGTTTTCCTCTGCTATTCTGTGGGTTCTGCAGTTCTAGAATTTGTTCAGAGCCATTTTTATAGGTGTTTGGTGGGTCTTAGGGAAGAGCCCTAGGTAAGTCCCTGCTTTCCAGCTGCCATCTTGGCTCTGCCCCCCATCGCACTTTGCAAACTTTAAAGGATTTCACAAATATCAGTGATTATTTGTCTTCTTTTTCATTTGCTTGACTTCCCTCTTTGATACTTCCTCTGCTGTCATGTGCTTTAGTCCCCCAGTCTTTCCAGCCCACCTTACCTGAACCCCTAAAGTGATAGGGATTTTATGACTTCATCATGACTGTTAGAAGAGAAGTGGAGAACAATTCCCCTTTCTTCTTCCACCTCAAGCCCTACATGTTAGCTGTGGCAAATTTTATCATTTTTTTCAGTCCAATCAAGTTTGTTAATGGGTCTCTATACAAGGCTTAGACCAATGGGAGTTTCTGGTTCTGGGAGAGGCTAGTCAAGGTTATCTGTAGACTGCCTCAAAATTTTTATAATATTGACATAATATTTTATAAAGGAAAATATATCTTCTAAGAGCAATTCTAAATGTAATAGCTTCCTGTTTCATGTATAGGCCATCTCAGAGAATTTTAATTAAATAGTAAACTCATTAACTAAATAAATAAATAAAATGTTTTTTCTCCAAAATGAAGTCCCAGAATTTTTATGAGCATTATATGAACACATTGCTTATTTTCACATGAAGCATACCCTTCATATCTTCCAGCAGCCATATATATGATTTTGCAATGCATCAGTCAGCATTGTTAAAATGTGTGTAAGCATTAGACAGGAAAAGTAATTATAATTGAATGTAGATTGCAATAAATGGAGAGGAAAAGGCAAATAATTTTGAGTATATAAACAGATACTAACAGAAGATGTTTACTTAATTTTATCTAGGCAATATTGCTGGGAATTAAAACTTTAATGAATGTAATTACTAGAGCACAAGCAAAAGAATATTAAAGTCAGACATAATTTTTCATTATGCTAAAGGTTTAGAAATGGCTCCCTTCTTCATTTTCTGTACTTTGAAAAAAAGTTGTCAGTGAATATACTATCGTTACTGTTAGTATTATTATTAAGTTTGTATATATTTAAGCAACCTATATGTGAATATAGCATGATTAGTGTAAGTACCTTGAAAGCTACCACAGTCTTCTCTTACTTAGTAATATTTTATGATACTTGGCAAAACTAGTACTTTGGGCTGCTAAGTAAACACCAAGATTCCTTTTTCATCTACTACAAAGCCATTTGTGTTTTGAATAAAATCCATTAAGCTGTTTAATGAATAATGATATATGCCAGTGGTTTTCGAAACCACAGAAAATAGAACAAATTTCCACTTAAAGCTATCATCTTTCTTGACCCACTTAAGGAATCATTCAGTATTCCATTAAAAATATAAAAGTATCCCATTCAAGTGCAATTATATGTAACTGAAGTATGAAAATGAATATATTTCTAAACCATTGAGTTGTCATAGGATTTTGAGCTAGAATAGTTTTCAAAGGTCATCTAGCCCAAAATCAGAAACATAGTAAGTAACCCTTAGACAAGTGTTCACCTGAAGACATTTACCTAGAACTGTCTTAGTTAGAACAGAACTGGGGTATTTTGCTCAGTTCTGAGCACTATATATTGTGATGGTGTTTGACGAAGTGAAGAACTTCATCGGGAAGAATGTAACCAAAATGTCAAAGCACTAGCCTTTTGCCTGTGGATATGAATTTCAGTTGAACAAACAAGGGATGCTTAGCCTAGAGGAAAGAAGACTTAAGTAAGGCTATGGAGGATATCTTCTAAACTTGAAAGAGGATTCAGATTTTATTTTTTTTCTCTTTGGAGGAAGAATAGATAGAAGCTGCAAAGAAGCATATTTAGATTTGAAGATAATTCAAATTTAGGTATCGTTTGGAGTTATTCAAGCTAGGATATATGTGAAGATTGGGTTGATCTTTCTTTTGGCTATGTCCATGTTTCAATTGTCATCTGTACCCCTCAGTCCTTTGAACAGAATTTGTCCCAGATGAAATGGCTTCTTTTTTTTATTTGTAATTTTTTTTTATTTTAAACTTAAACAAGAAATGAGAAAAGAAAAAAGAAACAAATTTAAATATTAAATCTAAAATAATATAAAATAAGAAGAGAAAAAAATTGCCATGTGCACAGCAGAATGTGTGAATTTAAAATATGCAGCAATAAATTTCCATTTCAAGGAAGCATATATAATAAATACTATGCATTGTTCAGTTGTCCATCTTTTCTTCACTTCCTTGTAAGTTTTCTTGGTTCTCTGCTGTGCACTTTTATTTTGTCCTTTTTTTCCCCTTCCCCTCCCAGAAGGCTAAAATTAAGTATGGATATATTTATATATAGGTATATATAAATACACATATACACATATATTCACATACATACATATATGGACATATACACACGAAGATATACATACATATGTATATACATATGCCCATACATATACACTTAGACATACATACATGACTCATATATCAATAATCATAGTCATATATAGTCATATACATTCATATGTATCTATGTAAGATGCTATTATACTTATTTATCCCATTTCTCTGAGAGTGAATAACCTCTTCCTTCATAAGGCCAAGTCTTTCCATATTTTCCCAAGTTCACCACCTCACCTTTTCCTGTACCACAGCAATATTCCAATCTTATACTGTCTAGTAAGTTGTTTTAAATAGTCCAAAACAACATTGATGAATATTGCTGACACATAGTGTAGTTTTCCTGTTTTTTTACTTTTAATTTAACATATTTTTGCCCTAAGTTAATGTCTGCTTCCCTCACAAATTCTTGTCTTGATCTTTATTTTATATTTGTTTGTATCTCTTATTTCCTATCCTTCCTGACTTCTCTACTTTACTTCTACCTACTACCTTGCCTTCATATTACTTAGCCTACCCCCCAACAAGGATCTCTCCCTTGCTCCCTATTCCTATTAATCTAAACACCCTTCTATATCCCCCTTTACTCTATTCCCTCACCCTGCCCTCTAGTGATTCCTCCCTTATCCTTTCCCTCATCCCTATCCCCTTAACATTGAACACATTCCCAATGAAAGTAGGTTTCCAGAACTACCAGCCATCCTCTCCCCATCTAATTCCTCTGTGTTGGTTCTTCCTTTTGCACCTCATTTGTATAAAATAATAACTCTTTTTGGCTGTTCCTAAATGGTTTTTCTTTTAAAAATCATATCATTCTCAGGTCTACCCCAAAATTTCTTATGAACTACTCAATTACTGGTAACAATATCAGACATACGTTTTACATTTTGCATATATAAGAAGTAAACAGGCTGTCCTTATTGGTTCCCTTGTAAATAGTCTTTGGTATCTACCTTATATTTCTCTCATATGTCAAATCTTCTATTAAGGTTAGGGTTTGTTTGTGGGTTGTTGTATTTTTTTAACAAAATCCTAAAACTCTGACAATTCATTAAATATCCTTTATTTTTCATTCAGGATTATGCTTAATTTTGCTGGGTATAATATTTTTGGCCCCAACCAAAGTTCTTTTGCTCATATGATATGCACTGTTCTAAGACCTGCTGTCTTTTAGAGTCACTGCTGCTAGGTATTGTGTGATTCTAATTGTGGCACCACCATATATAAATTGTTTCTTTTGTTGTTGCTCATAATATTTTATCCTTGAGCTGGCGGTTTCAGAATTTGATTATAATATTCCTATGGATTTTCCTCATTGGGATCTCTTTCAGGTGGTGACTGGTGAATTTGTTTTTTCTATTTCTACTTTCCTATTTTGTTCCAATGCTTCAAGACAATTTTATTTAATTATTTCTTGTATTATTATATCAAGATTCTTTTTTTATCATAGCTTTCAGGTAGTCCAATTATTCTTAAATTTTCTCTCCATGATTTGTTCTCCAGAGCAGCTGCTTTTCTTATGAGATATTTTACACTCATTTCTATTCTTTTCATCCTTTATATTTTGTTTTATTATTTCTTAATCTCATTACTTCACTGACATCCCCTTCCCCAGTTCTGGTTTTTAAGGAGTTGTTTCTTCTTTAAGAATCTGTATCTCCTTTTCTAATTGTTTGACTTTCTTTTCACAATCTTTTTGGTTTTTTTGGATTATTCTCATTTTTTTTTGTTTTTCCTCAATCTCCCTCATTTGATTTTTAAAGTCTTTTTAAAGTTCTTCTATGAATTCTTTTGTGGGAGGTGACTCTTTGGAGTAGAAAGGGGTTTCTTTACTTTGATATCCTCCTCTGAAGATGAACCCTATCTTCTCTATTCCTATAGTAATTGTCTATGGTTGGATTTTTTCCCCTTTGCCTCTTCTTTTTTTTATTTGTTGCAGCTTAGTTTTTGCAATCACTTCTAGTTCTGGGGTTTGGGGGATGGTGTCTTTGGCAATGATTTCTATCTGTGGCCTTAGTAGGTCATCTTATCTATCTAGATATATTGAAATTGATTGAATTCCATGGCAACTAGGAAGTAATCTCTGAATGAAAAGTTAAAAGTTCATTCACTTCATTCTTTTGAACATCAAATATATGTAAGTTCTCAGCCATGGAGTGACTTATTAGATTTGGTCTTCACAGTGTTACAGAAGTATATCATATCATTAAAAATGAAGTATCAAATACCTAAAAAAATATATTTGTTGTTTTCATTAATTTGTATTGCTATTTATTACTCCTGATGATAACAACTGCTATTATATATCTTAAGCAAAAACTATTGTAAGCACAGGAAGAGTTAATTTAATTCAACAGAACTCAATTTCTAAAATATATTAAATACCTATTATTTACAAAGCACTGGAAAAAGAAAGACAGGAGCAATATATTCACTGTGGCTGAAGGGCTTATATTTTCCAGAGGAAATACAAAATGTACATCATAAGAAAAGGGCACATTATATACAAAGCAACACAAAGTAATTTCAAAGTAAGGAAGATGAGCATTTGAGATGTCAGGGGCCATTTGTGCAAAGACATAATGTCAGATTAAATTACATATGTAGAGAACAGGCCAGAAATGAGAGGGCATAAAAGGGAGTAATGTGAAACAAGACTTGGACGGCAGGCAGGAATCAAATTGTGGAGGATTTTAAATGCCAGGACGAACATTCTAGAGGCTTTAGAGAACCACTGAAAGTTTGGGAGTTGTATATATGAGGGGGATGACTGATGATAAGATTTGTGCTTTAGAAATACCAACTTGGCA
Organism: Trichosurus vulpecula; assembly: GCF_011100635.1. NCBI lineage: Eukaryota > Metazoa > Chordata > Mammalia > Diprotodontia > Phalangeridae > Trichosurus > Trichosurus vulpecula. The sequence continues at coordinate 92,019,283 of NC_050576.1, read as the reverse complement.
GCTATTTGAAAGATATATTGGAGAAGGGGGTGACTTTAGGCAGAAAGAACAACTTGGGAGACTATCAAAATAGTATACCAAATGTATGATGAGGATCTAAACTAAGGTACAGACTGTATGAGTAAAGAAAATGGAATGAATGGGAGAGATGTGTAAGCAGGCTGGATAAGAGAGCAACTGATTGCATGTGAGGGTTGAAGGAAAGTAACAATTTCAGAGTGGATCTGAGATTTCAGATGTGGGTGATTGGAAGGATGGTGGTATCACCAAATAGAAATAGGTAAAAAAAAAAAAGATGGGTTTCAGATGAGTTATCAAATAATATACATGAAAGTACTTTGAAATAGTTCCTGAGTATATACCAGGTATGCTGGACCATGTAACCATATGCTTCCTTCCCTGTCTTCCCTCTCTCTTGCTAGATCACAACACGCTTAAGGGCAGAGAATATTTCAATGTTCAGCAATAGCACTGTGCCTTATGCAGAGTAGACACATAATAAATGTTTATTGAATTGCTCAATAGTAAACCAATTACAAACTCTCATTCCCCTCACCCTGTGGGATTTTTCAACAGGTCTCTCCTTTGCTTGACACCTTTCCCCTCCCATTCATGATGGGTCCCAGGCATTCACTTCCATATGGAGCTTTTCCTCCCATTGTGAACTATTTGTGGCTGCTTTCCCATAGGTGGCTGCACTCCAAGACCTAGCTACTAATATGTTCAACAGTAGATAAGTGGATTTAATTCCCACTGTCAGCTTGGCTCCAAATCAGTTTTACTTAGCTCAAAGTGGAAACACAGGCTAAGAGTCACAACAATATACCAGCATTCAGGTCTCTTCTTCATCACTAATTAATTGCACCTAGACATTTCTCCCTGAGCTCTGTAAAGTAGAAGATTTGAATTTAATTTATGTTCAAATAGAAACAGATAATTATTTCCCTCTGTTTTCCTCTAACAATTGTGCCCAGAACTAGCCCTATTAAAAGAAATTTCTAGAGGTTATAAATTTCATTTTAGCAGGGTAGGACTTCTAGATCATTCCAACTGTAATAAGCTTTTTGTTGAGGTGGGGAGTTGGGAAGAGTGAGGCTGAGGAAGGCAACAAGAAGTCTACCAAGGGTGAGATTCTGCCAAAGAGTAGGACACCTCTGTTGATAAAAATAATTTTAAAAGCATTTCTTTTTCACTTTTTGTAACTAACTGTCCAAAATGAGGTTATAAGGAATCACTCATCCTTGTCAAATAAAAAAGAAAGTCTGGCACAGGCTGCAGAGGCTACCAAAGGAGCCTTCCAAAATGCTCAGTTTTTAGAAGAGCCTATGACCTGACTGACCTTCCTTTCTGAAGTTGTCACCTCCTTTCCAGCAGGAATCTAGAGTTCATTACTTTATTCTTGTTCTTTCATCTCTTATACCTGTACTTTACAATCTTCTCCAATGCCACAAAATCCTTCTGGATCCTTCAGTTCTCTAGTCCCCTGACAGTCACAACTTTTTATTTTTAAATCCTCCTCTCAGCTATTTCACTGTGCTAAAGTTAATGGCTTGCTAAGCCCTTGAATACCATTAAAAGCACTAGCCTGTATATTTTGCTTTAAACTTTCTGGGTCTGTTCTACTTTCCATTCTTTTTTAAACAGGCATTCTTCTACAAAGGCTCAGCTGGGGAATTGTTCCCTACAGACTCAATCAAGTTCTCACACCCATTGGGCTATATGACAGTTGCTTTGATACATTTCTTTGGCCAATTTCAACCCTTGGGCACAGGTGAACAGCTCCCATTGCATCTGAAGACAAAAACTAGCCCTTATTAGTAGTATCAGAAATTTCAGTATAGTAACCTTCATGTATTTCTTAATCAAATATCTTAAAAGATCAAAATTCAAACTCCATGAAAATAATGAGGGGGAAAATCTGTGAAGCAAGATTATACCCTTCATATCAACAAATGGACTCAGTTTTCAATGTCTCTATACCTCTGTAATTTCTTTGAAGTTAGCCTCATGAAAGAACAAATACTATGTTTTAGATGGCAAAAGGTAATAAGTAAAACCAAAAATTGAAAAAAAATGTCAAAAGCTTACCTAACTCTCTGATGATCTTAAGTACGAAAAAGCCATCCAGAGTTAGAAAAGACTTTTCCTACTTTGGGTAAGTCTCAAATTAATTTTAGAAGAGTTTGAATGTGTGCATATATGTGTGTGCATGCGTGTGTGTGTGTGTGTGTGTGTGCATGTATGAGAGAGGGAGGGAGAAAGAGAGAGAGCACATTCTTGGTAATGATCCTTATGTTCATTAGAAGCCAGAATTCAGTGATACATGAAAAAATAGAGGGAAATGTGTCGATTTAAGCTAAGTATTTCTGCAACCATGGCTTTAGGATGGTGCCATTTTTTCCAAAACGCTGACATTCTCATGTTAAGGGATTGGGGAGGAAAGAAAAGGGATGATATCTGGGTGAAAATAACATCTCAACTGATATTTCTTGTATTCGGAAGTTCACCTCTGAGATGATTGCTTTAGAGTTGGTTATGTGAAAATGAACAAGACAGCAAAGAAGCTGGTTTCCAATTAAATTTAACAGTAAAAGGGAGGTAGTAAATTGCAGTTTATGTCATTAATATAAAGAGAATCTGGTTAGTGTTAATTAACCATATGGCCCTAGTGTTACTCAGAATTATGAAAGGTGTTAGTTGGACCCAACATTGAGTTAATAAGAGTCACTGAAACCAACACCAAGTGTTATTTTCCTGGATCTCATACCTGCTGTTGAATCTTGGATACATAATTAATGAAACATGTTTTAGATCAGGATGTGCAGAACTCAGAATTAATGGCAGGAAGCTATTTATCTCATCAACCATGTTGTAAACTCATTTAACCAAGGAAAAACCAAACTGTCTGTTGTATTTGCTCACCAAGTAGGTTTATCAGCTGAAAAATGGCAGTAGAAGCAGGAAGAATGCAGGGTGAGGGTTAGAGGGTATCTATAATAAATCCCAGAGGTCTTTCTTCTAAGCATTTAGTTCTACACTCACTTGCTTATTAAACTTTTTCTATCTTCTCCATACTTCTAAAATAGAAAAACAAATAAACATCAGTTCTTATTAGACCCAGTAATGGTAGAACAACAACTCTTCTGGAAAATGTCATCTCAGGGTCTAGGACAATGTGATGCAACTGGGCTTCGTTATTTCTGATCTAGATTCTTTGCTAAAATAAAATTTTATGACTTTAATTGTGGTACTTATTTATACTTATAATAGTCAGAACATATTACCTACAATTGCATAGTCTTCCTTCCTAAAATTTCAAAACTATTTAAGACTGAAAATAAAATTCATGCTTCAGCCTCAACAACATAGATGTTATATAACACATATGTTTGTTACAAGAAGAACTTGGGAACCCACAGTCTTTCATATAGTTGCAAGTAGTTATATCTTCAAAGCAAAGTCCACCCAATACAGCATAATAATTCTTTTTTTCACAACTAAACTGTGAAGGTACTCATATAGGCTATAAAGAGGACACTGGTGGTTATAGATTTATCTTGGCTAAATTGACATTCTGGCTTTCTATTGACCAAAATGATTGATTAATCTATGTCTCTATAACAATGTCAGGCAAAGATTAGGGGATTCATTTTACCTTGGATAATTCACAAAATTTAGTAAATGCTGATTGTAAAAACCCTATGCTCACCAGGCATAGAGTTTTCTTAATGAGTTATGGTCTGTTAGATTAACCAAATTTTACACTTTTCCAGTTCAGCCACAGTGCAATGGAAACAATCTCTGGTAACTAGTCAACATGGAAGTTTTTGGATAGAAAGAAAATCTTGCTTAACTATTAGTTAATACAGATGACTTCTTTGCAGAAGTATCTACATTCTGCAAGATTTTAGAGAATCAGGAGGTAGTAGGGACATAGGGATGTATAGAGCAAGGGCAAAACCAAGACAATTCTAGGAGCAGACAAAAATAAAAGAAATGAGAGGGAAAAACAATAATTATCAACTCTTCCCTAGGTGCCCAGCTCTTTATAAGATCAGCCTCTGAATCTGTGCATAACTAAACATTATTTCTTTGTACTTCTTTCTTCTCCTTTCCACTTTCCCTTGCTTTGAAATTCTTCTCTTTTCAAATATAACACTGACTAACAGGATTCTTGCTGTGAACACTAGCCCAAATCAGTCTAACAACAACAGCAACAACAATACAACTATTCTCCTACAACTCCTGTTTTTCTCTTTGTTTCCAACTTCATTAGGCTATGACTAAATCTGACTGACATAACACAGCTATAATTTAATTCTAGAAGTTCCCCTCTGCAACTCCCGTGTTCCTCCACAACTGGCTGGGCAGAATTTTGCCCTGCCTCAAATGTGGTAACTGGGGTCGTAAGTGATGAAAGTAAGCTCCTATTTTGTGACACCCCTGTTCTATCTGAACATTTGTAAAACATTTTCTTCCTCACAATCTGAAGATCAGATTCATCCCAAAGCCCTTAAAACAAGAAGCAAAAAAAAAGTTTTAGTAGAATTTCAATAGCTATAAGGGAATGCATTTCATACCAGAGTAAGAGCCCAAGTGAAGATCTTAACATATGAATGATCAGGTCATGTTTGTGATACTACTAGATTGTAGGATACTTGTAGGATACTATGGACAAAAAAGGCAAAGCAGAATAAACCAGACTATGGTAGATTCTAGAAAAAAAAGGTTGGGTGAATTTAATAGAGTAAGCAGTAGGAACCATCGTAGGTTTATAAGTAATGGAATAATATCAGAAAAAAATGTTTTCAGAAAAAATGATTGGGAAGAGACCAGCTAAGATGAGGAAGAAGCAATACCACAGATATTCAAACAATAATTTAAGAACACTGGACTGAGGAATTATTAAAATCAAAGATGAAACTAGAGTGAGTAATTTTTTCCAGCTCAAGATCACAACTTCAATTTATAGGTGTGTGAGCAGAAAAAGAAGTATAGAACAAGGGTGGGCCTCCATACCGACTCAGTGTCCAGAGCTCAGAGTTATGCCATCATTATGAAGTCTTCCAAACAGACAGCCAAGGGGGAACTCAGCAGCTATAGTCCAAAGCCTAACAAAGCTTCTTCATAGTGGTTGAGAACATGCACGCTATATCCAAGCGCTAAGAGCAATAGAGTAGAGACCCCCCAGAGCTTATATAGGAGTAAGCTCCTCATCCAAAGTCAGCAGCACTGGATCTCTCAGTGAGGCTCAGAAGGTGGAGTCCAAAGCCCTGGATCACAAAGATCAGATTCTGAATTTCTTGGGGTAGGAAGAGGTCCTACAGGAAGGATGGGATCCCAGACTTAGCCCCTGCCCAAAGTTCCTAGGCACACCAGCAGATCACCGGAAAAATGACTATGTAGATATGCAAAAAGATAAAGAGCTTTTAGTAGGACAAAGATGCCAAGACAGAAACCATAAAAGGAGAATAATGAAAAATACCTTCAAAACTTTTTTTCAAAGAAAAACTAGCTTACCAACAAAATCAATTAGAATTACTAGAAGAAGATATGTGAGAGTTTCAAATGAATTTTAAAATGATATAAATGAAATGAGGGTGATAGAAGATCAAATTGGAAAAGATCTGAGAGCTATGCAGGAGAGATTTGGAAAGAAAATAATCAGCTTAGCACAAGAACTATAAAACTTTACTCAAATAACAGTAGAATGGATCAAAAAGAATTCCAGGAAAATGACTGCACCTATCAATAAGAAATATGAAGCCAAAACCAAAAGTTTGAAAAATATAAGAAAATATAAGCCATCATATAAAAACAAATGACTTGGAAAATAGATCAAAGATAAAAAATTAGATAATCAGGAGGCTACATGATAGTTATTGTCAACAACTTCTGCCAAAACCTAGCTGTTGTGTCCAAAGAAATCCTCAAAAAACTATTAAAATAAGAATTTAAAGTGAAAATAGAATCTACCATTCACATCCTTCAAGAAACCACAAAATAAAACCTCCCAGAAACATCAGAGCTAAAATTCAGAGATTCTAGGTCAAAGGAAAAAGTACTGCAAGTAGCTAGAAAGGATGTAAAATGGGGATGGAGGAAGGCAGATGGAAGGGTGACAGGTTATGTGCTTCTTAATTGAAAATAAAATAAAATTTTGAGAAAAAGGAAGGGTGGTCCACAATATTGGCAGATTCAGAAAAAGCCATAACACTTAGCAATTGTACCTTTTACAATCTTTGAGAAAGCTCTTTCCATAGAATGGTGGGGTAAGATAACATATTGCAAAGAGTTGTGGAATGTGGTAATGGCAGGGAAGTGTAGGCAGCAAGTTACATGACTCTAAAAGTTTAATATAGTTCAAGAGAAGAGAGACATATATAATCATATATCGAAGGACAACAAGGTAAAGGGAAAGTTTTTGTTTTGTTTTGTTCTGTTTTACATTGTTTTTAAGGAACAGGGGAGACTGACGCACATTTGTAGACATTGGGGAAAGAGCCAACAAGACAGGAAATCATTGGTAAATAAAGAAAAAAATGGCAAAGCATGGCTGAACAACGCACCTGAGTTAATCTCTCCCTCCACCAGGGGCCATAGGAAGAAGCCAGTCAGGCAAGACCCCCTCCCTCAATATCTCCAGCCTGACTCCTTTGTGTCTAGATCCCACTAAGCTATGAAGATAACCAGACCAGAGCAAGTACTACCATTATCCCTATATAATGGCACCCATAAAAACCCTTTGAATCTTTCTATCCACTCCATAATTTAATTCTCCTGTATATATTGTCTTTTCCAATTAAATTTTGAGTTCTTTGAAAGTACTATCTTAATTTTATATTCATATTCATAACACTTAACTCGATTCTTAGTTATAGTAACTACATAATAAATGCTTTTCCATGACATTAAAAAATATAATCTTGCAATAGCCTAATGACTTGAAATATGGAGGTTAGTCAAGAGATTATGAAAGTAATCTAGGCATTTGAGGATAGGGGGTAAGTGTAAGCTTCTGTTGAGGATATAGAAATATGTATAATGTAGCCAAAAATGTTATATCAGGTATAGTGCTTTTCACAGGTAATTAATACATTTCTGTTAAATTGAATTTTATCAAGTTTATACTGTATGATTTAACCCATGACACACCACAATCTGGTAAAAAAAAAAGGGAGATAATGAGATTTTGTTATATTTAAAATGAGATCTGTGTGTATTCAAGGTTCAATTCAATTCAGTGGAACAAGCACATAGGCAACAACTTTGTTCAAAACACCTTGTTAATTACAGGTGATACAAGGGCAATTTTTTTTAAAATAGATATTTCCCTTAAGAAACTTATATTCTACATAGGGAAGGAAGTGTAATATCTATATAAATAAGTAAAAGTAAGATAATTTAAGGATGTGGAGAGCACTAATAAGCAAGGAGGCCAGGAAGGTCTTTTTATAGGAGATGATATCCTGAGTTGAGTAATGAAAGAAACTAAGGATTCTAATATGTGACTTTCATTTCAGACATGTCAAGATAGCCTGGACAAAGGCACAAAGGCAGGACATGGAAAGCTGATTTAAAAGAATAGCCAATAAGCCATTTTGCTGTACCAAAAACTAGAGAAAGAAGAATAATGTAAAATCTCTGGTCGATTTAGGTCTAATCTTGCCTGTTAACAAGGGAAGCTGCTTTCATATTCAACAAGTGTTTACATGGTCCTTTATTAAGACTGTTGTGCAGTGGCTCCCTGCCATGTATTAGATCCATAGCATATGTGCCTAGTAGCATCTGCTACGGTAAAGGTAGCATTTTGTCACTACAAGCAGCTAGCCAAGGTTACTTTGCCATCATCATACTAGTGAGATCACCAATGTGTTCTTCTGGTCCCAGCCCACATACTGGCATACGAAGCTCTTCCAAGAAACTTGGCTTTTTTCCCCACACAACAAAGAATGAGCCCTCTAATTTGGCAGGCCTTTTTCATGTCAAAGTACAATAACCACATGTCGAATTTAGACCATGAGCCAAATTGGAAGAGACTGAATCTAATTCCATGTTCTTTTGAGTCATATTGTTGAAGTTCCACAGATTCTTATCAAAGTTTCAGTTGTTCTCACTGAAAAGTGTTCAAAAGTATCTTCGCCTTTGCCAAATACTGCTTTAGTCATGTTTTTTAAAAGTCTGATTGTTCTACATTAAACATAACTTGTTGAGGTTGGGGGGAGGAGAAAAAAGTTATGCATTCATTAAAAAAATACTGGTGCATTATATGATCAATATATGCTTTACTATTCACAGTGTTTTGGGGGGCTCCAGGAGAATTTTCATCCTAAATAACTTGTAGTGTGATATTCAGAATACCAGGATACCCAATAAGCAGTATTTTAAGGGAAGTGGTAAACTCAAGCACTAGCCATGTGAGTCTAACAAAGATCCTAGAGAACTTTCTCTGGAGAGTGAAGGAATTAGCTCTGGCATGTTGGCATGTTTCCATTTTGGGTAATTATGAGCTGCCTACCTAGATGCTCCATGCTGTTTCCCTGGGTTATAGTAGGGTTCCCTTTGCTGTCCAAAACTACTATGCTGAGTTTCTGTCTTCTGTTGAACACCTTCTACATTTCACTGGTGAGGGAGGTGAAGCCTGAGTTGATACTTCTTAAGATCACCTTGTCAAAAGTTGGGGAAATTGAAAAAAAAGAATGAAAGGGTGCTGTCAGAGACATTCTTCCATGACATAATTACAAAATTTGTCAATAGAGTCGTTAGTGGAATAAGTTCCGAATTAGTCAAAATTCACAATTAATTATGCCTGGGATTGTTGGTTTCTTTGAATTTCAACATTTGAAGTATCTGCCTTTATTCTGCCTCCAAAAAGACTAAAGATACAAACATGAATACAAAAAAAAGAACAACAACAACAGTATATTATAAAGATTCATTATCTGGATATTTGCTTCTCCTTCAATATTTAAATATTAGTATGGTATTCTAGAGAGAGTAGGGACTAAGTAAATGCTTGACAAATAAATGAATGAATATTCTTCAATTTTGCTGAGTCTGTGAAAATAGAAGGCACGTATTTTCACAAAAAAATCTATATATCACTTCAACAAAGGTTATTAAGTACCTACCACATATAAGTTGTATTAATTTAAAGGCAGAGCTTACATTCTACTTGGGGAAAAGAAGGCAAGTATTTTCTGTTTATAACAGGAAATACATACTCAACAATCTCAAATGTCTAGTAAAAAATTTTAAATTGTGATAATTGGAAAAAAGTTTGTTCAGAATTGTTAAAAAATCTTTGTTTGATTTAACTTAAAATCAAGCTCTTTCTATCCAATCCTAATGGAAAGATCATTCAAATAAAACTACAGCAAACTCCTTTCAAAAGTAAAACTTAGAGGTTTGTTGTTGTTTTTTTTTTTCAAGTGGAGAATTTGGAAAGCATTTGTAAGAGGTTAGAAGGAGGTCTAGTTCTGTCACTGTTGTTTTATTTTCTGAAAGAAAGAATTTCCCTTGAGGTTTCTTTAAAGATTATCTGTTAACAGTAACAAGAGACTGCAACTTAAAACAGGAAAATCTCTTCAATGATCTGTATTTTAAAGATAACCTATAATATTTCCAAAAAATGCTTACCTAAGAGCTTCTTTCACCCTGAACAGTAAAGATATACTTTATTCCTCAATTTGAATCAGATTCCAATTGCTTTGGAATATGAAAAATATTCCCTGGTTCCCTAAATGTGGATTATTTTTTAAATGATAAAAATCATGGTGATTTTGGAAACAATTTTCTCACAATAGTCTAGTACTGTTTTAATTGTGGGAGCAAACTTGGAAATAGTATTATCAATAGAGTTTAAGAAATACACCAGTATAGTAAATTTGCAAAAGTGTTTAATCAAAAATATTTTGGAAATGATGTAAATCTCAACTCAAAATGCCATTAGAATACCTGGAAATATTCCTAATTCACAGAGATGTCTCCCAAACAAGGTTGTTCCCTGGTAAAAATAGTCTATAGGCCTTTATCCACCCACAACAAAGCCTAAGAATCTCCTACTGATTTGTTTATATTTATTAGTCAATCAGAACATAAAATTAGTTCAATGGTAAAAAACAATGAAATACCATTATAAAAAAAGAAGAGTAACAAAGTACCCCCCCATAAATCTGGGGCAAATTCTCTCGTAAATGAATATGCTATCTGTAGGAAGAGTGAGCACAGATAAGGAACACCTGTGGAAGGGCATGCATTTAGAGAATACATGTAGTTACGAAATGCTGCTCAATCAATCAATAAATATTAATAAGTACCTACTACATGCCAGGCACTGTGCTAGGCATGGAAGACATACTCATATACCTGATGCTACAAGGCTATTGATAGCTTCTGGTGACATCTCACTGCTCTTGCTGGGCCTATATGTCCTGCTGATCTCTTTCAGCCATGTAATCTCTACTTGATGCATATTCTCTACCATAAATATGTTATCTCCATCAGACTTGGAGTCTCTCCCAAATGCATAATCTCTTCTAGATACAGCTAGCATCTCTACTAGGCATAACACACATAGCAATGTGTTTATGGAGATTCTCTCCTCTTCCAAATTTTGAGTGTGATCTCTTCCTTCTTCCAGATTAGAGGACTGAATTTTGTACTTTCTTAGACATGAAAGCCTGGGGAATTTTCTAGTTCTTTCAGGAAATCAGTAGCATTTAGCACATTCAGCACTGTACCAAGTAGAATCTTGGTTGGAGGAAGGAGAGGAAAGTCATTAAAACCCTTCCTGACTATTTTATCTCAATTAGTGATCTGTATAATCCTTTCAGAATGTTGGTAAGTTTGGCTTTTCATCTCCAACCACAGATGCTTTTCTCCAAAGACAAAGATTCTTAGAAATAGATCATAAAAAGGGAGCACTAAAGATGACGGTGTAGGAAAAAGCAATGCAGTTTAGCTTCTCATCTCACACCCACATACAAATGCTCCAGCAAAACTCTAATGAGAAAGCCAGACATTGTTTGGGAAATCTTAAGAGAAGCCACAGTGGACCTTTTTTTTTTCCAGCCCACGTTCACAAATCCATGCAAGTGACAGGACAAAAGTTGTGGAACAGGGATGAATCAGGGCCAAAATCTCCGACTCTTCCCCAGAATCAGACAAGAAATGGGCAAGTAGCACTGTTGCTCTAAACCTACAAAGCCTTTCAGGAAGCTTAAAGGAGTTAGCAACTGGAGTTACAGCTGTGTTATCCAGACCAAATGCAGGATATAAAGACAGATAAGTAAGTCTAGGGAAAGAGTATCAAATCAAATCCTAGATCAAATTTCACAGATTCAGCTAAATGTTTTCTGCTTCCTTGCCTTCCAGGCCACCATTGTGGCCTGTGAAGAATACAGCATTCAATACTTATATAATTTAGGGTCAAGATATACAAGACCATGGCAGTCTTCAGCCCAGACCTAACAAAGAATCAAACTTAGAAGGAAGGCTGGAAGACTGAATAAAACAAAACAAAGGAAAAAATTCCATAAATATGTTATTATGGAGTCAGCAGTCCCTAGGATGCAAATGCAGAAAAGGATAATAAGTTCAAAATGACAATAATTAATACATACAGCTATACATGTGTGTATACATCTATACATGCATACATACATACATATATCTGTACATAATGTCACTTTGAGGTTTGCAAAGCACTTTACAAATACTGTCTCATTTTATCCTCACAATAATTGAAATTAGGTGCTATTATTACCTTAATTTTAGAGATAAAGAAAAGTATACTGAGGTTAGATAAATTGTCTGAATAGGTGTCTAAGGCTTTGTTTAAGCTCAGGTCTTTCTGACTCCAGGTCCAACGCCTCCATCTCCTGTGCCACCTAGGTACCTTAAACACCTATAAAGCTTCAAATAAAAACACAGCTTGATCACAAATTCAATGAATATTACTGAAGAAATGAAGCAAGGGTGTTTCTTAAAAAGTTAAAATGATTTTATAACTGCAATGAGAGCTACAGACCAAAGACTTTGAAAAGAAATGAAAGCTTTGCAAGAAGGACTTGGAAAATAAAAAGATGAGCACTTTAGATAGATATCCCAATCTATTTCTTTATCTATCTATCTATCTATCTATCTATCTATCTATCCATCTATCTAGCCACCTACTTATCTATCTGTCAATACATATACACAGTTCTAAATTATTTATACTCATGAACTCAGTCCCTTAAAATTTAAAGAAGCCAATGGCCTCATGAAACAATGAAAATATTTTAAAACTGCAAAATGTTTTTTTTTAAATAGAAGAAATTATATCACACAAGTTCATACAAATTTTTGCAATCAGCAGTCTAGTGGAGCAGAGAGCATGTAAGACAATAGTTCCAAAGGGAAAACAGGGAAGGCACATTTTCCTGAAAAGAAACACTAACAATAAATTCATCTTAATACTTGGCAAGGGAGTTAAATCAATACCTAAATTAGTAAAGAGATATATAGAGTAAATCTATAATAGTAGTTTCTTCAATGTACTCCCTTTAGATATAGATAAATCTATCCCCCCGCCAAAAAAAAAACAAACAAAAAAAGAAAGAATGTAAGAACCTGAAAAGAATTTTAGATAATTTGAGAGATATGATGGATGTCTGGTGATTGTTCTATGGGAATAGAATGTCACATTTGAGAAACTGGTCACACATTAATGCTTTAAAATTTAACAAATTTAATAAAGGAGAAATATTAAGTAAAGTATTAACTGCAATATAAAAATATCTTCAATAAAGGATCTTTGAAGAAAGGAAAACAATTAACTGGTGAGTAAATGAATGCATTACATAGAATTAATCTGTCAAAAATAAACAAAACAAATGATAAATAATTTTTATTTAAGATAAAAACTATGAAACAACATAAAAAGAAATTTTACATATTTAAACACCTTCTTTGGCAAAAGAGAGAAAGAGTAGGTGAATGAATTGTGCACTGAACTTTAAAAAAACACAATAGGTACAAAAATAAAAAATTCAAAAATAAAATAAATTAATAAAACTGAAAGTAGAAGAACCAGTGAATTAATAAAAGAAAGGAAAAATTTCCTTAGAAAGAAGTAATTAAATAAGTAAACCTTTAACTATTTAGATTGTTAAAATAGAAAGAGGAAAATCATTTCAACAGTACCAAAATTTTAAAAGAATTCACAATCAATGAAGAAGAGTATTAAAGGCTATATTGGCCAGGTATAGGATAATAAAAATGCAACTTAAACAAAATGGGTCAATGTTTACAAAAATACAAAGTTATTAGAATAACAGAACAAAAGTGATAGTGAATTTGAATAATCCAGTATCAGGGAGGAAAGGAACTGAATGTGTCCTAAATGAGCACCAAAAGAGAAAAAAGGATCAATTTAATTTATAAGCAAATTCTATAAAAAACTAAAAGAATGACTAATTCCAATATTGCTTCAATTTTTTTTCAAAACAAAGGGAAAAGGGATGTTACCTAATTCCTTCTATGAAACATGAAAGGCCTTAATATCTAAATAAAGAAGTTAAACTGGAGAAGGAAAATTACTAACTAATTACCCAATTGATACTGATGCAAAATTTTTAAATAAAATACTATCTAAAAGACTAGAGCAGCATATCACAAAGATTACAAATTACAAACAGGTTGGATTTATACCAGGATCACAAAGTTGTTTCAATATTAGAAAAACTTTAAATATAATTTTAGAAAACAACAACAGTATATCAAAATGTGCATAAAAACATTTGACAAAGTACAATGCCCATTTCTGCTTAAAAGCACTAGAAAGTATAGGAATAAACGTATCTTTCCTTATTAAGGTAAGTAATATGTATTTCAATGGAAATACCATTATGCATTATGGAAATAAACTAAAGGCCTTTCCCAATAAAGTCAGAGAGAACACAAGTATGCCTTTTATTACAACTATTATTTAATATAGTACTATATGCAATAGCCATACCAATAAGGTAAATAAAAAAGAAACTAAGGGACTAAGTGCAGGCAAAGAGGCAACAAAATTTATTGCTTTAGTTTTGCTGATAATACTATGGTTTAAAGAATCCTAGAATGTCAGTTACAAAGTTAATTGAAAAAAAATCTTCACTGTAATCACAGTATAAATCCACATAAATCACCTGAATTTCCACATATCACAAATAAAACTAAGCAGAACTAGAAATGAAGAGAAATTCCATTTAAAATAACTATAAATTACATGGGAATCTGCCTACTAAGGCATACACAGAAACTATTTTGAGAAAACTTAAAAAAAAAACTGTGGTAATAAGGACACACACCTAATGAATTGTAGAAATATTGATCACTTATGAGCAGGCTGAACTAATATAACAAAATGATAATGTTACCTAGGTTAATCTACTTCTTTAGTGCCATACAAACCAAATAAACAATGGATTAGTTTATAATTAGAAGAAATAACAGAATTCCTCTGGGAGAAGAAAAGGTCAATAAAATAATGGCCAAAAAGGTGGGAAGACAGGAGACCTGACAGTACCATTTCTCAAACTACACCACAAAGGAATAATCATCAAAATAATTTGGCACTGGTTAAATTCATAGAGAGGTTGATCAGTAGACCAGATTAGGAATATTACAAAGAGAAGTAAATGAACACAATAGTCTAGAGTTCAATAAATCTTCAAACTCCTGCTACTATGATATGGGATTTTTATTTGACAAAAACTACTGGAAAACCAGGAAGTAGTGTTGCAAAAACTTACCATATCCCAAGAAAATTCTCCTGTTTTCCTATGTTTTGGGACATTTTTTATAGACCTTTTTTTCCTCTCAGAGGAATTTTATTAATTTTTCTAACTATAAACTAATCCATTATATGTTTGGTTTGTTTGGCATCAAATAAATAGATTAGCCTAGGAAATGTTATCATTTTGTTACATTAGCTCAACCTACTCATAAATGATCACTATTTCTATAGTCCATTAGGTATGTCCTTATTGCTATAAAGTGTTTTACAGCTTTCTTAAAATAGTTTCTTTGTAGGTCTTGATAGGCAGATTTCCAATTAATTTATAGTTACTTTAAATTGAATTTCTCTTTATTTCTAATTCTGCTGGATTTTATTTGTGATATATGGAAATTCTGATGATACGGTTATATGTGGTTGGAAATAAATTATCACATCATAAAAAAATTAGAGGACCAAGTCAGAAATTATCTTTCAGATGGAGAGATAGGTGAGGGGGTAGAGAGGACCATAGAAGATAAAATGGATAATTTTGACTGAACAAAATTTAAAAATATTTACAGAACAAATCCAATATAGCAAAGTCTAGAAAATAAACATTTGGCTGATAGGAAATATGAAAGGAAGTTTCTCTGATAAAGATCTCATTTCCAAGATGTTTAAATGACTGATTTAAATGTATGTGATGAAAAGGCATTCCCCATTACATAAATGTGCAACGGCAGTGGTCAAAGGAAGAAATCTAAGCTATAAAAAATGAAAAAAACAAAATGTTTTAAATCCCAAGTAATTAGAAAAATGTCAATTAGAGTAATTCCAAGGTTCTAACTCACGTGGCAAAGATGACAAGGAAAATATTAGAGTGGCTGTGGGAAAACAAGCACACTAATACACTATTGGTGGCAGAGTGAATTGATCTTGCCATTCTGGAAAGCAATTTGGAATTATGCCCAAAAAGTTACTAAAGTCTGACTCAGCAATAAGACTCTTAGGTCTATGCCCCAAAGAAATGAAAAAAGGAAAGGCTTGCCCATAGTGACAAAAAATATAGCAGCTCTTTTTTAGCACCCCAAAACTGGAAGGTCTCTCTATTAATGGCTGAATAAACAATGGTATAGTATATGGTATATAATTGTAAAAAGAAATGATAAAATGATATAAAAATAATTCCAGAGGAAACTTGAATGATCTCTATGAAATGAAGAGAATTAGAACAATTTATCTAATGACTTTATGGAGGAAATAATTGTGAAAGACTTTAGAACTAATCAATGTACTGATAAACCATGAGTCCAGGGGACACAAATATTACCTGTAGGACTTCTTCTTTCTAAGAGAAAACTGGAGTTGTTTCTTTTTTCTTATTTATCATTAACTTTATTAGAGCACATTGTATAAAATAGAGGATGAAGACTGATCATTAAGTGATTTTTTAAAGTAACTCATAAATACTATATATTAATCATAGCAGGTATATGATTTGTGTCAAAGAAAAAAGTGCCAACATCATCAGAATTCTGAATCCTAGAAGTATTGAAGCAATTACATTCATCATGTTTCATGATTGTGAGCCTATGTGTATTAGGAGGGCAGAGTTTATAATCTCAAAGAGGATCATAAACATGTCTGAAACGTTCGGAACCGCCGGATATAAGAAACTCTCAAAGTAGAAGGCAGAAGAATCAAAACATTTATTTAGGCTCCACAGTAACCAACCCATGAACCAGCAACCCCATTTTGATATATTGATCAAAAGCTTCCAGGCCCAATAAGTACGCCTTGAAAGAGTAACCAGGAGGCTACAGAGAAGCATGATTGCGTAAAGCAAAATCATGTTTCCCCCTCTATGGTAATAAGATTACCCACTGGACTGAAGTCTTTGTTCAGCTTTCTCCCGTAGGTCAGCTCTGCTACTGGCAGCTCCTGCTTCAGCTGTGTCTGTGGCTGTGGCTGTGACTGCAACTGTAACTGTCGCTGTAACTGTCTCTGGCTCCAACCGGAAAAGGAAGAGAGAATCTTCAAGCTGTCCTCTCCCCTCTTATAGAGTTTTTGACATCATCAAGCACCGCCTGAACGACCAGGGCCGATTGGTTCTTGACTTGGCCCCTCCCCCTAGCGTAGCCGTTAACACCTCCCCTCAGCCAGCCCCATGACTCATCACACAGGAAGTTGTCTGCTTCCTGGAATGCTCTTTGGGCTTCCTGCCCCGGAAGAGCAAGCCACAGTGTCCAGAGGCTCAATGAGGTAAGCTGAGTCATTCAAAGAAAACAAAGGCCATTCTGGCTACACTCCACCCCTTGTTATAGGATACATAATCTAATCAGCCATGTATCCTAGAACATACATTGTGATCCAATTACAAAGGAAACTAAAACATATCATTCATTATAAAGCAAAACATATCATTTGGTGACATTCCTAAATATTGGTTTACGATTCAAATGTGATCCACCCCTAGGTCCCAGCAAGATAATCTCTTCAATCAATCATCCCCAAAATAATTATTAATAATTCAAATGTCCACCCCTAAATCCTTGTATCCATTACATAGGATCAATAATATCATAACAATAAAACAACACAGCAAGGATAACGCAAAATAAGTAAACAGAACACTATCATCATTTCCACCCCCCTTGAACGATTGGGGCTCAAAATCTTGGGGTGAGGGGTGAAGGTCTCATTTTCCATAGCTTCTTCATGCTGAAATTGGATGTAGAGATGGCCCTGCCCCCAAAAAGTCCCATTCCAGAGGTCATTTCTTTAACGAGCTGGCAGGAATTCCAAGAATGCTACATGCTTAGGCAGTCACCGGAAAGTGCAGGGTGCTTAAGCCTGAAGGAAACAAAACTAGCAACAAGGTTAGCCAAAACAAAGGACAAAAAGAATAGACAAGTATGGACTATAATTCTTCAAATAAAATCATCTCAAGTTTGGTTGAGATTTCAGTTATGCAAAGATCCAACATCAGAGCCAAACTCAGGTGGGAAATGTTTCTTTTCAAAAGGAACATAATGAGGAAGCCAAGAGGATCCCACCCTAGATAGAGACTAAGATTGTCCTCCCAGCCTTTCCCCAAATGTACAAGTTTTCATCCGTTAATCACACAAAGTTACCTTTCCTCTGAGTGGCTTATGGCATTTACCAGCATCAGCCATACCTGTGGAGTCTGTGAATCTATTATTATAACCTATTCACGGTAAAATATATGGTTCAGGGGTACGATTTGGTAATTATTTTCCCCTGAATAGACAACTGTTACAGTGTTGTCCTTCCCATGGGCTATAACTTCTGCAGCCTTTGGAATATCATCTGGCTTCCGTTTTACCCATACCTTAGCTCCTGACTTTATTCTATCAATGGAGCAAGACCCTTTTGCCCCTCTAGTAGTTATTTTGGGAGGAGGGTCAGTTTTCACAAAGGGTATTTTTTCACAGGGGATAATAATGACTTGAACCATCCTATCATTTCTACAAAATTGTACAGGTTTTTTACCCATATTCTGGAGTGTCACAACAATTTCTTTTTGATAATTAGAATCTATCACTCCAGCCAATACATGTATTCCTTGAGCCGCTAATCCTGGTTTAGGTAATATCCGTCCAAGATGATTCTTGGGGATTCTCATACATACTCCAGTAGGGGTTTTTCTTATCTCTTTCCTATTTAACCTAAAATTCTCTATACAATGTAAATCATATCCTGCTGAACCAGGTGTTCCTGGACTTGGTAGTGGGACATCTTCCCTCACAGTCCAAAATTCAATGTTTTGGATCTCACATGTTTGCTGTTCTCTGATCTGCAGATTTGGGGTCATCATTCTGGCTAGAGGTGTACTCCCCCCTAAGGGCCTATTATTCAAATTATGTAAGGCAATAGACAAATTATCCTTCCAATGTCGATATGAATTATTTGAGCTTAATTTTCTCAGCTGTTCTTTCAACAATCCATTCATTCTTTCAATTAGCCCAGATGCTTGTGGGTAATATGGAATATGATATATCCATTCTATATTATTCAACACACAATATCTTTTCACTTCTTTGCCCTTGAAATGTGACCCATTGTCACTTTGAATCTGCATTGGGGTTCCATAATATAAACTTACAATATCTAAAGTTTTACAGGTGTTTTTCTGAGTTGCGTCTTTATAAGGACAAGCCACTAGTACACCTGAATAGGTGTCAACACACGTACATACATATTTACATCCTTTATCCTGGGGTAGTGGGCCAATATAATCTATCTGCCAAATTTGGGCTGGAACTTTTCCCCTTGCTATTTCTCCAGTAACTATCCTAGGAAGAGTTCGTTCTTTTTCTAATTGGCATATACAACACTCCTCTGTTATTTGTTTTAACAACGCATGAGAAATACTGATACCTCGATCCTGTGCCCATCGATGGGTGGCCTGGACCCCTAAATGGCCAGCAGTCTGGTGGACCCATCTTACTAAGGCTGGGTCATCAGTTGGAGTCGGAGTAGGGACAATACATTCAGTAGCAATCTTTGCTAGTCGATCCGCATGTGCATTGTACTCACGTTCTGGTGTGGTCAGGGTTGCATGAGCATCAACATGAAAAACTGACAGATCTGTAACCAAAGACATGTCCCATATATTTTCCCATAACTCTTTACCCCAAACTTGTTTGCCATGAATCTCCCAATTCTGATTCCTCCATATAGGCATCCACGTAGCTAATCCATTAGCTACCGCCCACGAGTCAGTAAATATATGACACTGTCCTCCTTTCTCTGCTCTGATGGCCTGATGCACTGCCATCAGTTCAGCATATTGGCTACTTCCACCTATCCCAGAACTTTCCAGAGTTCTCCTTGTACAGGGGTTATAGGCTACTGCTTTCCAATGTCTCTTCTGTCCTAAATATTTTGCTGTCCCATCAGTAAACCAAGCATGTTTCTTCTGTTCTTCATTTAGTCCGTCATATCCATTATTCCATTTCACTAAGGATGGTACCATCTGTTGCTTAGATTCAAGGGGCTTTTCATTGCTCTCAGTATCAATGTTCGCCACAGATTCATGTAGAGCAGAAACTCCATTTTTGCCTGCTCTGGACCTATTCTGAATATACCACTTCCATTTGATTATGCTTGCCTCTTGTGCATGTCCAATTCTGTGAGAAGCTGGGGTACTCATTACCCAAGTCATAATTGGAATTCCAGGCCTTAATACCACTTCATGACCCAGAGTTAGTTGCTCAGTTTCTACTAAAGCCCAATATGCAGCTAACAGCTGCTTCTCAAAAGGTGTATATTGCACTCCAGATGAGGGCAGTTTCCTTGACCAAAAGCCTAAAGGTACACTTCGGCTTTGTTGTTTTTGCCACAGACTCCAATTTGCATAGTCATCTTGTACAGTCACTTGTAACTCCACTGGCCCATTTTGCATAGGCCATAAGTCTAGAGCTAATTGAATAGCAGCCTTTGCTTCCTCAAAAGCTCTACTTTGTTCAAGTCCCCAGTCAAATTCATATTTCTTTCTGGTGACTTTATACAAGGGTTTTAAAATCTGTCCCAAATGTGGGATGTGGTGTCTCCAATAACCAAACAGCCCTATGAACTTTTGGGCCTCTTTCTTATTGGTACGGGTGGGAAAATCCTGGATTTTTTGTCGAGCTTGTGGGAGAATTTCTCGCAGTCCTCTATTCCACTGTATCCCCAAGAATTTTACAGTTTGAGCTGGCCCTTGAACCTCTGTGGGGTTGATTTCCCATCCTTTGCTTTTCATATGGTCAATTAATAATACTAAACTCTCCTCCACCTCCTTTATATTCTTTCCCTGTATCATGATGTCATCTATGTAATGTGTAAGCTGTACACCAGGTAACTTTAATTCATCCAAATGTTCAGCTACAATCCTGTGGCAAATAGTTGGGCTATGAATATATCCTTGCGGCAGGCGTGTAAATGTATACTGTCGGCCTTGCCAAGTAAAAGCAAACTGATTCCATTGCTTGGGGTCTATTGGGATTGTAAAGAAGGCATTGGCCAAATCAATAACTGCATACCAAGTCCCTTCACGTTTTTGTATTCTCTCTATTAAAGTAACCGTGTCTGGGACAGCAGCATACAAGGGAGGAGTCACTTTGTTCAGCTGTCTATAATCTACTGTCATCCTCCATGTTCCATCTGACTTTCGGACTGGCCAGACAGGGTTGTTCCATTGAGTAGTTGTAGGGACTAACACTCCTGCCTCAACACATTCTCTTATAGTGTTGGCAATTTCATCTTGCCCACCTGGCACACGATATTGCCTCAAAGTAATTATTTTAGAAGGTTCGGGCAAAGTGATTGGATCCATCTTGATTTTCCCCACTAAGACTGCATTAATGCCCATTTTCCTCACAGCAAATTGGTATTTCCCTTCGGGTAAATTTAAGGTCATACCCTTCAATATGTCTATTCCAATGATGTATTCGGGAATAGGCACAATAACCACACTATATTCTTTCTTGGGCAACTGTCCAATTTTCATCATTAATTTAACTTGCCTGGCTGATATTTCAGTCCCTCCTAGTCCTGTAATGGTAATAGGAGTTCCATGGCTGAACTTGTCTGGATTTCCATAAATAAGGGTGGCCTCGGCCCCAGTATCTATTAATGCCTCAGTTACCGTACTTGACCCATTTTTCCAATATATGGTCAAGTTAATGTGAGGTCTACAATCCAGCCTGTGTATTTCCTTAATTTGGACTGGGGCTCGGCCTGTTCCCTAGTATTCCCTTTCATGTGATTCACTTGGGTATGAAGGTTCAACATCTGTAGCATTTGCAGGAGCAGTTCTGATTTCCCTATCTCTCCTGTTATCAAGGCCTTTATCTCTGTACATTCTATATAATTCATTGGTTGGAATTCCATCTATCATTTCAAAACCTACCCCTGCTCTCAATAAAGCAGTAAACATTTCTTTCCTTGTTACTCTCCTTTGGCGCCAAGTTTGCTGGTTATTCCCCCTTCTCTCTCGAGGAGATCTATCCCTTCCCCAGTCACCTAAGTCATGTAACTGTAAAATCTTATTTATCACTGTTGTAAGACGGCTCCCTACTTCTCCAAGTAATAAATTCAAAATTAGTTGTTTATAAGCAGGGGGAGCTGTCCTAATTATTAAATTCGTATGAGGCAGTTCCATTGGATCATTGTAATATTTGTCTGCAGTTCCTATCATAATGGCAGTCTTCATTACCTCCTCCTTTAGTCTCATGATACAGTCTCTAAGTGAATACCAGGGTCTGTGCTCAGTGGGCCACATAGAATCAGTAGCATATCTCTTATTGCATCCCACAGCGGCTAATGCCAACAGAGTAGTCCTGCTATCACCATCTCCTTGCTGATGATGTTCCCTAAAAGCTTGTTGAACTAGAGGATCATGGCTGATACCTATGAATCTCATGCAGTCTGTCCTATCTACTGATATTCCACTGGCCCCTTGATCACTGAGTCTTACCATCCAAGATATCAATGGTTCTCCTATTCTTTGGCTGAATCTACTCAAAATATCTGTGACCTCTTGCGGTGAGAAATCTTCCTGAATTTCCCTTGTAACTGAATCTTCACCTCGGGTTTCTGTCTTCCTCCTTTGTATGGGTCGAGCCCTTGTCTGATCATTTAACCATCTCCTATTCTCTGTGTGAGGCACATCCTGAACCCCAGTAGTGTTTTGTGCCTCAGCCCCTAACATTGTCTCATTCTCTCCCCACTCACTTCTTCTGCCACCATGGCTAGGACGAAGCAGGCAGTCAGGCTCTTTCTGGGCTGGGTTGAAATGCACTCTGGGCTTTTTTGGTCTCCTGTTGCTCTTAGCCACATTAATAGAAAAGTTCTCATTTGAGTCAGTTTGGTCTCCTGCTATCTGAGATTCCCCTTCTTCCTGTGGGGTAGGAGTGCCCCCATGTCTTTCACTTAATCTCAATCTTTCGTATACTAGCCGGTAGGCTGATAACACTATCCAGCTTTGCCTAGATAGTGATGCCCCTGACTGAATCCCAACTTCTCGTAAACACTTTTCCAAATCCCTAGGATCTCCTCTCCGTAGCCTTGGTTCCCAGTTTTCACAGGGTCCAGCTTTTTTAGCCAATTCTTTTGCTAGGGAGGAATAAAATGGATCCTCCCATCCTGGGATATTCATCTCTTCCTCTGGAATTGTTCTGCTTCTAAATAGAGATCTTATACCTAGCGATCCCATCCTCGTCGCCAAATGTATTAGGAGGGCAGAGTTTATAATCTCAAAGAGGATCATAAACATGTCTGAAACGTTCGGAACCGCCGGATATAAGAAACTCTCAAAGTAGAAGGCAGAAGAATCAAAACATTTATTTAGGCTCCACAGTAACCAACCCATGAACCAGCAACCCCATTTTGATATATTGATCAAAAGCTTCCAGGCCCAATAAGTACGCCTTGAAAGAGTAACCAGGAGGCTACAGAGAAGCATGATTGCGTAAAGCAAAATCATGTTTCCCCCTCTATGGTAATAAGATTACCCACTGGACTGAAGTCTTTGTTCAGCTTTCTCCCTTAGGTCAGCTCTGCTACTGGCAGCTCCTGCTTCAGCTGTGTCTGTGGCTGTGGCTGTGACTGCAACTGTAACTGTCGCTGTAACTGTCGCTGTAACTGTCGCTGTAACTGTCTCTGGCTCCAACCGGAAAAGGAAGAGAGAATCTTCAAGCTGTCCTCTCCCCTCTTATAGAGTTTTTGACATCATCAAGCACCGCCTGAACGACCAGGGCCGATTGGTTCTTGACTTGGCCCCTCCCCCTAGCGTAGCCGTTAACACCTCCCCTCAGCCAGCCCCATGACTCATCACACAGGAAGTTGTCTGCTTCCTGGAATGCTCTTTGGGCTTCCTGCCCCGGAAGAGCAAGCCACAGTGTCCAGAGGCTCAATGAGGTAAGCTGAGTCATTCAAAGAAAACAAAGGCCATTCTGGCTACACTATGCTACCTTCAACATTTTATACTGTTTTCTACCAATATTCTAAGAATTCTAGACTTCTACAATAGACTGAGAACTATGATGAATATGAGGCATATTGGTGACCAGAATTCCTGGAAGCTAATCTGTTACCCTGATAATATGTGACTCATTGACTGTCAATTAGTATAGTTCTGCCAAGAAATTCAAATATTTGTAAATAAACTTTTTTTAAATACATAAACAGTTTTAATGGTAATATATATTTGGGGAAAATTTCTCCTGTTATATAGATATAGTGCTGGTGGCTATTTTGGATTAATTTTATGAGATTGATTTTCATATAATTCTGAATTTAAGACATACAAGGAAAAATAGAATGTTTTAAATGATAACTATATTGAAAATATGAATACCTTTCCCCATAATTTGAGTAATATTTGTAATCCAAAATGTAATTTGGCACACATAAGTGAATATCAAAAGAAAAAGTCAAACCTATATATGAAAAAAATACCCATTTCAAACAATAATAATCTTAGAAATAGAAAAAATATAATCAAAATAGAAGATACTATATAAACTTCTTTTAGTTGCCTTTCCCTAAGACACAATGACAAATGACAAGATTTAATTAGTACATGAAAAAGCAATATGCATTTTGTTATTTAACACATACATATTTAATAAAGATGGTTGCACCAATTTTCACACTAACCCCAGAGATTGATGCTTGTATTTGTAAAATATCAGGAATGTAATAAAATTTAAACTATGGGCTCATTTCTACTATCCTTATTTAATCATAGAACTATGAGACTGTAACTTAAGTTTCAATGTAGGAAAAGAATATTGAAAGAATTACTTTAAAACAATAAGATGTAAAAATTTGAAGCAAACCCTAATACTCTCTGGGGACACAAAAGCACACATCACAAATGTACACAAATCAGTCACCATTCTCCTTCAGGGAAACCTAAAATTCCAAAATGTATGAGCTGAATCATTTTTGGAAAAGGTGAAGTTCCAGTTGATATCCTGGACCTATGGGTTTGTGTAATTAAATGATGTTTGCTTTGAGAAAGCAAACTCTTCAAATTGAGGATTGTATGTTTTAAAGATACACCACCTTGATGACCCCCATAGAAATATTCTGCACTGGACAAATATAAATCTATACTGATTTCATTGCCAGTAGATGTGGATTGCCCATTAGCAAGTTGAACATTTTGTTTCTGAGCTAGGTGTCCTTACACCACTTTTGGCAGCACTTTTAAAAGTTTCCAAAATAAATGACAAGTCTATCATTGCCCTTTGAATCTAAACTTCACAGAACAAATTCCCTATATGGGAATTCAGTCAAAGGGCCACACTTGAGGACCTAGAGGGCCTCATATGGCATCAAGGACACAGGTTGCCCACCCTCGGCCTACAACTTAGTTCTTGCTATCTTTATATGTGGAAATGTTTGTGGAAGTGACTAAGTAAGTTTATCACGCAAGAAATATGTAATAGAGAAATGTGTTAGTAGTGTGCATGGCCCATAAGGGGTGTCCACAGAGGTTGTCTAACTGTCCTTTGTAAGAAGGCACAG
Source organism: Trichosurus vulpecula (assembly GCF_011100635.1). Taxonomy (NCBI): domain Eukaryota; kingdom Metazoa; phylum Chordata; class Mammalia; order Diprotodontia; family Phalangeridae; genus Trichosurus; species Trichosurus vulpecula. Next base: position 91,993,992 of record NC_050576.1, on the reverse strand, counting down.
ATAGATATTTCGGGAATTTTGTCCACCCGTCTCTAAGGGAAACTTTGATTCATACCTACAGGAAAGCAGAAAGGACCATGAAGCAGACATTTTTGTGCTCCCTCTACCAGAAGGACAAAGCTAGAATTATATCTACCTGACCCTAGATATTGCTGTTCTAGAGCCATTTTTTTAGGATCAAAAGCCAAAAGGCTGCTGAGTCCTTTGGACACTTCCCCTTTAAATGGGGAGGTTAACCTAAGCTTACACTTGCAGGTTTGGATCCTTCCTAACAAATGCTAGCTTAAAAATAATAATAATGGTGGCAGGGAGGGCAACATGGCGCTGTGAAAGGAAAGAACTACAGGAGTTCTCTCACAAATTCTGTCAGATACATCTAAAAAACTGAATCTGAGCAAATTTGAGCGAGTTAGAAGCCACTAGTAGACTGAGAAGGGTAGGAACACTGGGCACATGGAATGGCACCAGACCAAACCAACCTGGAACAGCAGAGGAAATCAGCCAGCACGCTGGTATGGGAGAGTGCTAGGCAAGCAAAAACATCAGAGCAGGAACAGGTCCAGGGCAGAAGTATGGCCGCAATCGAGCCCCAGGCCTCTCAGCCCAGGATGGGAGTCTGTCGGGGCGCAGAGCCTGTGACTGCAGGAGCAGCTAGCCTGTAGGCCTCCAACCCACAGTCTAAATGTTTGAAACTCACCTTCTTGAACTTCTGGGAGACATGACATGCAGGTTAAATGGCTCTTATCCCTCCCTTGAATAAACACAGAGAAAAATAGCTCAGAGGAGCCAGAAGTAGGCTTCACTAGCGAGAGAAGTGGGGGAGACAGCCCTTCCTGTGGTGGCGGAAGGAAACTAGTGCAGGAAGAGAGGTGTCCCAGGGGCCCTCACCTCCGCAGAACAACAAGAGTAACTGAGTCCCAGGGGGTGGAGCTAACAAACGTGAATGCTAGGAACCCAGACTGGGCTTTGCAAAGCTAGGGGAAGTGGCAGACACCAGTACAGACAAGAGCTGAGACCACCCTTTCTCTAGAACAGTCCTGGGTAAGAGGAGACCGCTTAGCAGCCAGATCACCCCTCTCCCACACCTCATGAAACCAAAGGCCATAGAACATAAAGCCAGTGAGCAGACCCACAGATTCCAACACAAGAAACTTGGGACAGAGCCCCCTGAGCCTCAGAAACAGAAATCCACTTTAGAAGCCAAGAGGAAAAAAAAAAACACCATGAAAAACATGCTAAGAAGCCAAAGACAATTGATTCGTATTATGGAGACAAGGAAGACCAAAATACCAATTCAGAAGAGGACAGCATGGACACTACACCCACATCTGAAACCTCAAAAGGGAAAGTGAACTGGTCTCCCAACCAAAAAGCATTTCTGTAAGAACTCAAGGAGGACTTTAAAAACCAAATTAGGGAGATAAAAGAAAAAATGGAAAAAAAAATCAATGAGGATAACAAATCCTTAAGGGTAAAATCGGTAAAATGGTTAAGGAAAATCAGAATATAAATGGAGAAAATGTCTCGTTTAAAAGTAAAATCAACCAAATATAAAAGGAGATAGAGAAGATAAAGGAAGAAAACAAAACATTAAAAATTAGAATTGGGCAAGTCGAATTTAAGAATTACTGGTCTACCTGAAAGCTATGAAGGAAAAAAGAGAGCCTGGACAGTATCTTCCATTAAATCCTTAAGGAAAATTGCCCAGAGGTCCTAGAACCAGAGGGTAAAATTATCATAGAAAGAATCCATCGATCACCCCCTGAAAAAGATCCCAAATAGAAAGCTCCAAGAAATATTATAGTCAAATTCCAGAACTACCAGGTCAAGGAGAAAATACTGCAAGCAGCTAGAAAGAAACAATTCAAATATCACAGAACTACAGTCAGGATCACACAGGATCTTTCAGCTTCTAACTTAAATGAAAGAAGAAATTGGAATATGATATGCTGAAAGGCAAAGGAGCTGGGACTACAATCAAGGATCAACTACCCAGGAAAATTGAGCATAATTTTCCAGGCAAGGAGACTGACATTCAATGAAATAAGGGGATTCCAGACCTTCCTGATGAAAAGACCAGAGCTCAATGGAAAATTTTATCACCAAATACAAAACTCAAGAGAGACATAAAAAGGTAAATGGGGGGGGGGGTGCGCTAGTTAATCAATAAGGCTAATTAGTTGCATACTGATATAGGATTATTTTGTTTATATATGATATATATATATATATATATATGTATATATATATATATATATATCTCAATCTTGAAAATTGTATACTTATGACAATTGAAAGGGATATTCATAGACTGTGGGTATCAGTATAAAATAACTGATATAATGATAACAAATATAATTAAGAGATATAAAGGGATGGTTCTGGGAGAAGAGGTAAGGAGGTAGTAGAAAAGGATGAATTGTATCACATGAAGAAGCACAAAAACATATTGTAGCAGAGGGAAAGCAGAGAGGGAGAAGAGCAGTATTTGAGATTTACTTTCATCAGATTTGGTTCAAGAAGGGAATAAGATACCCCCATAAGTGTAGAAATCTAACTTATCCTACAGGCAGTAGGAGAGGAAAGGGGAAAAAAAGGAAGGGTGTGGTCAGGAGGGAGGGAAGAAGTAGCAAGAGGAAAAGGGTAAGATAAGGGAGGGTAATCAAGAGGGAGAGTAAACTGAGGAAGGCAGCAGTCAAAAGCAAAACTCTGTTGAGAAGTGGAAGGGGGAAGGGGGAAACAAAATCATAATTGGGGGGAAATAGGATGGAGAAAAAGACATAGATAGTAATCATAACTGTGAATGTGAATGGGATGAACTCTCCCATAAAACAGAAGTGGATAGCAAAATGGATTAAAAACCATAATCCTACAATATGCTGTTTACAAGAAACACATTTGAAACAGGGGGATACACACAGGGTAAAGGTAAAAGGCTGGAGTAGAATATATTGTGCTTCAGCTAAAGTAAAAAAAAAAAAACAGCAGGGGTAGCAATCCTAATCTCAGACAAAGCAAAAGCAAAGACAGATGTAATTAAAAGAGATAAGGAAGGACACTGCATCTGGGTAAAAGGCCCCATAAACAATGAAGCAACATCATTATTTAACATATATGCACCAAGTGGTATAGCAGGCAAATTCTTAGAGGAGAAGTTAAGGGAGTTACAGGAAGAAATAGAGAGCAAAACCATACTAGTGGGGGACCTCAACCCCTGCCCTCTCTGAAATTGATAAATCTAACCTCAAAATAAATAAGAAAGAAGTTAAAGGGGTGAATAGAATTTTAGAAAAGGCAGATATGATAGACCTCTAGACAGAAATGAATGGGGATAAAAAGGAATATACTTTTTTCTCAGTGGTACATGGCAAATACTCAAAAACTAACCATGTATTAGGGCATAAAAACCTCACAGTCCAATGCAGAAAGGCAGAACTAGTCAAAGCATCCTTTTCAGATCATGATGCAATAAAAATTATTTGTAATAATAAGCTAAAAATTAATTGGAGACTAAAGAATCTAATTCTAAAGAATGTGTGGGCCAAAGAACAAATCATAGAAACAATTAATAACTTCATTCAAGAGAATGGCAATAATGAGACAACATACCAATATGGGATACAGCAAAAGCAGTTCTTAAGGAAAGTTTTAGATCTCTAAACGCTTACATGAATAAAATAGAAAAAAAGGAGATCAATGAATTGGGCATGCAACTGAAAAAGCTAGAAAAAGAATAAATTGAAAATCCCCAATTAAATACCAAATTAGAAATACTAAAAGTCAAAGGAGAGATTAATAAAACTGAAATCAAGAAAACCATTAAATTAATAAATGAAGGCAAGAGCTGGTTTTATGAAAAAAAAACAATAAAATTGATAAAAACTTTGGTCAATTTGATTTAAAAAAAGAAGAAAATCACATTACCAATATCAAAAATGAAAAGGGTGAATTCACCTCCAATGAAAAGGAAATTAAAACAATAATTAGGAATTATTTTGCTCAATTGTGTGCCCATAAGTTTAACAACCTTAGGGATATGGATGAATATCTACAAAAATATAAATTGCCAAGGTTAACAGAAGACAAAGTAAAATACCTTCATAATCCAATCTCAGAAAAAGAAATTGAGCAAGCCATCAATGAACTCCCTAGGAAAAAATCTCCAGGGCCAGATGGTTTCACATGTGAATTTTATCAAACATTTAAAAAAACAATTAATTTCTATACTTTATAGACTATTTGGGAAAATCGGTGAAGAAAGAGTCTTCCCAAATTCTTTTTATGACACAACATGGTACTAATACCTAAATCAGGAAGAGTCAAAACAGAGAAAGAGACCAATTTCCCTAATGAATATTGATGCAAAAATTTTAAATAAAATATTAGCAAAAAGACTGCAGCAACTTATCAAGAAAATAATACACTACGACCAGGTAGGATTTATTCCGGGAATGCAAGTCTGGTTCAATATTAGGAAAACTATCAGTATAATTGATCATATCAACAACAAAACTAGCAGAAACCGTATGATCATCTCAATAAATGCAGAAAAAGTCTTTGACACAATACAACACCCATTCCTATTAAAAACACTGGAAAGCATAGGAATAAATGGACTCTTCCTTAAAATTATAAATAGCACCTACCTAAAACAATAACAAGCATTATTTGTAATGGTGATAAGCTAGATGCATTCCCAATAAGATCAGGGGTGAAACAAAGATATCCATTTTCAACCCTGTTATTCATTTTTAATTTTTTTAAATTTTTTTTTAATTTTGTTTTGTTTTGTTTTTTGGATGGGGGAAGGTAGGGAAATTGGGGTTAAGTGACTTGCCCAAGGTCACAGAGCTAGTAAATGTGTCAAGTGTCTGATCTGGATTTGAACTCAGGTCCTCCTTACTCCAGGGCTGGTGCTCTACTCACTGTGCCACCTAGCTGCCCCCTGTTATTCAATTTGGTACTAGAAATGTGAGCTGTAGCAATAAGAGAAGAAAAAGAAATTGAAGGAATTAGAATAGGTAAAGAAGAAATTAAATTATCAGTTTTTGCAGATGATATGATGATTTACTTAGAAAATCCTAGAGAATCAAGTAAAAAACTACTGGAAATAATAAACAACTTTAGCAAAGTTGCAGGATATAAAATAAACCCACATAAATCCTCAGCATTCCTACACGTTACTAACAAAGCCCAACAGCAAGAGATAGAAAGAGAAATTTCATTCAAAGTTACTGTAGACACTATAAAATATTTGGGACTCTATCTACCAAGACAAACCCAGGGCCTATATGAACATAATTACAAAACACTTTTCACACAAATAAAGTCAGATCTCAATAAATGGAAAAATATCAATTGCTCATGGTTAGACTGAGCCAATATAATAAAAATGACAATTTTACCTAAATTAATTTATTTATTCAGTGCCATACCAATCAAACTACCAAAAAATTATTTTACAGAGCTGGATAAAATAATAACAAAATTCACCTGGAAGAATAAAAGGTCTAGAACATCTAGGGAATTAAGGAAAAGAAATGCTAGGGAAGGTGGCCTAGCCATACCAGATATTAAACTGTACTATAAAGCAGCAGTCATCATAACTACCTGGTACTGGCTAAGAAACAGTCGTGGATCAGTGGAATAGGAAAGGTACACAAGACGCAGAAGTCAACGAATATAGCAATCTACTTTGATAAACCCAAAGAATCCAGCTTCTGGCCTAAGAATTCACTCTTTCACAAAAACTGCTGGGAAAATTACAAAATGGTAGGGCAGAAACTGGGCATAGACCAATATCTTATACCATATACCAAAATAAAGTCAAAATGGGTTCATGATTTAAGAATAAAGGCTGATACTATAAGCAATTTGGGAGAGCAAAGAATAGTTTACCTATAAGATTTATGGAAAAGAAAAGAATTCATGACACAACAAGAGATAGAGAGCATTACAAAATGCAAAATGGATAATTTTGATTACGTTAAATTGAAATGTTTTTGTATAAACAAAGCCAATGCAACAAAGATTAGGAGGTAAGCAGAAAATTGGGAGAAAATCTTTACAACTAGTATCTCTGATAAAGGCCTCATCTCTAAAATATGCAGAGAACTAAGCCAAATTTATAGGAATACAAGTCATTTCCCAATTGAGAAATGGTCAAAGGATACAAACAGGCAGTTTTTGGAGGAAGAAATTAAAGATATCTATAGGCATATGAAAAAATGCTCGAAATCACTACTGATTAGAGAAATGAAAATCAAAACAACTCTTAGGTGCCACATCTCTCCTGTCAGATTGGCTAAAATAACAAATCAGGAGAATGATAAATGCTGGAAAGGATGTGGGAAAATTGGGACATTTTTACATTGCTGGTAGAGTTGTGAACTGATCCAGCCATTCTGTAGAGCAATTTGGAACTATACCCAAAGGGCTATAAAAATGTTCATACCCTTTGACCCAGAAACATCACTTCCAGGGTTGTATACCAAAGAGATCACACAAGTGGGAAAAGGACCCATATGTACAAAAATATTTATAGTGGCTCTTTTTATAGTAGCAAAGATTTGGAAATCAAGGGGATGCCCATCAATTGGGGAATGGCTGAATAAGTTATGGTATACGAATGCAATGGAATACTATTGTGCTATAAGAAACGGGGATTATATGGACTTCATATTAACCTGGAAAAACCTACATGATATAATGCTGAGTGAGCGGAGCAGAACTAGGAGAATATTATATACAATCACAGATACATGGATTATGTGATGACTAATCTTGATATACCTCACTCTTCTCAGCAATACAAGGTTCAAAGACAACTCCAAAGTACTCATGAGGGAGAGAGCTATCTACATCCAGAGAAAGAACTATGGAGACTGAATACCTGAATACAGATTGAGGCAAACTGTTTGCTCTCCTTTATTTTTTTCTTTTGTTTTTTTTCCTCTCTTTTGTTTGTTTTCTTTTTTGTTTTGTTTTGTTTTTCTTCTTTCTCATGATCTCATTGGTCATAATTCTTCTTTACAACTTGACTATTGTGTAAATAAATTCAATGTGAAGTTATATGTAGATGATATATCGGATTCCATGCTGTCTTGGGGAAGGACGGGGGCGGAAGAAAATCTGGAACTCAAAATCATACAGAAATAAGTGTTGTAAACTAAAAATAAAAAAATCTTAATAGAAAATAAAAATTTAAGTAATAATAATAATAATATAATAATCACAAATAATGAATAGAAAATAAACCTACTTAATTTATCCAAGCAAAAGAAAACGGAAATAGAATTTTCAGAGATTACAATATATGAGTAAATAAGCTCAGTGAGCTGAGATGTAACTGAACCAAGAGAGAGATACCCTGATATTACTCAAAGAAAAACTCCCCACAGGCTGTAAGGAGGCAAGTTGAAAATAAGGGGCATCTTGAGGTGGGGGCTCTTCTATGTGCAACTTTCAAAGATTTTCTTCTCTCTTTACCAGGTAAATCCTAATGAGAGTCTAACACCTCTTCAATAGCAGAATAGAATGCCTTTCTTCTGCAGAATTCTTGCACCATCTCCACACCTCATGCAGGCATGGCTAAGTGGCAGCTTTCAAAATACCTCAAATTCACAACCCAGATTCCACATGGTAATTATAGGTGTGGAGATCAGACATAGAATTGCAGTACAGAATGGTTTGTTTTTGTTGTTATTGTTGCTGCTATTCAGTCATGTTCAACTCTTCATGACCCCTTTTGGAGTTTTCTTGGTAAAAACACTGGAATTGTTTGCCATTTCCTTCTCTAGTTCATTTTATAAATGAAGAACTGAAGTAAACAGTGACTTGTCCAGGATCATATAGCTGGTAAATGTCTGAGGCCAGATTCGAACTCAGGAAGACAACTCTTCCTGACTCCACATGGGGGACCTTTATCTATTTTGCCACCTATCTACCCAGTAGTTATGCAAAATCAACAAGTATTTCAATATGGTGGAGTTAATTTTTTTTTAAATCATCTAGCCCAGGCTCCCTCATTTTATGGAGAAACAGACCACAGAGACTCAGAAATTGACTTGTCTGTCCATATCTTACCTGGAAATGAAGCCTCATTCTCTCACTTCTCAGTTAAGTTTCCATCCTTAATACTAGAATAATACAAGTAATCAGAAGAGTGAGTCCCTGGTTGATTGGCTGGATTGGAGCACCTCTCCTGGAGGTTGGATATGTGCAGCAGTCCTCACTGATAGACTCGATAGGATGACACAGGAAACACCTGATTAGTCCTGGGTGACAAGGGGCTGCACTAAAAAATAAGGGATTTAGTTTCTACCAATGGAACTTCCACCCTTTGCAGTCTATAAGAATGAGGCTCTACTCTCTTTTGAACCCTTCTGCCTTGGATTTTTTCTCCAGTACATTCTTTCCTTTGGAATTTCAGCAAGGATGTAGGGAGGGAATATTTTCCCCTTGCTCTCTTTTCCCTGCTCTCTCTTCCCAGCATTCCAAGTAGCAATTGTTTGTTTGTCTTCCCTCTCATTAAATACCCCTCTCCCTCAGGCTTAATATAAAGTTACTTCTTAGACAAGTATAAAACTACCACAAACATAAATTAAGCATATATTGTATATAGAGGAAATTCAGATAAGACATAATACCTCACTTAAAGGAATTCAAAGTCTAGAATCAGATTAAGATAACAATTTAACTAACCTTAATGCATACAATATTGCCTGTTAAGTGAATCAGAGAGTTTCAAAACAAATCACAATGTAAAGTTTCAGGGAAACCTAATTAGTTGACCTTGGAAATCAGGGAAGAGGAAACAGCATTTGCTCCGGAAAAGCAAGGAAAGCTTTTCAGAGAAAGAGAAAAGGGGAGGAGGCACTGAGTGTGTTGGTGAATCAGGGACCATGCTATCTCAAGCTCCAAGTACTAGGATAAAATTAATATGAGGTGGGGAGTTGTGATGGCACAAGATAAGGAAGGAAGGAAGGAAGGAAGGAAGGAAAGAAGGGAGAGAGGGAGGGAAAGAAGGAAGGGAGGTAGGGAAAGAAGGGAGGGAGGGAGGGAAGGAAGGAAAGAGGGATAGAAGAAAGGAAGGAAGGAAGGAAGGAAGGAAGGAAGGAAGGAAGGAAGGAAGGAAATAAGCATTTATTATGTGCCTACCACATGCCAGGTACTGTGTTAAGCATTTTAGGAATACTATCTCAGTAGATCCTAACAACAACCCTGGAGGGAGGTATTATTATTATGCCTATTATTTTATAATTGAGGAAACAAAGGGAGATAGAGATTAAGTGATTTAAGTCACACAGCTGTTGAGTATTTGAGACTGGATCTGCACTTAGGCTGTCCTAGGCTCTGTGCTTTATTCACTGTACCACCTAGCTACCACCAGTCTGCTGATTCCAAATAAATTATGGCCCCATTCTAATCATTCATCTCCTTTATGTCTCAGTGACAGCAACAAAGTCATCTAGGTAAGTGTTAAGATACCTAGTGGTCATTGTTAATTACCCATTTATTGGACATTTGTTTATAGTCATTTAAAGCCCTGAGCTTTGTTGCTGATTCTCTTCTTGAATGTTTTCTCTTATGAATTAATGGTACTCTCTAACGAGTATCTTTTATCTATATTCTACTTCCTCATCAATGAAAGTTCTGGTCTTGTAGGTAGAGGTAAAAATTCCTCTCCTCCATTTACACACACACACACACACACACACACACACACACACACACACACTTCCATTTTTAAAGTAAAGTCTCTTTGATCCTATCTGCAAGAATTCAGCAAATATTTTTATCAGTCTCTGTAAAGTTTATTCCAATCCTGACCAAGATTCCACTATCCCAATATATGTTAGACTTGGAGTTGAAATCCTGAATTTCACACTTACCTGCTTTGTTATGCTGAACAGTCACTTTATATCTTTATCTCAGTTTCCTCATCTTAAAAAAAAGGTAATGACACATGTTCTACCTAACTCAGAGATTTGTGTTGAAGAAAGGATTTTATAAACCATTAAGTCCTATATAAATATGAATTTGAATTTTAATTTATGGCCTAGACATCCAAACACCATTTTCCAACATCATCTTCTTAACTAAGTTATCCTTTCCTCAACTGATCACAAATTTCAGCAATTCACAGTTGCCTCATGATATGTTTACAATTTATTGCCACAGTCACTTTGGAAATGTGGTTTATTTAAACCAAACAAATCATTACTAGTTTTCAGGAATCAAAATTTTCCTATTATTTTCTTTCTTCCTGTGCTTTATAATCTTTGGAAATGAAAATTCCTGTGTGCTGCAGTAAAACTGCACAGATAAATGGTAAAGAACTCTTGTATCTACTTTGTCACTTATTGAGACAGAAACCTCTACTGAGTTGCATGAAGCATCACACATTTTATATATAAGCATATTCAGCTATACTAGCCATGATGAAAACGATAATCAAATCTTATACAACAGGGCATAAATTGATCATCAGTTGTGGTTAAGAAGAAGGTGTCTCACTATGGCAGGGGCATAATTGAAAAATGCATCATGAATATACAGTCTTGACTTGTTCATGATGAGAGGGAGAGAAGACTTAGAAGAGCCAAATAGAATGAGACTGGATAACAGTCCAATTTGCCATAATCACACCATGTGACAGGGATAAATCCCAGCAGTTATGCAACATTAACAAGTATTTCAATCCTAGCTGAACTTAGCCATTGCTGTCTTTATCTTCTTCTGTATCCAATATTAATCCTTGATTCTAAATTTTGACTTTTCTTGCCTATGTTTTTTTCAGGTGACAATTCAAATCACATGAGAAAATATCCCATTTTATTATCAGATCTCATTTTTGAGCTAAAATGATCATGATCATTCACCATGATCAGCAACTTATATCAGAGATTTGGACCTGGAAAGGACCTTAGAGGTCATCTACTGAAACCCTAGCATTATATGGAGGAGGAAACTAAGTTGCATAGGGGCTGTCATTTGCCTCACATCACATGGTTGGCAGAGAAAGGATTAGAATCTATTTCCTCTTATTCTAAATCCAGCACTCTTTCCACAAGATCATGCAGTCTCTGAATGAATGTGGAGTGCTTCTAAAAATCAAAATTGCATTCAAAAATTGCAAACATTGTCTGTATTCAGAATAATTGCACTGAAATTAATTCCAAAAGACAAGTTTATTTTTTTTGAGAAACAGCTCTAATATTGGAATAAGTGTATAGCCTCCCTTTTGGTTGGACTCTATGCATTTGGAATCAGTGGTTGTGGTGTGTTTGTTTAAAAACCAGTGACATTCCAAAGATGACAAAAGTCATTAAGAGTTAATGTTGGAAGAATTCTGTACATACAAGCAGTCTAGTCGGCACAACTTTTCTCGGAAATTAATTCGGAATTTTGCAAATAAAGGGAATACATTTCCTATATTATTTCACCCAGAGTCTTCAGTGATAGCCAATAACTTAAGGAGGTCATTTACAGAAAGGAAGGCTTCATATACACCAAAATATTTATAGCAGTACCTTTCTTGGTTGCTAAGAAGTGGGGGGGGAAGCAAATCCCCTTAAATGAGAAATGTTTAAACAAACTGAGGCACATGAATGTAACGGATAGTATCATGCTGTAAGAAATAATAAACATGATGAATATAGAGAAGCATAAGAGGAACATTTATATATAAACTAATATAAAGCAAAGTAAGCAGATTCAGGGAAATACTATGGCTACAACAATGTTCATGAAAAGATCAACCACAAACAATCAAAACTGAATGTATTGAAATTTTTTTAAAGTTTGACTCTAAATATTGTTTTTAATTTCTAATTTGTGGAAGAAGAGAAAAGAAATGCTTGTTAATAGGAAAAAATGAGTAAAAAAAAGAAAAAAAAACTTTCTTGGAAAAAATTAGCTTTTTGAGAGTTGCAGTCCTAGTATCAGCAGGGGAAAAAAAGCACTTTGAAATATGCAACATCACAGATAATACCCACTAAACACTGAACACTGAGTTACTGACCAGGCGACTTTGCAGGCTTCTTTTGAAGACGATACTATGAGATAAAAGGCACCTTCATAGCTCAAGCAATAAAGCAATGACAATTTTGTCCAAGGACATTTTTTTTCCTTTCACCACCTCCAATAACAAGATGTTTTCATTTTGAATAGAATAGAGGCTAAGAGGGAATTGAACTTGACCTATCATATCTATAACCATTTTTGTCTAGCTCTATCACTCTATGAAAACAGGCTGTATATCGCCAAGTGCCATTTGCCTTCACAACCACCAATGGTCTCCTGGTAAATCTTACAGTAAGGCTTTAAAATGAATCTAATTAGGGGCAGCTAGGTGGTGCAGTGAGGGGCAGCTAGGTGGCGCAGTAAGTAGAGCACTGGCCCTGGAGTCAGGAGGACCTGAGTTCAAATCTGACCTCAGACACTTGACACTTGTACTAGCTGTGTGACCTTGGGCAAGTCACTTAACCCCAATTGCCCTGCCAAAAAGCAAAAAAAAAATAAAAATAAAAAATGAAATTAATCTAATTGATTACCTATTTTTTTATAGAACTTTGAACTGGCCACCTTGTACATTTTGAAATTTGCATTAGCAATTAATGTACAGGACCTGTGAGACTGTGAAATAACTCAAAAAAGAGCTTGAAAATGGAGGTCAAAACAGGCCAAGATAAAATGAGGAAGTAAATGATGATTATCTTGAGGGCTCCATTTCCATTTTTCTTTTTCTTCCATAATCCACCCCACCCCAGCATTATGGAAGAACAATACAGTGTAATAAGAAAAAAGATTATACCATCAGTCATATTGTGACTGTGGCTCTACCAATAAAAGCTGATAGGTAGAACACTTAACTTCTCTGAAGTTCAGGTTCCTCATTTTTGAAATGGGTAGATATAGAACAATAGATTGAGACACGAACATGTTCTAAAATTGTCTTAACAGGAAGAGAAAACTGAGACCCATAAAAGTTAAGTGACTTGCCCAACATCAAGCAGGTAAAAGAGGTAGGATTTCAACCCAAGTCCACTGAATCAAAATCTAATAATTTTTACACTGCAACAAGTTTCCTATGGGTAAGACTACCAAGGTTCTCTGTTTTCTATCCTAAAAATACAAAACAAAACCAAAAATCTCCAGCCCTGCACTTCTCTGATGCATTCAACCCCCTCATCAAAGCTTACTATCCTGTACTTCCTTCTCTGAGTCTTGTTAGGTAACTAATTCATTTATTAGTAATTTAACTAAAATTATCCTATTCACAAGCTTTGGAGACAGAAATATGTTGATTTAATTAATACCAAATATGCAAACAGAAAGGACACAAGGATAAATACCACTTAGAAATTCTTCTCATGGAACTAACACTATAATGGGGGGAGGGGATAGAAAGGTTCACAGAGAATGATGATTCAAGGAAGAATATTATAAATGCAAAGAATAGGTCTAGGCAATGTCCTCTGATGAATCTGGAGAATAGCCTTCCCCCTCAAAGGCAAGTAGATTAGGAAAGGTTTCATCATAGATAAGTTGGCATCTGCTTGAAACTTTAAGGATATGAGAATCTTCAACATAGAAAGACTGGGGGTGACATGAACAAAGGTCCCCAAAATAGGGAATGATATGAATTAAGTATATTTTTACTGTATGTATAATAGTTCATATATCATATATTATATAATTATGTAATATAATATATAAAGTATTCTTTATACTTTACTCAATAGGTAAATGGAAATTATTGTGTGTTTCTGTTTGGTTTGTCTTGACATTCCCCACAGTGGTTGGTGGGAAAAAGCTAGGTAGATACCCAAGAAAGATTTCCTAAATAAAAGAAGAATTAATTAAAGGGTTTAATCTCTCAAGTAAAATATTTGCATTTCTATAAGAAAAGCAATATCTTAACATAAAGGAGTAATAAATGGTAGGGATTTTTATAATAGTCTTTTATTTTTTTGCCAATTATATGTCAAGACAATTTTTAAAAAAATTTATTTTTATTTCTTTTATTTAATTTATTTAATATATTAAATTTTCAGCATTGATTTTCACAAGAGTTTGAATTACAAATTTTCTCCCCATTTCTACCCTCCCGCCCACTCCAAGATGGCATATGTTCTGGTTGCCCCGTTCCCCAGTCAGCCCTCCCTTCTGTCACCTCACTCCCCTCCCATCCCCCTTTCCCTTCTTCTCTTGTAGGGCAAGATAAATTTCTATGCTCCATTGCTTGTGTATCTTATTTTCTAGTTGCATGCAAAAACTTTTTTTTTTGTCTTTGAACATCTGGACGTGGATAGCATTTTTCCTTCATGAGTCCTTTGCACTTGTCTTAGATCATTATATTGCTGAGAAGAGCTGACTCATTCCTAGTTGATTATCAAACTATGTTGCTGATACTGTGTACAACGATTTCATGGTTCTGCTCATTTCACCTGGGATAAATTAATACAAGCCTTTCACAGGTTTTTCTGAAATCTGCCTGTTAATCATTTCTTATTGTTCAATAGTATCCATTCCTACACCACAGCCCATCTAGCCATTCCCCAATTGATGGGCAGCCTTTCAATTTCCAATATTTTGCCACCACAGAAAGGGCTGCTACAAATATTTTTGCATAGGTAGGTCCTTTTCCCATTTTTATAATATCCTGAGGATACAGACCTAGTAGTGTTATCGCTGGATCAAAGGGTATGTACAGTTTGGTTGCCCTTTAGGCATAGTTCCAAATTGCTGTCCAAATGGCTGGATCAGTTCACAACTTCACCAAGTGTGCATTAATGTACCATTTTTTCCTACTTCCTCTCCAAAATTTATCATTTTCCTATTTTATCCTATTACCCAGTCTAATAGGAATGAGGTAGTACCTCAGAGTTTTTTCAATTTCCATTTCTCTAATCAAAGGTAATTTAGAGCATTTCTTTATGTACCTATAGATAGCTTTAATTTCTTCATCCGAAAACTGCCTGTTCATATCCTTTGACCATTAATCAACTGGGAATGACTTGTATTCTTATAAATTTGACTCAGTTCTCTGTCTCTCTCCCTCCCTCTCTCTCTCTCTCTCTCTCTCTCTCTCTCTCTTTCACACACACACACACACACACACAGATACACACACATACACACACACACACACATACACACACACACATGCACACATGAGACACTTGCTCTAAAGACTGTCTCACAGCTTTCTGCTTTCATTCTGATCTTGGTTGCGTTGGTGTTTTGTTTTGCCCATAGGTGTTTTGATATTTTTGTCCCTTCTGAGTTGGTGTCTTGATCTTCCCTGTTACCATACTTTTTATGGTGAGATACTTTTTCATTGGTTTTTGCTCATCTTTGTTTCAGTCTCTTTCTTTTAAGTTTGAGCTATTCTCCTAGGGTGGAAGGTACACTGTTCCAGGCTTCTTCTGCCAGGGCCTGCAGGCCAGGGCTATTTAACTGGTGCTGCATTGATGTTGCCCTGAGGCTTACCTGTGTAGACTTTTGATACAGATGGCTAGGATATGTGGCTTTCAAGACCTCTTCCTATTACTAATCAATATCTAACTCATTGAGTCAAGGAACAACTACTAAGTTTTAGAACTGTACCAATAAAGAGACAAGGAAAGAAAGAGTACAGCATATGATTTCCATATTTTTTTCCCTCTTCCTAGAAGAAATGAAATCATAGATACTCAGATTTGCCAGGGATCTCAAAGACTAGTCATTCTGACTATGTGGTCTACAGTAATCTTTCTCATAAGTGGCCACATAAGGAGAATATAAACTACACTTTGAAAACTATAATGGAGGAAATAAACCTCCCATGTGAAATAATATTAGCTTTATTTAGCAAAAATAAAATGCTACTTTCAAATATGCAGCATCATGGACAATGTCCTTGATACCCTGTGAAAGGTAATCACCAAGTGACTAGGTAACTACCCTGGTCATTCTACTAGTGTTGCTCTTTGGCAGTGAAGCCTGGAACTGAATAGTCTCTGAAGAGTTCAAAATGAGGATTACACAGGGGGCAATGGAGAGGTGCATGTGGATGTGCAGTCTGTAGCGTATAACCAGTGAAGAACTAAAAGGAATAAAGAAATGAAGTATCTTAATGGGGAGATGTATTGGAAAAGAAATTGGGGAGGTCATATGGAAAGGGTGACAAATGTCAGATGGCTCGCTAGAGTGCTCTACCATACCTTTTCAATGTCAGGAGAAATTTATGAAGGCCTCAAGTATATTGAGTGAACTTCCTTTTGTGAACTTATGGGAGGATGTGGAGAAAAGTCACACAGGCGGACAAGAATGGATGTAACATTC
Source organism: Trichosurus vulpecula (assembly GCF_011100635.1). Lineage (NCBI taxonomy): Eukaryota > Metazoa > Chordata > Mammalia > Diprotodontia > Phalangeridae > Trichosurus > Trichosurus vulpecula. Next base: position 91,977,660 of record NC_050576.1, on the reverse strand, counting down.
TTTTTTGTTGGTGAGAACTCCCACATCAAAGAGATTATAGGTCTCATTGCTGGGAATAGAATTTCAAGGAATCATTTTTTTTCCCTGACAGGAAGCTACCATATGTGTAGAGATTGCCTTTTCCCTTAATAGTCATTCTTCTGTGGTACAATGGGCCACAACTGTGATACAAGATAGCTGCTCTTTATTTGTGAAAGTGTTGTAATACATCTCACCCTGGATGTGAGGATTGAATCAAGTAGTGCACAATTAAAAGAAGATACATCAGTTTCATTGGGATAAAGAGAGACAGACAGATAGAGAATGGAGAGAGCCACAGCTGTACAATGAGAGACAGACTTAAAATTAAAGTAAGAAAGTTGGGGCTACTAGAGTAAAGGTATTAGACTCGGTAGAAGACACAAGACTTGAGGCTTTAGCTAAAGTGGGGTGAAAACTAGACCTGTGATTTCATGGCTGAAAGCAAAGAGACCCTAAGTTAGAAGTTGAGCAAAAAACATTTTTTGGTATAATAATTTTTAAATGTTTAATTCTTGACTTAGTAACTATAAATAAAAGGAAACACTCCAATAAATAAATAAGAGGAAAATAATTCAGTGAAAATCAGAATATTTTTAAGCTCCTAATGTGTGCAAGGCATTATCATAGGCACTGGGGCAATAAGTTGCAGTATTCTCTCCCTTTGATGAACTTACATTTTACTAGCAATCCTATGTAAAACTGCTAACTACAAATTATTTATAATTTTAAAATATACATTTACTTTAATTCAGTAATAACAGAAACTTCCATTTCCTTCTATCTCCTTCTGCCAATTTTTATTTTTAAGAACTTTAAAAATCAATAAAACTTGAATAAAATATAAAAAGGGGATTCTATATAAAACTATGAACTTTCATTATATAAAATTTGATTTTTTTTCACTGTGTACATTTTTTGCATAATTAAAATTTAACATGGTAACTCTAAGGCTGCTCTATTTTTCTATGGCCCCTTATAAACCTCTTTCTGTTCTTCTCTGTTTATTTCTTAATGATTCATTGACAATCTTTCCTTCCTTTTTCTAGTATCATTGTAATTACTACTACCTCCACTTTGAGCTCTCCCTCCCCCCAAAAATTGCTGTTCAACCCTCTTCAGTCCTATTTTTATTATATCCCTGAAATTCTTGATCCTTTCTTCCATCACATAAATTTTAATACTTTTCTATTTCTATAAAGTAACACTTTGATGGCTAGATTGATGTGGCACTGAATATGCAAATTGATTTATATAATATTGTCATTTTTATCTTACTGATATAGTCTGCCTACACATTTAATATCTCTCCAACTATTTAGGTTTTATTTATTTTGTAAAGAGAATTTTATGATTGGATTCATATAATTCTTATGTTTATCTTATTAGCTAACTCCCACATATTTTATACATTCTTATATTGTTTTGAATGGAATTTCTTTTTCTATCTCTTCCTTCTGGATGTTGTTGATAAAAGATATATATATATATAGGTTTACTGTATATCCTGGCAACACTAAATTTATTTATTGCTTCAGTTAACTTTTAGTTGATTCTCTAGGGTACTCTAAGTAATTATCATGCCATTCTTTATTTGGTCAAAGCAAAATAGTTTCTTCTTTATGGTTATTTTATAAAGTTCTATAAATTTTGTAAATTGTATAAATAGTATTTCTATAACAACACTAGGGAATAGTGGTGATGATGGATGTCTTGTTTTTAGTATCATCCTTATCCTTCCTTTTAAAATAACAACAGAAACAAAAAAGAATGGAATAGGCAAATGAATAATTCAATGAATAAAATTATAGCTGATGTAATTATCTGGTTTTATACAGACATCATATTAAGGAATCATATTTCTATGTATTTTAATAATTTAGCATGAAGGAGTGTTATATTTGTCAATTTTTTTTCAATATTTATATAATCCTGTGATTTGTAGAAAATTTTCTAAAATCTTATTAAAATATTATTGTATCTGTATTCATGAAAGATATTGGACTGTAATTGTTTCTTTGCTTTATCTCTATTTCTTTTAGAAATCAAGATACTATTTGCATTATAGAAGAAATTTTGTAGGATCTCCTCCTGTCTCTATTTTCTAAAAAATTCATGGAATATTGGGGTTAATTATTCTTTGAATATTTGACAATTCACTTGTAAGTCCATCTGGTCCTACTGTTGTTCTCATCTCATCTCCCTTTGAGGATCCTTTAAGGCTTGTTCAATTTATTATTTTTCTGAGATTGGGTTACTTGAGTTGACTATACTATGTATTTTTAATATATATTATTGCTATCATTTTAATTATAATTTTATGATGATTGTTTGATAATCTTAATAATTGTGGGTATCATTCTGGTTGGGCTGATATTTTTTTTATTTTACAAAGCAATAGGAATGTAAATGGATTCAGGTCCAAAGCATGCTTAAAACAGAATATAAATTAGTTTGCTATACATGCATTTAAAAAATTTCCATTGGGATTTAGGTCCCTTTCTCATTCTTATAAAAAACTATATAAACCTATAAAAGTATGAAAACTTTAAAACTTTTAGGTTGAGACACTTCATGTCTAGTATCACCAAAACAATGTATGTATAGATGTTAAATGTATTTCCTACAAATTAAAGTAAAAAAGTATACCCTTTAGTATATCCTGTAAAATAAATGGACAAGCAGAGTCAAAATCATATTTAGATAGAACAGAAATTGGTGGAATTATAAATATACTGTGAGAATTTTTAATAGCTTTAAAGGACATTCAACATAAGAGAAAAGTTTAAACTTCAACCCTAAGTTTCACAATAATGATTATTATATTAAGGGTTTACACAAAGTATTTGGCAGGAGGAAGGAAGGGGAGAGATTACAAGACTATATTTGTCAATTTCATAACATAACAAATAGCTTTTTTTAAAAAAAAGAGTGAATCATATAAAAAGGGGTCATTCATATGATATTCTGGAAAAAGAATAAAGTTAAGGAAAGCAATTCAATAGAGTAGAATGCTTTTAACTGACTTCTTTTAACGCTACTGATTAAAAGCCACAGAAGAAAAGAAAGAGTATTGATATATTAAATGACGGCTCTCTAGAAATAAATGTCCTAGACTATCACCTAAAAAGAGTTCCTGGTTTTACATTTTAAAGTGGGATCAGAAACAGAAGTATTTGCTCAGTCAAAGTTATAGCCTTTACTTTATGTCATTCCACAGAACAATTCAATTTTTTTTTTTTTTTTTTGCTTAACCATCTGTTAGCTTTGTGTTTGTATCTGGGAGTAATTTGTTTTACTCAAGATCACAGGACATGCTTATTGTGCCAAGTATGCAACTGTATTTGCATTATTTCTTTACTATAGCCTATTTACTTTCAAATTCTAGAGCTTGGGGGGGGGGTGTAAATTTCTTAGAAAACATTGACATCTATCCATCTGGAAAATCATGGGAAATGTTTGGCTTGCTGATAGGGCCAGTAATGAAAAGATTAGTGACAGTGAGATTCAAGAGATATAAAGTAAATCTGCAATCCTTGAGACTTTCTCATCATATAAATGGCCCAGTTGTTAATGTGGTTCATCCTTTCTTCTTGAAGAAGATTAATGACATCACAAGGGTGATGTCTTGACTTGTGGTGAATTGGACACAAGTAAGGCAGAACTATGCAAAGTTGCCAGCCTTACTCTCTCCTCCAGAGTCACCAAAATCAAACGGTAAGACAAAGTTTAAGATGACTGGCGATGACCCAGGATGCAGTGGGTAACCTTGGCTTTTCTAAATTCGGGTCTTTCCTAGGTCTCAGTTTGTCTGATACCATGTCTGTTCACTCTTTAAGAGCCAAGTAAGAGTTGAGACAAAAGATGGCTCAAGTTACCATCACAAAGGTGTCAGTCTTGGAGAGAAAGACCTTCAGAGTTTCTGGCCAGAACAAAAAACAATTTCTATTTACACTCATTCTAAGTCATCAAAGCCTAAACAATTTGTCACTGAGATTTAGACTGGAAAATAGTCCAGCAGACATTAAAAAAAACACAAAACCATTTGAGGTATCAGTAAAGATTGTTAGTGATAGGGCTAAATATAAGTGAACATAATATATGTCTCACAAACACCAAAAACAACTGAAGCACAAAAATATTGAATAAATGCTACATACGGAAAGGGTGTTTTCTGCTGTTATGTCTAGAGAAAACATACTTTTCCATGGGAAAGAAAATTTCTCCCAGTAGTCCTTCATAGTAGCAATATCTAGCCTGCTCATAGTATAGGCCTTTGCAGTAATGTTGAGCTCTCTAGAAGTATGACAAAAAAAGACAGGTCCAATGTTTTCAAAACTCATGCCATCGAGGCCTCACTGCATTGAGAGATAAGACATAGCTACATGACCAACTTGGCCATAATGTTGTTCATCTTGTTTTAAAATGATTCTTCAATAATTATTTCTGAATAATCCTAAAGTGGAGAAATGCAGAATACCCAGCCTCTAAAATTCTCTTCATGGGACTGTTTAGGGAAAAGACAAAAGCCATCTATGAAGCATGGGAAGTTGAGTGCTGGACCTAAAGTCAGAGAGACCTAAGTAATAAATAAAATCCTGCCTCAGAGATTTCCTAGGTATGTGACCATGGATAAATGATTTTACATCTCTCAGTCTCAGTTTCTTTATCTATAAAATATGGAGATAGTAGCACCTATCTTAGAGTTGTAAGAATCAAATAAAATAATATATGTAAAGAATTTCACAAAACTTAAAGTATCATATAAATTACAATTAAGACATAAGAACAAATGTTGGGGGGTGGGTTCTGGGGATTTGACACTCAGATCCTACCTCAATCAGTAGATTGTTCAGCTGGTTGTTAAAGAAGTAGGACAAACTATGTTGAAAGTCAATTGGGATTTATGTGTTTCTGTTTGTGATTACAGCCTTCCTTCATTAAAAAAAATCCCTTTAGCCATATTTACTATGTAATTAAAACTTGATCAGCATAAGAATATTAAGGTGTCCTTATGAAGTAAGTAGAGTTTTTCAAAGCTCAACATAAACTTTATCAAAACACACCCAAAATTATCTATTCTTACTATCTCACTCTTTTCTGCACTAATCAGAAGTTAGGCTTGATCCAGATATAAAGACAAAGACCTGCAAGAAGGAACTGAAGTATTAACAATAACAATGTGAAAATTGCAAAGCTAGTGAGAACTAGAGAGTTGAGCATATAGAATTATAGGATTTCGGTGTCCGAGGGGACTTATGTGACTCCGGTTCAAGCCATACTGGAAAAGTAAAACGTTCCATAAGATAACCAACAAGTGGTCAATGAGCCTTTGCTAATTTCTCTCTCTGATGAGAGAGAACCTGGAACCTTACTGGACTTTAATTTCCTCAATGAAAAAGTTATAATAGATGCACTCTAAGTTCCTTTTTAGCTTTTAATCTATGATCCTAAGAAAGTATGATCTCCTTAATTATCCCATTCAATTTTTGGATCTATGTAATTGCTAGGAAGATTTGTTTTTGGTTTTGTGTTTTGTTTTGCCCCTGAAATCAAGCCTAAATTTGCATCTTTATTTCCACACATTACTCCTAGTTCTACCTCTGAGACAAACCAAAACACTATATATTATAGATAGATAGATACATAGATACATAGATACATAGATACATAGATGATAGATACATAGATGATAGATACATAGATGATAGATGGAGCATTTATTAAGCATTTATGATAAGCTAGGCATTGCACTAAACAGTAGGTACAAAAATATCAGCAAATAAGATAATTCCTATCCTTGAGGAGCTTACATTACAATGCAAGAAGACAACATATAGAGCAGAAGCAGATGGAGGAAGGTTACCCAAACAAGGGCAAGGCTTCTGGGGAGGAGGTGGAGAGGAAATCTGGAGAGGGAGTTATCAGGAATGAAATGAGTATGACTAGGCCCCTCATGAACAGTGGTCCAGGCTAGAAGCTCACCAATTCTTTTATGTGGTAGTCCTTTAATACTTAAAGCAGTTAACATATCTCCTACTTCCTAAGTTTTCTCACCTGTAGTTTAAACATCCCAAATTCCTCCAACCAATCCTGATATGACATGGAACAAATGTGCACTACACCAGTTTGGTTGCCATCTACTGTACATTATTCCCCTTATTAATAACTGTCCTAAACTGTGGTGCTTTGAACTGAATAATTAAACTGCCGTCTAATCAGGGGAGAATAAAGTAGAATTATTACCCCCTTTTTCCCTAGGAGACATAACTCTCATAATGCAGCCTAATGTCACTTTAGTCTTGAGTTTGTTTATGGGGTTTTTGTTGTTTTTTTTTTTTTAGTTTGTTTGTTTTGACCAACATATCACACTTGGTGACTCATATTCCGTAATACCTTCAGATCATTTTTAGACAGCCTACCATATAGCAATATCTTTCCCATGTTAAACTTGGGATTTCAATTCTTTGAACTCAAGAGTTTGGATTTACATTCATCTTTATTTCATTTGATCTTACTAGTTTTCAATCAAGAACTGAATTGAGACTCTGCCATACACTGCATTGACTATCTCTCCTAGTTTCATGTCTTTTAAGTTTTTTGTTAAATAAACATCACATCTATGACTTTATCCAATACCTTGATGAAAATTTTAAGCAGAACTGGGCCAAGCATATGTCCCTGAACCACTCCATGAGAAATCTTTTTCTAAGCCATCAGTGATTCTCTTTTGACTTCAGTAATTCCTTAAGTTCCATGTTGCCTGTTAGTTTGTGGTCTACCCGTTGGTGAAACATAGTTGCGTAAATCCAAATATATACTTCCCCAATGAGACTATCATCCAAAGATGACTCAGTACGGATTTTGCATGGCTTATTGTGACACTGGCCTGTTACTCCACTAAATGATGTAGAGCTTGGCTAATACCAGTGAGTAGAGTAAGATGTCAGAAAGATTGAAACAACAAGGTGGTTCTCTAAGGCTCCAGTTCCACACAACAATTTTTGAAGGCTTCTCCTATCTTCTGATGCAATTCTATACCCACCCACTCTAATATGCTTACATTGGCAAAAAAAGTAATTTTCCAGCCATGATATTTTGGTTTTAATATTTCTTCAGGTGTAAATTATGGCCCTTTGACATTCTTATAGCTACTCATTTATTCTCTCTTCAACCAGAAACAATTTTTAGGAACTGAATTCTACTCCAATTACACACATTTCCATTTGGGGAAGTTCCACTTGAGTATCAAATATGTGTTCACCACATTCTTTAAAGCAAAAAAAAATTGTTGCTATTAAAGATCATTTCTGTCCCTCTAGGAAACCGCCTTCCTGCTGATGGAAATGTGAGGTCTAAAAGTAGGCCTACATTTTGCAAGAAGATTTGAAGGTCACTGTGACTAATATATTACAAGTGATCTTTAAGTTAGTATAGGTACTACTTTAAATTGAAAATGACCTCTTACACTGTTTCTATGGGGAAACAAAGTTCGAACATCTCACTTACAATGCTATAATCAGACACAGAGAAGGAAAATTTTATGATCTATTCTTGTACCTGAGGTAGGCATTTCCTTTGGGCCTGCTTTCAATATAGGGCAGGTAGCAACAATTTGACATTAAGGATGGAGGTATTCTGTGATTTTACAGACACTAGTCTAGCCCAGCACTGAGTCTTAGGTAAAGTCAACATAATGATGTGTTTATCTGCCTCTTACAACTATCACCATTTTGGGGGGGGGGGGTGGAAGCATTGAGGAAAAAAAGTGTCTGGCCTTATTTTCAACATTTTAATTTATTAGTGACTTATGGTACTAGTTCATGCTCTAAGGTAAGATAGCCAGACAAGATCAGTGGGGGACTGTGCCAGGAGTGGAATCAGGCAAATCAGGATCAAGGCATGGTCATGATAAAGATTGGTGAAGACATAGCTAGAGGCAGAGGTCAACAGGAGTTGTATTTCCTCTCATAGCTGTGGTCATGACTGTTGTATAAAAATGCCAGAGGACAGAAGAATTAGCTATGAGGATCTCAACTAGTCAGAATGAGGAACCAAGGGAGGATTAGCTTATTAGATAAAATTAAGCTATTTTTGGGATAAACACCAAAGATAATTTCAAAGAATGCTAGTAACTTTGACAGGGAAGGCAAAGTAACTGATTTCCTGTTATTTGAAAGCAGCCCTAACTTAACCTGGCCAGGAACACTTCAAAAACAGGAAGTCTTGCTCTTAAAAAATCAGGGCCTATTAAAGCAAGCCTGATTCAATGGTGTCAGAGACTAGAATCTCAGCCACCTAGAACTTACCAGTCTCACTAAGACCCTAATTGGACAGATAGAATCTGCATCCTTAAGACTTTTTAATTCCCCTCATCAATATTTTCCATGTTAGGACACTGGAGTTCTCAAAAGTAGAAGAAAGCTTTGACCGTGAAACTCTCCATCTCTCCCTCTCCTTCACTTTCATCTTCTACATGTGCTCCCTTAATTCACCTTTTTTTATCCCTATGGTGGACCTTTAACTGACTTCTGTCCTCTTCTGTTTTTCATCTTTGTCTCTTGAAAGGGAAGTTCTAACTGTCCAATTTTGACAGACTTATGATCAAATAAAAGCTCACACTTCCTCTAGTGATGCAAGTGGAAACTTATACACGCCTGCCTGAAACTCGTATCCATGTCTTCTTGTACATCCTTGACCGGGGTTCCACCATGTACGAGGTATCTTTCAATAGAAGTCTTGACCTGGTATAGATTTCAAAGAAACAGATATGCTATCCAGTGGTTATGCCTCACTCTCATATAGGACTACCCCAGTTATACAATTCTCTGACAATATTTTTATACTTACTCACTTTAACAAATCTTTTCTGGCAATGTGTCATAATACACTATGTTAGTTGACTTGCAACATTAATTCCTTGGAGACTCTAATATTTCATGATTGACCTTTCTTTCAGAGAGAAGCTATGTGTCATTAAAATCACAATACTCTCGTAATCTTAATCATGTCTGAATCAAGCTGAGAGTCAATCTACAGTGTCTCAGATATATAGATATAGATATAAATATAAATTTGCATATATACTGAAGTACATACATACATACATTTATATGCAATCACATATATATACATACATACATGTATACATATGTACTGACAGACTGGCTGGTTCTTTGTTTTTCTTATCATGGTAATTAAATAACATTGATTAAATATTTTTAGGAAATGGCTATATTCTCTCAGCTTTTCCTAAAGAAAATATTCATGATATGCAAAAATGTGTATGCACATGGCTTCTATACTCTAAAATTTTTGACCACTCTTATTACATATTCTTGAACCATATTTTCCAGCACATCCTCTCTTTTGCTAATCTTTGCATTCACTGGGTTTTAAAATATCTGTTTATTTAACTAGAGGGTTTTGTCGAGTTCTTTATAGGATTTCTCTCCCTCCACAGCCTCTACACCAGATGTTCATTCATCTAGCTAACTGAAATTAGCATCATGTTCTTTTTGCAAATGCTTATTACAAGCACTGCAATATGAAATGACCTTTGGACACATAATAAAACCAACTCTATCACTTGCTTTTTGTGCTTCCCCAAAGAGAATGTTGGAGTCATAATTCCATTGAGCTTCAACCTCTTTTTGTCTTCTAGTTTCATTAATAGCAAGAATGACAAGGTTGATATGATTCAGTTCCTACAGGAGTAGGTCACTCTATTCAGTAGATAAGAATCTTGTGCGTAAAATACCAGCATCAAAGTTAATTTTTATTGACAGTCAAGAAGCTTATATTCTTAGTGCCTTCTTCCTACTTTTCCACCAGTTTGCCACTGTCACTAAAGAAGTAGAAGGTAATTACTCAGGAATAAAGGCCATTTTGTATTTGTCTTTGTTTCACATATTATCATAGCCAAACAATTCATCACCAAATAGCTGACCTACTACTTTTAATCCTGAAATGAGATATGTAAAGAAAATAAGATAAACAGATGAAATGGCTACATGGAGGACCTGGATATGCCCATCTTCAGAATGCTTAAATCATAGATCTGGAAGGGATATTAAACATTATCTAATCCAACCATCCCCACCCATGCTGTGGATAAACTCCTCTGAACCATCCCTGATAAATGTCCAATCATCATTTCTTGGACCTTTCCAGACATAGAAAACTCACTATCACCTGTTTGGTCCATTCCATTTTCAGGCAGCTCTAGTTTTTTGGAAATTCTATTAAATTCTATGCCCAGCACTTGGTAACTTTGTGATGATGGGCAGCTAGATGATTACACTGGAGAGAGTGTTAGACTTGGAAGCAGACAGGCTTGGGTTCGAATATGACTTCAGATACTTATTAGCTGAAATATTTGCAAAGCACTTTGCAAATCTTGAACATTATATAAGTGCTAGCCCTTTTAGCCTTACCAGAATATCTCATATCATATATATCCTAAAGGGAGTAATTCTGATCAAATCCTATTCCACTTAAGGCCCTAAATGGCAGGAGCCCTTTCCTTTCCCTCTTTGCCTCTTCTGCATATCTGGCTGGGCCAGGAGCAAAGCCGATAGATGGTTGGAGTAGACCAGGGCTGAGGTTTGGCAGGGCAAGTTTAGTGATGGGATATTTAAAACAAGAGGAGCACAGGGAAGAGTTTAAATTGTTCTCTAAGAGGTTAAGATGGAAAAAGGAAGCAAGTGTGGGCAGTTCATGGGTGATGCCCTAGAAAAATAACTAAGGGATCAAGGTATTGGAGGTAAAGATGAAGACAAAGAACACAGTTTGGAGTTGCAAAGCAGTAGGAGAGGCAGAATGACAAATAACAAATAGTTATCAAGAAAGAACACTTCAGAGTTCATAAATATATAAATGGTGAATTTGCGGATGATGCAAGATCAAGTGTATGACCGTCTCTATGTACAGCTTAGGTGGGGTGTAGGAGTAAGTCATAAGTTGAAGAACTAGGAGGTTAGGGTGCTTGAGGGATGATCAATATATTTGTTGAAGCCCCCAGGTATGAAGACAGGAGGTGGGGAAGAGAGAATGCTTTTAAGCTAGGTATTGAAATCACTGAGGTATCTAAACAACAGCTACAAGAATTTTGATGGGCAGTAGATATGGATTGAAAGATTTTCAAAGGAAGAGAGGTTACTGAATAATTATTGTAGAAGGTAAGTTTGGAAGTGGCAATGGACAGCCAATATTCCAACTTCCCCCACCTCAAGTTAGGGAAATGAAAGTGCAACCAATGCTGGAAAAGATGGCCAGGTAGGCTGTTTCATCAGAAAGGAGACAGGTCTCAGTGACAGCCAGAAGATGATGGAAGTAGGAAAGGAAAAAAATAAAGATAAAAGAAAGTTTGTTACATATAGAGTGCAAAGGTATATAAAGACTGATAAAGGAAATACATATTTGGTTGGTCTTGATAAATCATGATCCTCGCTTTTCAATCTCATTCACCAATTATGGAAAGTTTTGTTGTGGTTATTGTTGTTGAAACTTGGTTTACAAATTTTTCATCTAAAGGAAGAGAGTGGAAGTCAGGTCTCACATCCAAAGGATATGTTTTCCAGATTGGGAGAAGGCAGTCATATTGGGAAAGAGAGCAAGATGCCCAAGTAGGTCCCTGCTACTTGATGGTTGATGGCTGTTTACATTTGCTTCCAACTCTCTAGCGGATATAGAAGGGTCTTGGGAGCTGTGTTGCTGATCTGAGAGAGGTCTATGCTTGGTTAATTGAGCCCCAAGCTCACTAGCAGCATCAAACAGCTGCCTCCCATCTCTTGTTAACTGCTTCTGCTGAGACTGCTTGTTGCTACAGCTGCCAGAGCTATGCTTACATCTGTTAGCCTTTAGTTACCAAAACTCCTTTCAAGTCCACTTTAAACCTCCCTTGTTTCTTCGTCGGGGGGGGGGGGGGCAGAGCAAGGAGCTAACAAATTGCTGAGAGGAGCTTAGGCCAGAGGACAGAAAAGGTGTGTGCTGCTATTACCCTTCTGGGGCGGTGAAGAGAAAGACTGAGGCTCCTGTGAGAAGGATCTGGGCCAGAGTGGAAAATAACTGCCTGCCTGAGGCCCTATGCCTGCCTGGGAAGGAGTATGTGCTACTGATTATTCAGCATACATTGAACCGGTAGTTGGCAGGACCAAAGTGGAGTAGGTGTTGACTACAAGCCAACTAAACAGCTTGTGTAGCTCTCAGTTCTAAACTTTTCTGTCCAATCCCAATGAATCATCTTGCCCACCCCCCCAGGGCTAAGCCTGGGATTCTCTAAAGACCATCACTCCAGTTCATCACATGGCTCCAGAGATAGCAGGAGATGAAAGTAGTGACAGAACATCAAGGATCCCCTGGTCCATGAGTGGCTGCAGAAGAGGCGACATAGCCTAAGTGTAGTAGTGGAGGCACAGAGGAAATGAGTTCTTGAATGGGGGAGGAATTCCTACTCTAAGCCTCCAAGACAGAATGCAGTTGTGCTTTTCTAATGACAAGTTCCTGGAACAGGGCAAGGAGAAGTGATTTGTTTGATACTTTAGTTTGTTGATTTATCGGGTTTTGTTTTAGGGGAAGACAGCATGAGCTAGTAGAAAGAATTCTGAATTTGAAGGAAATTGGCCTGGCTTTGAATTTTATTTCTAGTACTTACTATTAAGGGCCTGTAAGTGGCACAACAGATAGAATGTTGGGCCTGGAGTCAGGAAGACTCATCTTCTTGAGTTTAAATTCAGCCTCATACACTTATTATTAGCTGTGTGACCCTGGGCAAGTCACTTAACCCTGTTTGCTTCAGTTTTCTCCTCTGTAAAATGAGCTGGAGAAGGAAATGGCAAATCACTCTAGTATCTCTGTCAAGAAACCTCAAATGGAGTTTCAGGTGCAACTGAAAAAATTATTAAACAACACTTACCATTAGCCTGTGTGACCTTGAGTAAGACTTCTTCCATCTACAAATCTTTGATCCTGTGGTTCTATAACAGTAGGGCCTAAAGGTATGGTGCAGGTGACCTTGGAAAGATCAGTGGACTCAGGAATTCTAGGATTTAGTTTCTCCTCTATTAACTGGCTGCATGACCTTGTACTATAACAACTACTATGAAGGTTAGATTTCTTATCTATAAAGTGACAGGACTGAACTAGGTGATCTCCAAGACCTCTTCTAGTTCCAAAATCTGATAATTACAAATATATTCAAGATATGACTAACAGGTATAAGAACACTACTAAGTTATGATTTAATGTTGATTGTTTTTACTCAGAATCCAGGACTGAGATTATCATTGAAAGCTGAATGCCTTCCTGCCAGGTCCCCTTATCAAACTGTAACCATAAGATCCCAGAGTTCATTGAGCATGACCACTCTTCTCATGCAGCTTTGGGAGTCTGACACAGAAGTGCCAGCATCAGCAGAGGACACTCTCATTGCTGTGAAAACATATCCTCTTTGAAACATTTGCATTTTTTTTTAAAAATCAACATTTTTAGGCAGAAAAGAGAGGGAAAGAAGCATTCCCTTTGGCGGGTGGGACCTGAAATGTTAAGAACAAATAGGCATCAGTGTTCATTCTGGCATGACATTCTGTGAACAGACCTTTGAAATTGATTGGAGTGCTGCTAAATTCCAAAGAGCAGCAATCTGGGTTCTTATATAGCTGGGTGGCCTAGATATTAATAAGGATATACATACTAATGATGATGAACCAGCTGTCCATGGAAAAGCTGATTTAGAGAATATTCAGTTTTATCATTCTGACAGCTCACATGGGAGAACATACAGTATTCATTCCCTTTCCTTGTGCTGGAGTCAAATTAGAATTTCGTTTAAAGATAAGGGGCCAATATCATAGCATTTTAAATTCTCATTTTTATGACCTACTTATTTTTAATACTTGCTGCTAAGAGATGGGCATTCTTCACTGTCACATGGGAGTGGTTTTCTGTCTCTGTATTGTTTTTAAATGAAGCCATTGGAAGACGTATTTTCCTCCATGCTCTCAAACTCACTTGCTTTGATATGGTTGGTATATCGATTCCTATAATACATAATGATCATCTTCCAAAGGTTTGTTAGTTCTTTGGGAAGTCACTTTTGTGGAATTATTTTTTTCTGTATCTTAATTCTTTATCAGATTGGACTGGGAGGACTTTATAAGGTCCCTTGCAATTCCAAGATTCTGTAATTCTATTCATAGTTCCTTAATTTCACATTACTTTATTATATTTTAATCATTATTTCATATTATATAATTTATTTCTAATTAAGAGTAGATAATAACGCAGGCCTCTGTGTAATATTCTAAATTACAACAATTCTACTTCAATCAGAAGAATCTATTAATAATTATGCTTTATAGTAACCTGTTTGATTGGCAGCTGAGCTAAAGAGAATCAGAGAAAGGGAGGGAAAATGGAGGGAAGGGAGAAAAGAAGAGAGGGATGGAGGAAGGGAGGGAGGAAGAGAGGTGGTAGCAAGGAGGAAGGAGAAAAGCATGGAGGGAGGGAGGGAGGAACAGAGGGAGAAAGGAAAAAAGGATGGGAAGGAGGAAGAAAGAAAGGCAAGAAGGATAAAAAGAAAGGAGGAAGGAAAAGGAAGGGATAGAAGGAAAGGAAGGGAAGGAGGAAAAGAAGGGAGAGAGGAGAGAGGAAGAAAGGAAACATTTATTAAACACTTACTTCATGCCAGATGTACTAAACACTTTACAAATATTATATCATTTTATACTCACAACAACCCTGGCAAGTAGATGCTCTCATTATGTTCATTTTACAGTTGAGGAAGCTGAAACAAACAGATGTTATGTGACTTTTCCAGGGTTACACAGTCAGTAAAATGTCTGAGGTTGGATTTGTGCTCAGGTCTTTCTGATTCCAGGTCCAGCCCTCTATCCACTGCATGTCCAGAGGTTTTATAGGTCTATTCCCCTAGCTGACCTGAGAGATTTCCACTTCTCAGGTAGTAGATAGTATCATAGGGAAGAGGAAAAGAAGGGTACAATTCCCCTCCAGGCATTTCTTCCAAGCTGCCAAGATTTTCACCCATTCAAACCTTTCATGCAGTAGATAGCAATGCAAGGAAAAGGAAAGAGAAAATGTATTCCTTCCAATCAATTCTTCCAAGAAGAAAATGTTTCTATCCATTATGTTCATCTAAGCAGCAATGTTTCTTCTTCAATCATATCTTCCAAGCAGCAAAGTTGTTCCTGTTTTTCCACTCAACTTTTCCAAGCAGTAATTGGCAGAACAGATATTAAGGTCTTGTGACTCTGTTGTGAGGTCACTTTTTTACACCCAGCTCTGAGGACTCTTCTCACACTGATTCAAAGGTCTGATCTTGACCAATCCTATGTCTCCAAAGCAATGTGTAAAATGACTCACCTGCATCTTACGGTGAGAAAGCATAATTCACTTCTGTCAACCAAGCCACAAATAGGCAATAGACAATTGTCTCAGTCACAACATAGATATAGATATCAGAGCTTCCCAACTTTCAGCATGAAGCCCTTGTGTCAGTCATACATAAAATAAATACTGGGGGAAAAAGGACATTTCATCCATATTTACTTTGTTTCTTTTCTCTGTGGGGCTACTCTATTATTCACAAAACTAGCTTTGTTTTCCACCCCTTCCAATCAATAGAACCATCCTAATAAGAGAAGAGCAATATCTTACTGTTCTTGGGAAAAATCTGCCACTTGTACAAATAGCATTTAAGTACTGACTCCTCACTATATTATACCAAGATTTTTTTCTGAAACAACAATCAATTTTCTAATACCAATATTCTTTCAGGAATCTATATAGCTATGAAACATGGGGCAACTAGGTGGTATTGGGCATAGAGCGGCCGGCTTGAAATCAGGAAGACCTAAATTCAAATCCAGCCTCAGATACTTACTAGCTGTGTGGGCAAGCCACTTAACCCTGTTTGCCTCAGTTTTATCATATGTAAAATGGGCTAGGGAAGGAAATGACAAACCACTTCATCATCTTTGCCAAGAAAACCCCAAACGGGGTCACAAGGAGTCAGATTAGACTCAACTCAAATGACTGCACAACAACAGGAAACATGGTCCAATCTCTAAAGAAGAAAAATTGTACTCAAAGGATAATGAAGAGAAAGATGGTAAACATAGATTATAGAATAGTACCAAAAGTAACTTGCATCCAGGTGAGATGAATGAAATCATCCTGGAGATGTAAAAAAAAGAAGCTAATAATTGACAGATGTCCCTATAGTTTTACTGATACCTGCATAATGTCAAAAAACAACCTTTTGGAACAACCTGTGGAAGATTTATGGAAGGACAAGTAAAAGAGACATGAATATTAGTAGATGTAGACAGATTGCAATCCAAACCATTAGAAGATGTACCCATATCACCGAAACTGTGGAACCAAGGAAATAATGATATATTTTGTTGGCTATGAATAATAATGTCACAAGTTATTCAGGGCAAATAACATTACCGCTACTTTACAGATGAGGAAATGTATATTCGTTCTGCTCTCCAGCCCTCCCATGAGCTTATACTCCCTAAGTAGCATATACGCTCAAGACTTTACCCCCTTTCCCCTTACCTCATTAAAAGTGACGTATTTTATATATTATTCTCTCAGAACTCTGTTCTCTAACAGTAAGATGATCAATTAATTTGTGTTAACAAAATAATAATTCACATTTCTATAGCACTTTAATTTTTATAAAAAGCTTTCCAGACAGCCATCCTCAAAAGTAGCACAAATATTCTTAACACAAATTTTCAGAAGAGAACACTGAAGATATGAGAAATTAAGTGCCAATAGATATTTATCTAGTAATATCGTAGGCAGGATTAGTCTGCCAGTCAGTTAATAAACATTTAAGTGCCTGCTACGTAGGAGGCACTATGCTAAGATCTAGGTATACAAAGAGACAAAAGACATTCCCTACCTTCACGGAGCTTAATATCTAATGGGGGAAATAAGAAGCAAACACATATGTACACACAATCTATATAAAGGATAGGTAAGAATTAATTTAAAAAGGCAAGGCACTAGAATTAAGAGGGACTGGGAAAGGCTTTCTATAGAACAGAAGTATCAAAATCACAGCCAATGGGCTGTGTGTAGCCCACAAGAGTATGGCCCCAGTGAGGCCCAAACTAGCTTAAAATCTAATTGGGAAATAGACATACATACATAAATGTATGTGTATGTATGTATATACATATATATGTATATATGCATGTTTCTATACATATATGTATACACACATTTTATTGTGTGTGTATGTATAGAGAGAAAGAAAGAGACTATAAAATATGTGTGTCTCCAATTAGAATGTAGATTCCTTGAGGGCAAGGACTTTTTTTTAATTTCAATTCCCAAATCCAAAGCACAATGCCTGGAATAAAGAAAGGAATTAATAAATATCCATTGATTGGCTGATTTATTGATTGGTTATTATCAGATTTAATGATCCATGGAAAGTGGGAAAGGAAGTCTTTTTTAAAATTCACAAACATAAGGAGTCTTACAATAGAAACATCCACTATTCCTTTAAATTTATGTTCTTTCTGCAATTAAAATAGACACAAAACAGCTCTATGCAGACATCTTATTAAGATGGTAGGACTGAATTAGAACATTGACATTGTAAAGTGGTCTATAAAAAATTATTATCCAATTCCCTTTGCCCTTTTCTCCAAACCTGAGAGTTCCCCGCTTAATATCCTGAATTCTATCTCTTAATGGTCTTGTGATTCAAATATTCTAATGCCATTGCTGTTTTTAGCACTTTTGAGTTTTCAAAGCTAAGACTAGGTACCCTCCTGTACCCTTCTTGAGCCCAGCAATTCCTATTTAGTACCATATACTTTTAAGATAATTCCCAGAAAGGTTTTAAATTTTTTAAATGAATACTAGCAACTCCAATCAGCTTCAGAGTTGGCTCTTTGTGGTGTTTATACTACAGAAATACTGAAACAACCTCAAAGCATTTAATGGCCATTGATACATTGCTTGGATTGATTTTGAAATAAACACTTTGCTTTCTGCTTTACATACACAGAAATAGGTGCATCCAAATTTACTTGGCTTCAAGCATGAATGAGAAAGGGAGTTAGACATGTCTGCAAGAAAACCTGACCTTTGATTCCCTATTCAAAACACAAGACTCAAAGGATTACAGAAATCAATGATGGAAGAAAAGGTCTACTCAGTCTTCTACAGATTTCTTTCCACTATGGGAATATCTCCTACTTTTTCTTTTCCCAATCTATGATGTACACAGATTCCTTCTAATAATATATTCCAATAGTTTTCCTGAAAGAATATGTCATAGTTTAATAGATGTTGCCATCACAGGAGGAACTTTCTTGATATTGTGACTGTATTTCTCTTTTTCTTAATTGCATACCATTACTCCTAATTATATTTATTGGTATGGTGCTAAATAATGATGCTTCCTCCTTCATGTTAACACCCTTCAGATATTAGTTGCAACTGTGTCTCTCATTAATCTTAGCTGAGAATGCTATGTATATTTAATTCAGTAATATTTCCAGATTTATGTCAATTACCATTGCTCTTCAGGGGGTTTTTCTCCTCTATGCCAAGTGGTTCTGTATCTAGGGAAATGCAGGACCTACACCAGTCAGTTGTCAGGACCCCACATTTAGCAGCATTTGACACCTCATCCTTCACTCATATTCTCAGTCTAGCCAAATTCTAATGTTTCTTTTCACAGCATGTGCTAGTAGCATTCTGACAGTACTTTTTTCCCTCAAGGAACAGAAGCCAGTGTGTCTGGCACATGCCATAAAGGGGCATGCTGCCAGAGTATCTAAGTCCTTCAAACTGTATTCATGTAATCTAGTTCTTGCTCTTTTTGGTTCCTGAGCTTCCATGGTATCATCTTGATTGTTCAACCAGTATTCTCTCCTTGGCTCTAGAGTTCTGTGTTTAAGAGGGCAAGCATTTTCAATGTTTCCATTCCTGTTCCTCTCCCTGGCACATGTAGGAATTTTTCTTTCAGTTTCCTCCATTCATTGATTCATATTTTTGGGTTCTTCATTCTCATGGTCCCAGTGTTCCAGTCCTTAAATCTTGTCTGGCCATCACATAGACAGGACAAGTACAATAATATCGCTCAGATCCACCTTTTCCTGACCTTATCTTGACCACATGAAACTTACAGAAATACTACATCTGCCTCCTTCTCCTGGAGTTCCTTTTCCTTTTTCTCTCTCCAAAGGGCAAGATCTCTAGTATATCACTAAGCACATAAATTCAGTCCTAATCATATCTCTCCCCAAATTCCTGTGGTGGTGATCTAAATTCAACAGCTATCAAAAACATCAGTTTCAAAGAGCACTTTCCCTTTGTCTCACCTTATCTAAGCTAATCAAAAAAAGTCTCTATCCCCTACTGTGAATGCACTGGGCTGAGTATTATCCAGAGTTAAGAGAGGTTGGTACTGATATAAGGATACTTAAGACGGGGATTGTATAGACAGATGTGATTCAGGAGACAAGACCTAGGGACCTCTGACCCCAATATTTCTTTTCCAAAGTTCCCATATTTGGTTTGCTGACAAGTTCCCCTCTCTAGTTTTTGACTTCCACTACCTTTTCTCTCTGGATTGGGCTTCCTCTACTCTGCTTAGCCTTTGGGAGACACCAAGAGCTCTCTACTTCTTGTCTTTGTCTTACCCTCTAGAAAACTCACAGTCCAAATCAGGTTTTTGTTTGTATATTTCTTTCTTTTGTTGTTTTACTGTTAAGCCCTATAAAGACACATTCAAGTGAATAAATTAAGAAAGAGGAAATCCAGAAAGTAAAATACTCTTCATTTAATCCTGATGATACTACCAGAAGGAATTCTTAAACTTCCTTAGTTCTGCCTTTCCTAGACGACTTAGTCCCTTCTTTCAGAACTTATCCTGGGATTCCAGTCAGCTTAAGCCAGCATAGGAAAGAATATCATTGTATAGCAACAAATAAAGAATATGGAGAATGCAGAGAAATGGGTGGATTCACATGATTAAATAAAATGGAGTAAATAAACAGAATCAAAACAGCAGTATACACAATAAACACAATACTGTAAATGAAGTGTATAAAAAAAGAAAATTGAACTCTAAAAAGGCGAGTAATGAGAATAGTTAATGAAATAGTCTTTGCTTGGTGTAGAAAAGGTGAGAGACCAAATGGGCGTAATGTTTTAAAAGTCACATGTGGTCACTGTGTCAGGTTTGTTTGTTTATCATTTGTTTTGTTTTGCTTTTTGAATAACTGCTTTTCTTTGTCAAAAGGGAAGGTTCAATTCAGGGAGGAAAAGGGCAGGAGAGACAATATTTCAAGAAATGACAATGGTATAAGACAACACGTATCCATGATTTTTTTTTTATAAAAAGGAAGTAGAATCTAATTCCCTTCCATGTTTTTTTTTTCTCCCCCAACTCCTACTGTTTGGTCACACAAGAACAATTTGGGCACTGGAGTAGAACAATACACGGTGATTGGCACACTCTGAAAAAGGGCAGAGTTCATCTACAAATTCAGTTTGACAAACTCTTTATTAATCCTTTTCTTCACTCAAATTTAATCAAGAATACCATGCTGTAGCTATTTTCTCTATATATGAATACCTGAAACATCAGGGAATAAGCCAGTATATAATAAGCTGCTAATTATGTACTAGAGACAATTAGTAAAATTACACATTGGCTATAGAAGTTAAAGGACATGTGAAAAGAAGTTAATCCCCTAAATGATATAAAACTTTATAGTTTTTAATGCACTTTTTACACAGAATCTAATCTAATCTTTAAAAATAACTCAATAAGTTAGTCATAAAAAGTATTTTTATTTTCACTTTGTAAGGGAAGCCAAACAAGATAATTAAGGTCATGCCACAGTAAATGAGGCAGTTTTCATAAAAGAGGTAGGCCTTCAGTTTGGCCTACCCTCATTCCTACCTCACCTCACTCAAACATCTTCTCCAACTATTTCTTCCTTCACCTTTGTCTCCCATGAAGAAGTAGCCATTCTCCTTAGCAAGGCAAGCCAACCTCTTCATATAGACCCTTGATACCACCCCCTTCTATTTTTTCCAGTGGATTGCCCCATCTATCATCCTTAATGTCTCTCTAATTGTCAATACCTCCCTATCTAATGGTACCTTACCTACTGACTGAAAGAATGACCATTTCTTCCCAATCTTAAATCAAAAGAAAACAAAATAAAAACAACCTTACTTGATCTTACTATCCTTACTAGCTACTATTCTGTCTCTCCTCTCCTTTTCACCTAGATTCCTTGAGAAAGCTATTTACATACAATGCCTCTACTTCTGTATTTGCTTCTAAAACTTCTGCAATATGGCTTCCAACCTCATCATTCAACTGAAATTGCCTTATATAAATTTACCAATGATCTCTAAACTACCTAATGTTTTAAAGTCTAATGACCTATTCTTATGTTTAAAATTGTTGATATCTTTCTTTACCTCTTTGTTTATCTGTCATTTCAGTTATGCCTAACTCTTCATGACCCCATTTGGGCTTTTCTTGGCAGAGATACTGGAGTAGTTTGCCATTTCCTTCTCCAGCTCATTTTACAGATAAGGAAACTGAGACAAACAAGGTTAAGTTACTTCCCAGGGGTCACACAGCTAGTAAGTGTATGAGACTAGATTTGAACTCAGGAAGATGAGTCTTCCTGACTCCAGGTACAACAGTCTATCCACTGTGCCACCTAGCTCACTGATAAGATGCCCAATAGTCATATCAAACTCAACATTTTCAAAACAAAACTGATTTTCTTTCCCCACAACTCCTCATTTCCCAACTTTCTTGTTACTGTGTAGGAACCACCATTCTTCCAGATGCTCAGGCCTGCAATCGTGGTGTCATTGATGTCTTTTTAATAACACTTACCCTACATGTCCCATATATTATAAAGCATTGTTTTTCTAACTTCACATCATCTGTCTTATTGGTCATCTCTCCAATAATATATCTACCACTTCCTCATCACCTCACTCCTGAATTATTATATAACATTCTGGTTGGTTTCCCTGCCTCAAGTGTCTCGCTACTCCATTCAACTGCCAAAGTGATTTTCCTAAAGTACAAGCCAACTTTGAGGCATGGTTCTAAGTGAGATCATGTAAAATCTCACTTATGACAGCCAGAGGATTCAAGCATAGAGCTCAAGGTTCTATGGAGGTAGAAGGAAGATGAAGATTATGGCTACACTTTAGGCAGCATGGTAAGGAGATGGCTGCAAAGCAATATTTAGTATTTAGGGAGGAAAAGCACTAGAGATTGGGGAGATTAGAAAATCCTTAATTTTTAAAAGTTGCATTTTTTTTAAAAGTAAGTAATTTTACAAAGCAGAAGGGAAGAGGGAGTGTATTCTAGGCATCTGTTATGGCTATTCTAAAGGCACAGAGGTGAAAAGCCTTGTATGAGGAACAGACAGAAGGCTAGTTTGACTAAAGACTGTGGGAAAGGAAGAAATGTATGATACAAGAATTAATGATTGGACCCAGATCGTAAAGAGTTTTACAAACCAAACATAGAAGATTATATTTTATTCCTGAGGCAAGAAGGAGTCATTGAGATCTATTGAGTTTGAGAGTGACATGTTCAGTTCTGTGCTTGAGGAAAATTACTATAGTAATTATGTGGAGGTAAGAGAAAAGAAAGGGAGATTAATTAGTTCTAAAAGTCCAGGTAAGAAATGTTGATATCTTGAATGAGCATAGTGGCTGCATTAGTGGAGAATTGTGTCAGATTTAAGAGATGTTGGAAATAGCAACTGGAACATTTAGCAACCCATTGGATATGTGTTGTGAGGCAAAATTAGAGAATTGTGAGTGAGAGGAGCTGAGGATAATAAGGTGACAAACATGAGATGCTGGTACACAGTAGGGGCTTAGTAAATGTTTACTGATTGATTGAAGGAATAGTGATGCACTAAAGAGACATAGTAAATTTCAATAGAGGATAGAGTTTGGAGGGGAGACAGTGAGTTTAACTTTGGACGTATTGAGTTTGATGTCTCTGGGACATCTAGTTTGAAATGTCCAATAGATGATTGGTGATGTGGGCCTGGAGCTCAGGAGAGACACTGGAATTATATATGGATCTGCAAGTCATCCATAGAGGGATAATAATTAAACCTATGAAATGTAATGAGGTCCTTCAAGAAAGAAAGAGATATATATATATAGAGAGAGAGAAAATGGGGTCTAGCACAGATCTTAAAGTATACTTATAGTCAGGGAATGTGACACAGATGATGGGCCAAAAAGAAAGATGGAGGAATGGTCAGACAGGCAGGAGAAGAACCAAGAAAGAGTACTATAACATATAACTATAGATAGGACCTTAAATTGAGAGCTGAATGGGACCTTAGTGGCCATGGAGTCCCACTCCCTCATTTTGTAGATGAGGAAACTGAGGCACAAGGAGGTTAAGTGACTTGCCTGTGGTCACGCAGCTGGTAATATCTGAAGCAGCATTGAAACCCACTTCTTTCTGAGTCCATGTCCAGGGACCAATACATTATACTATTCTAAGTAGTGAAAATCCAAAGAAGAAAGACTTTCTAGGGTGAAAGCATGGTCAATAGTGTCAAATGCATTAAACAGGTCAAGAAGGATGAAGGCTGACCAAAGATCATCAGATTCAACAATTATCTCTCAGAATATTCAGCTATTCCTCTTCTCCACTGAATTCCTCCCTAACATCAAAAAATACCTACCTTTCAACCTACATATCAACCTTCTTAGGCATCCAATTCTGTCCCTCAGTTCATCCTCTGCTGGCTCAAGAAGAAAATGCCTCAGGAATGGAACACAATGTGAAAATTCACAGGCAAAAAGGAGCCAAATGTCACCTGATGTCACTTAAGCAGCTTCAAAACAAATTTCCCTGAATGAACACAGAGGGTACAGTACTAGCATTCTGTGAGCCAGAGAATGAGGCAGGTTTGATCTATGGTGTCTGCTATACAGGCTGAACCAAAAGGCCTATTTTTGCCATGAGGAGGTTGCAGAGTTAGTTTCTTCAACAAAGCACATGGTGACTTCCAAAGGGGAACAAGTGCGTATTACAAGGATTTGTGAAAGCAGAGTGGAGTGGAATGTGATAAAGTAATCAATGTTCCTGGAGTCCCATCTGGGGCAGTTAGAAGAACTGACTAGCTTTGGAAAAGGGCCCACACACATCTTGATAGGTACCAGGCTTTCTTGGTATTACGCATGGCATATGGCCTGGAGACCCCATTATTTGCAGTTTCTGGTGGAGTCTGTTTCCAACAGAAAGGTATAGGCATCTACTACTTAGGTAAAGGTAGTTCCATGGAAGTAAGGAGTACCTAGACTTAGCACACATTGAGCCAGAATATTTTAGTGGGCCCCCAATAAATGGTTTCCAACGTGAAATTTGCTACAGCTTTAATAGTCATGAACTTCAACAGGACCCTACAGTGAGATATACTGTCACAAAGATACTGCTGAAAAGGAAAGCCAATACCTTAGCTATGAATCCATTTTCCTTTGCCAGATTCTACCTGGGGTAACTGGTCCTTTACGGTAATAACATCTAAACCTATCTATCTGTCCCATTCTATGTGAAAGGGATAAAACTACCAAGAGCAACATTCTCAACGACATTATGGGAAAAGTCTTTTCCAGCTGCATAATTACCCAATTTGGCTAGTGTTTGAATAGTATAATCCATGTCCAAGAAGAAAACAGACAAGTAGGGCTAGATTGCTTTCAGATCATTGTCAGAAGGTGTGCAGAACAGGAAACCAAATTGGACAAAGTACATCAATGGAACTGGAGGACATTGTCCAATGCCACCTCTTCAACTGGAACCTTTCCAAAACAACTCTGAGCCCCTTAACATTCAAGGTCATGGCCCCCTGGAACTATCTGAGCCCAAGACTATTGATTTATCTGTCTGCCCTTTTCATGGACTAATAAACCTATTTAATACACACACACACACACACACACACACACACACACACACAAACCTCACTAAAGTAGGAAAAAAGTTTTGTAAGGAAAGACATTGAAATCAGTGTCAGGGTTTTTGAAACATGGAAATGGGACATTTTTGAGTAATAATGATAATAATTTGTAACCATATATCTAAGGCTGAGGTGAAGTGGAGAAGTTAAGGAGTAGGTCATGTTATTTCAAGAGACTGAGGATCTGGGAGGTTAGGGTCTTTGGGAGAGCATTAACATGAATACACAAGTCCCCTACAGAAATTGGCAGGGCAGAAATTAGAGAGAAAAGACAGTGAGTCAGAGGTTGAAATACTTGCAGAAGTTGATTAATAAATTATTTTGATTGTATTATATGTATGAGGAGACAGTGTAGGACAATGGAAAAATGCTGTTTCTAGAGTTCTAAAACCTGAATTCAGCTCACCTTTGGGCCTCAGTTTCTTCTTCTGTAAAATAATAATTTTATAATAGATGACCCCTAAAGTCCTTTCCAATTCTAGACTTAGGCTCTACTGAGCCTAAGTGTGTGTTTTAGCCTTAGATTTACTATATGAGAGAGGTTTCATGTGATGAGTAAACAAGAGAGGTTTGGATAAGTAAGATGAGACCAAATTATTGAGTGCCTTGAATGCCAGATTCATACACATCCACTGCATAATATAAATGCATATTTGTGTGTATTTACACATACACACATATGGAAATATATGTACATTAACATACATATATAAACATAGATATTTAATTCTTTGAGCAATAGGAAGCATGATGAATGTAATAATCCGGGAAGAATAGTCTTGTAGAGCATGCAAACTAACCTTCTGAGCAGAAGAAATATGGCATGGAATGAGGAGAAACTAGAGTTGGGAAGTTCAATTAGGAAGATATTTTAATGAAATGTAAGAACAAGGTGATGAAGTCCTAGTTAGTCCACGAGCATTTACTAGTATGTGCCAGGCACTGGGCTAAGCATTGGGAATGCAAAGAAAGGTAAAAATGTGGTCCTCCCTCTCAAGGAGCTCACATTCCAATAAAGGAGACCATATACAAATGATTACAATATATGCAGCATAGCTGTGTAGGTAATCTCAGAGGAAAGGCATTAGCATTGAAAAGGAGATGATTGGAGAAAGGATCAAAAAAGGCATCCTGCAGAAGGTGGAGTTTGAACTGATTCCTGAAGGATTTCCTAAAGTAGTGTAGAGTCAGTAAGAAAAAAAAAAGAATAAATCTGTTTGTGTCATTATCATTTTATACTCGTTGATGTCATGGTCCTCTTCCAGGATGAAGGACAAGCAGCAGCACCAAGCAAGCAAAAGCAAGTATAGCATGAGATCTCATAAAACCATATTATACTAAGATCTGTAGATGGAAATATAAGGAAGACATAGATATAAAATGGAATAGCATTTCTATGCTTTATCAACAACTTTGAGCTCTATAAAAATCAGTACCTTAAGTGTTATATGATAACATGGAAATGGAATTTTTTTTTGAAAAGGAAGATGAGGACTACTGCTAGACCTGAAAACACACACATACACACACACACTCTCTCTCTCATTCACTCACAGAAAGGAAGTTCATAATTTAAAAGGACTTTGTCAAAAGTTTTGAAGGGTTTTCTTTTTCAAAAAGAGAAGATTCCAATACAATGAAGATCATGGAAAGTATTATTACGATAAAGTGACAACAGGGAAGACATCAGTAGCTACCAACTCATGTGCTTTCTGTTGTATGTCAATAAAATCTTTATGAAACTGATCTAAACTAGAATTAAGTGCCTTTGATGAGAATTTGATAAGAGAAGAGCAAGCAGATGATTGTCTACAAATCACATCTCCATGGCTGTACAAAGGAAAGTACAAAGAATCACACTTGCTCAAAACATTTTGAGTAGGTCATTTTATAGTGGTAGGCTCCTAATTTGCTCTCTTGGGCAGTTTCCTACTCTGTAAAATAAGACAGTTGTCCTGTTTTTATTTTTTATTGCCTACAGAAATTCATTTGATTCAGTTGAGCAAAATTTAGCCAAAAGTCTCTCCTCTAACAAGATGCATATACTAATATCATAGACTATTCCTTGATTGGATAACTTTATTCAATTAAAATAATCAATATCAAGCAAGGTATAAAACAGGGATAAATATGTCCACTGAAGGTATTTGCCACTGATGGAGGATGTCCCACATGAAGTGCAGTTGGTAAAAAAGAGTCTTTCTTCCATGTAACATTGGAGCTGCTTCAATGCGATTGATAGATACTCAAAGGAGATTGATTCAGTAATCCTCATAGGAACATGTAAGTGAATGAAAAGGTCATATTATCCACATTTTCACATGAACTAGATAGAATGAGTAGTCCTTTGGGTTAGTCCATCAGTACATGTATCTTAGCAGGCTAGAACTATGGGCTGAACCCAGAATTAAATAGGAAGAAGGAATTGGTCTATATGATGTCTAAGAAATTGTGCATTAGTTTTGATGATCCTTAATTGTTCCTTGCCACCCAGGTCCAATTCCTAGGAATACAAAGATGAATGTGGGCTTTATCCCAATCCTAGCATTCATGGACTTCTTTCTGTGGCAATTTATCTTCCCTCTCTTTTCTCAGAATTATAAAATTTACAATTACAATTTAGATTTGTAAAGATTTTTCAAGGGCTGTCTAACCCATATGCCAAAAGGAATTCTCACAACATACTTGACGAAGAGTCACCCAGCTTGTGCCTGATGGCATGTCCCATGGCACACTATTCCACTTATGTGTAAGTGTAATTTTTCAGAGAGTTTACTTCTGACAAAAATTCAAAATTTACTTTTTTTAAACTTCTATACATTGCTTCTGGCTCTATACTCTGGGGCCAAATGGAACAAGTTGAATGTTCTTCCACAGGACAACTTTTCAAATACTAAAGCAGCAATAACATATCCCAACTCCTTCTTATCTCCTGAAACTCCCTCTCCCCACCCCAGCTTCTCACCTTTTGCTCTGAAAATACTAATGAAATCAATACAACCAGCTCTGATTTAATGAAACATATAAGTTACTAAAAATCACTGGCTATACAAAATCAGCCAATAAAAATGACAGGGCTTTTTGGGAAAATGGGGTTATGGCACAACACTCAAATACTTTGTCAGTGGTTCTGTTCCTGGCTGATTCATTCCTCCTTAGGCAACCTGTTAGCACTCCACTCCTCATGCCTCCCCATATTGGTGCTAGGGGTATGAACACCTAATTGGCTTTAGCATCCTCATAACTCAGAACTCCCAAGCTCAAGTGATCAAGTGATTCACCAGCCTCAGTGTTTCCAGTCGCAGGGGTTACAGGCATGTGCTGATATACCTTGTTCATTAGTGTTTTGGGAGCAGGATCTGTTTTGTATTTTTATTTGTATTTCCAGAACCTAACATAGTGCTTTTTTTATACCCCCCTCCCCATGTCAGAATAAAATTAGAGAAGGCAGTTTTACAGAAAGAAAAGTATAAAAATTTGTAGTCACTGTAATGCTCTTGATCAGCAAAACAAAAACAAACAATAAAAATATCATTTCTTCTTTACTCCACCAATTAGTTTTGTGTTTTGTTAACTTTCAGATTTCTGGTCCTTTCAGTAAACACCTTGATTTGGTTTCATATGACTTAAATTTACATACACTCATTCTCCTAGCAACTATCACACACAAATACATACACACACAAAAAAACTGTATGCATATACATGCACACAAATTATTTTCTAGTTGAAAAACCCTCCTGAAAGAGTGTATGACAAAAGTGACTTTTTTTAAAAAATAGTGAATAACTCTTTTTAAGGGAGAAGAGGGCAGAGTTTTCCTGTAAAATGTAAATAGAACTTACAAAGATTTTAAACCAGAGTTAATGTTGTTTTATAATGCTGAGATATATTTGCAACGTAGAAGCCATAGATAATGTGAAAAGTTAGATAGTAAGGAATGAAAAAGAGGGAAGTATCAATGATGATGACAAATCTCTAAGTCTCAAAGACTGAGAAAAAACTATTAGCAATGACAAAAATAGGAAATTTGGGGAAAGTGATTATTATTTTATGAAGAAAGGCATCAATTGCTTTAGATATGCTGGGTTTGACATGTCAAAAATCCACTCAAATGTAGACATCCTGGAGTTAGTTGAAATTAAGGGCTTTAAAATGAGTTAAGAAGCCAATGATGGCTTAGGAGTCATTAGAATAGAAATGATAGCTGATACATATGATGGCTATTTTCATATTCTATGTACTCTTCATATTTCCCATTTCATTCACTGATGTTTAATTTACAATGATATTGTGTATGCCCATTGTTTTTCATCATTATATTTTAAAATTAAGAACAAAGATGGCAACTAATTAAAGCTGTAAATCTAAAAAGGCACCAGACAAGATAGTGTGGGAGGAAATAGCCCATCTCTCCTCACAATCATACCAATAATCATCTAGGAAGAAATACAGATCAAGCAGTGATTGAAATCTGAAAGGAAAACTATAGTGAGTCATGTGCCCATCTCAAGATCAAAGATTTGACTACAGGAAAATGACCAAGAAGGAAGTGACCAGAGTTGGACTGAGATCATAGATTCAGCACCCAGAAGTCTGAATCAGGTAGAATAACCAGGACCCCCACAGATGATCACAGACTCGACCCATGCATACAATGTTTGCGGGGAAGGAACATGTCTTAGGGAAAGGGGATGATCTCAGAAGAAACACCTAATGCAGATCAAAGACTCAGTCCCTCACCTAAGACAGAAGTACCAGGGTCTCCCACAAAATCCAGGATGGCAGATAGACCCCCCAAATTCCCTGCTAGGCCAGCAACAGTATGTTGGCCAGAGCAAATTGTGAAATCAACATCTGGCACAGAACAGTTATAGGAAAGCATCTCATCTGTAATAGCTTGACTACTCAGTCATGGGCCAAAAACAAGGCTAGGCCAGCAGCACAGTTGCTCTGAATCTGTTGAACTTTTCTGCTAAATGTCAGGGGTTGGGGTTAATTATTCTCTACTGGAATAACACCCAAGAGCAAGTCTGTGCAATGTTAAGCAAGGTGGGACTTTTTTTTTTTTTTTTACTATTTTCTCCTTGAGAATGGTAATCAAGTGCCTTTAAGTCTTACTAGGTGCAAAGCCCCAGGCCCATACCCTTTTGCTGATTAGGTATGAATGACATTTTCAGGCCCTAAGAAGGGCATATAAACTCAGCATTTTGTTTGGGGCTCTCACTCGCTGGAAGAGTGTCCCTTGATTTGCCTAGACAAGACTCTGGGCAGCTGTTGTTAAGAGCCTCCTGGCCTAAAAACCCAGATGTTGGTGCTTCTCTGGTAACTATGTATATTGTGAGTTGGTTAGACAGAAATGTTGATCTGTTTATATTGTCTCTGTTTGTAATTTCTGT
Source organism: Trichosurus vulpecula (assembly GCF_011100635.1). Lineage (NCBI taxonomy): Eukaryota > Metazoa > Chordata > Mammalia > Diprotodontia > Phalangeridae > Trichosurus > Trichosurus vulpecula. Next base: position 91,947,206 of record NC_050576.1, on the reverse strand, counting down.
TTGTATTTGCTCTAAAGTTCAGGGTGCTGGTTTTTCTCCCTGGACTAAGTGAATGATACATGGATGTTTGATTAAAGTGAGATTGTTAAGCCCTTAAAGTTGCTTTCCTTAGAAAAGCAGATCAAAGAACATGTGTGGGCAGCTCTTGTTGCTGGTCTTGTTGCATCTTACACCTCTACAGCAGCTTCTAGCAACATTGTGGTTGCAGTCTGTAACTCTGTTGCATAGACCAAAACCAGGACCTGGAGTCTAGAAAGCGTAGGAAGTCAGTGAAAAGATCAAACCCTTGCTCAGATTGCATAGAGACCAATTAAAAGTAATAATTCCATGGCTCAAGATAGTACTACACTACTGACTATGATATTCCAAAAGGCAAAAGATATAACCTTACAAACAAGGAAAATTTTCATTCCTATTTGCTTGCCTGTTATTTCTCCCATTAGAGTGTGAGCTCCTTGAAGGCAGGGAATGTTTTGGCCTTCCTTTGTATCTACTTTACAGTCACTGCTGACTGACCTAGCAAAACTAAATTGAATCCTACAGAGGAAAAATGAATCCTTAATGAAATAGAGGCCTTGTAAGCATTCCAGATGAAAAGGCTAGAAATGAATAGAGACCTTGAAGTATAAACATGAGAGTAAAGAGAAATATAAAAAGGTAAAATATAAGTGTACAATCAGAAAAGACTTTATAAAGATGATGTGTTTACATTCAGGGGAAGGGGATAGTGTTGAAAATGATAGTAGCCTACCTTAAGAATCATAATTGTAATTAGATGTTGGAGAGCAAAACAATTAAGACAGAAGGCCTAGGAGTAATTTTTTTTAAATAGTCTTCAAATCAGAAAGGATTAGGAGAAGGAAGGATATACCAGGGAAGAAAAATACAGGAACAGGGGGAATGTATTATCTCTTATAATACAAGGGTACAAGTAGAAGCCAATACTAATGAAGGAGTCAGGGTTCAGGTGTCACTTGAACCTCACTTTCACCACATCAAGTCAAAGGAGGGTCGAACACACACATATAAACATACTTTAAATCTGAAAGGAGAGTAGAACACACCCTCAAACATTTACAGATACATACATAAAGAGTTTGGTATAGAAATCCATTCAGTTGAATAGGGAAAGTGGGTAAAGAGAAAGGTTGGATTAAGACAGAATGTAATTTTAGGGAGGCATTAGTTGTAAATAAATCCTTAGCTCATAGTGGGAGATTGTGAAATGGAGTTTAAAAGGAGAGAAAGAAAGGGCAAGAACCTGTAATTAAGCTCTGGGTAAGGGGAAATGGGCAGGGGAGTGAAAGCTGTTTGCATCAGTCATAGTGCATGGGTACTGGCCAAATTTCTGTTTCACGTTCCTCTTCTTTGTAAAGATGGGGTAGGGAAATGGCAAAGAAAGGGAAAAAAAATATAAGAGAATAGGATGGAAGGAAATACACAACTAACAATAACAGTAAAGGTGAACAATAGAGAATTTCATTGAACATAATGACCACAATGAGACAACATAACCAACATTTTTTGGAATGCAGCCAAAGCAGTCCTTGGGGTTGGAGGGGAAGTAAATAGATAGACAGATAGATATGGATATTGATATAGATATATTGTGTGTATGCAGATACCTATAACCTTTTATAAACAAAAAAAGTAACATATCAATGAATTGCAAATACAACTAGAAACATAGAAAAATAACAAATCAAAAACCCCAATTAAACACCAAACAGAAAGCCTCAAAATCAAAGAAGATATTAATAAAATTAGAGATAAAAACTAAGTAAACAACCTTAGTAACTGTTCATTTTAGGAAAAATAATAAATTACATAAATATAAAGGTAAATTTGATTTTTTTAATTTGATTATTTTAAAGTTCAAACTCTATGAAAACTGGTACAGTGCCACGTAGGCTCTAAGTTGTAACATTCTGATGATGTTGGTAATAACTATACTAATATTTATAATAAACATTTATATATCAATATAACACTTGCAAAGTCATATACATAAAATCTCATTTATCTTGTCCCATTTAAGAAAACTAAAGTTGGGAACAGTTAAATGAGTTGCTCAGCATCATACCACTAATAAACACCTGAGTTAAGATTTGAATTCAGGTTTTCTTGAAACCAATATTTTCCTAATTCCAAATCTTGAACACTATTCATGATTCTGTGATTATGATAGTGATGATGAAAGTAACTAATTTTGGTTATAGCGACAGTAAAATCATGTTTATACAGGACCTAAGAAAATGTGTCATAGAGACAGAAATATGAGTTCAGAGGAGGGGGAGTTGTTTCTCAACATCCATTAAAAATTAAAATATATGGGAAGGAGTGGGGAAAAATAAAAAGAAGCATTTAGTGATAGATGATATATGAAGGCAGGGATGAAACCAGAGCTAGAAGTGAAATCTGTGCAAACAGATGTCTCAAGGACTGAATTCAAAGTACCTTTACAAATTACATCATGAAAGTTAGGAAGAACACATCTGCTGAAATGTGGCACCAGGAGACCACATGTTATCTATGTCCAAGTTTGTGTCATATTAACAGATATTCATAGATGATTTGTCTCAAAATCAGAATGGTCCTATTCTGAAATATCGCTGCAATTGCTATCAAAATAACTATATATCTTCTAATAGTGTCTCTTTGGGGCTTTTGTATCCACTGGTTATGTACTGATTAATTTGTGTGTGTATATGTAAGTTAATTTTCAAGCAGATGTTTAATTTTTATTCATATCTTTAACCTTAATTTGATCTTGCCTTATATTTTAACTTCTTTCAAAGCAATCTGCATATTACAAGTTAGGGCTTTTTAGAAACATTGTAACTTAAAACTTTTCTTTTAGTCCTTGCTGAGGTCACTATTCTTCTTCCCATGAAAGTTTTACACCTACTCACCAATATGGAGGAACTGGATCTCCTAGTTTTGTCATTGGGAAAGGGAGACACCTTCCCTTTTATCACATACAAGTTAAATAACTAAACCTAAAAGTATTAGTGGAATAATTAAGATGTAAAAAGTATCATGATGGGGAGACAAATTAGGTGATTGGAAAAGATTATTTCTAAGGTTTCCTTCAGCCTTAAAGTGCTATACATAAGAACATATGTATGTGTATTTCTTACAGTAAATTTTCATTCTTCCCGGGAATGTAAGAAATGGATAAGAAAGTAGACTCCAATAGTTTACTACATATCAAGGTGGTGGGGGGAATCACCTTAAAATACATGCACACATAGAAAACAAAAGACTAGAAAGAAATTTACAACACTTTAGGTGATGATTACAAAAAAAGCAAGAGTCATGATAATGACAATAATAAAATTAAAATAAGGGAATAGTAAGATGTCATAATCTCAAGAAAGGTAAACAGGGAAGCTACATTCTATTTAAAAGTGTCATAGACAATGAATCAATATCTTTAGTAAATATATGTGCATATGTTAATAGGGTATCTATATTTATGTACCAAATAAAGCTTCCAGATTTCTAATGTTAATGCAGGCATAATTGCAAGGGACATTTATATTTACAAATAATTGTACTCATGCAGAACTGTATAACCATTAGAGAAAGTTAAAGAAAGAATATATACAATTGAATTGATGTTAGAAAATTCTAACTGAAAGATCTTTTGTGATTTATGAATATGAATATTAAAGAAGTAATATATTTCTCAGTATCATATTACACCTTCATAAAAATTAATCATATGCTAGGGCATAAAATAAATATTTAAAAGGAATAAATAATAAACACTCACTTTGTTGGCCACTGCACAATAAAAATAATCAATAAAGAATAAGGCCTAAATGAAGACTATGTAATGAAATCCTAAATGATAAATTGGCCAAAGAAAAAAATAATAGAAAAATAGTAATTATATTAAAGAGAAATATAACAAAGAAGCATTATATTAACATTTATGAGATATGGCTAAAACAGACCTTAAGGGAAATCCATATCCTAACAAATGTGTTTTAAAAGAGAAAAAGTAGAGATTAATCAATCATTCAATGAAATATCTAGAGAATCACTGTTAAACTGTATAAGCACAAAAGAAGAAATTTTGAAAAACAGAAGAAAAATAGATAAAACTGAAAATGTACTAGATTGAACTGATGAACAAAAACAAGAATAGATTGCTTTAAACAAATAACAAGATCAATAAGCCATTAACTAGGGTTGTCTAAAAAAAAGAGTAAATTAACTTAATGTTCCTTGCATTCATTGCTGACCCATGTTCATTGCTAACTCTAGGGTTCCTGACATTTCTTACAAGATCACATTATAAGAACTAAAGATTTTAAATACTCTTAAGATGACTCTGTGAGGAGTATAGGAATATAGGAGGAAATTTCAGTGATATGAAAACAGAATGCTAATACAATGCATTTTTAAAAAACACTTAGAGATTCTAAAAGGTAGAGGTGGGAAAGGAATGCATTGCAGATGTAGAATGATGATAGTAATGATAATTATGATAGTAACAGTGACAGTAGTGATGATAATAATAACAATGATGATGGCAACAAATAGATGCCGTTTTGGGGCAGGGTCTTACAAAAGTGAAATATTATTAATAGAGACAATCCATAAACAAATAAACCTATTTATAAATATCTATTATTTAAAGAATCAATGTGATTGTAAGTGTCCTACCCTAGAAGTCAGAAGACCTAGATATAATCTCAGCTCTTTTATTTATCCTGCACCTTTGTACAAGGAAGTCATTTAATATCTCTAAGTTTTATTTTCCCCATTTATATAATGGGGATAATAAAGTTTGCACTGACTACTTGATAGGTTATGAAACTCTCAACTGGGTTAATGTTTATGAAATCAATTTGTAACAGTAATGTGCTACTATTAAATCACAAAAATGCATTTAAGATCCTAAAAAAAACATTTTTACAACAATATCTCATGATTTTGCCCTGTGTGTCAGGGCAGCATTGCAGAGCTTAAAATATAATAGCACATTTTTTTCATTCTCTTCAGTTTTTTAATCATTGATTTATGATATAATGGAATAAATTGTCTACTATTAAAGGTTCATATCATCACTTCCCTGGTAAAGTATTTGTTAAAGTGACATTCTTATTGGTCCTGATTTTCCCCAAAATATTCCACATATACACTTCACTCAGATGATTCCAGTCAGGAAAATAGGCAGGTTTTCAATCAGGATTGTTAATAGAATGTCTCCCACTGATGAATAAATTACTGGAGAAGACAAAAAATAATTAAACTCCCCACTGTGTGTAGAATTTGCTTATATAAGAATGACTTCAAATCATTGCACACTCAAGGATTTTATACTGAAATCAAAGGATAACCAAGGCATAGAACATTTTTTCCCTAATGAGGTCCTAAAAAAACATAAAATACACACATCTTCTACCACTGCAATAATTCTGAGCCAAAGTGAAAATAAATACATACGCTGAGAAAATCAAAAGATCATTTAATCTAACCACCTGAGTCCAAAAAAGACTAAATATTTAGTAATAAAGAGAGGAAGATGCTGTTATTTATTTTATTCTTGAAGATCAAGAAGCATAAAGATCAAAATATTAGCTGATGGGTTGGAGGAGAGCAGCTAGTTGGCACAATGGATGCAGTATTGGACCTGTTGTCAGGAAGACCTGAGGTCAAATCCAGCCTTAGAAACTTACTTGCTATGTGACCCTGGGCAAGCTACCTAACCTTGTTTGCCTCAGTCTCCTCATGAGTAAAATGAGTTGGAGAAGGAAATGGCAAATCACTGCATTATACTTGCCAAGGAAATCCCAAACGGGGAAGCCCTCAGGGTCCTAAGGGGAGTTGCTAAGACCACAGCCAAGAGTATGTGCCTAAGTTCTGGTTGCTCAGATGATATTTGATGACATCCAAAGACTGTATAAAAAGAGAGAACAGAGATATTGGCTTGGAGGCTCTCGCTACTAGAGGAGTGTTGGCATGGGACTCTGGGTAGCCGCTTTAAGAGCCTCCCGGCTCACCCAGATGTTGATGGTTTCTTGGTAACTATGAGTTGTATTTGGACTGTTTATAATGTATGTTTGTAATTTGTTTGTACTTGCTCTGAAGTCCAGGGTGCTGGCTTTTTATGTTGGATTGAAGTAAGCTTGTTAACCCCCTAACATTACTTTCCTTAGTAAAGCAGATCAAAAGAACCTGTGCTGGCAGTGTTCTTATGGTTGGGCTTGTGTTGGTCTTTCACCCCCACAGCAGCTACTAGCCAAATTGTTGCAACAATTGGACTAGGCAATTTCCACTTCTAAAATTCTATAACGCCAAATCACTTTTACTTACCATACATTGGTTGCTTCATCTTGTAAAATAAGAAAACACTATGACACAGGTATTTTGAATGTCTACATATCTTTACAAGCAGAGGAAATATTTTTAAAAGATAAATTTTATGTTTGAAAAACTTATATTAAAAACTAACAACCCCCCAACACACACACAAAAAAAATAGCCTAATGAAATTTTAAGATGGTATTTACTAGGGTTAAATCTTTGAATCCTTTTAGAAGAATTGATGAGATAATTGATAAAAATGGATACAATTCTAAGAAACTTAAAACTGTTATACCAGTAAATACAATGAGCTAAAACATCTTAGTATAGTTGTAAACTGCCAAATTTCAAAACTTCACTAAGAGCTTCAGGACATCCTACAAATGAATACTTTGAAGAGTTTTGTTTTGTTTTGTTTTCCCCAGCCACAACTAAGTACTTTACAATTATAGACATCGCATACTGACTTTTGTTTTTACACTTCTGATCCCTCAGCCCCTGACTCTATCATATCAAACCATTCCTTGGGACAGGGTTTAACAACTTATACAACATTGTTTCTGAGCAATCATTCCCCAATCTGCTGGAAGGAGGGAGAAAGGTTTCATTACATATTCTTCAGGATCATCACAGATTTTTCAATTATTCTGTTTAGCTTCTTGTTAGCTGTTTTTCTCATTTACATCCTTATAGTTAGAGTGTATATTATTATTTTGATTCTGCTTATTTTACTATGCATCCGTTCGTACAAATTTTCCCAATTTTTCTCTGAATTATTCATATTCATAAGTTTACTGCACAATAAGATTCCATTACTTACATATAAAACAAAGAGGATTTTTGTTTCTTTTAGACATTCCCAAAATTAACAGGCATTCATTTTTTTTTTTTTGCAATCTGCTCCTACCAGAAAAATGTCATTATGGATATGTATGTATGCATACACATATACACATATGTACATATGTGCATATATACATGTATAAACATTTATGTGGGTATATTTGTATAAGTATGTGCATGCTGATGCATGTGGATATATGTATAAAGATATGGATATGTATATGTATATATTGGACCTTTGTTTCTGATTCTTATGTCCTTATGTTATCTACTAGGGAGTGGAATCCCTGGGTCAAAGAGTATGATTAGATCACTTCTTTTTCCTATAATTCCAAATTGATATCTAGAATGGTTGATTCAATTCAAAATTTTAACAACTTTGTATAAATGTTTCTGTCCTCTCATTGCCCCTCCAAAATAATAATAATTATAATAACATATAACATTTTAAAATATTTTTGGACTTTGAAAAATGTTTTACGTATTATTTCATTTGATCCTTGTGGCCATTTTCTTTTCCACATCTTTTGTTGCCAGTTTCTGTTATCATTGCCAATTTCTAAGATGTGAAATTAAAACCTCAGAGTCATTTTAATTTGCACTTATCTCTCTAATAATGATTCAGAACATGTTTCAAAGGGATATTTTGGATTTCTAGTTCTTCTCATACGAACTTTATTGACATCATTTAACCACTTGTCTATTAGGGTTACATGTTTGTATTAATTCCATTTACAACTTTAAAATCAGACTTTGACCAGTGGCATATGGTACATTTTTAAAACCATTTGATAGTTTTACTTCTTATTCTATCTTTACTGCTTGTGTCCATGCAAAAACTTTTTTAACAACAACAACAATAATAATAGTTAATATTTGTATAGCTCTTACTATGTGCTAGCACTATGCTGTTTTGTAATTATTATCTCATTTGATCCTCACAACAACCCTGAGAGGTAGGTGCTATTTTTATGCCCATTTTAGAGATGAGGAAACTGAAGCAAAAAGAGGTTAACTGACTTACCCAGGGTCATACAGCTAGTATGTATCTGAGGCTGGATGCCATGGCCAGGAAAAGACCCAAGGAGCTCCCCTCCAGGGGGCCCCCTTGGAGGAAGCCCTGTGACTTGGGCAGTGGGGAAACCTGCTTTCCATGCCACAAGGAGGGTCACTGGTCCAAGAAGTGCTCCTCACTACAAGTCCAACGCTCTATCCACTGCACCACCTAGTTCCCTTTTTTAAAAAATTTAAGGATTTTAAACTTTTTTGTAATTGAAAATTTATATTTTGTATTTTTTTTCCCCTTAGCCCTCCTGTTTCACTTTCTCCCCCAGCGCAGGCCATACCATAAGTGGGAAGGAGGTGGGGTGGAAGGCCCGTCGCCGCAGAGAAGTTGCTTCATTCTCACTAAATTCCTCCTTCATGCCTTCTTCCAACCACAGGTGGTTACAGAATCTATCCTAGTCACACGACCCCTCTTGTTCCCTCTATGAAAAATGTCCTTCCAAGTTTCCAACCATTTCTCCCCACTCTAAGAAGAGTTAGTAGCAAAAAACACAACCCTAGTTTTAAGAAGCTGTCCAAAATTGTCAAACACCAGATGAGAGTTTAAGACTTCTGTTTCATCTTCTCCCATCCTTGTACGATAACTTCTTTGTGATTCTAAAGAATTCCACTTCTGCCTGTGGGTCCAGACTCCATCTCCTTTACCTAGGATTTTCCCCCTCCACCATGATCTGTACTTATTCTCCCATGACCTCAAGAGAAAGGAAAAAAAAACTCATCCTCTTCTCCTTTAGAGTCCGAAGGAGTCTTTTATTTCTCCCACCACCATGCGCTGTCTGCTTTCTGTCCAATTGAAATTCCTCTGTTCTACCTCTGACACCACCAAAAAATTTATTTAACATCAGGAAATATTATTTTTCTACATTAAATATTATCACTCCTTCCTACTCTCTTCTTGATTTTGCCCATTATGTCTTCTGTTCCTTATATTATTTACCCCAATGAGTCTCTCTTTGTTTTCCCAGCACTTTCAGCAATGTCCAAGGTTTTGTGTGTTTCTTTGTCTTAAGTAAAATCTACATTTGCTTTATAGACTGACATATGACATTGGTGACTGTAGTAGCAATTAGATTTGAAGATCTTTCTCATCCATTAATAGGCCATGTGACCTGCTTACATCACAGGAAGCCCAAGTTACATTGAGGGAGGAGCTCCCTGACAGGAAAAAGAAGTTATGCCACAGGAAATACTGAGAGAGAGAAAGAGATGTAATGGCTGCTAATGGCCACCCTCATGATTGTTAGAACTGAACAGGCTGACTTAGCTGTACTGTAAGTTTGTTTTAGGGAGACCCCAGCAGTGGGTCTGAGAGGTTTTGGGATGGTGAGGTTCCAGGCTGTGATATGGTGTTTTAAGTTCCTTGCTGTTATGATAAAGTGGGCTGACAGGCTGTAGGAGCTGAACATTTGGTTATGGGATATGATTTTCTGGTGTCTGAATAAATGTTATATGTCTTTGACCTTCTTTATGGAGAGTCTCTCATACCCTGTGATACAAAACTACATAGGCATATTCATGATTATCACTGATGTTGTGTTTATTGCCTTACTGACACAGTGGCCTGCATAGAGATTAAAGACCAACAAAATCACAGATCTTTTTTGGATAAAGCTTTTGTCTGGCCACATTTGACTCATTAGTACTTATGATTAAATTACTATTATTATTAAATTACTATGATTAAAACTTCATTCCTAATATATATACTTAGATGTAGTTCAACAATCTAACCTGCTAAAATCTTTGTATCTGTCAGCCAGTGTACACATTAGTTCTCCTAGTTTTGTGTCATATGAAAATTTAATAAAGATTTAACTATGTCTTTATCCAAATCATTGATTAAAAGAAATTGTAAGGAGCCAAAGACAGAAAACATGTTCCTGGAGTCCTACACTATAGGTACATTTCCTAGCTGATGGTGAATAATTGGTGACAATTATTTGGATCCAAATCTGTTTCAATGTAACCCAAAATTTCATTGCCATGTAACTCACATCCCTTCAACTTTTCCAGAACAGCAGAAGAGATTTTTAAAAGCTTTAATCCTTCTGCTCTAGAAATTTAAAATGAGGTTACTCTGTTATGATATGTTCTAGATGAAGCTATGCTGGCTTTTTGCAATCACTTTTCCAATGTTCACTAACATTCCCATTAATAATGACTTCTAGCATTTTGCCAGCAATCAAAGGAAATCTCACTGCCTGAGAGCGTTGAGAGTCTATTCTTTTCTCTCTTATGAAAATTAGGACATTTGCCCTTTTCCAATCTTACAGCACCTCTCCTCTTCACAACAATCTTTCAAAGATCAGTGACAGCAACCCAGCAATTTCATCTCTGCCAGTGTGATTTATATGAGTCTTCCCAAGATTCTTTGAGTTCCACAAATCCATTGATCTTTATTTCAATACTTCAAGGAGATGTAATTTAATTGGTATGCATACTCCTTTCCCTGACACAAATCGCGATCCTTTAATAAACCAATAGATGATACTTTGGCTGTCTTTTGGAGGGGGGAATCATTCTCTTTCGGCCAACTTGGTGACAATGTTCTCTGAAATAGGTTGGCCCTCCAATGACCATGTTGTTGTTTTAAAATAATAAAGGGGGGTTGGACTTGTATGGAAACACTCACCCATCTTTTGAAAGACCTTTGTAATCTTTGATCAGTGATACATGGGTAAGACAATATTACTATTAATTTATTTCTTCCTGATCAGCATAACATATATCCATTTGTACTATAAAATGCTTTGAAATCTCAAGCAAACTGACTTATGAAAATATAAAGTCATTTCCTGCCACAGAAAAGTGAGGTAAGTTTTCAATCCTCAGCTACCCAAATATCACAGAACCAAAGACATAAAGTTAATTAATTGTGAGATTTGAGAATTGAACATACACAGACATGGAGACATATTATAGCTGCTGGAGCTAACTGTGCTTCAGATTAAGCTTATCTGTATTACCTTGATACTCTATCCCCAGAATACCAGCACAGGAAAGTGCCTTCACAACAAGTCCATATTCTTTTCCGGGTTGTGTGTATCCTATTGGTAGCTATGACATCTTATAATTCCACCAACAAAGGTAATATCATTTACATTCTGTGTCTTGATTCTTCTGCTCAGCCAAGCCTCAGAAATCAATTACAAAGCAGATGTGCGCATTGTATATGGCATCAATATCAAAATGATGTAATCTACCTTGTTGTTAATGACCAGAGAGAAATAGACTAATAAAATTCCTGCCAACTAATTAATTACATTCTTCAGGAATCAACCAAAATGCCTAAAAAGTACACGAATACTGAAATTCATTTTTCATGAAATAGAAAAGTTTAGAAATGGATTCCATACTACTTCCAGAGGAGCCTAGTCCATTTGGATTTTTAAAATTCCAAAGTAGGATAGCTCTTGATTTTATCACAGCCCAAAATGTTAAGGAAATCTTGAAGAAACTCAAGTATTATCTAGGACACCAAAAGATCTGTATGCACCTGGAGATGTAAGCTTAGTTCAGTGAATTACATATTCAACTGGAAATCAAGGCTTCTAAGCTTGCCTCTGCAACTGGTTTTCTCCATGAGCTCAGATTAACCATTCAACATCTTCCCATCTCATTTTCTATGTAAAGTAGCAGCAATGATAACTAATTGTCTTGTAACATTGGAGGGACTGCCTGGTGGGTTATTATTGTAAGATGCTTTATAAATATGATGTCTTTGAAAATTCTATAGAAGAGTGGTGAATACTTTTAAAAATCTTAAAAATTTGGAAATCGGCTTACAATCATACTAGAATAACCACAGCACTAATATTTTAAGTGAACTGGTGCTTAAGGAGACATATCTGAGCAAAAAAATTAACAGTGGGGATTTTTTTCATTAATTTTTATCTCTATTCCCAGTGCCTGACACACAGTAGGCACTTAAATGATTGATGATTGATTTATACAGGTAATAGTTATTAATATATATTTCTAAGGCAGCAACAGACTCATAACTATCACTAAATAGGGATGAATTTAATTGTGCAAGTGGCAATTTCCATCAAAGCATAACTTAAAGATTGCCATCCTCTACATATCCTATAGAATCAAAAATCCAGTTTTAAAAGAATTGAGAGGTCTAACCCATTCTTTTTATAGATGACGAAAATGGAGAGCAGAAGTGACCTGGTCACAGTTATACAGGTTTTGAACCCATTTACTCTAACTTGAAATCTAGACATTTCCACTACCACCCCCACCCATTTCATTATCCTATCTCATCCACTGGCCTGTAATGGTGCCTACAATTTCACCATTATATAGATCTTACTTTGAGTAGTGGAATCATACCTTCAAGTGTCATATATCAACATGTTTAAAACACAAGAAAAACATACACCTTCCAGAATCATTGACCCCTGATGTTTTAGGGTGAATTAATTTGAATAGATAAAGGTGTATGTGGGCTTTTTACAGGTAGGTATGAAGGAACAAGAAAAGACCCGGAGAATGGGGCCCTGCATTGATAGAGCAAGGGTGGGTAATGGTGCAGCAGAGATGGATTAGAGGAAGATTGGGAGCACAAGCCTTTTTGGAAATAATTAACCCTAAAGGAGAGGAAAGAAGAGCTGAAGAGAGAGGCAGGAGGGCACAAAGGACAAACATTTTCTTACTTTACAATTTTACCTGGAGTTGGTGCATACCCTAGTCACCCTAGTCATTAACACTTCTGGTTATATAACTATACCCAATATCTCATTTAACATGCTTCGCATATTCAAGTGTCAGAGATCAGCTATCCTTCTAATCTAAACTGTTCTTGAAATATTATCCCTCTCCCACTGGTAGTAGAAGAGCTGAGAGGATGACAATACCCATGCTTCACTTGGTTCCTGGTACAAATTAATAATGTATGTTCAGTATCCCTCACTGGGGTTTTATCAAATGCAGGACCATTCTTTTCATTCATTCTGGTGACTTTTTTCCTTTATATTAGCAGTCACTGGCAGATGAAGGAGTTGGCTCTTAGGACTCCTTTTGTCCACCTAGAATGATTCATGGATCAAATAATTCTGACAAGCATTCTTTACATCATGTCTCAGAATAGTGCCTTAGCATGCTTCAAAGTTAACACCTTTCAGACATTTTTATTGCCATTTCAGTTGATGCTGACTCGTTTTATACCTGATTAAGCAGATTGTTAAATCTTCCTTATGCAATAGTGCTAGCTCACAATTATATCATGTCCTCCAACTTGCAAAATTCTTTATTCATAACAATACCATAGGTAAAGTAGTAAAATTCCCATTTTATTTCTGAGAAATTGAGGCTCAGTTTACTTATGTGACATGAACAAGGACATTACTAAATGTCCAAGCTTGGACTTGAATCCAGATTTTCTGACTTCAAATGAAGTGTATCAAAATAAGTATGCTATATGTGTCCTCTACTTTCATTTTCAACCCCCCCCCTTTTTTTACAGAAATTCCAAAGAAGAGGTAAAATTTAAATTATTTTTTTAAAATTCTCTATTATAAAGAATGGCTCAACAAGAGGGGATGAGGGTAGGAATACCCTGGGAAATATAGGTGATATAAAAACAAACATATCAATAAAACATATTTGAAACAAATTTAACTGGAAAGATTATCTCTCTGAAATAATTGTTTCCCTCTGCTCAAATTCCTTAGAGAATAGCAGATGTATTCCTTCAGCTCACCAAGTACATTACATTGCTCAAAGTGCTCTTTACCTCCAAGTTAGAGTCTGGCTAGATTTGAGCTTGAACTAGTTTAAACAATTCTAATGAATTATTTTAGTCATATGTGGATATATTATGAAGCATGTAAGTAGACAGGAAGGATGAAGAAAATGCCTGAGTGAGACAAAAGCATCCGCCTCAGAGATGTACATGTGACAGATTTAAAGATTCAGGAGAACAGCTGGGTAATGCTTCATGCCAACCGTCCTCAGGAAAGAGAAGGGTACCCAAAACATTTGGAAACCAAGGTACATTTTAAAAGTGCAATTTCAAGCCAGAATGACAAAGCTGAAAGAAATTTGTATCCCAGGAGTTCTAACTCTAAACTTTAGGCACATGGATAGTCATGCCAATTTCTGTCAACTGGACAAGGATGAATGACCTCGGTTCATCCCAAAATTAGTAGCTAGAGGGGAAAAAATCAAATTAAAAAAGGTTCTTAGGAAACATGACTACAGCAGGCAATGTTTTGCTGCTTACTTGTAAAACATTACTTTTTGGCTTTAAATTTGCATCATGCCAATAACCAGATTTCTTCTCTAGAATACTAAATTGTTGACTTTTATTTGGCATTTTCCAATATTTTCAAACAGACAGGAAAAAGGAGCTTGAAGAGAGATCTGACAGCATTAGTTTCAGAAAAATAGCAAAATTATCCCTTTTTTGTCAGCCTTTCAGCCTCTGTACATTCCCATTTCCTTAACGGCATTTACACTGTCCCTCCTCTTTAGGAGAAATTAGATTCTATTTTTTTTTTCGCTAGCAATCTGCTACTAAAAACAAAGGTCATATTATCATCCTTCTTATTCATTTGATGTGAGACAATGAAAAAGATGAAAATCTGAGGACACAGATATATTGAATTTTGTTTGTTTAAAAAAATGCAAGTATAATAAAAGACCTTCTTTGAAATAATTCTAAAAGCTTTTTCTAAAATGCACATCTGGTTAAATGTCAGAGTCTATTTTTCATTAGAGAATACAACCAATTACTAAAGTAGTAGCAATCCAAGACTGTTGTTTATAAAATGTACTTTAGGGTAATGTAAATCCCTCATTTTCTTGACCACAACGTCTTCAAGAACTTTTCTTTTCTCTTAATGTGACTTGCTTAATACCTTTTACTGTAATATAAATTATGCCCACCTAAATTACAATATATTGAAACAAGAGAAAAGCTGGCCAAATAAGACTGTCAGAGGAAGGAAAACTTTCATTATAGAATTGTAAATGTATACTATTCTAATATAAATGGAACTGAACTAGATTCCTCACCTTGAAAAGTCTGAAAAGGCTTAAATGGTCTAACATCCCAAACCACTGATATCCTAGGGTAACTATACCATTGCTCTGTGATTCAAAGATGGAACTATAATGGCTAATCATTCTCCTGGGGTGTACAGAGTTGCAGCCAGATATTCCCTTCTGCTTTGGCATTAACTTGGAAGGTTAGTATTTCAAAGAAAGTGGCAGGGGGAGGGGTTGGGGAGAGAGTGGGGGAAGGGAAGGCAAGGGAAGGAAAGACAAGGGAAAGGAAAACAAGAGAAGGGAAGGAATGTGTAAAAGGCATATGTAAAAATACACCTATTTTCAGAAAGGCATTGTAAACAGATAGATTAAGTCCACCTATATTAAAATATTTAATTATATTCAAGGCAAGTAAAAGTGTTTGAGATAAATCAAACCCTGCCCAAACGGAAACTGATTCTGTACCTTTCAGCATAATTAAAGTCTGACTTTCTCAAAAGAATGTTCCATTAGATTTCATTGATTTTTTTATTCTCTTTATTACAAGTTAAAAGGTATAATATTTGCAACACTAAAAATTTATTTTCAAAGCAAGCTGACACTTCCATCTGTTTTGAATGGAATTTAAATTATTTTCAGAATTTGCAAAGAGATTACCTATCATTTGAACCCCAACATACAAAAAAAAAATTTTTCCACATAGTTTCCATAACATAGGTAATGTTTAAACAGCATCAACATTGTTTGTTTCCTCAGAAGTGTGATGGAATAATTTATTATACAGTTACTCATAACCATACCTACCCTTTTCCATCTAAGCTTCCTGTGCATATCATTTTAAAATAGCTAAAGGATGTCCAACAGCACTTGGTGCATTCTCTTAAACATCCCACTGTAATGTGTTTTTGCTCAGTGTAGTTCAATCAGTCAATATATCAATAAACATTTTAAATATACCTATTATGTGCAAGACACTAGTGAAAAAAAAGATGAAAAGAAGTAAAAAGTAAAAAGAAACAAAAAGATTAAAATGAAATAGTCACTGTTCTTAAGGAGATCATAGTCTATAGAGAAGTATAACATGTACACATATCAAACACTTATCAAACAATCAAACAGCTACTATACACAGGGTAATGTACTAGGTTCAGAGTTTAATATACACCTCCAATTTGGGTAGTTTCTATTGAAAAATCTTCCCATCATGTTGTTTTGTTAGGACCATGCCAAAGAAGTGACAAAGATGGACTCTCATAGGCTGAATATGCCTTTTGAAACATAACCTTTTACCCCTTACATAGTAATTGTTTAATTGCAAATACATAACTGAATTAGAAGCATTAAGTACTTATTATGAGAGCACTATGTGTTTAGAGTGTCACCATAATGAATACTCAGTCTCCAAATGATGGAAGGAAATGCTTTCAAAATATAGGAACTTAGTGAAATAAAATTTTGCAAAAATTTTGCAAAAATAGTACATAGATCATATAATCCATATTTTCCTATCTGCAGCTGAAGTTGTCCAAATGATGCTTTCAGTGAGCCTACAGAATATAAACTTTCATCTCAATACTTTCATTTAATTACAAATAGCAGTCATTTTATCCACCTGGGAAATAGTCTGTGAATGTTAAATATTAAAGAATATAAACAGTACACTATATTATCCCAGGAAGATTTCTATCTAAACACCTTCTAAAAAGGTGAGATGAATTAGACCATAATAATATTAATAATAAACACTGTCCTGCCAAAATGTAGGAGAGAATTTATTGGTATATTTAGAACACAAGGTAAACATAAATATTTTCAGAAGAAGCAGAGATCACTTTACTTAGTGAAGGCTAATAACAGGCACATGTTATTGGATTCATCTATGTCAGCTGACCAGAGTTCAAGTTTCACCTCTGATACATAAAACCAAAAGGTTTTAATTCTGGATGAAGACTATGAAAGGACAGTTCAAAGAATGGAATTAAAAAGCCCTATATAGGCAATATCCACATGAATGTAGCCAACAAGATGTCAACAAAAAATCTTAAACAAATGGCTGTCAGGAGGATTTTTTTTGTAGAAAAACCAAATACTTGTGATGGCAATTCAGGACCAGGATACCAGAAATTTCAAAAGGGTTATCCTTAAGGATTCCAGACTTCATAATCAACACAGAGCATGAAAGGAAATGGTAGGTACTGTGCAATGCATCACTTTGGGTTGTAAAAACTCAATATCTATTGAATACTTATCAAGATATGACCAGTTGGCAAAAACTATGAAAGACAGACAAATATATAATAAATTGCTATACTAAAAATTAGTACTCAAAAATATCCCGGATAATTCAATCAATAAAATAAACAATAGCCAAACTATTATCAAGGACTGAACTACTGCCCACAATTTCCTAGGCATAATAGTGATCCATAGAAACTTAAAAACATCTTAATAGATGTTAATGTAATATAATCTCCAACCTAAAAAATGTTTATATCTTTGAAACATAGAAGGCTCAGAAGAAAGATCAAAGTCATAAAGGAATAGGATTAGGCATATAACATTCCTGATATCTTTGTCCTGTCTACTACTAGTGTTGTACCCGGGATGCTTTCAGTGAGCCTAAGAAGAATAAATATATCATAATGCTTTTATTCAATTAGAACTCATAATTATTTTATTTTTCTGTAAAATTACCTTCAAAATACTGAACATGGAAAAAATAATAATGATAGAATAGCAACTTGGCCAAGGACTATTTCTCTCCACCAATTCCTATTGGCAACTGTTGTGTAATTTATATTTAGACATCTGCATGGAGACCTTGAGAGTCTAAATAAGTTGCTTAGGATTACACAGAAAATATGTATCAGAGGTCAAACTTGAACTCTGGTCAGCTGACATTTACATAGACATGTAATGTTTGTATAATTGTTTTCACTTAGATTTTCTCTTTTGATCTTTGCCTTCACTCCCTGCTTTTGTATGTACCTATACTTTATCATTAGTCCCTCATTATATTTACAAACAGTAAATATATGATGCTGGTATGTATATTCACTAATTTCTTTACTTTATGTGAGATTGTTTTCAACCTAACTAGATTGCTACCTCTTGTAAGAAGAGACTATGTCTTATATATGTACAGGTAATTAATACAGTGCTAAGTACAAAGTAGGTACAAAGTAATTAGTTATTGATTGGTTGATATTTATCTAAAATATATTCTGTGAGTTAGTTTAGGCAATAGTAAAATAGGCTTACCATATATAATCATATCACTTCACTACCTTTAATATAGACATTTGACATTTTAAGTGAACCTTTCTTGAAAGATCTAAAATCTACCTTAGCAATGCGTATCAGCAATTAAGAGAAGAGCTACTTTGAAAGGGAAAAAAATAATTGTCATGAATTTCAAAGTCATTCCATAACAAAGTAGGAACATGTGCAATTTTATATTTTTTGACCTCCAGAACTAATAGACATCCTCTGAGGATCACCTTCATAGTTCTGGGAAAGTATAGAAATACACACACACACACACACACACACACACACACACACACACATATCATCTTTATGTTCAACATCTTTAACTGAAGTGTAAAGACTTTTTACAGCCAGACTTTCTACCTTTTTTCTCCTGTATTATGCCAAGTGTATTTTGCAGGAAGTAGATAAGACTCATTGTAACAATGTGGAAATGTAAGAAAGAAATTTCAGAACTTTTAGAGAAACCACAGACTGTTAGAGCTGAAAGGGATGGTAGGAATCATCTAATCTGATCGACTACATAAAAACAAAGAGTGGCCCTTAAAGGTGAAGTGACTTATCTTCAATCATAAAGCAGCATCAGGCAGTATATAGAATCTTAGATTTAGAATGAGATAATTAGGTTTTGAATTCTAACTCTGTTACTACATGTAACCTGAGACTAGCCACTTACCTTATCAGTCTTCAGTTTCTTCCTCTGTAAAACAAAAAAGGGGGGGTGTAAATTAGATGGTCTGAAAGGTCCCTTTAAATTGGAAGTCAATTAATTTTGTATAGTTATTTAGTGGCAGAGCCAAGACGAGAAACAGAATTTCAGTATTGTCAGTGACCTCAGAAATAATCTCATTTAAGCCCACAGTCAATGCAAAGATAGTCTGTATAATATCCCTGATGGATTCAGCCTCTTTGAACAATCCTGGGGACCTTACTTTTTTGTAAGGCTAGAGTCCAATTAACCCTACTTCCAAGTTAGTCCTCTTTCCATTGGCTCATACTGCCTTATTTAAGGCTCAAATACTATGATTTTAAATTAATTAGCTTCCTGAAAAACTTGTATGATTTGACATTTAAATAAGTTGCAAAAGCCTGGTAATTATTTACTGGGAAGGAAACTCAATAGAAAAGAAACTTTTTGAGGCAATGGCTTATCTTTTTTAATCTTTAAATCAAAGCACATAATGGGTACTTAATAAATGTTCCTTCAATTAAATTGAGTTGGAACCGGTGCACGACAATCTATACTCTTCGAACAGCAATTCTGTGGGATTTCAGTATCTAAATTTTGTACCTTACCCATCAAAATCACAAAATCTCATTCCAATCTATGCCTGAACAAAACTCCTTTGTTTGGATAGCCAACAAGTGGTAGACACTGCCAAAAAAAGAACCTTGAAAATATACCGTGGTCAAAATATAATAGGGTCTTTGAAAGACTGTTTAGGAAAACTTTTACAATTAATCCTATTTAAACACTACATTTTCTTGAATTATTCGAAATAATTTATCATTGGTGAAATTCAATTTTAATGAGAATCCAAGAAGTTCAGCTTCCTCTTTTGCCCCTTCAGAAAAGGAAAAGTAAGTGGCATAAGATGCACAGCATAGGAAATAAACTTGGAAATAAGGGACCTTTGTTCTAACCACATACCTTCATGAGATGGTTCTTTACAATGACTCAAAATAGAGTAAGGGCATTTTTGCCATTTGTTTAATCTTTTCATTTCTTTCAGAATGGGTATTCCTGAATACCTACTCTTTAAGGCCTGATTCATATAGCAAATACTCCACAAAGCCTTCCTTGATCCTGCCCTCACCTTTTTACCATTTCCAGCAAGACTCATCCTACCTTCTCAACTGACCTCACTCAGCACTAAATTTATATCTTTCTTATGTAGTCATTTTTATAATTATTTGTATAAGTGCCATATAACCTTAGTATCATCTTCAAACTTAAGATATTTTATTCTGTGTAACTCTTCCATCAAATATTGGTATCCTTAGCAAATAGGCCTTTAACAAGTGCCTATTGATTTTGATTTAAAATTGTATAGACCACTAAGCCAATTTACCCAAATAGAAGGATATAGTATAAATTAATTTAAAAGATTCCAGATTCAGTTCAAATCATTTCAACAAGCTTTTAATTAGCCCTTATTAAATGCCAGGCCCTGTGCTAAGCAATGGGGATACAAAGACAAAAGTGAAATAGTTCATTAATTGAAGAAGCTTATAGTCTTTTTTTTTCTTCCTGGATCTAGGTGTTGGTTGGCCAAACTGCTTAATAGGTAGGAGGGAATATGGCTGATACGTGATCATCTGAGGTTAAAAAGGAGCTATACCATATAAGATACTATACATAACATCCTGTCATTTCTTTTAAACAACCTAAACTTTCACCTATGACCACTCCTTGCATAAGACCAACTTGACCTTAACTCGTTTTCTCTCCCCAGAACAGACCTAACAGTGTCTGAAATAATACTGAAATACTTGAGCATTTTAACAGGCTGTCGCATTTCCAAACTTCTATTGTGGCCAGCACTAAGGCTTTATGATCTTCTACTTTTAAAAATTTGCATTTTTTTTAATTAAAAAAATCTCTTCTTCCTTTCCCCCTCCTCACTATTAGATGAAAAGAAAAGAAAAACAAAAGCTTTTAAAAAATATGCATGGGGGCAGCAAGGTGGTGCAGTGAGTAGAGCACTGGCCCTGGAATCAGGAGGATCTGAGTTCAAAGTCAGCCTCAGACGCTTGACACATGTACTAGCTGTGTGACCTTGGGCAAGTTATTTAACCCCAATTGCCCTGCCAAAAAGCAAAAAAAAAAAATATGCATGCTCAAGCAAAACAAATCATCACAAAAAGTATGTTTCTGTCTTCACACTGAGTTCATCAGTTTTCTGTCAGAAGGCAGATGGTACATTTAATCACTGATCCTCTGGAACAGTTATTGGTCATTAGGTTGATCAGAGATCTTAAGTTCTTTAAAGTTGTCTTCTGACCTAGATTTTGAACATGGCTTTGTTTTTCTTCAATGGCTGTTTATCCTCTATCTCCAATCCAGATGTCCCCTAAAATATACTCTTGTGTTTTTAGGTGTTTCTTCAACAACCAACAAATGCAGACCCCTGCCTCATCTCAGTTTATTACTGTTGGCTACTAACTACAAATTTTCACTAATGAGGGATTCCCAATAGAATGTGAGGTCTTCCAGATTCTATTGCTTAGAGATGACATGGGGTTCATAGATTTACTTGGAAGAAAACTCAGAAAGCCATATAGTCCAATCCTCTAATTTTACATAGGAAGAAATTGTGGCCCAGAAAAGTTAAGAGACCTCTCAAGTTGAGATACATAGTACCAGAGGTGGGATTTGAACCTAAGTCCTTTGAATCATGAGCCAGTGCTCCTTTAACTGTGTCATGCTTTCATCAAGGCCCAGAATTCTGCAAAGTCTAGTTAATGGTATGTTCAACTCCTCAAATTTGGACTTCATTATCCACACAGAGAAAATCAAGTAGAGTAGAATGCTTATTGGCCAGACTTCATTGAGTTAATCAATCAGTATACATGTATCTTGGACGGGCACTACAAATAGACCTATGCAAAAACTGAGTAATAAGAAGAGAATAGGTTGGATTGATTGCATTTAGAAAATTGCATGGTCCTTTTAATGTTCCCAAGCAGTTACTTGAAATAAAGACCTCTGTTTTTTATATTACTGATGCTATATGGCTAAACAATATGAATCACCAAAATCTCTGAATCAAAATTGTGATTAAAGCAAACGACAAGGGACAGACATACAGCACATATAAATAAGCAATGGTCTATTACCAGTCATTATTTGTAATTAAGAAGTGTTGTTAAAGACATCATCTAGGAAATGTACAACAATAAAAGAAGGTGATCCAACTGTTCACTGACAATGAGAGCTAATGGATGGAGAGTCTGAATGCTGCATTATTACCCATAAAATGATAAAAGGACTAGAGAAAGTATTTTACTATATTAGATGGATCCTCTTTGCAGGATTTAGTGGAGGATATGAACAAGAGTTCCTAGTATTTCATGGAATGAAAATATGCAGTGAAGTCCTGAATGAGTTGGTAAAATGTAAGGTTCTTAAGGGCAGGGATTTTTTCTTTTTTTTTTTCTTTATAGCCAAATCTTCTGACATATAATAGTCACTTAATAAATTGTTTGTTGAATTGAATACTGAAGAATTGAATATTGAGATATGGTAAAATCCACTTTAAGAAATGTTATATGATTTGAATGACATTTCTTAAGTAAAAGATGTCAATTCTTGCTCATTTTACTACATTGTCCTATTTATACCTTAATCTGTTCATTACAGTCATTTCCTCTTGGTAGATAGACCCCTTCCTTGTTACAAAGGAAAAGAATTAAGCAAAAATGTCTGATATAGAAACTGTCTGACAAGGTATACAATTTTCTCCTAGTGCTCCCCCACCTCCCTGCCATGAGGAAGCAGGCATGACTTTCTGACTATGTGTCATCATCTCTTTTCCATGACCTTCATTGGACTTTACATTGTTGTTGTTGTTCTTTGTCCTTCATTTTCCAACAGGAAGAATGGCATCACAGGTAAGTTCTTAACTTGCATGTGAATTGGGTTTAAGTGAGGCAGAGTTGCACAAAATCATCAGCTTCACTTTCTCTTCCAAGAGTCATTAAAGTCATACAGCAAGACAAGAGTCAGGATGATTGGCAATGTCCTGGGTTACAGTGGAAGACCTCAGAGACTTTGATTTCTGACCAAGCTCTAAATAATCCACAGAGCCTAGTTTAGCCACCTTCATGGACTCTGGAACAAATTATTCTCATCCACCCATTCCATTAGGGGAAATCTTCACATGCTTGGGATATGTTGAGTTTTCTCTTAGCCTTTTCCATTATACAGAACACAACTTCTTATAGCAATCTTTTCATTAACATTTCCATATATTATTATATCTAGATATTAATATATTATCCTCTTAGTTCTACTTATTTTGAATTCCTCATTATATGTCACTTTTTACTATACAATAATATTCTAATATATTCAGATATCATAGGTTTTTCTATATCATCCATTTGTTTAATTTTAAATAAACTCATGTAATAACCTCACCCCTAGATCCACCTTCAACTGGTTGAATAGTTTTTTTCCATGAATCTAAGTTAGAACATTCTTCTTGATTCCTTTGTTCCTAAATTAAATGGGAGAGATTTCTGTGCCTAGCAGCAGCTTTGGATTGGTACTGAAATATGATGTGACTTAGGACCTTCAGGAGTATAATTTTATATTTTGAAGTTCATGTGGACTTGAAATGACTAGGTCAGACTAACTGTGGTGTAGTGAAAGGAGTGATGAAAAGGAAATCAGTGACCTGGGTTCAAGTCCTACCTCTAATTAGCTGGATAATCTAAAACAAATCACTTAACATATCTGGGTCTCAGTGACCACATATTTAAAATGAGGGCTTTTGATTACAAGTGTTCTAAGATATATTCCTGTTCTAAAGACCTAAACTTTTATGAAATATTCAGGCATACTGATCCTAGCCAAAAAAAAATAGCAAAGGGACTACTAAGATAGACATTCATCAACTCTGGCTAAATATTTAAAATATCCTTATGCATATGAGATTACTAGAAAATGCCCCCAGAATATCACATCAGTGAATTCATGTCCACAAAAGTCCTTGCCTATTTCACATCAACATAATTATAATTTGAAAAAAAGATTGCACTGATTATACACAATATTCTGATTCATGGGACTCTTATAGGACAAAGTATTTCTATAGCTGGTATGTTTTTTCTTAGCTTTCTGGATGGCTTACACAATGCTTTAAAAAATTATTGACTTGTGCAATGTACCAAGGGCTTTGGCAGTAGACCAAAGGCTTTATAAATAAAATAGTCTCATTATTTGAATGGCTCTGTATTGCATTGGTATATTAGGCAGAAACAACTTCCAATGGAGTCAAACTTATTCTGACTGATTTGGACACAGCTACTGCTACTTTTTCTATTGCCTGGTAAAATGTCTATTTTACATCTCGGCCACTCAACTCAGCCATTTTATTGTATTCCAGGTCTAGCAAGCAAATCCTTCCACCAGATGAGGACTAATCTAATTTCCCCATAATACAGCACTGGCAGTGTAGCCAGAATTGGCAAATATCCTTCTGATTTCCAAGCAGAACATGATATTATTTTCAATTATTAGTACTTATTTTCATTTGGATTTACAATAGAAACTAAAGATTTTTTAAGCCGTAAGGGGGTTGGCAACAAAAATAGGAAATGCATGTGATGACCAATCTTAGTCCCAGAGAAGGAATGAAAAACACCTTTTTTCCTCTCTGTAAAGAGATAGGGGAATATTGGTTCAGAATGTGCCATTCATTGTCAGATATGATTTGTTTTTAGTCACTTTTGCTTAAATTGTTATTTCTAGTGGTATTGAAGAGGAAAAGGGAAAGATCAGCATGGGGGTTGGGGAGAATATTGGGAAATGAGTGTATAAGAAATGAAAGGCTTCATTACAGTCTTTACATAGAAAGACAGAAGGAAGCAAGGAGGCAAGGAAAAGTATTAAAGAATATGATTTCGTGATTTGGATGTAGTTATGCCACAAGACAGCAGGCTATGTAACATTTTGTTGAAAAAGACTATAAGCCCAATCAATTTTAACATTTCATGATTTTTAGAACCCATTGCTTACTAGAGATTCCATTTGTTTTTACTTTTTACCTTGAATAGTAAATACAAAGAGGAAAATGAATGTTACAAGAACACTTATCCATAGCTTTACAGATAAGAGAAAAATGGAATCCCCTGATACAACCAAATCATATACTCCATAGTAAATCTTTTTTTTGACCATATTATCTGAGGAAATCACTATAGTTGATCTAATGTGTTTTTTATGGTAGACAAGATAACTAAATGAGCTTCATCATATTAAAAAAGAACCAGCTCAATCCTGCAGATATTCAGTGGTTAGCACAGCTGGAAAACACACACATACACACACACACACACACACACACACACACACACACACCAGAAGAGAGATTTTTAATTCAATTCTATCATATAGAGGTGGCTACAATTAATTCTCAATTATTCAGGGCTATTCATTTTTCTGATTAACCATGCCTTTTGCTTCTGCATCTCCCTCTGGCTGCTTCTCATTTGGCTGTCATAGTGCTCATTAGCACCTCCACTGAAAACTGGCCAGTAGAAATCAAAGTAAAATGATACTCAAAGCAGTTCATAATTTTCCTTGTTACTCCTCTGGTAAAGTATGAGTAAAGGGGTTAAAATAAGTTAAAAGTAGGGCTAGACTTTATGTGAGCATATTAAATAACCATCCTGTCAATGATCCTTTAGTATCCTGGATTACTGATTTGTTTAGCAGCAATAATAACTTCAGATAAGACAATATATCAATAGATCCCATATGACCTGCCAGAAGCAGCAAACAGTGGCAATTATTCAATGTTCATTAAGTTCAACATTTATATAAATTTCTATTTGTGGCACCATCCATACATTTTACCACTAACTTCTATATGGAGAATTTATGTTATTTCGTTAGTTTAGGGAACTCCTAGTGTAGGAACACCTACTAGTATGGATCTCAAGCTGTCTATGTTTTAAGAGATCATGTCATCATATACTGACTTACTGTTGGAATTGGAAAGGACCTCAGAAGTTATCAGGCAAACGGCATCCTCTATAGCATACCCAATAAATGATCATATAGCCTCTATTTTAAGTCTTCCTGAGGCACTGCCCATTACCTCATGTAGCAATTTATTCCATTTTAGAACAGTTTTAATTGTTAGTAATATTTCCCTTCCCTCAGGACCAAGTTTGTCTTTCAGTAACTTCCACCCATAGCTACTCATTTTTCCCTTTGGAGTCAAAGAGAATGAATCCCATTAAAGGGTTAAATGACTTTCTCAGGGTCAACCTGAGATACTAGAAGTGGGAGTTGAACCCAAGTCTTTCTGACTCTAACCCCAGTATTTATTTTTTTATTATTAATATTTATTATTTTATTAACCCCTGATGCACCTGCATTAATTATAGTTGCCAAACTAGGATATATACAATTGCACCCACACCAGATAAGCTTGTCAGTCAACAAGCACTAGTCAGACCTGCCTAAGCTCCAGAATACAAAGAAAAATGAGTTCATGTTTTCTGCCCTCAAGGAGTTAAGATTTGATGGGGGAGAAAATAAAAAAAACAACTATATACATATAAGAGTATATAACATGTATATAAAATGTATATGTATATAATATGTATATCTTTATACACATACAAGAGTGTATGAAAGGGCATCTCAGAGGGAAGGGGAATAGGGAGTAAGAGGCCAATTAATAGGGAATAAGAGGACAATCAAAGACCTCTTGAGAAAGGAAGAACTTGATCTGAGTCTTGCAGAAAAGCCAAGAAGCCAGTTGGTGAAAGTGATGTGGGAGAGCATTCTAGGCATGGGAGACAGTGAAAAAGCAAGAAGTAGAGAGATGTGGTCAAGGAATAGCCAGGAGGAGTGTGTTGCTGAATCCCATAGTTTGGATGAGAGTAAGTATAAGGAGGCTGGAAAGGTAAAAAAGAACCAGGTTGTAAAGAGCTTTAAATGACAAACAAATGATTTTATATGTGATCCTGGAGGTAATAGGGATCCATTGCAATCCATTGAGTAGAGCAGTCAGGGTGATACAATCAGGCCTGAACTTTATTGCTGTTCAGTCGTTTCATTCATGTCTGATCCTTCATGATCCCATTTGGGGTTTTCTTGACAACGATACTGAAGTGATTTGCCATCTTCTTCTCCACCTCATTTTACAGATCATGAACTGAGGCAAACATGGTTAAGTGATTTGCCTAGGGTCACACAGCCAGTAAGTGTCTGAGGCTAGATGTGAACTCACAAAGAAGAACCTTCATGATTTCAGGCCCAGCACTCTATCCACCATGCCACCTAGCAGCCCTAGCCTTAACTTCAGGAACCCTCATAGGCAGCTGAGTGAAGGATGAATGAGAGTGGAGAACTGAGGCAGAGAAAACAATCAATAGGCTCTTTCAACAGTTTAAGTTGTGAGTTGATGAAGGTCTACAGTAGAGTGGGTGATGATGTGAATGAAGACAACTGGACGTATTTGAGATATTCCAAAGGTGGAAATGATAAGACTTGGTAGCAGACCAGATATGTGAGGTGAATGTTATTTTCTGGGAAAAATATCAGGAGCCTTTAATGACCTGAGCGCAGAAACAACATCAGATTTCAAGATGATAAACCAGATAGAGCATAACCAGTACTGAAATCAGTGTACTCCATCAATATTAGTAGGGGCTATGTTGCTGATTGAAAATTATTGCTGGAATTCTTAATAGAAATTACAGGAAGCTCAAGAGCTTCTATGAAGCATATATCAGTTTGAGGGGAAAGAAATATCGCATCTCATAAGAAGCAATTATTCTTAATTGCTGACAAACTTTGCCTTCTGCTTCCCTTCACGCTTTCTACTTCCAGTTAAGCTGTTTCCTGAACTTAACATTCTATCTCATGTATATATGTGCACAGTTATCCCATTTTGGAATCCACTCCTCCTTTGTCCTTGCTTTTGAAATATATGCCTCTAAAGAAGTAGCATGGCACGGACTTCGTAACAACCTGGAAAAACCTACACGACATAATGCTGAGTGAGCGGAGCAGAGCCAGGAGAACATTGTACACAACCACAGATATATGGATTCCGTGAGAACCAACACTGACAGACTTCGCTCTTCTCAGCAATGCAAGGTGCAAGGACAACTCTAGGGGACTCACGATGGAGAATGCTACCTTCATCCAGAGAAAGAACTATGAAGTTTGAATACAGATTGAGGCACACTACATGCTTGCCTTTTTTCTTCCCTTTTGTTTTTGTTCTTGGGTTTTGTTTTTTTTTTTTGGTTCTGTCTCTTCTTTCTCATGACTCATTCCACTGGTCATAATTATTCTCCACAACTTGACTAGTATATAAATTAATTCAATGCAAAGTTATACATGGTAGTTATATGAGCTTCCATGCCATCTTGGGGAGGCAGGGGGGAGGGAGGGGAGAAAATCTGGAACTCAAAATTATGTAGAACCGTGTGTGGTAAACTAAAAATAAAAAAATATTAAAAAAAAGTAGTATGGCATAGGTGAAGGAGACCTTCGGATCAGGAAAACCTGGGCAAAACTCCTGCCTATAATATGTAATGACTTTGTGACTATGAGCAGGTCACAATCTCCTTATGTCCAAGAACCATATAAGATATTACAAAAAAGTTGAAAATTTAAATTGATGAAGGTAGTTTCTGCACACCTATTAATGGATCCAGAGAACTGAAAGAGACTTGAAAGATGAACCAAAGCAAACCAACAAGCCTCAAATCAGATGCCACATCTTCAGAGAAACTTTCCCAGATCCATTAAATTTTGCTTTCTCTCCTTTATCTGATTACTTTGTATTTACTTGTCTCTGTATATATTATATGACCCAGTTGAAAATCAGTTTCTTAGTGGCAGAGAAACAGGGGTGGGGTGAGAAGGGAAGGGGATAAGTGGGTGTAGAGAAAGGCTTAGCACAATACCTTGGATAGAATTGCACAGTTATGTTTTAACTTTATCCAAGCTCTGTAATAGGGGGTGGTGGTCCAGCCCAGTTGATGAAATTGCAGAAGATACAGAGCAAGTGATAGAGACAACAAACTTTTAAGGTCTTAAACATTCTTACCCTATCTGTGGTATGAAGTTCTCAAAACAAAATTGCTGGAATCTGAGACCAACCAGCCTTTGGATGGCCAAGGATCAGCAACACCCCTTGTGGTCCTTTAAAAATCAAGAAGCACTTTCTAAGGAAGCAGTAAAGGCAGAAGGCAATTCCCGAGAAGATAGACATCTATGGAAGAAGAACCCAGCTCCTGAAACGAAATTATTCCTTGCATTTCAGGAAATGAGGATGTCTTTCTCCTCACAATGTCTTTCAGCAGAGCTATTTTGCCCAGTTGCAGATATTGAACTCACCAGGAAACAAGTCTTATCAAGAATGGAGGCAGTAGTCAGAGTTTGACTTTTGTGAATCAAGAAGACAACCAGTCCTGTTGTTTAGTAGTGGAACTGTAGAGAGGAATAGGTCGAAGGAGTCTGGCTGAGTGACCTGTTCAGCCTAAATTCTGTGTCCAGAAGAAGAAACATGAGTACATCCTGAGAAAGGAAAGGACATTGTGGCCCTGCTGTGCCAGAGGCTTGAGTTGCCTTGGTCATGTGTTCCCTAAGTATGTGCTTCTCTACAAGTATACTCTAAGTACATACATTCTCTTTTTTCTGATCTTACGTATGGTTGCAGGAGAGTATGCTCCAGAATTATTATCATTGTTATAATGATATCTCAGTAAAGAGCTAATTGTGTCCACTGTCTACCTGTTAAAGGCAAGCACACTGGTGGGGTACTCATTTTAAAAGTTCAGACACACAGAGTATCTGGAAACTTGAGAGTAATCAGCCTCCTGTGACCCAACCTACAAGTACAAGTTGATGGTGATCCAGAGAAAGTGTTACAGGATTTTAGGTTCACTGATTATTTTACAAACATTTTCTCTAAGAGCATATAGCTCCATTCTCTCATATTCTAGTTTACTGGAAAAAGACCATAAGAGGTGGCCTTTTCTTAGTATATAAGCTATTCAAAATAATTTCAGGAAAAATAATACTGGTTTTGCTCAGGTTAGTCCAGTCATTTTCCTCATGCTATTTTGCTTTCAGACAGCGTTATCAAAATACATGTAGGTCAGAGGCCATGGTGGATTCCCTCAGTCTTTCTCTATTATCTGTATGTGGGAACACATCCATTTCTTGAACTAGGGTGCAAAAATCAATAGAGTAAACAACCAGAATGATATATTGGGATCAAGCCAAACATACTATTTTTTGGGACCCTTGGTGACTCCTTTTGAGGGATTATTTAATCATAAAACCACTGAAATCTCAGGTTCCTTAGTTTTAAAAGATGTCCAGATATGTATGGATCAAACTCCCAGTTCTTACCATCACATACTCAAAGGGTCCTATGGCAACAATAACAAAGAAGATCTAATGCAGCTCCTTAGGACTATCTAATAGAATGGAAGATCCTCAAAGGCAACAACTATCTCACTTTTTCCTGTGTAAAAGTGCTTATATCCTTATGAAAGGTTGCCTAATTGATTTATTGATTTGTTCTAAAAGAACTGGGTATGAGAAGTTTGGGGAATCTATTTGGAAAAAAAGTGTTATATAAAAGCAAAATGTAAAACAAAATTTTTAAACACACATATCCACAAATCTTAAACATGTTTATATTATGCTATGATCCACTCCAAACTTCCCAGAACACACCTACTCAATTTAGAATGCAAATTCCCAAAGAAGCCAAGAGGGCAATAACTTAGAAACTTGGTCTCAGTCTCAATTCCCAGAAGGGAGCAGAACAAAAGTGTTTTATCTCATGAATCTGGAGATGCTGGAGTTGGTAATGATAAATTCAGAAACTAGAAGATGAATGGTCTCTCTATTCGGAGAACCATATATAGTAGTTTGAGTAGATTTTGCCTGCTCCAGTGTTGTAAGAAGGCACAAATAGCTCTGTATCGGTTATTTCTTTCACTTATCAGGGGCATATTTCACCTTTAGTGCTGCAACAAAGTCTCTTGGTTTTCTCTGTAGACCAGATATCATTGCCTGGTATCAGAATCCTTTTAAAGGTCAACAAGAAGAGGTGAATGAGTGGGTTGACTCATTTTCTGCCAACATCATTCCTCTCTTAATCCTGTTGCAAAGCCTATGCACCAGAAATATACCCCACTAAGGTCAGTAGAACTTACCAAGTCCATCAGCTGGATGAACTATGGTTATGTTATCTGTGACTTCTCATTTGATCTTCAAAATAAGCAAGTGAAAGAGGCACTGTATGCACTATCTTTTTTTCCATTTCAAAGATCAGGAAACTGAGGCTCAAAGAAACTTGCCTGTTACCACACAGTTAGTAGGGCCAACAATAAAATTGAAATCCCAGTATTTATGATGTTAAGCCCAACAGCACATTAACTAAAGGGAACTAAATTACACTGCACTTAATTCCATATTCCTTCCTAGAAGCCAGCCTAATGAGGTCTTTAATTTCTTTTTCTTATCTTTTATGTTATATATCTTTTTTGCAAAACTTCTATTTCCAGTGATCTACCAGTATATCCTCTTCCCCTACCCCTACTTTCTCTCTTTTTCTCCTTCCAATCTGTGCCAGTAAAAATTGGAAATTGAATACCGAACCTAGATTATTGCATATCAATTCCATTTATTTCGGGGGGGAGTGGGGTTTGGCAGGGCAATTGGGTTTAAATGATTTGCCCAAGGTCACACAGCTAGTACATGTGTGAAGTGTCTAAGTACGGATTTGAACTCAGGTCCTCCTGATTGTAGGGCCAGTGCTCTACTCACTGCACCACCTAGAATTGCCTATTTGTCAGATCCTTTTTAGAGGTCAAGAACACTTACTTGGGAGTCAGGAAATCTGAATTCTTATTTAAACTCTGCAATTCACTAGTCATACAAATTTGGGCAATTCACTTACTTTCTCTGAGTTTTGGGTTCCTCGTTGACTAATAACAGGATTGGATTATATAGGACCTAAAGCCCCTAATAGTGTGACATTTCTGAATAGTTTTGTATAGGTTAAAATTACATCTATTCTATTAATTACATTTATATATCGATTTATATCTTGGATACATAATAAACTTAATCATTAAAAATTTAATTTAGGGACTTCAGATTTCTAGATTCTATGCATGTCTCTGCTACATCCAAAAATTAGATGTCTTTTTAATCTTCTCCTTAATATCTAGTGGTGCTGATTTTAATTTTAAGTTGTTGTTGAGGGGCCGCTAGGTGGCACAGTGAATAGAGGACCTGCCAGTCAGGAGGACCTGAGTTCAAATCTAGCCTCAGACACTTGACACTTACTAGATGTGTGACCTTGGGCAAGTCACTTAACCCCAACTGCCTTGCCTTCTCTCCTCCAAAAATAAAAATAAATTGCTGCCCTTCTGTTGCTGTTGTTGCTACTATTGTCAGAGTTGTTGCTGCTGCTGTTGTTTCTGAAGAAGTGAAATGGCATGGAAGAGATGAGAACCAGAATCTGAGTTAGGAAAACTTGGACTCAAGACTTTGACACATGTTGGTCTTGTTCCCTTAAGTTAGTCATTTAATCTGTCAGGGCCCCAGGGAACTCTAGAACAATAGGTTACAGGATAGTTGCAGAATTGCTTTGGTAAAGGGAGCTTCCTCACTGGAACTTCCCTTTGCCAATGAAAACACAGATCCAGACACCCTTCTACATCTCAGAAAGAAAACTCCTTGGTAATTCTTTGCATTTAAATTAATAACAACATATAAGTAATATATCACATGAGGAAAAGTAAATTAAAATCAGTAGACACAGAATCCTGATGAAGGTTTCATCAATTTTAATTTGATTGTATTATACAAATGAGTAGCAAGGATGTACAGACTATAAATTCCAAATCCTTATTTCCAGTGTCCCAGACTTCACATTGAGCTTCTAACACATAGTCTTTAGTTTCCCTTCTTTCTTCTCCCTTTTTAAAAAATTTGATTAGAGTTCATGTTATAGTTGAGCTAATTCGTGGTGGGATTCAGAAAAAAAAAGAATGATTGGAATTTAAAATGATCAGGTGGCACCTAAAAGAATGAGTTAATAATGTGCTTGTAAGTGTGTCCAGATATGCATCCAAAGTGGTTTGTAAATTATTCTGGGTAGAGAACATTGAAGGGATAGACACTTGAGCACACACAAAGTTTTGTTTGTCTGTTTGTTTGTTTTGTTTTGTTTTGTTTTTACAAACCTGGAAATGGCACGTTCAGATAAAAGCAAGAGGACTGAAACTTCAAAACAGAAACACAAAGTTTCATCCTCACTTTTCCCTATTACGTTGAAATTGAGATATTGAAGTGTATGCTGCTTTAATTTGTACGATCATGACACTATGCTTCAAATTATTTTCTAGTTTATTTATTCATTTGTCATCAGAATACCCTCAGGGTAAGCTTTGATCTTTGGTGCATCAAGGACATGAAAGGTCTAAGTATAGCATGGAGGTGGATGCTCTTCAGCAAGACTGGAGTTTATGATGGTTTCTAGTGCCTACCCACAGAGAAGTCTCAAGATATAGTGATAATAATGGGAGCATAGATATAGATCTGTAAGGGATTTCTGAGACCATCTATTCCAAACCTCTTATTTTACAAATGATGAACTGAAGCTCAGGGAGGTTAAAGGACTTGCCAAAGTCACACAGAAAGTGTCAGAGGTGGGATAACAACAGTTCTAAGAGGCAGTATACATAAATAAGGAAGTTCTGCTCCCCTCATAGTACCTATAAAGGAAAAAAGAAATATCTCATGTGGAAGAAGCAAAAAGCAGAAGTTGGACGAAGACATCAATATGCAAGAACATTCTTGATGACAAGATAAATTATCATCATCAAAGATTTTGAAAAATTGAGATTATGATGCTGACTATCCTCCTACATACTCCTTTAGCAAAGTTAATATAAGATCTAGGTTTTTAGAATTATTTGTTAAATAAAATTGGTTTGAAAAGTTAAATTCTCTCCAGATTATTATGCATCTCAGAAACCATTTCTTCTAACTTTATCTATTAGATGATAATAAGAATTTTAGAAATTTTAGAAAAAGTTTAGAAAACATTTAGAAATGTTACAAAAATTTAATGATATAACATTTAGGAGATGCATTTTCTTTTAAAAAAAAACCCAGTTCCACAATACAGATGTAACACTAGCTCCTGAGAGCTACGCATATGATTTTTTCACTATTCTAACACACAGTATAAAAATAGACAGCCCTAACAAATTAATATTTAACACAGATGGCACCAAACCAACCAACATAACACTATATTTCCAGACCAACTTGATTCTCTACAGGTGTATAGTATCAGTTTGCTCAAAGTTCTCAAAACTTTGGCTAAATACAATTAAGGTCCTCAATGGAAATACATGCACAATCATTCACACAATTCTCCCCTAAAGCTTCATTGGAGCATGGAGGTGTTCCTGGTTTTCAAAAACTGTGCCACTAGAACTCAAGTAAGTTATACTATGGTGAAAAGGCATTGAGTATAGTTTCCTCAATCTGTGTGCCAAGGTCCAGCGAGCTCAATTCAGAGATTCACCTCACATGGGATGATAGCTCAGTGATGAATCATTTGTCCACAATAACCCACAAAAAAAGAAAATTATAGAATGACCCTCGATTTAGTGTTTTTTCTTCTGTAATGTCAGAGATATGATGATGGAAAGGGAAAGTGGCGCAGAATGTTCTAAGAATCATAGATTTTAGACTATAAACTTTAATTTGATTTTGGTACTCTAAAAGTATAATTTAATGACCAAAATGCACATACTAGAGGAAAATTAAATCATAGACTTCATAGACATCCAAATTAAATTAACATACACTTCAATAACTGATAGCTTCAATGTAATAAGGAAAGATGAGGATGAAATTGTGTGTTTCTGTCTTGCAGTTTCAATCTTGCTTTTGTCTGGACATGCCATTTCCAGGTTTGATAAGAGAAAATTTGTATATGCTCAAGTGCTCATTCTCTCATAAAATAATATTCTAGGATGGAAATAAACATTTGTTAAGTACCTGCTATGAGCCATGGACTGGCCTAAGTACATTACAAATAGTATCTCATTTGATCCTCACAGCAACCCTGGGAGGCAGGTGAAATTGTTATACCTATTTTATAGTTGAGGAAATTGAGTCAGTCAGAGGTTAAATAACTTACCCAGGGTCACATACCCAATTAATGTCAGAGGATGGAGTTGAATTCAGGTCTTCCTGAGTCCAAATCCAGTGCTCTATACACTGTACCTCCTGGCTGCCTCTATACTACAAACTTAACACTAAATATTAATATGGTCAATTAACCTTGCTTTATACACATATGTGTATATATGTATCTGTACATATGTGAATATATTTTACTGCATACCTCATTCCAACTTGTTATTCACTCCCCCAAGTCTCTGTTGATGGTACACTGAACTATGTTTTGTAGACCACATGTGGCATATCCAATACGAAAACATCTGTATACCCCAAGAAACATAGAAGTACATCTTATTGAAACTAATTAGAATGATTTTGAAGGTCATGATGGAATTTTGTATGTAAGACATCATAACAGAAAAGGCATAGGTGAACTAGTAATGAATTATTTAGCATGCATTTTTCCTTGACAAATGCAATTGGGACTATTCAGCTTTCTTAAGGAGTATGAATCCATTAAAAGTGAATAAAAAAGACCACAGGTAAAGTCTGTGATTCTTTTTCCCTTAAAGAGGTCACAATGACAAGCAAAAGTTATAGTTCCTTGGCTCTTTTGACCTCTATCTGTGCATTTTTTTCTTCTAGTTTAAATTTCAAAAGGGTATCAATGGAGAAGAGAAGTAACAATATTCATTGTTAAAATTGGGGGGTTATTATAATTATTTTCATTTCAGTAATTAATTTTTGCTCTCTATAGTATTTACTTTTCCATCTCCCCTTGTGAGTTGTAAAAAGATTAGCAGTTTTGGGGGCGGAGCCAAGATGGCGGCTGGAAAGCAGTGAGCTCCCCGCCATGTCCCTCCAAAAACCTATAAAAAATGGCTCTGAACCAATTCTAGAACTGCAGAACCCACAAAACAGCAGAGGGAAGCAGGGCTCCAGCCCAGGACAGCCTGGATGGTCTCTGGGTGAGGTCTATCCCACACGGAGCTGGGAGCTGGGAGCTGGAGCTGGGAGCTGGGAGCGGAGCAGAGCAGAGCCCAGCGAGAGCTGCTCAGACCAACCAGACCAGGAGCTGGGCAGAGCGGGCCCTAGTGCCCTGAATCAGTGAGCTGCAGCAGTTACCGGACTTCTCAACCCACAAACACCAAAGACAGTGGAGAAGGCTAGTGGGAAAAGCTGCAGGAGTAGAAGGAGTTCACAGTTCGGCCACCGCCCCTGGGGCAGCGGAGGTGGGGCAGCTACAGCTGCTGTTGCTTCCAGTCCCAGGCCGGAATTAAGGGAGGAATTAAGGGGCGGATCAGAGCAGGAGTACACAGCCTGCTGAAGATCTAAGCCCAGTCCGGGTTGGGGGTTCCTGGGGAAGGAGCAGTGCTGGTGTGGCAGAGCTGGCGCATCCCCCTCAAACATGGAACATAGAACTCTTTAGTCTACAAGCAGTCATACCCCGCTGAAAAACTCAAGGGTCAAGTTAGCTGGTTGGGAATATAGCCAGGCAGCAAAAACACACCCAGATGCAGTCTCAGACTTTGGATTTTTTCTTTGGTGACAAAGAAGACCAAAACACACAGACTAAAGAAGTCAACAAATTGCAAGAGCCTACACCAACAGCCTCCAAGAAAAACATGAACTGGTCCCAGGCCATGGAAGAGCTCAAAAAGGATTTGGAAAAGCAAGTTAGAGAAGTAGAGGACAAATTGGAAGAGAAATGAGAAGGATGCAAGAAAACCATGAAAAACAAGTCAATGACTTGCTAAAGGAGACCCAAAAAAATACTGAAAAATACACTGAAGAAAACAACACCTTAAAAAATAGACTAACTCAAATGGCAAAAGAGCTCCAAAAAGCCAATGAGGAGAAGAATGCCTTGAAACGCAGAATTAGCCAAATGGAAAAGGAGGTCCAACGGACCACTGAAGAAAATACTACCTTAAAAATTAGATTGGAGCAAGTGGAACCTAGTGACTTTATGAGAAATCAAAATATTATCAAACAGAACCAAAGGAATGAAAACATGGAAGACAATGTGAAAAAGCTCATTGGAAAAACCACTGACCTGGAAAATAGATCCAGGAGAGATAATTTAAAAATTATTGGACTACCTGAAAGCCATGATCAAAAAAAGAGCCTAGATATCATCTTTCAAGAAATTATCAAGGAGAACTGCCCTGATATTCTAGAGCCACAGGGCAAAATAGAAATTGAAAGAATCCACCGATCGCTTCCTCAAATAGATCCCAAAAAGAAATCTCCTAGGAATATTGTCACCAAATTCCACAGCTCCCAGATCAAGGAGAAAATACTGCAAGCAGCCAGAATGACACAACTTGAGTATTGTGGAAACACAATCAGAATAATCCAAGACCTGGCAGCTTCTACATTAAGAGATCGTAGGACTTGGAATATGATATTCCGGAGGTCAATGGAGCTAGGATTAAAACCTAGAATCACCTACCCAGCAAAACTGAGTATCATGCTCCAAGGCAAAATATGGATTTTCAATAAAATAGAGGACTTTCAAGCTTTCTCAGTGAAAAAACCAGAGCTGAATGGAAAATTTGACTTTCAAACACAAGAATCAAGAGAAGCATGAAAAGGTAAACAAGGAAGAGAAATCATAAGAGACTTACTAAAGTTGAACTGTTTTGTTTACATTCCTACATAGAAAGATGATGTGTATGATTCATGAGACCTCAATATCATAGTACCTGAAAGGAATATGTGTATATATATATATATACATATACATATGTATATATATATGTTTATGTGTGTAGATATATATATATAAGTGAATGTGCATGTATGTATATATGTATGTGTGTGTGTGTATATATATATACATATATATATATATACATATATATATATATATATATATATGAAGAGAGAGAGAGAGAGAGAGAGAGAGAGAGAGAGAGAGCGGACACAGGGAGAGTTGGAAGGGAAGATATCTAAAAGAAATAAAATCAAATTAAGGGATGAGAGAGGAATATATTGAGAGAGGGAGATAGGGAGAGATAGAATGGGATGGATTATCTCGAATAAAGGTGGCAAGAGAAAGCAGTTCTTTGGGAGGAGGGGAGAGGGCAGGTGAGAGGGGAATGAATGAATCTTGCTCTCATCAAATTTGGCCTGAGGAGGGAATACCATACATACTCAATTGGGTATCTTACCCCACAGGAAAGAAGAGGGAAGAAGATTAAAAAAAGGGGGGGGATGATGGAGGGGAGGGCAGATGGGGGTGGAGGTAATCAAAAACAAAGACTTTGGAAAGGGGACAGGGTCAAAGGAGAAAATTCAATAAAGGGAGATGGGTTGGGAAGGAGCAAAATATAGTTAAGTCTTTCACAACATGAGTATTGTGGAAGGGTTATGCATAATGATACACAGGTGGCCTATGTTGAATTGCTTGACTTCATAGGGAGGGTGGGCAGGAAGGGAAGAGGGGAGAGAATTTGGAACTCAAAGTTTTAAAAACAGATGTTCAAAAACATAAAAAAAAGTTTTTGCATGCAACTAGAAAATAAGATACACAGGCAATGGGGCATAGAAATTTATCTTGCCCTACAAGAAAGGAAGGGAAAAGGGGATGAGAGAGGAGTGGGGTGACAGAAGGGAGGGCTGAATGGGGAACAGGGCAACCAGAATATACGTCATCTTGGAGTCGGGGTGAGGGTAGAAACGGGGAGAAAATTTGTAATTCAAATTCTTGTGAAAATCAATGCTGAAACTAAATATGTTAAATAAATTTTAAAAAAAGAAAAGATTAGCAGTTTTTAATTTCCATTACAGTCAATATATGGTTTCTTTCATTTGTTGATTACCTTGTCAATAATAGTAACAATGAAAACTCTCAAAATATCCATTCTGGGAGGGATCTAAGAGATCATTTTATTCACCTCCCTTATTTTATATGTGAGAAAACTGATGTCCAGTAGTGTGACTTACCCAAGGTTAGAGAGTTATGTGATTATCAAGTCTGAATTTTTTTCACTGCAATCTGAAGACTATGCTATAAAAGGAGACTTTTTCCTTTTTTCCCAACCTCTCTAATTCTAAATCATAAGACTAAAAGAATATATTTGTTAGGTAAGACATCCTCCATGGTTACTTGCACAATCCCTTTACCAAACTGATCAAAGCTGTTGGGTTTTGTGAAGATCGACACTCTTCCAAAAATTTTCTTCATCACCCTTCTCTACTCACCATCTCAGTACCTATGTTCCACTCAGGCATCCATCCTATGCTCTTTCTGCTCTGCCCAAGTTCCAACCTGTTCAGGGAAAAGGAAATAAGATACTTTCACATTAATGTGAAAATGCAAAGTAACCAGGCATTGATCGCTGATTCCAGAAGTTTGTAAATATAACTTTTTAAAGTCAATTCTTGGATGATTTCTTACTGTTCTTTTCTTTACAATCTGACTAGATCCTGCAAGAATCTTCTAACTCTACATTAAAGTTTTTCAAAGGTGCATTAACTCCTTTACAATATCATTGCCTCAGTGCTCTGAATGAAACTCAAGAGGTTTGAGAGAATTTATATCCTTCAGTAACTTTCAGGAACCAACTTATTCAGTGGAGGCATATGATTTCATAGTCACCAAATGGATTTTTCTGAGGAGGTAAAGAGAACATATGGAGCTTTAAGTTGATATTTTTTTAAAGTGAATCCTAGAGAAAGAAATCAGTAGTACAGTTTCTCATTCAAAACATTAAATGAAAGAAATAGATTTTTGATTTTATAAAAATGTAAAATATCATAATTATTGCAAGCACCTGACATCTGCCAACATTTTCTATTTTCCATACTTTATTTGTTAAGGGTTTTTTCTTTTCTTTTAATCAAGTCACAGAGGCATTTCTACAGAAAGCCATAGGATAGGCTTTAGGAATAACTTTTGTCAAATGATCACAGAAAAAAAGGAAGACAAAGGTAAAGAATTTTATTAGCATCGCTTGTATTTTATTAACATGGTTTTACAGTAATGATCATTGCAAATCTTATTAATGGAAGGGTTTATGTCATATTATTACCTCTCTTGTGAGCATTATTAGTAGGAGGTGGGAATGGAATCAACCTCAGTACTTCTGAATCTGAGTTGCAGATTATCTGATTATATTCAGGTAATCAAGCAATTTTATTAAACATTACATAGTAAGTAGGTCAAAACATGAATATCTGAAATTAAGTTAAGCAGATTGGGTTTGCAAGGTATACAATCACATGAGCTGCTGTCTTTCATCTGGATCCAAAGAGAGACTGGAAACCCTCCACCTCCCTTAGGTGACATTTCTTTCTTCTTTTTTTTTTCTCCTCTCTACTCTAAGTTATTATAAGCCAGTGAAGGATACATAAAACAGGAGAGCAAGATCTTCCTGGGAGTCCTCTGAGACCTTAGGTCTATCCATTGAATCTGGGCACTTTCAAAATTTTGGAAATCGTACTGACATCTTTTCTGTGGGCATGCTTTTTCTATTCAAATTTGATATGAGAAGAGTTTGCTAAGATTTTATTAGTGTCAAATTCTTCATCCAGAGATGTTATTCATCTGATCAGTGAGTCTTTGAGCTAAAATTTTTTTCCAGCATACCTGATTTATATTTTAATCCTGTGTATACAAAAATACACAGCCTTATTTTGAAGGAGAAAATATGTGTGTATGTGTATTTGTGTGTATATATTCTTGTTTCAAATATTGTGTTCTATCTCCCAAGAAATATTACTGCTGAGGTTAAAAAAAATTCCTGGATTCACAACTGTAATATCTGTGTATGGTGATACACATGTCCTTGGAACAGCAGACTGGTTCTGATGGAGAATACCAATTAATCTTATTAA
Source organism: Trichosurus vulpecula (assembly GCF_011100635.1). Taxonomy (NCBI): domain Eukaryota; kingdom Metazoa; phylum Chordata; class Mammalia; order Diprotodontia; family Phalangeridae; genus Trichosurus; species Trichosurus vulpecula. Next base: position 91,905,940 of record NC_050576.1, on the reverse strand, counting down.
CAAGAGTCACATATATTTAAAGGAATAACAAAAATTATTAGCCAACTATGATCAATGTAGATTTACCTTGTTCAACACTGATGAATCTATGGTCTATCAAGATAGGCTTTCGGCAATAGTTGAGATAGCAATGCACACATTCCCATGTATGTTTACCAGGCATGGCTGACATGAAGTTCTCAAAAAAACTCACTGCAAAACAAATTGCCCAGAGAAAGTATCAGACATTTAGAGCATGGCTTACAAATGCTATCATCATTATTAATAATTAACAAACCAAATGATAACATACTCAGGAAAATATTTCAAAAAATATCCTAATAGAGATAACAGGCCATCCATTTCTCAATCTGTTCAGTTCTTGTCAGTGTTTTTCTCCATATCCTCCTTAAGATCTCTTAACATGAGTACAGATGTGTGCTGAAACAGGCTCTCATTGACTTTCAAGAGCTGATTTTTAAATTTTCAATGTGAGCATTCATACCTTGGAAATTAGAAAATGTTGGTTAGACTTAAGAAAGTGATGGAGAAAATGTTAATATAGCAGATGAAACTTAAAAGTATGTCACTCAGTGAAAGTCATTTGTTAAACATCTACCAGCTCCTGGATATATAGAGGCCAATACAATTTGAGGTAACTTCTGGTACCCCTCCCTCTCACTTGGTGATAAGCCAATGTCCTTTTCTGGTTCACTTATTTCTTTGATGATATCTTTTATGCCTCTTCTCACATGTATTTTATCATTCACAGTATTCTTCAATCTATTTACCCACACACATGCACATTGGCACTATCTTCTCAACTACCTACAATTTTATTTCTTAGAGACTGGGATATTCCATGCTTACCATATAGCTAAAAGAATATGTGAGTTAAGGAAAACAGGTTTTTTCTGTCATGGAGAAGTTTAGGGTCATTGAAAGTACTGCACAATTTCCCAAATACAGTTCAGCCTGCTCCCTTTCTCTTCTTCAAATCCATAAAAATCACATGCTTATTTAAACCTGGAAGATAGAAGGCAGCATGGCATACAGATGACAGTATAATGTTTAGTATCGTACCACTGAGTTCAAACCTACCTCCACCACTTACTATCTATGTGACCTCAGGCAGTTCTCTTAACCACATTGAGCCTCACTTTCGTCATCTGTAATAAAGGGGCAATCATACTTGTACTACCATCATGGGGTTGTTTTTGTTTGTTTGTTTTCAATGAACAGCACTTATTATGAAAACAACATGGATATATCATAAAAATACCAATTAAAAGAAATAATTAGCTTAGAAACATGTTAATAAACAAAATACACTAGTATAATAATTCACATTTATAGTATTCCCAATTTTGCCAAGCACTTTATACACACTTATTTGATTGTCACTACAACCCAAAAGATAGATGCTATTCTTATCCATATTTGAGAGATAAGAAAACTGAGGTGCAAAGTGGTTAAGTAAATTCCCCATCATCAAGCAGCTGGTAAATATCTGAAGTTGAAGATGAACCCATCCATTTCTTCACAATTCCAAGCCGACAGTTGCATCCAGAACATCATCTAGAAACTTGGCATCTAGATGGCATAATGGATAAAGCGCTAGTCCTAGAGTCAGGAAGACTTGAGTTCAAGTCCAGCCTCAGACTCTTACTAGCTACCACACTGGGCAGTTCACTTAACTTATATCGGCCTCAATTTCTTCCATGATAAAATAGGGAAAATTATAACAACTACCTCTCGTGGCTGTAGAAAGGATAATTAATAGGAGAGGAGCTACAAAGCACTTTGCAAACCTCAAAGTGATATATAACTGCTATCTTTCATATAGAAATGTAGCTAGTCAGAAATTCCTCACTAGTTGTTTAATTAACTTATTGTTAGTTGAGATTCTAATTCTACACTTTGTTTTATTATTGCCCATTAAAAGAATTAAATGGATTTGGCCAATATAAACCCATTACTTACCTATATAACTCTTAAAGAGGTAATATCAGGCTAAGAAATGTGAAGAGATTTTCCTAGGGTCACCAAGTAAGCTAGGAGAAGAAAAATATTGGGGGAAAAGCCAGAAGATTTATAATACTACACTTTGATCCCATCATAAGATAAAATTCTTACTCCAGTAGAAGAAGAGAAAAACACTGACATAATGTCTCCAGTTTAGCAAAGATACAAAAGTGTATGAGTGGAAGCAGGTGAATTAATATTAATATGGGTGGTATATTGCTAAAATGAATGAAGTGACCTGGGAAGTTACCCTTCCATTGAGAAGTAAATGAAATTCAGTTTGATTAAAAGTTGATCTGAGGGAATGTGTGTGTGTATGTATGTGTATGTGTGTCTTTGCGTGTGTGTGTGTGCCCACTAGTCCATGTACATTGCATTTCAGAAACCACAAAAAGGTAATTTGTCAGATAGTCTTTGCCTCTGTCTCTGGTGTCTACCAAAGTGTATTTTATGGCTAGTACCCTAAGAAGGCAGAGTTCCTAGTGTGTCAGCATGTTGCAGCAAAATGAATAAAAACATGTACCTTACTTTTTACAACCATTCTGACATGTATGCTGTAGTTATTTGAAGCCGTTTTTCCGCTGAAATAGCCTTATCTGTAAAACTTCTTTAAAAATGCATTTCTCCCCAAGCTTAGAATTTAAGCCTAAAGTTCTGTCACCACATTGAAAGTAAAGTGGGGTAATGAAATGATTATTCTTTTTTTATTTATTTAACTTATTTAATATATTTAGTTTTCAGCATTGATTCTCACAAGAGTTTGAATTACAAATTTTCTCCCCATTTCTACCCTCCGGCCCACCCCAAAATGGCATATACTCTGGCTGCCCTGTTCCCCACTCAGCCCTACCTTCTGCCACCCCACTCCCCTCCCATCCCCTTTTCCCTTCCTTTCTTGTAGGGCAAGACAAATTTGTACACCCCGTTGCCTGTGTATCTTATTTCCTAGTTGCATGCAAAAAACATTTTATTTTTGTTTTTGAACATCTGTTTTTAAAACTTTGAGTTCCTAATTCTCTCCCCTCTTCCCTCCGCACCCATCCTCCCTAAGAAGGAAAGCAATTCAACATAGGCCATATGTGTATCATTATGTAAAACCCTTCCACAATACTCATGTTGTGAAAGACTAACTATATTTTGCTCCTTCCTAACCTACCCCCTTTATCCAATTTTCTCCCTTGACCCTGTCCCTTTTTGAAAGTGTTTGTTTTTGATTACCTTCTCCCCCTATCTGCCCTCCCTTCTATCACCCCATCTTTTTTATCTTCTTCCTCCTTCTTTCCGGTGGGGTGAGATACCCAATGGAGTGTGTATGGTATTCCCTCCTCAGGTCAAATCCAATGAGAGCAAGATTCACTCATTCCCCCTTACCTGTCCCCTCTTCCCTTCCTACAGAACTGCTTTTTCTCACCACTTTTATGTGAGATAATTTACCCCATTCTATCTCTCCCTATCTCCCTCTCTCAATATATTCCTCTCTCATCCCTTAATTTGATTTTATTTTTTTAGATATCATTCCTTCATATTCAACTCACCCTGTGCCCTCTGTCTATATGTATATATAAATATATATATATATATATATATATATATATACACACACACACACATACATATGTATGTGTATACATACACACACACATATATATATGTATGTATAGATATATAGATATAGATATATACATATATGCACATTCCCTTCAGCTACCCTAATACTGAGATCTCATGAATCATACACATCATCTTTCCATGTAGGAATGTAAACAAAACAGTTCAACTCTAGAAAGTCCCTTGTGATTTCTTTTTCTTGTTTACCTTTTCATGCTTCTCTTGATTCTTGTGTTTGAAAGTCAAATGTTCAATTTACCGCTGGTCTTTTCACTGAGAAAGCTTGAAAGTCCTCTATTTTATTGAAAATCCATATTTTGCCTTGGAGCATGATACTCAGTTTTGCTGGGTAGGTGATTCTTGGTTTTAATCCTAGCTCCATTGACCTCCAGAATACCATATTCCAAGCCCTTCCATCCCTTAATGTAGAAGCTTCTATATCTTGCATTGTTCTGACTGTGTTTCCACAATACTCAAATTGTTTCTTTCTGGTTGCTTGCAGTATTTCCTCCTTGATCTGGGAGCTCTGGAATCTGGTGACAATATTCCTAGGAGTTTTGTTTTTGGGACCTATTTGAGGAGGTGATTGGTGGATTCTTTCAATTTCTTTTTTGCCCTGTGGCTCTAGAATATCAGGGCAGTTCTCCTTGATAATTTCTTGAAAGATGATATCTAGGCTCTTTTTTTGATCATGGCTTTCAGGTAGTCCAATAATTTTTAAATTATCTCTCCTGGATCTATTTTCCAGGTCAGTGGTTTTTCCAAGGAGATATTTCACATTGTCTTCCATGTTTTCATTCCTTTGGTTCTGTTTTATAATATCTTGATTTCTCATAAAGTCACTAGCTTCCACTTGCTCCAGTCTAATTTTTAAGTTAGTATTTTCTTCAGTGGTCTTTTGGACCTCCTTTTCCATATGACTAATTCTGCCTTTTAAGGCATTCTTTTCCTGATTGGCTTTTTGGAGCTCTTTTGCCATTTGAGTTAGTCTACTTTTTAAGGTGTTGTTTTCTTCAGGATTTTTTTTTGTATTTTTTTTTTGGTTTCCTTTAGCAAGTCATTGACTTGTTTTCCATGGTTTTCTCGCATGATTCTCATTTCTCTTCCCAATTTGTCCTCTACTTCTCTAATATGCTTTTCAAAATCCTTTTTGAGCTCTTCCATGGCCTGAGACCAGTTGATGTTTTTCTTGGAGGCTTTTGATTAGGCTCTTTGACTTTGTTGACTTCTTCTGGCTGTATGTTTCGGTCTTGTTTGTCACCAAAGAAAGATTCCAAAGTCTGAGACTGAATCTGAGTGCGTTTTCACTGGCTGGTCATGTTCCCAGCCAACTTACTTGACCCTTGAGTTTTTTGTCAGGGTATAACTGCTTGTAAAGAGTACTTTGTTCCAAGCTTGAGGGGAAGCACTGTTGTTTTCAGAGCTATTTCTATATAGCCAGCTCTGCCACACCAGTACTCTTCCTTCCCCAAGAACTGCCAACCCGCACCTGACCCAGATCTTTAGCAGGCTCTGCACTCTTGCTCATATCCACCACTTAATTCCTCCCACCAGGTGGGCCTCGGGCCAGAAGCAACTGCAGTTGTATTTCTGTAGCTGCACCAACTCCGCTGCCCCTGGGGTGGTGGCCAAACCACGAACTCCTTTCACTCCCCGCAGCTTTTCCCACTAACCTCCTCTGTTGTCTTTGGTGTTTGTGTGTTGAGAAGTCTGGTAACTGCCACAGCTAACTGATTCAGGGCAGTAGGGCCTGTTCTGCCCGGCTCCTGATCTAGTTGGTTCTGCTGCCATCTACGCTCAGCTCTGCTCCCCTCCGCTCCCAGCTCCATGCACAATAGACCTCACCCAGCAACCATCCAGGCTGTCCTGGGCTGAAGCCCTGCTTCTCTCTGCTATTTTGTGGGTTCTGTAGTTCTAGAATTTGTTCAGAGCCATTTTTATAGGTTTTTGGAGGGACTCAGCAGGGAGCTCACAGAAGTCCCTGCCTTCCAGCTGCCATCTTGGCCCACCCCCATGAAACGATTATTCTGAATTTGTATGGGGCATTCTGTTTCAATTATCAAGAATTTCAGGTAAATCATTTTTTTTTATGCTTGATACTGAGAGTATAGCCTGAAAGGATCAAAACAACTAGTCATGTAAAGGGGAAGGAAAGATCCCACTGTTCACACCCTCTACCAGCTCAACTACAAATGCAAACATGTCCATATGATGGTGAAAACATTCCCTACACCCCAAATCAACTAAAAGTCGGAAGGACCATAGAAATCATCCAGTCTGCTGCTCTCCTAAGACAAATGAGGAAACGGAAATCAGAGAGGGTGACTTGCCCAATGTCACATAGGTAATAATGATGGAACCTGGATATAAACCTAGGTCCTCTGATTCCATATATAAGTCTCTTTGCATTGTACATAGATTGATGAGGGAAACATATTGAAAAACATATTGCAAAGGTATTGAATGCATATTCACTTTGGGTCAAATGTTCATAACTATCCAAGTTGCTAGAGGAGACTTTATTGGTTGAACAAGTCTACATCTTTGTCTACAAGCAGGAATCCTTCTTAAATATCTAAAACAGTGGATATTCTATCCTGAGATCAAGTTGAGTTCCTAATTAATATCTTCCACTTTAAGTTTTCAGTGCCTTGGGCCCAGTAGACACTTCATAAATGTTTGATAACTCTAATTGAAGTCAATAAGTTATTTACTCCTTCTCCTCCTCCTCACCCCTCCCAAAAAAAACCTATTTGAAGGGGGGGTATTTGAAGACTACCATTTTCTGGCAAAAATTTGAATGCTGTCTATTCGCCCTACCAGTCAATTTTAATGCATAATTAAGCTATAAATGTGTACTTTTAGATTCCTATACTCTCCTATAATATCAGTGGTCTTAAGAATAGCTAGAGTAAGCAGTATACTATTTTATATGTTTTGAGAAATATCCAAAGTCCCTAACTTTCTCCATAAAGATATTTTCCAATGTCTTACTATGTCATTATTCTTCCATTATGCTCATTTAAATTCCCTTCATTAAAATGACTACTTTATATGTGGATGTGCTGGTAAATGTCTCTCCTAAAAATAAACAAATAAATGTATTCTCAGAAAACTTTAAGTTTAATCTGCATTCTTGACACTTTCTTAAGTCTAGACAACCAACAAAATAATAAATCAAGCTCTGATTTATAGCATTCACCAATTTCTGAGGTATAAATGCTCACACTAAAAGTTGTCTGCTCTTGGCAAGTTCAAGCTAACTCCAGCACACCCCTGCCTTTGGATTACATCAGAAAAGTACACAAAATCATGCAATTTGAAAGGGCATTACAGGCTATGTCTAGGGTAATATGCATGGATCTGCTCTACAACAGACACTCATTTAGTGAGTCACACCACCTAGAGAGATGGAACAATCAATTCCTTATGAAGCAACTCACTCCACATTAGCAGACAGGTGTGTTGTTTCCTGCAGATAACATTAAAAATGTACATGTGAACAGGGAGTGAAGGTGGAATTCTTTTTATCTTCCTCTAAAATTATATGCAGGAGAAAAGCTACACAGTAAAGTACATTTCAGGTCATGTGTGGAGCCCCACCCTTGATGATCAGGTTACAAATGCAACTTTTGAAATTGAGGGGAAATGGTAAGAAAAGGCAAATTCTTAAAGTGGAACAAAAAATAGATTTGAAAGATTTTTATGGGTCAGGTAGTCTAAATTATATGATTACATTTGTTACTAGTATTGTAAATGGTACTCCTTCCACGGCTATGGACTTCATTTCACACATTCCAAAAATTTCATAAACGTTGGATCTTACAGCTTGAGAAACACTGCACTTTAGCAGATTATATTCAATAACCGGCACTATCCAAGGTCCTGCAGCCCCACTTGAAGGATAGCAACTCTTGTTAATCTGGATCTTATAGACACAACCCTCAGAAATTAATTCTGATTGTCTGAGCTGTGTCCCACTGTCATTATAGTGCTTAGTAAAATGTGTGTTTATTACCTTAATGTTATTCACTCAGATGCAGAAGCAAACTCTATTAACAATTTATATTCTCTTACACAGGTCTTTCTCATTCTTTGTATGTTGAAATGTTTGTGTCTGCTGGTTATTAAGTTCATAACAAAATATTTTTAAAAGGAAAACAGAAGTATAAATATATTAAGTTAAAGAATGAAATTGTTAATTGATCATTTGGGGGGAAATTTTAGCTCCAACCCAATTACCTAAATCACTATTCATAAAAATGAGAATTACCAAGTGATAATTCACATCATTTCAACTAGACAAAGAAAACATATACAGAAAAAATTAATAAGCCTAAGGTTCATGAAAGGGAGAAGATGCACAAACACAGAAAATTGGGGAAAGAATTAGAGGCTGTAACTTACATAGAAAATACTTCTGGTAACACAGAGAAGCAAAAAAGTACCTTTCCCATAGTCTTCTTCATGCAAGGGTAAATTGAATGCTGGATTTCTTCCTCTCTTTCTCTTCTTACCCAGCTCCCAACTCTCCGGACTTTGCCACCATGTTTCAGATGCTTTGTTACTCTGGAATATTCTTCCACTCCTGTGGCCCCCTTCTTCCATGGGTTAAGTTCCTTGAGCTCATTTTGAGGAGGAGCCTCAGATTAGCCATCCTTCATTCCTATCCCAGCTCTGATTCTGACTCTCTTATGTGTTATCACCATTAGAATAGAAGCTACATGAGGTCAGGGTCTTTCTTTTTTTCTTGTTTTTGCACATCCAGCATTTAGCACAGTGCCCCACACAGAGTAAGTGCCTAATAAATGCTTATTGACTGACTTTCTGATTTAAACAGAAAGAGGGAGAAAGTAGTTGATTTTCTCAACCTGGAAAACCAAAAAAAAAGTAGAACTCTGAGATGGGAGGTGATGAGGGGTGCAGAAAATAGAACTAAGGGAGAGAATGACAGAGAGAACTCCTCCTCCCTAACTCTGTCCTATAAAAAGAAGAACTTAAACTCATCTTCAGTAGTCAATTATTCAACAATCCAGCTAGCAGCTGCTGTGAGGGTATAAAGTCAACAACAACCAGCTCACAGAATGCTGCAAGCCCAGGTCCTTTTCATCTGCTTTATTAAGGAAAGCAACATTAAGGGGTTAACAATCTTACTTTCTTTCAGCATACAAATATCATTTACTTAGTTCAGGGGAAAATACCAGCACCCTGAATTACAGACCAAATACAATTCATAGTTATCAACATCTGGGTGTTCAGCCAGGGAGCTCATTATAACGGCTGGCCCAGAATCACGCACCACTCCTTCTGTGGCTCAGAGCTTAGAGAGAGAGCGCTAACCTCTGTGCTTATATATCCTGTTCAGGGCCATAACCTCACCCGGGCTGGGCGTGGAGAAGTTCCCCACCCCCAATATCACATCAGATACAAATCAATGGCTCCCAATTATCTCAGTGCTGAGAAATAAAAAAAACATCCCACTTTATCTGCCCCATTCAACAGGTCAACGGCAAAAAGTCCCACCTTAATTACTATTACAGCATATACAGACATTATATCTATATATACCATGTAGATATGTGCATTTATATTTGAATGTATGTATACATGTATATATATATATTTATGTATATAGATAGATGGATAGGTAGATAGATCAGCAGTGTGTATGTACATAAACATTTGGAGCCTGGATCTCCCTCTACATACTCAATTCCTAGACTGGAAGTGAAGTGACCACTCATGTGCCCAAACCCAATACTGATCATCACAAAAACTTTATTTTCTGTTTTATTTTTCTGACCCAGGCTGCTTCATTCCATTTTAGGCAGCCTTAAGCACTTTAGACCCTCCCTCTGCTCTCCAAGGCTCACCATATTGGTACTGGTCTTAATATTGATACCCAATCAGCTTTACTGCTATCTAGAACTCCTGAACCCTAGGAATCCACCAGTGTTAGCCTCCCCAGCAGCAGGGACTGCAGGCATGTGCCACCACATTCAGCATATATTTTTGCAAACTTCAAAATATTTAGGTATCAGTGGTATGATTTATTTCCCACGGTAATGTTATAAAAATAACAAAGAGCATTATTTGTTCTACCACATCTTTTTTTTCTGCTCCAGTGTGGCCTTACAAATATTTGTTACTTTTCTACAAAACCCAGTTAGACAAATATACAAAATATCATTAGAAAGAAGTTAGCAGGCTTTCTTTAAGAACCAGTAGAATCAACTACAGAAGACAGAATGTATGAGATGTCACTCTGTGTTCATATGCTATCAATGTCATTTTCCAGAATCTTGTCTGGGGATTATACCTCAACTTTTCATAGTTTGGTTGGGCTTAAGGGCTTTTAATACTATGGGTATAATGGGCAGAGTTTGGTTCTAGGATTGTCAGTTTATTGAATTTCTGTATCTCTGTGACATCCATTAAGTTGAATTGATGATGATCACATATGTAAATGCTTACTGTTATCATCACCATTATATGTATATATTCATATATGTGTTCGTGTGTGGGTGTGTAACACATATTCCTATATATACACATATCACTTTAAGTTTGCAAAGCACTTTACAAATATTTTATTTTTATCTTCAAAAAAACCCTGTGAGTTAGGTGTCAGCATCATTCACATTTCGCAAACAATGACACTAAGGCAGAAGGAAGGTAATTGATTTGCCCAGGGTCACACAGATAGTAAGGCTCTGAGACAGTGTATGAACATGATTCTTCCTGACTTCAAGCTCAAAATTGTCTCTACTGCATCAAGTGTATTTGATGCAGTAGTTAATGCTTCCTGCTACTCTCAAGTGAGGAAAGCAATAATCTTTAATGAAGCCTTGGGACCATATTCATGAAGCTGCCTCTCTAAACTTTCATACTAGTCCTAAGTATCCACCTGGAAATAACCCAAGTATAAAATTAACTCCTTCGTCCATTCCTATAACTTTGGTATGGATTTCATTAGAAATCCATTGAGCAACATGCTTGCATGATCCTAGGACCCTTCTTAAGACTTGTCCTAAAAATATGGATTTGTCAGATAATGTAACTACCATATTAATAGGTATGGGGCGAGGGCAGAGCCAAGATGGTGGCAGGAAAGCAGGGACTTGCTTAAGCTCTCCCCCAAATTCCTCCAAACACCTGTAAAAAATGGCTCTGAATAAATTCTAGAGCTGCAGAACCCACAAAATAGCAGAGGGAAACAGGTCTCCAGCCCAGGACGGCCTGGATGGTCGCTGGGAAGGGTGTATCACATGGTGCTGGGGGCGGAGTGCAGCCCAGCATGGGATGCGCCAGGACAGACCAGACATAGAGTCACCTGGCCAGATAGAGGCCTTAGGGCTATGAATCACTGAGCTGTGGCAGTTACCAGACTTTTCAACCCAGAAACACCAAAGAATAGGTTAGTGGGAAACTGTGGGATTGAGTTCATAGCAGTCCGTCCACCAGCTCTAGAGGTGGCAGAGGTGGTGCAGAGGTGGCGGTGGCAGGAGCAGAAAGCTCCCAAGGCTGCTTCCAGAGCTCCAACATTAGCTGCTTCCTGAGTCCCTGGCTCACACGGTGGGAGCAATCTAACAGCAGATCAGAGCGGGAGTGCAAGGAGTGCTTTGTGGGCACAAAGGCAGTTTCTCTTGCTGTGCCCTGCTTGGATCTGGATTGCAGTCCTGGTTGGTGGTTCTTAGGGGATGAGGAGCGCTGCTGTGAGAGAGCCTGCAGTGATGATGGAGTAGAAGTAGCTCTGAAAACAGCAGTGCTTGGACCCTAAAGCTTGGGACAAAGTACTCTCCACTCTACAACCACTCATACCCTGACAAAAAGCTCAAGGGTCAAGTAGTTGGCTGGGAACATGAATAGTTAGAAAAAATGAACTCAGACTCAAACTCAGACTCAAATTCAAACTCTAGATTCCTTTTTTGGTGACAAAGAAGATCAAAATATACAGCCGGAAGAAGTCAACAAAGTCAAACAGCCTACATCAAACGCCTCCAAGAAAAATATGAATTGGGCTCAGGCAATGGAAGAGCTCAAAAAGGATTTGCAAAAGCAAGTAAGAGAAGTAGAGGAAAATTTGAGAAGAGAAACGAGAGTGATGCAAGAAAAACATGAAAAACAAGTCAATGACTTTCTTCAGGAAACCCAAAAAAATACTGAAGAAAATAACACCTTAAAAAATAGAGTAACCCATATGTCAAAAGAGCTCCAAAAAGCCAATGAGGAGAATAATGCCTTGAAAGGCAGAATTAGCCAAATAGAAAAGGAGGTCCAAAAGACCACTGAAGAAAATGTTAACTTAAAAATTAGATTGGAGCAAGTGGAAGCTAGTGACTTCATGAGAAATCAAGATGTTATAAAACAGAACCAAAGGAATGAAAAAATGGAAGACAATGTGAAACATCTCATGGGAAAAACTACTGACCTGGAGAATAGATCCAGAAGAGATAATTTAAAAATTATTGGATTACCTGAAAGCCATGGTCAAAAAAAGAGCCTAGACATCACCTTTCAAGAAATTATCAAGGAAAATTTCCCTGATATTCTAGAAACAGAGCATAAAATAGAAATTGAAAGAATCCACCGATTCCCTCTTGAAAAAGATCCCAAAAAGAAAACTCCTAGGAATATTGTCACCAAATTCCAGAGTTTTCAGGTCAAGGAGAAAATACTGCAAGCAGCCAGAAAGAAACAATTTGAATATTGTGGAAACACAATCAGGATAATACAAGATCTAGCAGCTTCTACATTAAGGGATCAAAGGGCTTGGAATATGATATTCTGGAGGTCAAAGGAGCTAGGATTAAAACCAAGAATCACCCAGCAAAACTGAGTATAATCCTCCAATGCAAAATATGGGTTTTCAATAAAATAGAGGACTTTCAAGCCTTCTCAATGAAAAGATCAGAGCTGAATAGAAAATTTGACTTTCAAATACAAGAATCAAGAGAACCATGAAAAGGTAAACAAGAAAGAGAATTCATAAGGGACTTACTAAAGTTGAACTCTTTTGTTTACATTCCTACATGGAAAGATGATGTGTATAATTTATGAGACCTTTCTCAGTATTAGGGTCATTGAAGGGAATATACATACATATATATATATATATATATTTACATATATATATATATATACATATATATAGAGAGAGAGACAGAGGGTACAGGGTGAGTTGAATATAAAGGGATGATACCTAAAAAATAACATAAAATTAAGGGGCGAGAGAGGAATATATTGAGAGGTGGAAAAGGAGAGATAGAATAGGGTAAATTATCTTACATAAAAGTGGCAAGAAAAAGCAGTTCTGTGTGAAAGGAAAAGGGGGCAGGCAGGTGAGGGGGAATGAGTAAATCTTGCTCTCATCGGAACTGACTTGAGGAGGGAATAACATACACACTCTATTGGTATCTTACTCTACAGGAAAGTAAGGGGAAGGGGATAAAAAAGGGGGGATGATAGAAAGGAGGGCAGATGGGGTGGAGGTAATCAAAAGCAAACACCTTTGAAAAGGGACAGGGTCAAGGGAGAAAACTGAATAAAGGAAGATGGGATAGAAAGGAAGGAAACATAGTCTTTTACAACATGAGTATTGTGGAAGAGTTTTACATAATGATACATGTGTGTCCTATGCTGAATTGCTTGCCTTCCTAGGGAGGGTGGGTGGGAAGGGAAGAAGGCAGAGAATTTGGAACTCAAATTTTTAAAAGCAGATGCTCAAAAAATAAGTCGTTTTGCATGCAGCTGGGAAACAAGATATATAGGGAATGGGGCATAGAAATCTATCCTGCTCTATAAGAAAGTAAGGAGAAAGGGGATGGAGGGGGCATGGGGTGACAGAAGGGAGGGCTTACTGGGGAATGAGGCAATCAGAATTTATGCCATCTTGAAATGGGGGGGAGGGTAGAAATGGGAAGAAAATTTGTAACTCAAAATATTGTGGAAATCAGTGTTGAAAACTAAAATATTAAATAAAAATTATATAAAGTTTAAAAAAGAGGCACAGGGAACCTTATATTGAGGAGAAAACATTGTGGTAAAGTGGAAAGAGTACTAGATTTGTAGACACAATGCCTGAGTTCAAATCCTGGTTCTAATATCACCTGTGTAGCCTTCAGCAAGTAACTGAACCTTTCTGAGCCTTGGTTTCCTCATCTGTAAAATAAGAGGGATAGATTTCACAACATCTAAAGATATTCTTACATCTCAATCTATGATTCTCCAGCATTTCCTGGTATTTAATAAATGTCTGATGATGGAATGTGTGGGTCTATGAGATTAAATATCATTATTAGGATCCTTTGCACCAGAACCACCATCCTGACTCTAAAACTCAACTACGTGACAGAAGATGCAGAAGATGAGGGTAGGAAAGAGGTGGGACTTCCTTTAGAAAACTCAGAACATCCTCTCTACCCATTCAGACCATGGGGGGTGCTTAAGGAAGAAACACAAAATGACTTTAAAGAGAGGGCTCTCCCTCTGTACACAAATACAAAACACTACTGAGTGGACAAGGAGGATCTATTACTCTCAAGAGATGAGATCAAAGGATTTAAAGGTGGAAGGAGCCTTAGAGATCAGTTAATACAAGTGCCTTTATATTATAGATGAAGAAACTGAATTACAGAGTGTTTAAAAAATGAAGTGGTGCAATATGTAGAAAACTGCACTAGTAGTCAGGAAGACTTGAATTCAAAACTCTCCTCTCTCTACCTATGTGTCCCTAGACAAATCAGTTAACCTCATTCTGTCTTAGATTCCTCATCTGTAAAATCAGGCTAATAATAGCACCTACTTCTTAGAGTTGTTAGAGGATATAATGAAATAATGTTTGTAAAGCACTTTGTTCAAAACCCTATGTAAATGCTAACTAATCATTACTAATAGCAGGAAGGTAGTACAGTGGATAGAGTGCCAGGCCTGGAGTCAGGAAGACCTGAGTTCAAATTCGGCCTCAGGCACTTACTAGCTGTTTGTCTCTGCACAACTCCCTCAACTCTGTTTGCTTTAGCTTTCTCAGCTATAAAATGATAAGGGCAAACCACTTCAGTATCTTTACCAAGAAAACCCCAAATGGAGTCACAAAGAGTCAGACACAACTAAACAACAACAACAGCCATTAACTAAGTGACAAGATCGTCCAGGTTATAATTGCATAATGTAAGATATGAAGAAGTCAGGAGAAACAAAATAAAATCTTTTTTTCAGATGATATGGTGATCTACTTAGGGAACCCTAGAAGTTTAACTGAAATAAATTGAAAATATCACAGTGGTAAAATATCAGTAAATAAAATAAAATCATACACTTCATTAACTATATATTAAGAAAATCCAGTAGGAAGAAAAAGAAAAGGAAATTCTATTCAACATGGCCATAGAATAGATTAAATATTAGGAAGTACACCTACCATTACACATGAAAATTACTATATTTGAAAAAAATCATAAAATACTTTATAGGAATAATACAAATAATTGGAGAGATATTAATTTTTCTTGGTTAATCTATGTCAGTAAAACAAAAATGACAACAGCACCTAAATTAAGGTATAGATTCAGTGTTATAATAATAGCTAACATTTATATAACACTGTGTGACAGGCACTGTGCTAAGAAACACCTCATTTAATCTTCACAACGACCCTAGGATGTATGTGCTCTTATTATCCCCATTTCACAAATGAATAAACAGAGATCTAATGACTTGTCCAGGGTCACACAGGTAGAGAATGTCTGATGCCAGTTTTGAACTAAAGTCTTTCTGACTCCAGGTCTAGCACACTATCTATTGTACCACCAAGACATCTCTACAAATCAAAATACATATAAATTACTTTATAGAACTTGACACAGTAATAACAAAAATCATCAGGAAAGACAGAGTACCAAGGGAATATATTATTCCTCATTTGGAACACTATGTTTCTGTTAATGAAAGCTGTCATTCCATATTATTCTCTGTGTGTATTAAGATCATACTTTGTCTTGTCAGAGACTAAAGGCCTGGAAAGATATAGCTTATTTGATTGCAATGGGTTAAGATGATGACCAAGATTATAGATATGCTTCCAGACATGATTTGAGACAGTAAACAGAGAAACTGAAGACCAAAAATTCTTAAGGGTCATAAATCCAGTTGGACAGACAGGAGTCATGGACCATAGGTCAATGAAATGATCAGTCTAAGAGATGAGTCAATACGGAGTCAAACAGAGGACATTATGAAGAAAACATCATAAGGCATAAATGAAGGACAGCTTGTCTCACTCAACATCTCCATCTGAGACAGCATTCTTATGAAGTAAAAGCATGCTAGGCGTTCCTTATTTGTATACTTAAAAAAACTCTAGAATTTTGTATTTATCCCTAACAAGTTTAGCTTCTAGGGGTTTGATGATGATGTCTACATTGAAGACTAAACAATCCATGTTATCAGCACTATATCTCTCCTGAATTTCCAATCCCACATTACCAACTGCTTATTGAGAAATCAAATCCAGTATCTAAAACAGAACTAGTTCTTTCTCCCCACAAAACAAAACAAACAAAACAACAAGAAAAATAAAACACCATTCATCTTCCAAAGTTCCCTATTTTTGCCAAGGGTATCATCATTTTTTCCAGTAACGCAGATTTTCAAACTTAATATCGTTCTCAGCTTCTCATTCTGTCACCCTACATATCTAATCAGTTGCCAAATCCTGTCAATTCAACCCTCACAACATCTCTCACATAGGTCCTCTTTTCTCCACTACAATGACTACTCCCTAATTCAGGTTCTCATTTCCTCTCATTTGGACTACTACAATAGCCTCCTAATTGTCTCCCTTTCTCAGGTCTCTCCTCTCTCCAATCTATCCTCCATACGACAATTTCACTGGCCTTTTCAACAAATTTCAATGGTTTCCTCTTACCAATAGTGAGAGAGAGAAATTCCTTTGCCATTTGAAGCCCTTCACAGTTTAGCTTCAATCGACTTTTCCATACTTATAAATTATTCCCTTCCACAGAGTCAGTGAGTAAATTAATATTTATTAAGCACCTACTATGTGCTAGGCATTATGCTAAATGCTGGGGATATAACAAAGAGGAAAAAGACAGGTCTTGTGCTGAAGAGGCTCATGATATTAATGTGGAAGGCAACAAGCAAAGACATTTGTAGAAATAAGATATACACAGGAGAAATAAGAAATCATGAAAAAGGAAAATCACTAGAATTAAGAGGGGTTGGGAAAAAACTTTCTGTAGATGGGATTTTAGTTGGGACTTGAAAGAAGCCTAGGAATCCAGTAGGTGGAGATTATTTGCCCAGGGTCACACAGGTAGTCAGTATCTGAGGTAGGTTTTGTTAGGTCTTCTTATCTCTGAGTCCATGATTCTAGCCACGGCTTCATCTACTGCAACCTAGATATTTCCATGTCACCCTGACCCCTCCTAACCCCTAAAGAATAAAAATTTCTTAAAGGGAGGTTCTATTTTCTATTCTTCCTAGTTTCCCCAGCACCTACTACAGTTGCTGGCACATAATAGGCACGTAACAACGTTCCGTTAAGTCAGGTTCGGATTCAGATTCACGCTGGCAATAAAGCACACTCCTGACAGAACATGGTTTCTATTGAGAGACAGGGGAAATACTCTAACAAACACACTTAACACAGCAGCATAGATTCATCACCTCTCGGGGAAACTCCAGCACTTGATCCTCTCAAAGCTAAGGGGAATCCTGGTTTACACAGCCCAGCTCTATCAAGGCACGAGAGGGAAACTGATCCCCAGGCAAAGAATCCTCCCCATGGGTGAGATCCCAATGTCAATGTCCCATATGGTGACTTTTATAAGGAGCTGAACAAAGAAAGTTTTTCCCGCCAGAGAGAGGAGCTACCCTCCCCCCACCCTCATTCCTAAGAACTGGCTAGGCAATCTCAGGAGTATTTCTCCAAGTGGGAGAGGAGTTATTTCCTATCCTTTGTCTTAAGAGTTACCTGTTCTTTGTTCAGGCCTATCTGTCTCCTAGTGGAAGTGTATTCAACTCTTTGTTTTGGCCTACCAGCCAGAGAGGAATGTCTGATTATTTATTCCAAGCTGGAAAGTCTGAAGATCTTGCAGGAGCTGGGGGATGGGGGGAAGGAAGAAAAGCAGGGTTTACACTATAATATGGAGGATCTTCTATAACGATTTATCATTCAAACAAATGCTTGTTTGATTGGATTGGATATTCAGGAGGCTTTTACTATAAATATTTCCTAGAGGCTAAAGACACAAGCACTAAAAATGAAAATACCAAGTCAATATTTCAAAGAACAGCAGCCTCTTTTTGCTCTTCACATACAAGGAATGTTATCTGGGCATCACTCCACAACAAACAACACTTTGAAATCAGCTTTAAAACTGCTGGGTGCTCAAGTATTGAGTCAAGTTAGATGATTCAATAAATTAAAATGTATCCCTTTTTCTCTGCTGAAGACTGAACTCTTAGGTGAAAGCCTCTGGATCACTTAGGGGTTCTTTTTTGGCAAGGTTAAGCTTTTGGGGATAGAATGGTTTGACATAATGTTGCCTATTTTAGATTGCAGCAAGCCTATAACCTAGGAAAAGTTTACTTCCTCCAGAAGTCTGCTTCATGGCTACAGAGCTCGTGTGTTATCATGCACTCTGCATCATGTCAAGCAAAATAATAAACTGGGCTTGCATTTCCAATTTTAAACTCACCCAGGCATGACTACATTAATTGTAAAGCTTCAATGATTTTATGTTATTCCCCCTAATTTTTTTCCTTTGAATATTTAGTTGAATTACCAACTCAGGTGTTTTCATTGTGTGGCTTATTATTGGCACCATATTACTAGTGGTAAATCAGTAAGAAATGCTACTTTCTGGCAGAAAGTGGCACAAATATTGCCCATATTTACTCAGCAACTAGATGACAGCCATAGTAATTTCATCTATATTTACTGTATATTCTTCTGCACAAGGCAAAATAAATGTGTTTTCCTTATTCAATGTAATTTACTTTTATATGAATTCAGTCCTATGAAGCATCAGAAAACAGTTCATAAGGAAAAATAGACTAGAAAGATAAACCTTTCCTGGGTTAGTTCTCACACAGATAGTAAAATACTTCAACAAGAGTAGAAAAACAAATTAACAGAGAATGCAATGAGATTCTAAGATTCATAAATTCTCTATGATTTATGGATAAACTAGAGAAAATACTTAGGCTTCCTGTCTCCGTTTTCTAGCTTCAAAATGAGAATTATCCTGATCATCTACAAAAATATTACAAAGGGTAACTAAACATTTATCATATATGATGTAGATGTGGTGACACATACCTGCCCAATAGTCCTTCTGCTTTAGCATTCTGAGTTTGATCAGAATCAATCAATCAACAAGTGCATAATATATGCCTGATGGTTTGCTAGGCAATGAGGACGAAAAACAAAAATTATATAGACTCAGCCCTCAAGGACCTTACATTCTATCAGAGGATACAACGTCTACATATATATGTATATACAAAATAAATGCCAGATAATTGGTGGGAGAAGGGTACTAGTATCTGGGAGCATGAGTACACTCAAGCATCTAACTTTGGTTACTGTCTCTAAATAGAGAATTAAGGGGTAGCTAGGTGGCACAGTGAGTAGAGCACCAGCCCTGGAGTCAGGAGGACCTCAGCTCAAATCTGGCCTCAGACACTTGACACACTTACTAGCTATGTGACTTTGGGCAAGTCACTTAACCCCAATTGCCCTGCCTACAATGTGTCAGGTACTGTCCTAAGTGCTAGGAATACAATTAATAAAAAGAAAGACAGTCTCTGCCCTCAAGGAGTTTATAATCTAAAAAGGGAGACAATAGAAAAAAAAAGGAAACAGAAGGAAGGGTGAGGTGAGAGGACACCAGGACACCAGTATCTTGTCTCATGGAATTGAAACCAGGCAGAGCAAGAGAGGCAAAATGGAATTAATTGAGAGTTCAGTTTCTGCCCTCTATAAAGGAATACATTGGGAGGGAGCTTGGTACTCTGTTCTCCAGTCAGAGGGAAGAAAAGGCTGAGGGAGCTGGTGACCCATGTAATGGGAAAAGATCTTAATTCACAAATCTGAGGTACAGAGCAGACTGAGTAACTATGACAAACTCTGGTGTCCAGTGGGGGAGAACAGATGACTGGACATTTTCTTCAGTCAGTCATGGGAACTATGCTTATGAACAATTTGATAGAGAGAGAGAGAGAGAGAGAGAGAGAGAGAGAGAGAGAGAGAGAGAGAGAGAGAGAGAGAGAGAGAGAGAGAGAGAGAGAGAGAGAGAGAGAAAGAGAGAGAGAAACAAAGGTCAATGAGATTAAATGATTTGTCCCAGACCTCACAGTTTATAAGTGTAAGAGCCTGGATTAAAGCCAAGTCTTTTTCTCCAAGTTTATTACTCTTTTCAATAAAATTTCCTTTAAAAAGGATGGTCAAGCTTAATCCTGAATATTTCTGAAGAAGGAAATTCCAAAACAAGCCTCTTGGAACCCATCCCAGTGTTTGATATCCTTTATAGGAATGGCAAGTTTTGTTTTTGTTTTTTGTCTATACCTTCCCATAACTTTATCTCACTTTATCTTGTTAAACTAATCTAGCCTCTTTATGTTTATGAAAACTATTCTTAAGTATTTCCCCAGTCATCATTTTTTTCCTAATTATATATATATATACACACATATTCATAAAATTGGGAAAGTGTTTTATGCGACCACTGGGATACTAAGTGAATATTTTTAAAGAAATTAAAAAGAGTTATATCATGGCTTAATAACTATAATAAAAATAGAAATCACCACTTCTCTTCTCAGTGATCTAGAGGAAAGGGGAAGCACTGGCACAAAAGTAAGGGGTTAACACTTGGTATGTTCCTTTGGGAAAGATTGAGATGATTTAAGGCTTGTACTAGAGTGTTGAATTTGCTGAAGTTTGAAAGGTTCACTAATTTCTCTCCATAACACCAGGGCAAGGGACACTTTGGACATGAAAGATCTCTATAATTTCTTTAGGCTTTGTCAAAATTTCAACAGCTTTAGACTTCAATTCACAGACCCAATTAAAACACACATCTCAAAAAAGCATTTATAGTGGGAGTGGGACAACCCAGAAAAGAAGACACAGCTAAGCATGAGGTTCCAACAGATTGATTACATTGTTAAGGAAGGACATTAATTGCTAGAATGTGAGAAGTCAAGGTTATAATTCAAGCAAAAGAATTGATTTAAGAAAACACAAAGCATCGCGAAAACCGTACAAATTGAATAACAGTCAAGAAAAGGAAATGAGCATCACGTGGGGACCAAGCCAGAATCACATGAAGTAAATTCTAGGACAAAAGACTGGGTAAAAGAGCTAACTTCTTATAGATTTTTTTTCTTTTTTTCTTCTTATAGATATTTTCAAGTGTAGTGTGTACTCTCAAAAAATCTTTCTGGCTAATTTAATTTTGAATGATTATTATTATTACAGCGTCATTATAGTTTATTGCTGGACTTTATTTTAGCTGAAACAGGAGGAATAAGGCCCTGAAGCAAGATAAGAATAAATGGACCCAGGCTTAATGAATGCAGCTAAACAAAGATTGAAATCCATTATGTTATTACATAGACTAATAGATTAAAGATTTTTTTTTCAGGTGGAACAGGTGACTGTGTGTGTGTGTGTGTGTGTGTGTGTGTGTGTGTGTGTATGAGTGTATATATACACATGTACTTTGATATATATACATATATGCATGTATAAAAATATACATACCTATCTTCACAGATACAGATACTGCAACTAAAAGGTTTTTTTAAGGTAATAAAAATAATAGATTGTGCATTGCTTAATATTATTGCTTTCATTTGATTTAATATATTTTGTTCTGTAACTTTTAATGGATTTTCATGTAAAGATGAGATACTATTCCAATTATTCACTTAGCTTCCTTCATTATTGATTTTGTATTGGTAAATCTAAAAAGAAATTATAAATTGTTCTTTTTTCTATTCATTATAAATATGCTAGAGTTATGATTTTTGTATTTCAAATATATACTATATATAAACATCTTATATGTAGTATATTTGAAATATATATTTATATGTATATGTATGTATATGTGTATGTATATGTATATGATTGAAAAAGAAAATAAGTATTGAGAAAAGTATCAAAACAAAGAGTTTAATGCCAATGCTTTAAGAGTATATAGTTTTATTCTTTGTACTTGCAATACCAGAATGTAATACAAAGACTAGAACATAGAAGGTGTTTAACAGATAATTGCTTGTTGATTGATTAAACCAGCATTATTTTAGTGATTTTGGTCAAGAATGTTTGAAATAAATTCTTGATAGCTTTAAAAAAATGATGAAACATTTTCAGCACAGCAATTGAATCTGGTAAGCATGAATTGATTATCTACTATGTGCAGGAATCTAGAGCTGTTCCTACATAATTTCAATGGCTTCCTCAATGGTCTTCCTGTCTCAAGTTTCTCTCTACTGAAGTTCATCCTCCCCACAACTGCCTTAGTGAGTCTCCTTAGGTACAGATCTGGATGCATCCCTCCTCTATTCAAAAAACCCCAGTGGCTTCTTATTACCTCAAGAATAAAAGATACTCTTCTTTTAAAGCCCTTCTCAACCGGGTCCCAACCTTTCTTTTCAGCCTTGCTCAACTCTGAGATCCAGTCAAACCGTCCTCTCTATTCCTCCCACAAGGCACTTCATCATTCCACATTTTTGTGCTGGCTTGACTCTCTCTTCCTTCAAGACACAGCTCCAAAATTTTCAACACATCACCTTGTAAATGAAGTCTTTCCTGATGTCCACCACCCCTAGTGCTCTCCCTTTCTAACTACTTTGCATTTAACTACCTTGTGTTTATTATCTATATATTTATGCCATATTATATATATATATATATATAAAATCAATATATTATCTAGATATTTGTTCTATATATTCAGGTAGTTGTTTTTCAGTCGTATCTGACTCTTTGTGACCCCATTTGGAGTTTTCTTGGCAAAGATACTACAGTGGTCTGCCATTTCATTCTCTAGTTCATTTTACAGATTAGGAACTAAGGCAAACAGGGTCAAATGACTTATTTGTCCAGGTCACACAGCTAGTAAATTTCTGAGGCCAGATTTGAATTCATTGAAGATGAGCCTTCCTGACTTCAAGCCTCGTAGTCTATTCACTGTGCCATCTAGCTGCCCTTTTTCATATATATTTTCATATATACTTATTTTGCCAGAGGGAATACAAACTCCTTGAGAATAGAGATTATCTCATTCTTTGTATTTGTATCCCCAGTTATGAGAACAGTGTTTGGCACAAAGTAAGTAGGTAATTAGTAAAGCCTTATTGATTTTCTGGTTGATCTAGTCCAAGTCTAATTTTAAAGAGCTAGAAAAGAAGACTGAGAAAAGTTAAATGGCTGCCCAATATCACACCAATCACAAGTAACAGAGCTGGGAGGTGAATTCAAGTCATTTAACTCCAAATTTGACACTTTCCATCAGACCATCTTTTCCCCCAAAAAACTGAGATTTTAAAAATGGACAAAAAATAAAAAAATTAATTATCATATTTCTTGACGTGTTTGTGTCATGGGTATTGGCTATTTGGTGAAGCCTATACCCCTTTTCAGAATAATATATTTTAATCATAATTGAAGGAAATGTTAAGTTTCAATAAGAGATGAGCAAAAATTTTTTAAAGGCGTATTTTTCTATCCATGTTCATGGCTCCCTGAAATCCGCACACAGATCCTTTGAGAGTCCATGGACACCAAGTGTAAAACTATTGATTTAATCCAAATGGGCCAACATATAGTCTCTCCATAGAATTATAAGACATTTGCTTTTCACCTTTTAAGTGCATCATTTCTAGCCACTGAATTGGGAAGGGTCTCAGAGACCTTCTGCTCTGTAGTTGATAAATAATCAATATACATTTATCAAACACCTACTGTGTGCCAGGCATTGTCTTAAACATTGGGGATACAACTACAAAAAAGAAAGACAGTCCATAACCTCAAGAAGCATACAGTCTAATGATGGAAGAAAGTTGAAAAGGAGGGAAGGAAAAGTGAAACTGCAACTTATAGGTCACCGCTTTAATATGGCAACCAGCTTGTAGACTTTGGGCAGAGCATAGGGAACTGCATATAGGTTAGAGGCAAAACAGTATCAGCTTTTTCTCATTTTGAAATCACCTAAGAAAGTATGAAAATGGAAACTCTAGCTATTCCAAAGAGTGCATTTTATTTGTTATATTTACTAAGTGCATGGGTCAATAGAGATTAGTCATTACTCCAAGTCTCATGATCTTCAATATAAGATGATTCAGTGACATCTGCATATTTTTGAAGAAAAAATAATCCAGCATGAAACTTGAAATCAGGCAATTTGGGACATCTGTGGATTGCACTGGCTTTATATTTGGCTTGTTTATATCTTGAAAGTTGGCAGCACACAGTTGCAATTCTCTGAATTTAGGGCTTGAAATGTGAGTCTAGGTGAAAACACTGAATATACCCAGAAGCACATCTGTTCTACTGTTAACATCTCAGGTCTACTTAGAATTTGCCAGGATTTGTAGAAATGCTAATACTTTTGTGGAGTTATCAAATAAGGACCCAAATCCATTCATGATGCCATTCCTCCTTGTCATCCATACAACGTGCACAATTTTCTGCACACCTGTAGGACATGGAAGACAAGTTATTGCTTGATTTCAAAACCAGAGCCTGGAAAATTTTACCACCATGCTCTAATGACCCAAACTGTCACAAACTGGTAAATCAGCCCCTAAAACAATTTCTTATGTGATATATTTCTAATATACAGGTTGTTCAACTTATTTTCTTCACTTTTTTCTAATCCCAAACAAAACTTAGCTTCAAAGGATATGCACACCTTCAGAAAGAGCAACGGCAATCACATTTCTCATGTGTACAAAGAATTCAAAGGTCTATAAATGAGAGAACTAAGAAAAAAAGTTCTGCTATTTTTCATAAACCCAAAACAAGGTGATCATCATATGGCCTTACATATTGCAATGAGGGCTCTTTATGTCTCCATATTGTGGATTTACTTCCTTTTTTTTAACACCTTCCCTCACATTGAACATATTACCTGCAGCTCTGTGCATACGCATTGAATTTATGCTTGTTGGACTGAACTGAATCAAAGGATGTCACAATCATTCAGTGGTAGCCTTAAGAATATCCTGCAAGTACCACTGACAGCAAGACTCAAACAGGTCTATATTGATAATTCCAATCATTCCAGTCATGGTTCAATATGGGAACTTCATTGGATGGAAAATGGTGGCAATATTTTAGTTCTGTTGATACTCAACCAGATTAGATCAACCATTTGCAATCATTCTGACTACTCAGCCATAAACCATCATGATGGCCTAAAAAATTCAAGTCAGCCATCTTAATATGCAATCCAGTGGCATTTATAAACATATTTTCAGCACTGCTAGCCCAATAGTGCCGAATAGATGTTAAAAAGAAATTAATGAAAAAAACCTATTAAGCAGTTATGTGTCAGTGAGAAGTGCTGGGGACACAATTTTTTTTTTAAAAAAGCAAGAGAGCTCCTGTATTCAGGCAGCTTGCATTCTAGAAGAAGATAGCACATATTAGAAATGCAGCTAAAAAAGACTAGATATCAAGGCCCAGCTTATAAAATGACCAATGACAAAATCGGTATTGAGAAATAGGGGTTAGGATGGCAATCATTATGAATAAGTCTTTCTACTTAACGACTCACTATTCACCGAGCAATTACCATAGTCTGGACCTATTCCCTTGGCTTTTGAATACTCATGCCCTCTCTAAAACTGGAGTGATTATGGATTTTATTCAGGTGACTTTTTGATGTTCCAGGGCTTGCTGCATGAACACAATATCATCTGCAAACAGGAGCTCTGGAAGAACTCCACCATCTTTAAAGAACTCATTTCATTTGAATTCTGAAAACGGTCTCTGTCAATGGCGAATGCTTTTCATGAGGATAGATAGCTTTGTTATATGCCTCTCTTGGTATTAATAATCAGAAGATGATTCTCCAAGATTATCTCTGTTGTTGCAATTTTCAGGGAGTCTTATATGATTTGATATGTATAGGGCCACTTGAAAGAAAAACTTTGTCAATATTTTGCTCTTATCAAATAAAATGCTTTTAAGAGTAAATAATAATAAATACAATGAAATTTTATATTCTCTGAACATTTCTATCAAGTATATGTGTGTGATGATATGATCTATTTTATAATATTTGAGAAAGCCTAACCACTCTCTTCGCACATCTTCATACAGAATGCCCTTGATAACTATAGAGATTGTTTTTATAAAGATTTTGTAGAAATGAGAAAGTGGGCACATACACCAGTTATTGATAATTTCTTCATTGACTTTTTCTGCAGTATTACTGTATGAATATTTTATGAAAAAATTAGTATCCTCTCCTGTTTCAGATATCTGAAAACTTAATCACTCAATGCACTAAAAATTTTGTCACCTCTAGCACTAACTGCTGGATAAAAACAGGCTTAATTTTCCCTTTGTCTTTCTGTTTCCTTTAGTGCCATTTATACTTCTTCATGGAACATATCAGAGACTATAATATTAGACTCCAACAATGTCAACCCCACACTATTTAATGTAAAACATAGATTGTTATGATAATTTTGACAGATTTTTTATTATTGATTATATACAATATGATTCAAAGAGACAGATTAAATTCATGAGAACAAGAATCTTCTACACATTTTCCTTTATATATATACATACATACATATATACATACACATACATGTGTATGTATATATGTATATATACATACACATATATGTCAAACTATTTTGTGTGTCTTTAAGCTTGAGTCACACAATAATATGGTTTTTTTGCAGTTCAGGTCTCCTGCACCAATTTTCTCTATTCCCTTATTTCTAACATTCATGCCCTTCTCTTTTTTTGTAAAAAGTCTCAAAATTCCCTCCTGGGCTCTTCTTCCCCACTTTATAGTAATCCTATTTTAGTAAGGACTCTTCCATTGAAAGCTTGTACAAATTGGTAGTTTTACCCCTTCCCCTTGTCCTTCATTTTTCTTTTCCATTCCTTCATTCAAATTATTCTTTTGAAGGGAAGGCCAACTATTACCCTTAATGAAAAGGGGTTTCTGAACAGTGTTATTGTCAGTCACTCTTTTCTATGAAAAATCATTCTCTGTCACACACTAAGGAGAAAACTAGAACTTGGCTTCAAAAGTCCCCCTACAATTTTGAATTGATGGACTAGTCTGCTGAGCCATTATGCTTACCTCATTTAAACTTCAAATAAATGAAATTCATTTTTGTAAAAGCCAACATTCTGGCTTCACCCTGGTCTTCTAGCTAATCTGTATCCATATCACAACATCACAATATGTTTTGGCAGAGATAACAGTTTCTGTTGAGCAGAAAGGTCCAAAATCAGAAAGGATTATAGGAATCTAGACTGAGGTACATTGGAATACAAGCCAGCCTTACACCTGCCTGTTTGCTGTTTTATTCAGAGGGATTTCCATGAGAACTAAGTCCCTAGCCCCAAACAAGAGAATGCCATTTTGGTCACTGAGATTTAAACCTCACAATTCAAAATTCCTACAAGCTTGGAAATAAAGCTCAATTTTATCCTAGGCTGCTACCTGCCACTTCATCCATTTTTTTCAAAAGAAATCGGAGAAGTATTTAACATTCACAAAGCAAACCCAAGGACTATCCCCACTGTCTCTTAGCAGTGCATGAGAAAGAACAAAAAATATATAAATGATAGGTAATTTGGCAGAAGTCCATGTGGAAATTAAAAGGATAAAAAATGGCAAGTGTCTACTTCCTTTTCATTAAATCATTAAATTATAATATTTAAGGGTTATTTGATATGAAATGGAAGATCTCTGAACATTTATTTTTCAGTTCTCCCAAGAACATGAAAAGTGCCAGGCATAAAAATCATGCTTACAAAGATGGCTATAGAATAAGCACTGAGACACATGTGCAGTGAGCCATAAATATCAAGATGTTTGTGCCACTACCTAGGTCTAAGTATTCCTTCCCTAAAATAGAATATTGTTCGAGATGGGCAAGTGCCAAAGTAGTAAACATAAAAAGGCAGAAAAGAGACTATGAATGTGTAACACACAAAACAGCTAAGTCTGTATGCATCTAGTTGAAGAGATCTTGGGAGTCACAGGGGACCACAGCATGAAATAAATATTAGATCTTATCAGGACAAAGCAAGTGGTCAAATTGATTCCTTCTTCAACATGCTTAGATTCAGGCTTCTAACCTAGAGTTTCATGACCACTGATGGCATAGTGGAAAGAGACCTGGATATGGAATCATAAAACCTGGGTTTGAATCCTGGCTCTACTACTTAATACCTATGGTACCATAGATATGCAATAATCTCTCTGGGCCTCAGTGCCTCAGTTTCTACCTCTGTAAAATGAAAAGGCTAGAAGAATTTCCTATAATCTATTCTTATCATATTAGAACTAGAATATTATGTTAAGTTCCAGTTATCCCATTGGAGGAAGAGCATTAATAAATGGGAGAGTATACAGAGGAGGGAAATCAACATAAGGAGGGAGTACAAATCCATATTGTATAAGGGTCATTTAAAGAAAAGAAAGAAATTTAGCCTGGATGAGAGAAGTCATAGGATAGAAATGATGTTTGTACCTAATTATTTGATGGGTTGTTACATGAAAAAGGTATTAGACTTGCTCTGCTTGGACCCAAAGTAGAATCAATGGATGGAACTACAAAGGAGCAAATTTTGCTTCATTTAAGGAAAATTTTCCTAACAATTAAGCTAACTACAAGACAGAGAGTCTGTCTCAGGAGATAGGGGATTTACCCTCATTGGAAGTCTTTAAGTAAAAACTAGTTGACCATTTCTTGGGTATGAATAAGGGGATTCTTTTTCCAAATATGGTCTGAATGTCCTTGAAAGGTCAGGTCCTTTTCAGCACTAAGATTCTGGGATTCTCATGTATGAAGCTCCTTCTGGACTAAGATCCTATGGAGAATGTTAAGAACAGATATAACTCACATTTGACATTATTTATTGCAGTATTTTTGTTTAATTAATGGAAGACAAGTTTAGCAATGTTTTTATTTTGTTTTTGATATGTTTTGTCTCAGTCCTTAGACCATATTATGTTTACAACAAGCATATATGTCATTACCAGAAAATAGAAATTTTAGCCTTACCTCTGAAGGAAGGAACCATGACTGGGGCAACACTTCATATGGAACATGGAGACCAGGTAAATTCCCGCAAAGAACTCATGGGCTGGCTTTGTCAATTATATTTCAGGTATTTTCTACTTGTAGAGTGTGCTGGGAAGCTATCTGTTCAAATGATAGGAAATGACTGTCAATTTACTGATTCAGAAGCAGGTTTTACCAATTTTATGAAAAAATCATGTTCTCTCATGAGTCCAGTCAGAAGAGAAAACAAAAACAAAAAAACCTCTATTTGTCTCATGTTAAAGAGTGGCTGCTGGGCCCAAGGGGCTGCAACACTTCACTAAGGAGTCCCTCTGTTCTTGACCCACACATGTGGTCCACATTAAGATCAGGCCTGAGAGGGGGTGGCCTCTAATGAGAGGATTTCAGCTTCATTTTCTTAGTTCTTCTTTTATTTTTGGAGGGGGGAGGGCATCATTACAAGCTGCTCTCCAGCACCCTGGGGCAAATTTTTTTAAGATTTTGTTTCACATCTAGGCAGGCGTATACTGGTAAATATTTACAAATGGCTCTCAGATTAATAAAAAAAGTTTTCCCAGCAAACTTTGAAGTTTAATCTACATTACTGAGATTTTTTATCACTATCCTAAATCTAGACAATCCACAAAATAGAACCTCTGAACTTTTCAAACTCACAAAGTGTCCTCCTAGCCTGAACAATATTTTAAAAAGGCAATAATCAGATTTATAGTCACCTAGACAGGACATGCACTAGCTACCATGTAGTCAACTGTTTACCATTTCAAGAAATTTGAGATTTTGTTAAAGAAAGAAAGAGAGATAGTCACCCCTTTTTTTGAGGTCCAATATGTCATCGTTGCCTCTTTTGGCTCAGTAGCCAATGAAGGGGCATTTCCTCACTTCAAAAGCATGCTTGCTGAGTCACACGTGGACATCAGGAAGTAGCCAAGGAGTTTGATTTCCTCGAATTATCAAGCACCCTTAGTGTTGAGTCATCCATGTTTGGTTAGCTAGAAGCCAGCAGCTTTGCAAATGCTTTGTTGAACTTCCACCACAGTTGGTAAAAATAAATTAAAAGAACACTTACTTCTTTCTCACTTTTCCCCTAAACTCAATCAATCCATTAACCCATCAATCAACAAGCCTTCATTAAGCACTTACTATGTGCCAGGCCCTGTTCTAAGAGCTAGAGATACAAAGGAATAGGCAAACAGTCCCTGCTATAAAAAATATATATTATATTCTAATGGAGAAAAGAATATGTATATGTATTCATATATATATATGTGTGTGTGTTGTATGTGTGTGTATATATATATATACACACACACACACACACACACACACATATATATATATATATATACACATACACGAATACATATATATATACCAAGATAAGGTCAAATGGGTACATGATTTAGACATAAAGAATGATACTATATAAGCAAATTAAGAGAGCAAGAAATAGTTTACCAGTCAGATCTACAGAGAATGGAAGAATTTATGACCAAACAAGAAATAGGGAACATTATGAAATGCAAAAAGGATAATTTTCATAACATTTGATTGAAAAGTTTTTGCGCAAAGTAAATGCAACCAAAATTAGAAGGGAAACAAGAAGCTGGGAAACAATTTTTACAGTCTGTGTCTTTGATAAAGGCCTTCTTTCTAAAATATATAGAGAATTAAGTCAAATTTATAAGAATATAAGTCATTCCCCAATTGATAAATGGCCAAAGGATATGAACAGTAAGTTTTCAGATGAAGAAATTAAAGCTATCTATAGTCATATGGGAAAATGCCCTAAATAACTATTGATTAGAGAAATGTGGATTAAAACAACTCTGAGGCACTACATCACACCTATCAGACAGGCTAATATGAAAAAACAGGAAAATGATAAATGTTGGAGAAGATGTGGGAAAATTGGAACACTAATTCATTGTTGGTGGAGTTGTGAACTGATTCAACCACTCTGGAGAACAATTTGGAACTATGCCCAAAGGCCTATAAAACAGTGCATACCCATTGATTCTGCAATACCAATGCTGGGTCTGTATTCCAAAGAGAACATAAAAAAGGGGAAAGAACCTGCATGTACAAAAATATTTATGGCAGCTCTTTTTGTGGTGGCAAAGAACTGGAAATTGAGCAGATGCCTATCAATTGGGGAATGGCTGAACAAGTCATGGTATTTGAATATAATGGAATACTATTGCTCCATAGGAAATTATGAGCAGGCAGATTTCAGAAGAACCCAGAAAGACTTACATCAAATGATGCTGAGAACCAGGAGAATATTATATGATGACTAAATTCAATAGATTTAGCTCTTCTCAGAAATGCTATGATCTAAGACAACTCCAAAAGACTCATGATGAAAAATATTACCCACATCCAGAAAAAGAACTGTGGAGTCTGAATGCAGATTGAAATATACTATTTTTCTCCGTTTTATTTGTTTTTTTCTTTCTCATGGTTTTTCACTTTTGTTCTGATTCTTCTTTTACAACATGACTAATGCGGAAATATGTGTAATATAACTGTACATGTATAGCCTATACCAGATTGAAGACCATCTTGGGGACGGGTGCGGTGAAGGGAAGGAGAGAGAAAACTTAGAACTCAAAATCTTATAAAAGTGAATGTTAAAAACAGAAAATAAATAATTTTAAAAAGAAATATTAAACAAAATCAATAAAAATACAATAAGACAGATAACATTCCATTTAAAACTGTCACAAAGAGAATCTAGCTGAATTTTAAAGGAAACAAATGATTTGAAGAAGCATAGATGAGAAGGGAGTGTATTCTAGACATGGAAGAGAGCCAACACACGTAAACCAGTTTTGATTGAACACAAAATGAGGAGTAGTATCAAGGGTAAGAAGACTAAACAGGTAAGAAAAGTACAGGTTGAAGAGAGTTTTAAATGTCATTCAGAGGAGTTTACATTTGACCCTTGTTTTAGCAACCCAGCTAGCAGCTTCTGTGGGGGCATAAGATCCCCCCACAGCCAACACCCAAGAGGCTGCTGGCACGCCTGGAAAGCACAGGTTCTTTTTATCTGCTTAAACAAGGAAAGCATGGTGAAGGGGTTGACCAGCTTACTTTAATCCAGCATTCAGTTAGCATACAGACAACATTCATTTAGTTCAGGGGAAAAAACGCCAGCATTCAGTTAGTTCAGGGGAGCATACCGGCAAGCATCAACAGACAGGCCAAATACAGATTACAGTCAGCTAGTTCAGGGGAACAAACAGCCAGCATCCTGAAGTTCAGAACATTCATTTAGTTCGGGGGAAAACAAACCAGCATCCCAAACCTCAAAACCAAAATACAAATTACAAACATCAACAGACAGACCCAATACAATTCATAGTTACCAACATCTGGGCTCAACCAGAGAGCAAGGGCTGGCCCAGAGTCACGCTCCCCACCACTGCCGGGCCAACCAGAAAAGCTAAGAGAGATCTTCAAGCTGTCCTCTCCCCTCTTACAGAGTTTTTGACATCGTCAAGTGCCGCCAGAATGACCAGGGCCGATTGGTTCTTGAGTTGGCCTCTCCCCCTAGCATAGACTAGGTTAACACCCAATAGGGCGTGGCTCTGGAGTCAACATCTCCCCTCAGCCAGCCCTATGACTCATCACACAGGAAATTCTCTTCTTCCTGGCATGGTTTCTGGGCTTCCTGCCCCGGAAGAGAAGCCCCCAGCACCCAGCGAGGCTCAATGAGGTAAGCTGAGTCAGTCAAAGAAAACAAAGGTCACTCTGGTTAGGGAGCCACTAGTTTGTTCAGTTGAAGGATGCGGTGGGACACTCATTAACACATGAGTACATCTATATTTTAGGAAAACTATAAAATGCATAATTAAGCACCATTAACCAGGAATCATAGGGGCAGCGTGTATAGCAGTTAGAAATTTAGGCTTTAAGTGAGGGAGACCTGGGTTAAAGTCTTGCCTCTTACACTATATAGCTGTGTGACCCTAAGCAAATTACTTATCATTCCTTGTGTCTCCATTTCCTCATCTGCCAAACATGGGGGTTGGACTTAATTACCTCTTAACTCCCTTTTAGCTCTAAAGCTATGATCCCAACATCCTATGACTTATTAGCTGTGGTACTAGTCATAGAGCTCTTGTCATTTGTTTTGGTTGAACAATTGTACCAGCATAATTCCCACGATGAAGAATGAAGGTTTCCTGTATTTCTGTATCTAGGGGTCAGTAGGTATCTTCCCCAAAAATCTAAAATCTCTCTTTTATGTTAGCTCAGTTCTGCAAGCTAACTCTTTATATTCTAATATATTCATATTCATTCTTTTACCTTTTTTAAGGCAGCTCAATTCCCAATGTTCCCATTTATACATAAAATGATGGCTTCCTCATTTTATACATAAAATGGTGGCTATAAACAAAATGAGGACCAAAGACAAAGTGAGCTAAAATATCATGATAACTCTCTGAAGAGAACTTTATGGGATTTTTTTCTCATAAAAACCCAATAATGAATTAAACAAGTTTCAAGTTTTGCCCTACTCAGCACAATTAGCCATGTTCTTGCTTCAGGAAACACTTTTTATTTTGACACTATCTCCCACCACCAACCATTTGACATCCATTGCTTTGTTATTATCATGTTATTGTGGCTTCATATAAAGAAACAATATCTGCTTTCCCATTATGATTCATATATCTGATATCAAAGATGATGCTCTAGTGCCAGCTCTATTATACAAATGCATTTGTATTTTTATGCCTGTGGCTTTTAGATAATTATGTTTTTAACACACATAAACTTATCTCCATCACAAGCCATTCCACAAAACAGGAACCAGGCAGTATTTACATCAATGAAACCTTGAAACAAACATTTTCCTTCAGGGTTACATAAACACATATTGTCTCATCTTTTCCCCTGACAGCCTATAAGTGTTTTTGGAAGAGACGTTGTTGCTGTTTCTTTAAAATATAAAATAAAAAAGGGAAAATAACAACTTACAGGGGTGATGTGTATTTCCATATAAATCTCCCTATCACATTGACAACTTAATTATAGTGTTATTATTCTCATTTCATATGTTACTTCATACTTTAGAGTCATAACTAATGGCATCCCATAAATGTATACTGCCATAATGATTTTTTTTGGTTGAATGAAATCTCAGTATCTTGTGCTTTCTAAAGTCAATCAACAGCTACAATAACTTAAAAGTTTACTGTCAACTTCATTCTTTTAGGTACATCAGTTTTTCCAATGTCTCCCAGCTTGGTTACAGAAAGTGATTCTCCATGGGTAGCCAAGAAAATAACAAATGGAAATCTTTTAAAGAAATAAAAGGGGGAAATTTTACATTTCATCTATACTTCATTCTGTAGAAATACAATTTGGAAGAACAGACATAGAAATTTCTCTCTGGTGGTGATTGAGCTAATGTAGGAAATGGAAAAAAAAAAGGAGAGGATGAAGAGCATATCCTCTTAAACTTCTCCTTTCCTACATTCTCCCCTTCTGGAACCCAAGGACTGCTTTAAAAATCCTGTCATAAGGCAGGAGGAGCACTTGGAAAGTTGTTTCTTTATAAAAAATAACCTTGAATTATCCATATATTAAAATGGCATATTTGATGAGATTCATAGAGGCTTAAGTAGAGCCATGAGCAGTGAGG
Source organism: Trichosurus vulpecula (assembly GCF_011100635.1). NCBI lineage: Eukaryota > Metazoa > Chordata > Mammalia > Diprotodontia > Phalangeridae > Trichosurus > Trichosurus vulpecula. The sequence continues at coordinate 91,871,349 of NC_050576.1, read as the reverse complement.
AAAGAAAACAGAATAGTGTTATCTACACTTGAAAAAAACCTTATAACTAGAGGTTAAGTAGCAATTTATTCTAATCTCATATGTTGTCCTCTTAAAATTTAACAAGTATGTCATTTAAGTCTTTACTAAAATCAATGATTTTAAAAATTGATAAAAGAGCAAAGTACCATTTACAAATCCCCAAGATATCCCACTACAGACCTCCTTCTATGTTGACACTGAACCACTAGTGATAACCATGGATCTGGCCATTATAATCAGTTCCACATTCACTCACTGTACTCTCATCAAGCCTATGCCTTTCCATATTTTCCCTAAAGATTATGTGATATATTTTAAAACTATCTCTGCAGCATTCCCCACCCTACCAATCTAGTAACTAATTGCTATAAATTTAGTCTGACCTGACTTGTTCATGATGAAGGTATGCTGGCATTTTGTGGTTACCATTTCCTTTTCTAGATGTTAGCTAGTCATCGCTTTGATTATGTATTTTGTAATTTTACCAGGAATCAAAATCAAGCTCCCTGACCAATACTTATGCTGAAAATAACTGCAATAGTTGTCCTTCACCAATTCTGTGAAACTTCTCTGGTTCCCTAGTCTTGCAAAAATCACTGATAATGACTCCACAATCATGCATGCCAGTTCCCTCATGATTCTAGGACATAATTAATATGGGTCTTGTAATTTGAACTCATTAAGGACAACTAGGTATTCTCTTGCAGTATCCAATATCAACATTTTTTAAGATAAATATTTGGCCAATCTCATATACAAGCCTAAATTGGATAGTCATTCTATAGCATTCTTTCTTATCCCCTTCCCTTTCTAATCTTGCAAGTTGGAGAAAAGGGGATCCCATATACCCCTGAGGTTCAGAGAGAATAAGAGAAGGAGAAGACTTTCACATTATCCCCCATGAACAAAAAAAGGCAGAGGAAAGAAATTGCAAACTCCCCTAGTCCAATCTCCAAACAATACATAACAGGTCATAGTTCTCAGGAGACTGAACAATAACTGACATGGTTTCTTCTCCCCTACTCCTCTCATAGCAAGGAGCTAAATGATTCTATCATCTCTCCCTCCTGGTGCTAGTAGTCACTTAACTTGATCAGGAAACATCACCGAAAAGAAAAGAAGTGGGGAATGCATAAATTATAAACATTTTTATGATCCCTTGGGGGGTTGTTGTTTGGACATTCAATCTTGTCCAAATTTTCATTACCTCATGGACATAGCATGCCAGGCACTTCTATCCTCCACTATCTCTTAAAGTCTGTCCAAGTTTATGTTCGTTGTTTCCATGATACAATCTATCCATCTCATCCTCTGCCATCCCCTTTTCCTTTTGCCTTCAATTTTTCCAACATCAGAGTCTATTCCAATGAGTCTCATCTTCTCATCATGTGGCAAAAAGTATTTAAATTTCAACTTCAGTATTTGACCTTCTAGTGAATATTCTGAAATAATTTCATTAAATCTTGATGGATTTGATCTCCTTGCCATCCAAAGTACTCTTAAAAGTCTTCTCAAGCATCACAATTCTAAATCACTGATTGTGTGGCACTCTGCTTTCCATATAGTCCAAATCTCACAGCCATACATTGCTACTGGAAAAACCATAGCTTTGACTATATAGACCTTTGTTGGAAAAGTGATGTCTCTGCTTTTTAATATGTTGTCTAGATTTGCCATAACTTTCCCTCCAAGGAGCAAACATCCTTTAATTGCATGACTGCAGTCGCCATCTGCAGTTATCTTTGAGCCCATGAACATAAAATGTCATACTATTTCCATTTCTTTTACTCTATTTGCCAGGAAGTGATGAACCAGATGCCAAGACCTTAGGGTGTTGTTGTTGGTTTGTTTTTTGTTTTGTTTTGTTTTGTTTTTATGTTGAGCTTTAAGCCAGCTTTTACTCTTTCACTCTCATCAAGAGACTACTTAATTCTTTTTCACTTTGTGCCATCAGAGTGATATTATCTACTTATCTAAGATTGTTGGTAATTCTCCCAGCAACCTTAATTCTAAATTTTGATTCAGCCAGTCTGGCATTTCACATGATGTACTTTGCATATAAGTTAAACAAATAGGGTGAAAATATTCAGCTTTGTTGTACTCCTTTTCTAATTTTAAACCAATCAGTTGTTCCATGTTTGATTCTAACCATTGCTTGTTGGCTTGCATACTAGTTCCTCAGGAGACAAGTAAGATGATCCTATAAGTTAGCAAGCAAGTAAGATACTGCTGTCTCTTTGAGGACTTACACATTTTGTGGTGAGGCAAAGGTTTTAGTCAATAATGCAGAAGTAGATGCTTTTTCTGGAACTCACTCCCTCACTTCTTTCTCCATAATCCAGCAAATGTTGGCAATTTGGTCTCTAGTTCCTCTGACTCTTCAAAAACAACCCTGCATTTCTGGCAATTCTCAGTTCACATATTGCCGAAGCCCAGCTTGAAGAATCTTGAGCACAATCTTGCTCATGTGTGAAATGAGCACAATTGTTCAGTAATTTGAACATTCCTTTGCATTGCCCTTCTTTTGGATTGGGACATAAATTAATCCTTTCTAATCCAGTGGCCACTTTTGTGTTTTCTGGCATATTGAATATAGCACTTTAACAGCGTCATCTTTTTGCATTTTAAATAGCTCAGCTGGAATTCCATCACCTCCACTAGCCTTACTATTAACAATATGTCCTAAGGCCCCCTTGACTTTATTCTTCAGGATGTCTGGCTCTGGTTATCAGTGATGTTAAAATCTTTCTAGTATAGTTCTTTGGTATATTCTTGCCACTTCTTAATCTCTTGTGCTTCTGTTAAATCCCTACCGTTTTTGTCTTGAAATTTTCCCTTGATATTCCTAATTTTCTTGAAGAGATATCTTTGCCTTTCACATTCTATTGTTTTCTTCTATTTCTTTGCATTACTCATTTAAGAAAACCTTCTTATCTTTCTTGGCTAGTCTCTGGAATTCTATATTCACTTGGGTATATCTTTCTCTTTATCTTTTACCTTTTTTTTCTTCCTTTCCTCAACTATTTATAAAACCTCATCAGACATCCATCTTTCATTCTTGCCCCTTTTTCTTTGGAATGTTTTTTGTTGCTGCTTCCTGTACAATAGTGTGAACCTGTAAACATAGTTCTTCAGGCACTCTATCTACCATATCTAATCCATTAAATCTATCCATCATCTCTACTTCATATTCACAAGAGATATCATTTAGATCACACCTATAAAGTTTGATGGTTTTCCCTACTTTCTTCAATTTAAGTCTGATTCTTTCAATAAGAAGCTCATGAACTGAGTATGGTAAGCTCCAGGTGTTGTTTTAAGTGACTGTTTAGATCTTCTCCACCTTAGGATGCAAAGTATATAGTCAATCTGATTTCTATATTGACCACCTGGTCAGGTCCATGTATAGAAGCTCCCTTTGGGTTGTTGAAAAAGACTATTATGACCAGCAAGTTATCCTGACAAAACTCTATTAGTTTCTGCTCTGCTTTATTTTGCACTCTAAGGCCAAGCTTGCTGGTTATTCCAATTATCTTTTGGTTTCCTACTTTAGCATTCCAATTCCCTACAATAAATATGACACTTTTTTGGTGTTATTTCTAGGAGATATTGTAGGTCTTCATAGAATGGATGAATTTTGGCCTCTTCAGCATCAGTGGTTAGAACATAGACTTGTGTCACTATGATATTGAATGGTTTGCTTTGGATTTGAATAGATATCATGTCATTTCTGAGATTATACACCAGTACTGCATTTCCTCTGCTTTTGTTCACTATGATTGCTACCCCATTTCTCCTAAGCTACTCTTGCCCACAGTGGTATATGCAATGGTCACCTGAATTAAATTCACCCATTCTCATCCATTTACATTCACTGACACCCATGACATTGACGTTTAATCTTTCCATCTCCTGTTTAACCTCACTCAGCTTACCTTGGTTCATAGATTTTATATTGCAGGTTCCTATGCAATATTGATCTTTACAGAATTGAATGTTCCTTTCATCGCTACATAGATATACAGCTGAGCTTCATTTTGGTTTTTGCCTAGCCATTTCATTAGTACTAGAGCTACTTGTAGTTGTCCTCCACTCTTCCCTAGTGGTGTATTCTGACCTGAGGGGCTCATCTTCCAATGTTATCTCTTTTATCATTTTATTACTGTCTCACATTTCCTTGGCAAAGGTACTGGATTGCCATTTCCTTCTCCAGTGGACCACCTTTAGTCAGAACTCTCCATTATGACCTGTCTGTCTTGAGTAATCCTGCATAGCATAGAACATAGTTTCATTGAGTTACACAAGTCCCTCCTCCACAACGAGGCAATGATACAGGTAGAGAGGGTAGAAGAATCACTATGACCCCAGGCCAGTCCTTTAGAGCATCAAGCTCTCAGAATCTGACAAACTTTGCTCCTTCTTCATTGTATTTATACACTTGAACCCATCTCAATAGTAATATAGTGACAAGGGCACAGTTAAGAGGTATTACAAGCATACTTCATCCTCTGAGAACGTAGTAGAGGAAGGAAGAATGGATAAACACCTAGAAAAGTCCTGAGGTTTAACTAAGGCAAACCCTTCTAGAAGCATGCACAAGTAATCTCATTGCACACCGTCTTTTCCAAACCACTGCCCTCTCAATTATCCCTAGTATTTCAATAATGTTCTGTCCATCTATTGGCTGCCTATGAACACACCCATGTCTTCCCCCACCCCACCCCATCCTGTGTGCCTCAAAAAAACAACCCATTTGATCTGTTCATTCTAGCTAGCTATCATTTGATATCTCTTTTTCATGTTTAAACTTGGGAAGGCCATCTATAATCAGTACCCTTGCTTCCTTTCCACTTATTCTCCTCTTAATTTTCTCAAGTCCAGCTTATAACATAATCATGCAACTGAAATTACTCTTTCCAAAGTTACCAGTGATCATTTGATTGACAAATCTAATGGCCTTTTCTCAATCCTCATATTTCTTGACATCTCTGCAGCCTTTGACACTGTTGACCACCCTTTTCTCCTTGATACTTTGTAGCTTTCTGTGACACTACTTAATTTCTAGTACAACCTACAGAAACAAAAACTCTTTGAGGTCCTCAATAGTTTTGAAAGTATAAAGGGTTCTACAACCAAAAGTTTGAATGCCATTGTCCTAGTAAATACTGAACAAATTCCTGCTTGTTCTTTTTGATACTCCAGTTTTGCCTGTGATAATAATTAAGCACACAGATCTAATTTATTTGATATTTCTCATGGCAGCATAGTAGAGAAAGCAGGCCTTGAAGTCAGGAAGAACACTAAAAAAGCATTAAGAGCTTCCTACATTTAGAATAACAAAATAATGATGGGAAGAAAATTGGGGGGGGGGGGGGCATGGGGAAAATAGCTTCATATAGTGTGATATATGTAGATGATACTTAAATATACCTTACAATAACAAATGTAAGTATGCTTTTCTTCTTAATGCATGGGGTTGGGACAATCACTTCACTATCATCAAATCTAGGTCTCCATGCTTCCAAGTTTCCTGCAAATATACTCATTGTCCCTATAGTAGATTTCATTTGATAACTATTGCATTTTTTTCTTTTCTGGATACTAGTTGTCACAGATAAGGGAACAAGCCTGGCCATTTGTTGACAGGCCTATTAGTAATTACACCTTGTGAGTGAATGGTTGAGCCTTTTGCCACTGTCAAAAAAAGGTAGTTGCTACAAGCCTTTTCCTCTTGTGTGAATATCTAAATCAATTAACAACAATGAAGCTAATCCACTTTTAAGAGAACATTTTTTGCCAATTTAAAACAGAGTAAAGGATATTTTCTTGATTATTCATTGTCCTGTTGGTAGAGTTATGTAAATGGGGATAAAATGAAGATGGCAACTGGTGGTAGCAGTCTGATGAAAAGATGGAGAAATCTCACATTAAAATAAGAACTTTTCTTTATAGACTAGAGGGATAGAGACCATACCTCTGATTTCTTTGGTATAGGAAAATCTCTAATTTGTGTAGGTCACTCCCTTCCCTGAAATTCATCTTAGGGAGTTGCCTAGATCACAGAGAAGCTAAATAACTTGCCCATGATCTCACAAATTATACATATCTGTCAGTCCCCAAGCATTTATTAAGTACTTAGTATTTGCCAAGTATTGTGAAGTACAAGTAGAAAAAAAGACAGGACCACTAGGGGGTACAGTAGTAGAACTGGGCTTTTAGTCAAAAAGATCTGAGCTCAAAGCTAGCTTCAGTCACTAGCTGTGTGACTCTGGCCAAGTCACTAAATCTTGTGTGCCTCAGTTTAAAATGAGCTAGAGAAGAAAATGGCAAACTACTCTAGTATCTTTGCCAAGAAAACTGTGAATGGGGTCACAAAGTCAGACCGAACAACAACAAAAGAAAGAAAGACAGTCCCTGCTCTCAAAGAGTTTATATTCTAATGGGGAAAACAATATATAGAAGAAAACTAAAACGGGGTTGGTGAACCAAGGGACCTTGCAGTGGGACATGGCAGAAGAAGTCTTTTGCAAGTGCATGATACAGAATCTCTGGAGTACAGACTGAAGAGGAATGATAGACTTGAACCCAGGCCTTCCTGGCTTCAAGGCTAGTTTTCTATACCATGATGTCTCTCTTGGACTATGAGTACTATCAGCTAAGTTAGATCTATGTGCATAATTATTAAGGCAGATTCAACCTAATCTATTTCCATTCACTTTGCTAATTGGAAATGGGCCCTCCCTGCCCCACACTCTTATTTATGGCTCCTTCTGATAATTCCTGTTGCTAACTATATACACAGTTTTTAAGTTCTTAAAGCCTAAAACCATACTAAGACTTTTAGGATACCCTATGTATATGAACCATATACATGCTTATATGCATATATTGAAGTTAATAGTATATAACTGATGGCAAAATTAGATAGATATACAGATATCTGATAGCAAGCTTTGGCAGCTAACAATGAGAACAGTCAAGAGTCAAAAATAAAAGTGAATCTCGATTTTGGGTATATATGTCAAAGAAACTACACTAGAGACCTGCAGAGGTATTTTGTTTTTGGTTTTGTTTTTTTTTTTTTTTTGGTGTTGTGGTTTTTGTTTGTTTTGAATTTCGTTTAATTGGTTGTGGGATATTTGTTGTTATTTTTATTATTTTATTTTGAGACTGGGCTGAGGTTTAAACTACAGCAGCCACTCATAGACCATTTCGCTGCTGAACGGACAGGAAGTTTTGACCCGCTCCATATCTGACTTTGGCCAGTTGGGTCCTTAGGCATCTTGTAGCTCCCTGCTCTGGGAGGCTCATCACATTAATGCTGGATTTTATATGGATGCACAATTAGATTTAGCCATACCACAACTCAGAACTCCCAAGCTCAAGAGATTCACTGGTCTCTACTGCCCCTAGTGGGAGGGATGAAAGGCAGGTTCAACCAAATTAAGTCTACCTGAAGATCCTGTGTCTTTTAATGTTTCTCCACTAGGCTACAAATAGTTCAGTTTATGATGAATGCAGAAAAGATCTCCACACTAATGGACATAAATAGACAGTGGATATGTCTTTTTTCCACACACTATATTAGAGAAGATGAATTATTCCATAGCAATCTAGAAGAAAATCCCCCAAAAGAAACAAAATGAGAGAGAGGGGAAAGACTAAGAGAATAGAGGAAAATTCAAATGAGAAATATGAAAGTTCATGAAATGATAGCTTTCTTCATGTATTATATTTCCAATTCTACTAAACAAAATATATCGTTCATTTAAAAAATTCCAGTAATGCATTTCACCCTGACTTTCCAATTCTTCTTCTTCTTCCTCTAGGTGCCAGATAGGTAGTACAGTGGATAGAGATCTAAACATGGAGTCAAGAAGACCTGAGTTCAAATTCAGTTTTCAATTCAAGTTCAAATACTTACTAGCTGTGTGGCTCCATCCAATACATTTAACCTTTCAATACTCTAGTGTCTTAGCACATAAGACATGATATAGATAGATAAATAGATATATAAAACTTATGTGTAAACTTTTATCTGATACACATACACACATATATAAATATATCCCTTTGCTTTAACAAATATATAAACACGTACATATATATGCATATATCAGATAAAATGCATTTATACTAGTTGTAAGTTATAATATAATAAAAATAATTTATATAGTGCTTCGGGGTTTGCATATAGTGCTTTATAAATATCTCATTTAATCTTCACAACAACTCTAGGAGGTAGGTACTATTATTCCTTTTATTTACAGGTGAGGAAACTGAGGCAGACAGTGGTTAAGTGATTTGCGGTAAGTTTCTGAGGCCCTATTTTGAAGTCAGGTCTTTCTGACTCTGGGCCCAGCAATCTATCCATTCAGAAATACAGTGATATCTATACATCTCATGCAATTATACATATATACACATATATATGTATATACGCACATATACACACATATACGTATATATACATATATGTGTGTGCATTTATATATACTTACACACATATACACACACATACACATACAAATACACATACACACATACAAATATATATATATTTGAATTTCAAGAGTCTTGGCTTTTATAACTCTCTCTCCCAAATCTTCTTTTCCTATACTTTTTCACCTTACTTCCTGTCACTCAGAAGTGATAAGTAGATCCCTAACAAACCTGACAACATGAGTAGATGCCCCTCAGGGTAAGCAACAGCCTCAAATAGTAGAATTCTTTGAAAAGCCTGGCCAGAAAACTTCTAAGTTCACCTAGCTCCTACATTTTTTTCATTCTTTTGCTGCTTATTCATTCTCCAACTATTTATTGGGTTTATGTTGGATCCCTAGTACATTTCATGAAGTGGATACTTAAGGGGGATGTTGGAATGTTTCACTATCTTTCGTAAATTACTCTTTCAGGCTAAATATAATTTGGCAGCCTGAAAGCATTAATGAAGCTTGTAAAGGTGTCTTAGTTAGAACAGAGAGCAAGTAACCTAACGACTGAGCAAATCTGTCTTTTTATATCATAAAACACATAACTGCTACATACCCATAATCATTCTAATCTAGTTAAACTCATCTGTAGTGTGTGTATTCTGGGCAACTGCCAACTCCACCTCCGAAAATTGCCCTTGCGGTTTATAGAGTTGTTTTTTGTCAGTGATACCTACTCAGTTATCTTGTAAGGAGGACAACCAGTTCACACCACATTTGTCCCTAACTATAAACTCTGTTCCTAGAAATATTTCTGGTGTGTTGGCAATATGTTAATACCTTTCACAGACCAAAAATATTTGCTGAAAATTCATTACAATTGAGAATCACGCTTTCAGTTGTGTTCAAGGATCAGCTGACAGTCTGTCTGACTTGGTTCCTGGAAACTGACTATATAAATGAAGAAGTCTGAAAAATCAGTGAGGGGTTTTTAATGAGGTGTTTCACAGATGTTGGCAAAGACATCGAGCCCCCTAAAACAGACTAATGTGCAGTTTAAAGGGTATGCAAAAGGCGAAGCCTTCAGAAGACAACAAGATGAAACAGAATTCTACAAAAGAATAATGCTTTCCCCCCCCCTTTCTTCCAGGTTTAAAGAGGAAAGACAGCTTTGCAAGTAACACTTCAGCTTCAGAAATGATAGGCTTTCAAACCTCTTCTAGCAATCAGCATCGTTCCTATTCCTGAAGTCCAGCAGGAAATAAGCAACTCTAAGTAGCAGGTAAGAAAGAACAACTTTGTATGAAAAAAACATGAGCACATCAATAGGGACTAATAAGTAAAACTCTGTTATTTTGTTGGTGTTGAAACATTCTGCACTGAAGCAGGTCATAACCCACCTGTAACTTAGTAGATAAGTCTTAGGTACATTCCTTAAGTTACGATAGAGGTTAAATGACATGCCCGTGGTTAGTTACACAAAAAGAGTCAAAGCAAGATTATTTTTTTCCTGATTCCAAGTTCAGCTTTACATTTACATTGTAACAACAATGTTGCTTGCCGCTACTGTGGCTGTGTAAGACCAAAAACACCAGCACACAGAAGGGTTGCCAGCAAATGTTCTTTGATCTGCTTTTCTAAGGGAAGCAACCTCAAGGGGTTAACCATCTCACTTTAATCAAACATACATATATCATTCACTAAGTTCAGGGGGAAAAGCCAGCGCCCTGAACTTCAGAGCAAATACAAACAGAAATTACAAACAGAAAATATCAATAGATCAGATAACACAAACAGGCTTCTAGCTTTCTGTCCAACACCTCAGTACATAGTTACCAGGGAAGCACCAACATCTGGGTTTTCAAGCAGGTTGGGGGGGGGGGGCGGGGAGAGCTCCTTAACAATGGCTACCCAGAGTCTCATCTGTTCAAATCACACAACACTCTTCCAGTGAGTGAGAGCCCCAAGGAAAATGCTAACCTCTGAGTTTATATACCCTGTTCAGGGTCAAAGGGCACCACGATCATGCAACTCAAAACCATGTGAACTAGGTTTTCCCTTGAGGTAAGCAGGTCACCAAAGACTCCTGGTTTAATCAAAGAAACAAAGACCAGACTCATCAAAGGCACTTGATTAAGTGCTCCAAAAGAGAAAACAGTAAAAAAAAAAAAAAGTCCCACCTTAATTATCAATACAGCACTGTATTTACTATGCCAAATTGTACTATGTCATCAATGAAGGAACTACCTAATTAATTGGTTTTTTTGAAGCATTTATTCAATGTTTACAATGTTATAAACATCTACTAAGCCCTGGGGATGTACGAACAAGCAAGACAGTCCTTTCTTCTACCATTTCCTACCACTCCAGATTTTATTCTAATTGGGGAATACATCCCATAAAATGAGCTGGAAATGAGGAAGAGAGAAGAAAAAGTAGCAGCATGTTTTGGAAATGACCAGGAAATAACATAAGAATCAAGTTGGAAGTCTGTCCTCAAAACAAGCCTAAGCTTGTGTCTTTGTGACTCCAATCAGCTACCTCTGGTTCTACCTCCATGGAATTGGGTGCAACGAGTCTAAAATGTCTTCAACATGTCAATTATTCAAAAAAATTTACATCAGTCATTATGTCCCCCTTCAAATATTCTCCTCTTCATGCTACACACTCTAATTTTTTTCAAGAGGTTCTCATATGGTATGCAGTAAGTTACAGTAAAAAGAGCATTAGGTTTGAATGCTGGCTGTTCCTATGTAATGTTGGGCAATTTACTTAACTTCTCTGGACTTCAGTGTCCTCATTTTCAAAAGGAAGGGGTTCAACGAGATGACTTACGATGTTTCTTTCGGTTCAAATAAGAGTATGGACCATGAAATAAGCTGCTACTAAATAAATGAGTCATCAGTTTTCCTAAGAGATGTTAATAGAACTTTTTTTAATGCACCCAAAGGCAACATGAAGTGTCATTTTAGGAGATATCTGGTTATCTCTCCTTGCAGTGCTCATGTTGAATGCAAGCGAAGGGACCAATGAGAATATAAACCACAAATTGCACCCAATATTTGTGGCAAAGCATAAAGTAATACAAAATTTTTATCAAGAACTTGGGAAGATATTTCAAACCAAGGACTGCTTCTTTTCAAGCTGATTTTGTCTATATTCCTTGTTAAAATGTTCTTTTTATCCTCCTTTCAGCAACAAAATGTCGATGTAACAAAAGAACATTACTCTACCTCTATAACAAAAACATATACAAGACAGCTATGGTGGGCAAGGCACTAGAAATGCACAAGGCATTGTGCAGAAAGTATTGACATTCAGTGAATTCTATGTGACAATAAATATAAGGGAAGATGGTAAAAATATGAGATGTAAATATAGTTCAGCATTAAGAAATGAAAAAGGTCAAAGGCTTGTAGACAACAAAAGAAAATTCATAAATATATAATGAAGAATTCTTTCATAATTCAATTCTATTCAATTTAACAAGTATTTCTTAAATGCTTATTATGCACAAAAAGAGAAAGAAGGCAAGCACCAAACAATATCCTAAAAACTGAAATAGACAATACTTTAACAATTAGGAAGTGGCTAGATACTGATGAAGGCACCATTTCTGGATCAGCTATGTTCTCAAAATCTAAACCAATCTGAAAGAAAGGATGAAAATCATAAGATATTGTGTGCAATTGCAACAGCCCAAACACAGCCTATTTAAACAATCTATTGACTTTTTTCAAAAAGCAAATAAACTAGAGATTATTTTACTATCACCACTTCCTATAAAAAGTAGCCCAAATAGGCATTTAAGCCTAAGAGAACTTCAGGAGGCCCCAGAAACCATCACACCTAGGAATCATTTCATCTCTTTGCTGAACCAAGAGCAGCCATTCTCAACACCAATTTAGAGTACAAGCTCACTGTGAAAAGAGGAAAATTATAATCTTACAAAGCAGTGAAAATCAATGAAGAAAACAAGCCTGAATAAATCTTGGTATGAAAAACATGAGACCTAATTGATTCAGATGATTCAAGGAACATGTGTAGATGAACCTGGAAGACAACAAAACAATGCAAAATGGAACAGATTTTCCATTGTAGTAGAGACTCCTCTTCGATAACAGTGGAAGTGCTAGATTCCAAAACCTATGAAAGTGATATATGAGGAAGTGAAAATATGAAGAAGATGGGTAAAATGAAGTCAGGAAAAGCAGCTAGATTTGACCTAGTACTCCAGTCCTAAAGTTAGGTTTTTCTTCTTCAGTCTCTCACCTATAATGAAATGTTGTTTGTGTTTTGTTTTGGCTTTTTAGCTGACAAACAGAGCTCCCTGTGCAGTTTCTTTCAATCCAGCTATAGTAGCTTACTGATGACCCTAAATATTTTCATCTAGGTACTCCCTGTAAATAATGACATTCCCCAGGTACTCTTCCTTGAAGCTGAAATTATGGATCAACCTTCAGAATACCATAAAAATAAAAAAAGAATGAAGAATTCATCTTCCCAAGATTATGACATGAAATCACATGAACAGATCACTGAGTCAGTCTATCAATGCATAGATATTGGATAAACACTATATATTGCAATTATCTGAACACAGAATTGAATAGCAGAATTTCAGGCTAAATTTCATTTGAGAAGTTGCAGTGTTTCAATAGTTCTGTGCTACTACCTAATAAAAAAACCCCATAAAATTTAATATCTATATTCTCCTACTGATAATATACATTGTAAATCATATAAAAGCATAATCTCCAAAGAGTCAAAATCGTGGGTCACCTGAAAGCCAATAGTAAAATACAAGGTGAAGGAAAACATATTACCAAAGAGAGTTTTTATGTGCAGAAGTGGCATGAAAAAAAAGATCAAGAATATATAAGGTCAGAAAAGGAAATTGACTAGAATAACAGAAAGATAACTCAAGTTCTGCACCGATATCCATAAAATTCTAAAAGTTTAGAGCCCTTTTAATGTTGGGGACACATTCCTTGGAGATACATATGTCAAAAGATATAAATTAATTGTAATCTGCATGTAAATGTCAAAAACTTGATCTTCGAACAAATACATAGCCCTGTAGGACTTTGGATATAGGAAAGCAATCAGAAGTCATCTCAATAAAGTATATCGTCTCAATAAATGATGTAATGCAATTTTAAATGATTTTTAAAATAAATCATTTAGATGCATTATGTTGAACTCTTCAGAAAACATGATGCTTCTGCTTTATGCAGAATAACACTGCTTGTATAGTCACCAAAACAACCAAGTCAATCAACCACCCTGTCAATCAAGGCAAAAGTTAAATAAAATTACTATTTAACTGAACTGACCATTTCATTTGATTCAACTCCATTAAAAAATATTAACCTCCTATGTCCTAATCACTGTTAATTGATGGACTTTATCAACAATTCAGCAATGGCATTAAAAATAACAACTAGAATTTATGTGGTACTCTAAGGTATTCAAAGTTCTATACACACATATATATACACTCACATGTGTGTACATGTGTGTGTATGTGTGGGTGTGTATGTACGTGTATATATACATATATGTGTGTGTGTGTGTGTATACACTCATTTGATCCTCCCAATTAACCTGTGAGGTGGGTGCCATTATCCTATCCTTATTTTACAAATGAATAAAATAAAGCTGAAGCTAAGTTTAAATGACTTACCTAGAACCACATAGCTAATGTGCATCTGAGAAAACAATGGAACTTGAGTTTTCATAACTCCAAATCCAATATATATCCACTACATCACATAGTAACTAGGACAATGGTGGTAATATTCCTATTGGATTCTATCAAGATCAGACCACAACTGGAGTATTTCATTCAGATGTAGTAGTGACATTTCAGGAAGTAGATTGTTAAGAAAGAACTTATCTAGAGGAGGGTGACCAATATAATGAAGGTCTTTTTAAGATCATGCCATTGGAGAATTGTTTGAATAAATTTGGAAAATTTTGACTGGGGAATGTAAAATCTTGAAGGATATGAAAACTATCCTTAAGTATCTGAAGGGCTATCCTATGGAACTGGGATTAGACTTCTTTCACTTCTCCAGAGAGCCTAAGAACAATAAGTAGGCTTTATAGAAGTTCATTTAGGTTTCCTAGTAAGAAAAACTTCCTAAAATTTAGAACTCTCTCAAAGCAGAATGGAGTTAGTAGCTTTCTACCAACTAAACGTCTTTGGGTAAAGACTGAATGATCCGTTTTAAAATATGTTGTTGAAGGGATTTGTGTTCAAGCATGGGTTTCTCTAAGTTGTTTGTTTGATTTTTTTTTCCAGATCTGTGATTCTCTGGTCTTGAACTCAATAGCCCTACTTAACAACCAAACTGAAATTTATCATATATATCAGGGCTGTCCAACCTTAGGTTTTATTGAAATAACGGACAATATATTTTGATTTGCCATTTTAGTGAGAGCTCTGTGGTAGCTCAGCTTCATTTACTAAAGTACTTATGTAAATTTCTATGCTTGCAGGCTGGACACATAAATCACACTGCATGCGGCCTGCTGGCTGCATTTTGGACAGCCCTGATATATATCATAGCTAAAGCTAGAAGAGTCATCTGGTCTTTACACATAAAGAAAATGAGACTCAGAGATATTAAATTATTTCAAGGAGATCGTACTGATAGTGAGGGACAGAGCTAGGATTTAAACCCAGGTGTTTTGACACCAAATCCAACATTTTCTCCACTAAAACATGCTCTTTCTAAATAGAGAAATAAAATAATTATTCAGGCTATAAACAAATACTTTCCTTTGAAACAGCAAGGAATTGAAGCCAAAGAGGTTTTTTTTTTTTACTAACTGAATTATTTTGATAAATAGTTCTTTACTACAAAGAAACTACAATAAACAATAAAGTAGTTCTTTACTTATTTATAGCTAAGAAAAAAAAATTTAATAAAACATCAACCCAAATTATAATGATGCTATGAAGAAAGAAATTTATGGAATGGAAGGTATATGTGTACATGTTTTCTGATATATATGTGTGTGTGTTTGTGTATGTGTATAGATATACATATATGTACATATGTGTATATATATAGTGGGAGCTATTATTAATATTATTTGTGATATGGGGTAGTTGGGGAGTTCAAGGAGGACTATAATCTCTGGTGTAAGGGCTTGCTGAGCCATTTTTCAGGGCTGTTTATCCACCTCTGGTGTCTACCTGGTATTCAACTCTCACCTGTGGCTCCAAGAAGCTGTAGTATGTGCAATGGCCACATTCCAGTAAACTGTCTTGGCTAAACTAGATATAGGGTAACCAACAGGCCTCAATCCCATTGGTAAGTTAGGGGTATGTCTACCCCAAGCATGTGAAAACTTCCTCTGACAGAATGGGTAGATGAGAACAATTTGTTCTAATGGCCATGAAGGTGACTGTGGTCAGATATTAAAAACACCAGCACCATCCATTACATCCTGGCCCATTACCAGTCATCCTAATTGACTTGCCACTGGACTCCAACGACTCAGGAAGATAGAGTGATGTTGAGGACTTTCTGCCTCATTTAAATAGAATTCACTCACAAGTCAAGACCTTATCCCATGTCATTGGTCTTCTTTGAAAAAGGTCAAACAACAAGTTGTTATATATACATATGTTGCTATATATGCACATATATGCATATGTGTATATACCTTTTATGTATACATATATACATGCACACATGTATGTGTATATGTATTAGTGTATGTATATATACATACATAGGTATGTGTGTGCATATACACACACACACACATATATATATATACACACAGAGAGAGAGAGACAGAGACAGAGACAGAGAGACAGAGTAAACTATCTTTAATATTGTTATTTGTTAAACAACAGTACACCATCCCAGGAAACCAATGCCCCCTATGAGTATAATTAGGAAGGCAAATGCTATGGTATTATAAATTGAATGCACCAATGCCATAAATTAGGTTCCTATTCCCTATACATATCACTTGATAATATAAATGTGACCTGACTTAAGCAATTGTTAAAGGGCCCTTACCACACATTGGGCTTAGGAGACAGCATTAGGAAAATATACTCCATAAACCAGAGATTACAAAGACAGGCCTGGTTCAAGGGGAGCAAAAGTTGCTCAATTATAGTGGAGTTTAGGATCCAGTAGAATGTAAGCTCTCTGGGTTCAAGAACTATTTTTATTTTATCCCTTTTATCTCTAATACCTACCACAGTGTTTACAGATAGTAAATAATTAATCAATACTTGTTGAATTGAATATAATATAGTTGGATTTTGCAAGGTAAACTATGAAAGATGTGTCTAAGGCAAGAGGAATGATGAGTTTGTAAAAGAATCCAGAGAAATGATGCCTGTAGATCATAGTCCCAACATACAGAAATTTAGAAGGTGCTGACAACACTTGGATCGCATCAGTAATACACGACTGCTGATCTTAACTCCCAGTTTGCAAGACTAATTATTAAAAAAAGAAAGCTGCCAAAATGCATCATTCCTCCACCTGCCAGAAACAAGACAGCCTTGCTTTGTCCTGGTGCTTATTTATATTAAAATGTTTATTTGAGGGAAGATTTCATGTTGTTTGCTCCTGATTCAGGTTTTGTGAAGGGTAAAGGAAGACTGAAACATTTTGTTTCTGCTTTTCAATGACCAAGGTGGTGGATGGTGTGGGAGAGGATAGCTTAAGGTTCAGGTTCTTCTAGCCAGTTAGCACAATCATGGCTACGGATGGTATAAATGTTGTCCGATACAAACTCAGAACTACATCTCAATTGGTCTGGTTGTCTTGGAAGCAGTCCACTTTGTTGCTGCTAGTTGAGGCAGCTGTAACAATAATATACAAATTAAACAACTAGAAAATAAATGAAAAGCATCAAAAAAAAGTACAAGTATGGAAAAATCTTTCATATCCTCAAAATCCTGCACACTTACTCTTCTCCAACTGGTTTCTATTACACAGGCTAGGAAGCCTTGAAGTCACACATTTTAAAATTTTGAGAATCTAGGAAAGACAATGTGGTGTTATGGATAAAGAACTGGCCTTGGAGCCAGGAAACCCTTAGGTCAACTCCACTTATACACATACTGGCTGTGTAACCCTAGGCAAGTCATAAACTTTAAGAAACTCCATTACAATACCACCTCACTTAACCATTTAGCGCTCTAGGAAATGAGCTCAGGTGATATATTGCAAAAGAGCAGCCAACTGGAACCTGTAGAGTGGATTTTCCTCATCAGATAGTCCCGTGTATCAATGAAATCAGAGTTCCATTCTCTATCCCCTAAAAATACCACTTCCATGTTCAAGCAGACTCATTTTCTTCATTTCGCAATTAAACTTGAAATATATTTTAAATTTAAGCAAGGTATATATGTATAAGGTCTCAACATTTTGAATAACAAATAAAATCATACAAAACGTGTTCATATTCTTTGGGGAAAAAACAGAATGAAAATAGTTCGTTTGTAGCACTTAGGTGGATTTTCCAAATTAAAAACATGGAAAAAGAAAAATTAAAGACATTTCCTTTTGCAGCCAGAGGCAGCATAGATCTAAAGATTCTGACATTTCATAAGGGTTCCAGGCTTTGATAAACAAATCAAATTGGGTAAACATTTTCATATATTATAAACTTGTCATTCTAGGAATTTTCATGCAAAAACATTAGCATTTTTTCTTACTAATTTAATTGAATCTATTTTTTGTGATATTCCCATCATCTCTCTATAGTTGAAAAAATTTTATTTTTGCTTTTTGATAATCATAGATCCTTTTTAATAACCAAATAAATAAGTTGGGTGGCAGACGAACACCAAAGGTAGATTAGCAGCCCCAAAAAAGGCTCAGCGAGCCCTCACATAAGAGGTGCTAGTCTTCCCTGAACCCCTCATAAACCACAAGACCATCATTAGGGGTTGTGTGCATTTTTCTAGATTTTATCCTATTTTCTCTCTCCTCCCTAATGATATCTCCCTTGTTTACATGATAAGGAGCCTTGTCCCTTCATCAGGATCAGAAATTTCAAGTTGGAATTAACCTTGGAGAACATCTAGTTATAGATTTAGAGATGCAAGGAACATCAGAGCTATGCAGTCCAACCCTCTTTTTGTTTTGTTTTGTTTTGGGTTTTTTGGGTTTTTTTTTTTTTTTTTTGCTGTTTGCTTGGGGTTTTTTTTGTTTGTTTTTTTTTATGTATAAAGAGATTAAAAGCCAAAAAGTTAAATGATTTGCTTAAAGTACACCAATAACCAGGGACAGAGCTAGAAACTGAGCCTAAATTCCAGATTCTGAAACCAGATTCTTCCTTATTACAACACATTGCCTCTTTGATAATAACTTCAAGTTTTGAAAACAAAATGTTTAAGGCTTAGTTCAGATGTTACTATCTCCATAATTATCTCCCTAATCATCTCTATTTTCTTTCTTAAACCCCACCATCACAGCTGGAATATCTCTCTACTCAAATTCCTAAGAATGCTAGTTTTTTTTCCTAAATATTTATCATATTTCAGTGTAGATTATAATTTTATGTATCCAATCATCACAGTAACAGTATAACACTCTTGAGGATGAAAATAATACTTTGTTTTAAATTCTGCTCTTGCACCAACCATAATGTCTTATATTTAATAAGTGCTTAATAAACAATTACTGAATGATTGATTTTCCAAGTAAATAGAACTGAAAATTCAATTGAAAAGTGTGTCTTTTTTCTAAAACATTGTTGCTCTTTCTGAGTATCCAAGTGAGTGATACTCCCTTCCACCATGAAAATTACTTTGTACTTCAATATAGGCCATATTTACCCCTCTGCACATGCTGTTTCCCTCTACAACGTAATATCTCTGGGTAGGATTGTTTTTTTTTTTTGTCTTTGTATCACTAGTGCCTGGCATATTGTCTCACACAAAGTAAGTATTTAATAACTGTTTATAGATTGATTGTACAAGTAAATGGAATGGAAAATTTGCCTTAAAAATAATTGTTTTGCCAACACCACATCTGTTTCCACAAATATAGGTTTTTGATATTATGGAAACTAACTGCTGAAAAACTAGGTATATATTTTGCTTAATTCAGACATCGTGGCATCATGTATACGTATGCAGGAAGTATCAGAACTATTTTAAAAGCCTTAAAGAAGCATTTGCCTCTATATATCACAGACATAAATTGTGTTATTTTTGCTTTGAATACACACTTTAAGCTATAACGTCAATTATTTTAGCTAAGACAAGCAGCAAGAGGAAATGTGTGCTAGCTGTTTTTACTAGAATTGGTAGCTACGAATTGATAACAACTTAGAATTCTTCAGCTGCACTAGAATGTGACTTTTATCAACCTTGTTAACTTCTGGGTGTTTTATCTGTTAAAAAAAAAAGAGGTGGTAAAATACACTGTCCTCCAAGGGCTATTATGAGCTCTTATTAATTAATGTTTGTAGAGCACTCTGAGGTTCCATTTGAATGGAGGGTACATCAATTCAAAGTATCATTATACTTCTTAAGAATCAAACAGTTATGTGCTCTGGGGATTCAATCTAAGCCTTTCATCTACTGATACTGCATTTAGTTGTTTGTACTTTAAAACTTAGGATAGTTGGAGCAATCTTAATAAAACACCTTAGCTCCCAGTGGAATAGAGAATTGTAAATAGCTCATATTTCCTAAGATCTAACAGAAGCAATATTTTAGAAGAATGTTGATAATCAAGCTCAAAACCCAATTTTCTTCAATAAAATTTAAGAGAGAAGAGTATTGGACCAAGTTCTGAAGTCCACGTCTCTCACCCTCATGTCTCTCAAGTGGCCTTGACACAGCCAGTCTGTTGTTAATTTCCCTCCTAAAGAGGACATCCTGGTAATGGTTCATACTCTCTTCATCAGCACAGGCTTTGCTGGCAGAATTGTTTCCTTCAGTGCAATAAATTGCATTTGAATTGAGAGAGATAAATTTCATTTTAGAAAACTTTAAAATTTACAAGCAGTTCTCTCTCACATTACTAACACTTAATTTTCCATTTGAAAAAGATCATATTTACCATGTTTTGATCAGAAAAAAAGAAATTGTTTATATGTAAGAATTACGCTACAAAATAGTCATCCTTACAAAACAGCTATTTAAAACATAGCAAAAAGCCAAGAAAGCAAATTTTCTATAGGTCTGTCATGGCTTTTCATCTACATATCGGTATACTTTATCAAAAAATACTGAACAACTTTCTCCGTATTTAACAGAGATATTTAAGAGAGATCATATTCAGAATAGGCATTTTACCTAGTAGAGAAGACTTAATATAAGGAAAATTAGTATAGCAATAATGAAATGTGGCTAATGATAATTTCATCTGTTTCAATGTGAAATTTCTATGTAAGAAACCATGTAGAAAATCTATATTTGGAGAGGATTCTGAGAAGATGGCAGAGTAGGTCAGAAAATTCCAAGCTCTCCAGATTTCCCCCTCAAACAAGACAAAATAGTGCCTCAGGGAGAACATAGGCTGGTAAAAATCAACATGAGTTGGGGCAGAACAGTTGTGCTCCTGGAACAACTGGGAGAAGATCTGAAGAAAAATACCAGGACTAAGGTTTGGTCCCTGTGAGGAGTAAACACCTCTAGGCTAGTTCCATGGAAACAGCAAGGAGCAAGCCCTGGGGCTAGCTGGACTGGGAGGTATCCTTGGCCCCAGTCACAGGAATTTTCACCTCTCAGACAATGTGGGGGGTGAGGCATCTGAGCTGGGTAAGATTAAGGCAACCTCTGCAGAAAAGGGATGCCAGACACAGCTGTGCTGCTAAGATGTGGCCCTGGCCCAAAAGGAACCAGCACACACTTGGTGATGGCAGAAGCAATGGGGCAGGGATGCCACTGGCTGTGGGCACTTACAGAAGAAAGGAGTTCTTGGTTTTGGTTCTAGGCCAGAGGGGAGAAATGAAGGAGCATCTGAGGCCAGAGGCACCATCCCCCAGAACCAGGGCTAGAGGTGATTACAATAACAAGCTGCTACAAATTTTAAAAATTCGTAGAGGAAAAAGAACCCAACTATAGAAAGTTACTATGGGAATAGCGAAGACCAGGGTTCATCTTCAAAGGAGGATATTGAAGAAAAAAGACTTTCCTACCCCAAAGAGTAATGTCAAATGCTCACCCGACCAAAAATAATTCACAGAATAACTCTAAAAATGCTTTAAAAATCAAATGAGAGAGACTGAGGAAAAAATCAGTGCAAAATAAGAACAATCCAAGAAAAACAAGAAAATTATGAAAAGAAAGTCAACCAACTGGGAAAGGAGATCCAGAATTTTAAAGACAAAAATGACTCCTTGAAAATTAGAATTGGGCAAGGGGAAGCCAGAAAAGTTATAAGAGACCGAGAAATAATAAAATAAAATATAAAGAATGAAAAAATAGAATAGAATGTGAAACACCTCATAAGAAAAACAACTGATCTGGATAAGAAATCAAGAAGAGAAAACATAAGAATAATTGGACTTCCTGAAAGCTATAATTAAAAAAGAATGTTGATAAAACAATACAATAAATAATTAAAGAAAATTGCCTTGAAGTGTTAGAACAAGAAAGGAAAGTAAAAATAGAAAAAAATCCACCAATCACCACCTGAAAGATATCCTATGAGGAAAACCTAAAGGAATGTCATAGTTTAATTCCAAAACCCCAAACTCAGGGAGAAAATATTACAAGCAACAAGAAAAAAAATATGGTGGAACTACAATTAGAATCACACATGACCCAGCAGTGGTGACACTAAAAGACTGCAGATATTAGAACACTATATACTGAAGAACAAAAGAACTGGGGTTGTAGCCAAAAATATCATACCAAGCAAAGTTAAGCATAATCCAGAATTTTAAAAAATGGGCATTCAATGAATTGTCAGACTTTCAGGTTTTTCTTGCCAAAAAACCTGAATTTAATAGAAAATTTGACAAAAATAAGATCCAAGAGAAAAATAATGAACACATCAAAGACCAATTACAAGATATTCAATAAGGACAGGCTGTTTACTTTTTAAATGAAAAAATATAAAATGTATATCTAAGATTGTTATTAGTAATTGGGTAGCTTGAAAGAAAGATTGAGGTAGACCTGAGTATGATGTGATTCTAAAAAGTAGAACCATTTAGTAAAAGGCAAAAAGAGTAATTATCTTATACAAATAAGGTGTGAGAGGAATAAATGACACCGAAGAATTAGGTGAGGGAGGAGGGCTGCTATTCTGGAACCTGCTTTCATTGGGAAGGAAAAATACATATATATCTAGAAGGGTACAAAAGTCTTCTAAATTAAAAAAAAATGTTAAGAGGATGGTGAAGGGGGAGAAGATAAGGTTGGGACTTTTAGAAGGAACCCTACTTATATCAGATCTGGGTTAAAGAGAAAGCAATATATACCGTATAAGGGAATAAAAGTCTTCTAAATTAATAAAGACATAAGAAGGTGAGGGAATAGGATAAGAGGGTGGTATAGAAGTGTTTAGATGAACGGGCATGAGATAAAAAGGGAATAAAATATATGCTTGTAAGGCTATAAAAGTCTTCTAAATTGAGATAGAAACAAGAGAGTAAGGGGAAAGGGTGAGGGAGAGGATAAGGGAAGGATCTTTGCTGGGGGTAGGTTAAGTAATAGGAGGGCAAGGTAGCAGGTAGAAGGAAAGTAGATGAGTCAGGAGGGATAGGAAATAAGAGATACATACAAAGATAAAATAAAAGATCAGTAGTAGAATTTATTAGGAAAAAAAGCAGGGGTGGTAATCATGATCTCAGACAAAGTTAAAACTAAAATAGTTTCAATCAAAAGAGAAGAAGAGGGAAACTACAGTATATGTCAGTCATATTAACCAATATTGTTTTGGACTATTTAAAATAGCTAGACAGTATAAGGTTGGAATATTGCTGGAGTGTAGGAAATGACATGTCGTTGCACTTAAGAAATTATGGAAAGACTTGGACTTATGAAGGAAGATGTTATCCACCCTGAGAGGAAAAGAGGACAAACAAGTATAGTATGGTCTTACATTGACGCATACAAATCTTTGTCTATATATGAGTATGACTATAGTTATCTAAGTGTATGTATGTGTGTGTGTGTGTGTGTGTGTGTACACACACAATATGTACATATATAAGTGTATGTATGCATACATATATGTTTATGTGTATATATGCATATGTGTATGTATACACATATGCATGAATATACACATATATCTGCAATTGTAGTCTTCTTGGGGGAAGGAGAGTAATGAACAATTATGACACAAATATGGTACTAATTACTAAACCAGGAAGGTCCAAAACAGAGAAAGAAAATTATAGTCCAATTTCCCTAATGAATATAGATGCAAAAATTTTAAACAAAATATTAGCAAAAATAACTTATTACAAAAATAATACACTATGGCCAGCTAGGATTTATTTCAGGAAGGCAAGGCTAGTTCAATATTAGGAAAAATATCACTATAATTCATCATATCAACAATGAAACTAGCAGAAACCATATGATTATCTCAATTGATGCAGAAAAAGCTTTTGATAAACCATACCACCCATTCCTATTAAAACAATAGAAAGCATAGGAATAAAGGGAGCCTTCCTTAAAATGATAAGAAGCATCTACCTAAAACCATCAGCAAGCATGATATGTAATGGGGACAAACTAGATGTATTTCCAATAAGATAGGGGGTGAAACAAGGATGTCCATTATCACCCCTATTATTCATTTTGGTACTAGAAATGTTAGCTTTAGCAATAAGAGAAGAAAAAGAAATTGAAAGAATCAGAATAGCCAAAGAAGAAACTAAGTTATCACTCTTTGCAGATGATATGATTATATACTTAGAGAATCCTAGAGAATCAAGTGAAAAACTACCTGAAATAAGAAAAAAACTTTAGCAAAGTTGCAGGTTATAAAATAAACTCACATAAATCTGCAGCATTCCTATATAATACTAACAAAGCCCAACAGCAAGAGATAGAAAGAGAAATTCCATTTAAAGTTACTGTAGACATTATAAAATATTTGGGAGTCTACCTGCCAAGACAAATCCAGGAACTATATGAATACAATTACAAACACTTCTCATGTAAATAAAGTCGGATCTAAATAAATGGGAAAACATCAGTTGCTCATGGGGAGGCTGAGCTAATCTAATAAAAATGACAATTTTACCTAAATTAATTAACTTATTTAGTGCCATACTAATTAAGCTACCAAAAAATTATTTCATAGAACTAGATAAAATAATAACAAAATTTA
Source organism: Trichosurus vulpecula (assembly GCF_011100635.1). Lineage (NCBI taxonomy): Eukaryota > Metazoa > Chordata > Mammalia > Diprotodontia > Phalangeridae > Trichosurus > Trichosurus vulpecula. Next base: position 91,846,598 of record NC_050576.1, on the reverse strand, counting down.
TCTGGAAGAACAAAAGATCTAGAATAAAAAGGGAATTAATGAAAAGAAATGCTAGGGAAGGAAGCCTCGCCATACCAGATATTAAACTCTATTATTAAGCAGCAATCACTACTTGGTACTGGGTAAGAAATAGAGCAGTGGATCAGAGGAATAGGTTACGTACACAAGACTCAGTAGTTAATGAATACAGTAATTTACCCTTCAATAAACCCAAAGAGTCCAGCTTCTGGAATAAGAACTATTTCACAAAAACTGCTGGGAAAACTGAAAAACAGTATGGCAGAAATTGGGCATAGACCAATATCTTACTCCACATACCAAAATAAAGTCAAAATGGGTTCACGATTTAGATATAAAGACTGATACCATAAGCAATTTGGGAGAGAAGGGAATAGTTTACCTGTCAGATTTATGGAGAAGGGAAGACTTTATGGCTAAACAAGAGATAGAAAGCATTACAAAATGCAAAATATATAATTTTGATTACATTAAATTGAAAAGTTGTTGTTCAAACAAAGCCAAAGTAACCAAGATTAGGAGGGAAGCAGAAAACTGGGAAAGAATTTTTACAACCAGTGTCTCTGACAAAGGCCTCATCTCTAAAACATACAGGGAACTGAATCAAATTTATAAAAATACAAGTCATTCCCCAATTGATAAATAGTTGAAGGATATGAACAGTCAGTTTTCAGAGGAAGAAATTAAAGATATCTATAGGCATATGAAAAAATGCTCTAAATCTCTACAGATTAGAGAAATGCAAATCAAAACAACTCTTAGGTACCACATTTTTCCCATCAGATTGCCTAACATGGCAAAACAAGAAAATAATAAATGCTGGAGAAGATGTGGGAAAATTGGAACGCTACTGCATTGTTGGTGGAGTTGTGAACTGATCCAACCATTCTAGAGAACAATTTGGAACTATGCCCAAAGATCTACAAAAATATGCATACCCTTTGACCCAGCAATACTACTTCTAGGGCTATATCCCAAAGAGATCATACAAGGAGGAAAAGAACCTTTATGTACAAAAATATTTATAGCAGCTCTTTGTTGTAGTGGCAAAGAATTAAAATCAAGGGGATACCCATCAATTGGGGAATGGCTAAACAACTTGTAGTATATGAATGTAATGGAACACTACTGTGCTATAAGAAATGAGGAGGAGATAGACTTCATAAGAACCTGGAGAAACTTATATGATCTGATGATGAGTGAAGGGAGCAGAACCAGGAGAACATTATACACAACCACAGACACATTGCTTCTGTGATGATTAACTTTGATAGATTTGGCTCTTCTCAACAATGTAAGGTTCTGAGATAGCTCCAAAGGACTCATGATGGAAAAGGCTATCCACATCCACAGAAAGAATTACAAAGTCTGAATGGAGATTGAAGCAAACTATTTGCTATCTCTTTGATTTGATTTGATTTGATTCTTGGTTTTGTTTCATTCTTCTCATGGTTCATTCATTGGTTATAGTTCTTCTTTACAATTTGATTATTGGGAAAATAAGTTTAATGTGAAAGTATATGTAGAACCTGTATCAGATCATATGCCATCTTGTGGGGTAAGGAGAGAGGAGAGTGGGAGGAGAAAATCTGGAACTCAAAAACTCATGGAACTGAATGTTGTAAACTAACAAAAAAATAAACTAAAATAATTAACTTTAAAAAAAAAAGAATGCTTGAAAGTCCTCTATTTCACTGAATGTCTATTTTTCCCCAGAAGTACTATACTCAATTTTGCTAGGTAAGTGATTCTTGGTTTTAATTCTAGCACTTTTGACCTCTGGAATATCATAGTCCAAGCCCTTTGATCCCTTAATGTAGAAGCTGCTAGATCTTATGTTAGCATGACTGTGTTTCCACAGTACTCAAATTGTTTCTTTGTGGCGGCTTGCAGTATTTTCTCCTTGACCTAGGGACTCTGGAATTTGGCTACAATAGTCCTAGGAGATTCCTGTGGGATCTTTTTCAAAAGGTGGTCTTCTTCTTTCAATTTCTATTTTACCCTCTGGTTCTAGAACATCAAGGCAGTTTTTCTGGATAATTTCTTGAAAGATGATATCTAGACTCTTTTTGATCATGACTTTCAGGTAGTCCAATGATTTTAAAATTATCCCTCCTGGATCTGTTTTCCAGGTCAATGGTTTTTCCAATGAGATATTTGACATTGTCTTTTATTTTTTCATTCTTTTGGGTCTGTTTTATAATTTCTTGATTTAGCCTAAAGTCATTAGCTTCCATTTGCTCCATTCTAATTTTTAAGGAATTATTTTCTTCAGTGAGTTTTTGAACCTCCTTTTCCATTTGGCCAATTCGGCTTTTTAAGACATTCTTCTCTTCATTGGCTTTTTGGCCTCTTTTGTCATTTGGGTTAGTCTATTTTTTAAGGTGTTATTTTCTTCAGTATTTTGCAGGCTCTCCTTTAGCAAGCTGTTGACTCATTTTTCATGATTTTCTTGCAGCACTCTCATTTCTTTTCCCAATTTTTCCTCTACTTCTTACTGGATTTTTAAACTCGTTTTTGAGCTCTTCCATGACCTGCAACCAATTCATATTTTCTTTCAGGTTTTGGATGTAGGAGCTTTGACTTTGTTGTCTTCTCCTGTTTGTATGTTTTTATCTTCTTCGTCACCAAAGTAAGATTCTATGTCTGATTTTTTTTATGTTGTTTTCTCATTTTCCCAGCCAATTACTTGACTTTTGAGCTCTTTGTCATGGCGGGACTCTGCTTCCAGAGTGGAGACTGCTCTATCCCAAGTTTCAGGGGCTTTGCACATCTGTTGTCAGAGATACTTCTAGGCACCTTCTACTTTGTCTTTGGTGTTTGTGGGTTGAGAAGTCTGGAAACCACCACAGCTGATAGTGATCCAATCCCCAGGGGCCTGCTCTGCTCAGTCTGTGCCAGCATGACCCACACTGGACTGTGCTCCACTCCCAGCCAGTGTGATAGACCCTTCCTGCTGGCCTTCCAAGTTGTCTTGGGCTTGAGATTTGTTACACTCTGTCATTTTGTGGGTTCTGTAGCTCTAGAATTTTTCAGAGTAATTTTTTACAGGTATTTGAAGAGGTTTGGGGGAGAGCTTAAGCAAGGTCCTGCTTTTACTCTGCCATCTTGGCTCCACCCCCCATAAAAAACATCTCTTAAATCCCTATTGTGTGAATGGTAGTATGCTAGGCCCTAGTGACAATAAAAAATAAAATACTGATCCCTCCTTCAATTTTAAAGGGCAAAGGGAATATAAATAGTTAAAATATCATTAGTTAAAGCACTTATTAAGTATTAACTACATGCCACCACTAAACTAAATATTAGAGATACAATTACAAATAAATAGGACAGCACCTCCCCTCATGAAGCTTACGTTCTAATAGAGAAGACACATAAAAATGGAAAGCAAGAAAGGGCAGGAAGGGTGAATAACAGGCATAGCATGGTGTGGAGAAGGTCTAAAGGTTAAATGCTTAAAGGTCTAGACTTGGCAAGATGAGACAAAAGTTCACCAATCAGGTATCTGAAGGACAGAATTCAGAGGTTATGGTGGAAGGATTATGAGGGTAGTGTCCGGACTATGGAGAACTTGGCTTAAAGCTGGCCAGGAAATATACATTTGAATTCAAAGCATGTTGTTCATCTTGGGGGACCAGGAAAGACTTGGTAGAGGTGTCATTTCAGTTAGGGCTTGAAAGATGAGTAGGACTTTATTAGGCAGGAATAAAATAGAAATTCTATGAATAGGGAATAAGATAAAGAAGGGCACAGAAGAAAGAAAACAGGGGATATGTTTGCAGGACTACAAATAGTTTAATTTGGCTAGAATTTAGAGTATATTAAAGAATGAGAAATTAAGCCAAGAATTTTAAGGCCTTGAATGCAATGCCATGCTTAGAAGTTTTCATATTGTTTAGTCTTGTAGTCTATCATCCTTTTCCCTTTACTTTCCTTTAAAAAAGGTAATGAAGAAACCACAGGACAAAAGTGATTTTTTATCCCATTATTTCAAGCACAGATATATTTAAATAAAGGCTAAAACATAAGAGAGCTAGTGAGTGAATCCACATAACCCATATGAGGCCTTAAATAAAGATAGGCATTAGGTCTGTGACTTCTTTGGTATAAAGAATATCCTGGTAAGTAAATCGTCCTTACCAATACAAGGCATCACGTTTTATGAAACCTATAGTCTTAGAGAATTGCCTAGAGCACTAAGAGGTTGTGACTTGCCCATAATCGCACACCTGTCAAAGATAGTATTTGAACCTATGTCTTCTTGGACTCAAGACTGGTTCTCTATCCATTATTCTATGCTACTTCTCCTTGAGCACATTAGACAATAATGTAGATGATCTACAAACAAAATATATCAATGAAATTGAAATAATTGAATTGGGGAAAATATATCCCACTTAAGGTGCAAATAATTTTCTTTAAAACCTTACTATATATAAATGGATACTAGATTTCAAGTATGAGATGGTCATAATGTTTTTTCCCTTACACTTTAGTAAGAATCATCCATTCTCTCCTTTGTGATTAAAAAAAACAAATTCTCCCTCTACCATATCCTCCTTCTCTGACTACACACACACTCAAGTCTCTCTTATTTTACAAAAACCTTACCTTTACCCTCTTACTCCCATAAGCTATAAACCCCTCTACCTTCTACCTTCTACCTACTCACTCCTCTGTATCTTGCCATGGCTTCCATCCCTACTGATCCACTGAAATGCTCTCTCAGACATCTCTAACGATAGACTCCTCCCGGCCAGATGCAATGAATGTCCTTCTTGAGTCCTCGTCCTCTTTAACCCTTCTGCAGCATTTGATCTTACATGCCATACCTCCAAAAACACTGACATAGTTTGTTTTTATTTCCCATTCACTTACACACGTACACATACGGTCTACCCTACCAGAATCATTACTTCTAACAAATATATTTTTAAAAAGGAAGGAAAAACAATTAAAAACTAATCAACACATCGACTAAGTCTAAAATATGCAGTAGCCCACATCCATATTCCCTTACTTTTAAAATAAAGAAGGAAGATAAATTCTCATATCTTTTCTTTTAAGAACAAATTTGGTCCTAAATGTGCCTTACAGCATTCACTTTTTATTATGTTATTTTTCTTTATATTGTTTTATTTACATTGTTGAAAATATTTTTTCCCCTAATTTTTCTTACTTCTCATCAGTTTTTATGACTTCTCATGCTTCTCTGTATCGGTTTCTTGGAGCATAGAAATATCCTGAGACGCCGTGCCCGCGCGCGCCGGGCGTGCAACATGCTGCGTGTGCCTATCTTCTAGCACTCGGCAGAGGACCTGCAGACGCACCTGGAGCCCTGCTGTACCGGGCGTGCACACGCTGTGCGTGCCCTGGAGGCAGCCGTGCGCGCCGGCAGCACGCGCCTACTTCATGCTGCACGGGGACCTCAGCCTTGAGCAGGCCTTCCATGTGGTGAAGGAGGCCTGACCCGTGGCGGAGGCCGACCAGGGCTTCTGATCTCAGCTGCAGAAGTACGAGGACGCCCTCCAGATATGGTCACCTGGGCACGACACCCTCCAAGCCTCAGTCAGAGATGGTTCTTAGCCGAGCCTGTTCTCTCACCGGGGACAGTGCCCGTGGGGAGAGCCCTGGGTGGAGCGGGGAGCAGGGGGACGGGAGGTTTGGGGTACCCTGCAGCAGAAGTGTGACTTCACCAAAACATTGATATCCGTGGAGGCTACGAGAACCGAACCCGGACCCCGAGCTCTGAAGGCAGAAGTCCCGTGTGTGAATGCAGCCTCTTGAACCAGCTGCTTGGTGGGTTCTGGGACGAATCTCCTGAACTCTCTCTGCCCCAGTTTCTTTATCTATACGGTAAAGGAGGGACTAAATGCCATTCTCTACAAGTCTGAGACCCTCCATTTGGGCTGTATTTTAATCTTGCAGCTCTAAAGCTTTCTTCTTTCTGGAATCCCAAGTCAAGGGTGGAGGGCAGGGTTGGGAAGAATCACAGGGGACCTTAAAAAACAAAATTAGACTTGTGATCTTAACAGAATAGGGAGCCTCCAGGAAGAACGGGTCAGCATCTTCTCTGTCTGAAAAAGTTGCAGGGGCACTTAGAAATGTGATGACTTGCCCAGGGTCACACCGCCTCCACGTGTCAGAAACTGAACCCAAATCTTCCCATCTTGAAGCTATCAGCGCCACCTTACTCTCCGTACCGTGTGCTACCAGCCTTTCTGCAGATGGAGGAGTCTGGCCACTGGCTCTCTAAATTTAGGTTCTCATCAATTATCCAAACAGACCAGAGCTGCATTGGTGTTTAACCCTTAACAAGCCAAGTATTCCTCGGCAAGCTGGTCCTTCCTACACGTGGATTTATTATTATACATTTGAATATATAATAATATATTGACTGCAACTGGCTCTATGTCTTCTGTGCCACATTGCAAATTAAATTGGATAGAGATTGTGTGGGATACAAGATTGTGAAAGCTTCCCATGAATAAATCAGGCAAGGTAATACTCAAATCGTACAAATTTAGTTAGGATGTAGACCTCACTAGGCCTAAGTTTTGTTTTCCTGTAAATCATATGATCTCGGGGAAATCAGGTGGTCTCCCCCTCTCCCCTTCCCTTAGCCTACTCCCATGCCATCATCTTAACATTAAAATTTCCCTATAAGGTAATTCTGTAGTTTCTATGCTAGTATTGGGTAAACTTATTCTGGGATAGATTGTGAGGCCACCTGTCCCAGCAAATAGGGACAGGGGTCCAGCCTCTGGGGGTGGGATTTCTTAGAATTGTTTGTACAAGGTTATATATCCCCTTGCCTACCTTCTCCCCCTTGCCTCTCTGCACTACCATCTCCGCCCTGGTAGTGGGAGATGCCCAATTCTCATGAGACTTGATCAAATAAAGCTTCTGTTTTGTTTCTACCTTTGAAAAACCGAGACACCTCTGTTTTTTTTATTTTGAGCCTGTGGTTTGTCCCACACAGAGATAAAAAAGAAATATTCTGTTACATTCATGTATCACACTTTGTTTAGTCATCCTTTAATTCGCATCTACTTTGCTTCCAGTTCTTTGATACCACAAAAAGTCCTGCAATAAATGTTTTGTTGTATATAAGACTTTTTTAAATTACCCCTTGTCATGCCTTCTTGATACTATTCATGTCTTCCAAGTATCATCCTCCAGCTATGCTTCCCCCCCAATAAATACTACCCTTTCTTATCTATGTGAATAAATGAATGAAAAACATCAAGTACCTACTATATATATATATACTAATCATGTGCTAAGGGCTTGGGATACAAATACAAAGGAAAGGCAGTTCCTGTCCTCAAAAAGCTTACACTTTGTATGAGAGATTAACATACAGGAGAATGGTTGTGACAGAGATGTGTTTGGGTTTGGAAAGTCACTGAGACAGTAAGTGGAGCCATAAAGGAGTAAGTTGGCATACCCTTTTCAGTAGTTATGGCAGTATTGATTTTGTAAGGTCTCCAGATTTGGAAAGCGGGAGACAGGTATAGTAGGAGGATGAATATGCCCATTGGCAGCAATGGAGATGGCTAATGTGTAAAGTGAAACATGGCCATGAGAAGCATCCTTCAATCAGGCTACACAGGTCTCAGGTCAGAAATTCGTTAGCTGAAAGGGTTGTCGGTCATAGTATGTATTTTTTTCCTTAACTAGCCTTAATCACTGAATGGGCATTGCCTCAGTCATATTGAGACCTGGGAAAGACCTTAGCTTAAAAAGCCCAAGGTCTCCCACTGCATCCAGGGCCATCTCCAGTCGTCCTGATCCATATCTTGCCACTGGACCCAGATGGCTCCAAAGGAGAAAGTGAGGCTGGTGATTTTGCCTCACCTGGTGGTGCTCTTCCCAAAGGAATGTAAATTTTGATCACTGAAACCTCACAAGATATCTTGGGGTTTATGAGCTACTTTTTTTTTCCTTAGGGATTATTCTGGTTCTCATTGATTGACCAACAATAAGTCCCAGGCCAAGCCTCCCTTAGTCATTGTTTGGGCCCTGATTGGCTCAGAGTGAATGTAAATAGCAATTGTTTCTGTTCTGGCCAGAAGCCCTACAGATCTTCTCCCAGATTGTTGTTGTTGTTGTTTTAAACTAGGAAAAAGAGGCCATTCTCTGTCTCATTTCTTACCTAGTCTTAATCACTGAAGGCATGTTGCTTCAGTCAGACTGAGACCTGGGAAAGACCTTAGCTTAAAAAGCCCAAGGTCTCCCACTGCATACAGGGCCACCTCCAGCCATCCTGATCGATACCTTGCCACTGGACCCAGATGGCTCAGCCTTCCCTCACTTAAATCCAGCTCACTCACGCGTCCTGGCATCACCTCCTTGATGTCATGATCTTCAAGAATGAAAGACAAAACAACAACAACAATAATTTCTGGTCAAGAGGATACAAAGATAGACAAGAAGATAGCCAGGGTGTGTCATTGCTCAGAGTGTTCCTGGCTGCTGAAATGTGTTCTTTAGCCACCTTTACTTTTTAACATCTTAACCTTCTTCAAGGCCCAAGTCCATTGCTACCTCCTCCATGCAGTCTTCTATGATTTTTCCCTTCCCCGGCAGGAATTGATTTCTTCCTCATCTAATCACATAGCACTTTGTACTCATCTTATTTATTTAGCAGGTTATATAATTTGTATTAGGAGTTAGATGTTTTCAGAGTTAGTTACGTCCCTGAAATCAGAAGACCTGAGTTCAAGTCCCCACTCTATCACTTAAATAGACAAGTCACTAACCTTCATTCTCTCTTTTTCCTTATCTACAAAATATGGATATTGCTACTTACTTTACCTACCTCATTGAGTTATTGAAAGGAAAGTGAATTATCATAATAATAAATATCTGTGTACATGTCACCGCTGTTGCTAGATTAGCTTCTTGTGGACTAAAAGGGGCCATTTTTCAGTCAACTTCCTAACTTCTTTCAGAATCTAGAACAATGTCTCATTTGTTGAATGCTGAATGAATGATGAATAGATTTCTATAATTATACTTCAACAAATATGTCTTGTCATTATGAGAAAATGATCTGTTTCATTTTAACATAATGATTTCTTAGATTCAAAATTGGAAATGATAATCATCATATCAAATTACTTTAGTAACTTTAGTACTAAATTGCCAATTAAATTCTACTTTGACACTATTGATTGGTAGGTACTATTTGACTTTTCTTCAAGGACCAGAATTTCATTACCCAAACCAGGTTCTGTAAAGAGTGAATGGTACCAAAAAAAATGGTCTGAAAGACTGGAAACTGAACCACTTATTCAAGACTATTGGTAAGTATGTGTGTATGTATATACATATATACACACACATATATATATATATATATGTATATGTGTGTATATATATATATATCCTCACTTATAAGATGACAAAAAGAAAATATTCAATAATCATGTTGAAAATAATTCATTCTTTCTTCTCTGAATAAATTGTGTAGAGAAGGGAAGAAAACTGGTACTGGCTAAATTTAAATACTCAATACTTATTTAACCTCATCTGCAAAGCACTCTCTGTAGGGAACTATCAATTCCTACTACAAACAACCAGAAATGTTCTACCCATCAGGTCCTGCTCCTTGCTCATCAGTTGTCCTACATAGGGTTAAGATCATGCACCAGAGAGGTCTGATTTTTTTAAACACCAATTCTTCACTTTTAGCCAAAATCTCAGGGCATTCTTTTTCTTGTCCAATTTCTACAATCTCATCCACTTGGCGACTACAAACTCCTAGTGAAGTGAGAGAAGTGATTATGAAATAATCAATTATTGGGGACATACAGGTGGTTGTTTTTTTTTTCCTTTCCTAGACCTTCATTCTTTACTAGGTCAAGCCAGGATCTAAAGGATATTGTAGATGGATAAGATTGCCCAAATTCCCTGGGTATATCCCTTTAGATCCTGGCTGAGAGTTACTGCCCCACCCAACTAGAGAACCTTACAAAGAATTTAATCTAAGGTGAATTCCAGACCATTTTGTTCCACTCCACCAAGTCTGAGCAGAGGTAGACCTGCTTTTGATGAGACTGCCCTACCCAGGGGCAGGAAGGGGTGGAGGGGTCTTGTGGGTGTCTGGATAAGAGATAAGTGTCTTTGTCCAAGACTGAGTGATCAGTCACAGCCCCCAGTCCCTCATTAGGATAATCTCTCATTATAATATTCATTCTTCTCATTAATTGTTAACCCATAAGAGTTGATTGCCACCCTCAGGAACACTTATTCCTCTACGCATATGTAAGTATTGAGTGGGTCCATGAGGGGGTCTTTGGCATCTGAGAGTTCCACTGACCCATTTTATTAATTGTATCTTAGCATGATTAATAAAATGATTAATTACCCAGAAACTATGTCTCTTGTACTTTTAATGTGTCACAGAAGGGTTATCAGGAACACTTTATTAATTTGGAGATTTAGTTTTAGAGAATTACCTGAAGCACTTAGAGTTTAAGTGACTCATCCAAGATCACACATAACTAATAACAGGTTTTAGACAGAACTTAAAATCAGTTCCCTCCCGACTTTGAGGCTGTTCCTTTATCAACTATTCCATCTCTGCTTTTTTTTTTTTTAGTAATTGTACCTTTCTTTGGCAACTTAACAATTATTAAATCAATTGTTACTTCATTGTTTTCCTTTGAAAAATGGCTTTTAAACAAATGCTACCCCCAAACAAAGTGGAGTGGGGATTATGTGGTTCCTTTCACCAATGTTAACAAATATAAGTAAGTCACTAAGTCACTGCCCTGATTTATCCAGCCTGGTTTCACATGCTAAATAAGTTAAGGGAATAATTTTCAAACTTGTCCTTCACTATAGACTACCTTAACAGTAAACTATCAGAAATTACAATGATTCTAAGTGAGTTAACATATAAAGTGTGTACTCCTTTCTTATGCCTTATTTGCTTATTAAATAATTATAATCCTGAGTATTGACATGTCGTCTTGCATCTTTCAAAAGTACTTAAATTAACATTAAATAATAAAATCCTCATATATGCATGTATATTTTTTATTTTCTTCCCAACTCAAAAACAAAACAAAATAAACAAAAACCACAAGCCTCACTTAGACTTGCCCCTAATTTGCCAAAAGCTCCTTTACTTGTTTGACCCATCACATTCAAAATTTAATAAGAATGAGGAAGAGGTGGGCCATTTTTCCCCTTTATATCCATCTACCTTAGATTACTAAAATTATTCCTTTCAGAAGCTGTTCAAAATGGGCTCAGATGTATTGTCTATCACTTGTTCAGATGTTCAATGTCTGCATTATAAAACAGGCACAAGCTGTTATATGAAAGGACTGAAAAAAGGTTATTCTTTTAAAAACGTTGCTCCCACAGTTAAAAGTGGTAGAGGACTTCAGAAGCAAGGTGCTTGAAAATAATAGACACAAACAGACTTTAGAACTATACAAACAGACATCTGAACTCTTCTGGTGTGGGAAATCACTCTATCTTGACCTCCTTAATAGTAGTTACTGGGGTAGACAGTAGGCTGTTGCATAATACCTTGTGTAAGGGGGTTGGTATAGGAGGTTGTTACTTCTACATAAAAGCCAAGTTGCTAAACAGGATGTAGGTGCTTACATGGCAGCTGGAAAGTATAAAGAAAATGAGGGGAAAGGGAACAAATGTGGGTAATGGGAGATGTAAATGGAGCAGAGACTCACATGGGGAGTTTAGGTGTTCTGGGTAGGCTGTAAATTTACCCTGCAGTACACAGCCAATGGGGAAACTATGAATTGGGGAAGGAAATATGAATTGGGAATAGGGAATGAAAAGGTGTATATTTGTCTCAATGGGTGTGCCTACTTGTTGGCTGCCTGCTTTTGCAAGAACATTAATAAAAGTCTTTCCTAGCTCACCAGCGGCTTTGTGGAGTTCTTAGTAAGATGCTTGTTTCTTACATCTGGGACTCATTTTTTTACCTATTATCAGTACACAATATTTAACTTCCTTTCAAAGACAGTTAAGTTCTTTCCATTCCTTCAAGGTTTAGCCGAGGTGCCATCTCTTCCTTGAGGCCTTCCCTGATGCTTACAACTAAAGAAGATTGCTACCTTAATTATCTCTTGTGCTTCTCTAAAGTCTCCTATACCTTTTTTTGCTGATTCTGATTTCTCTCCTGATCCTCCTACCTGACTATTCCTTCTCAGTCTCATTTGCTGAATCTTTATCCAGATCATACCCACTGATGGTGGGAGGCCTCCAAGGTTCTGTTCTGATCCCTCTTCTCTTCTCACTTTAGATTACTTGATTTGATTATTCATTTCAGCAATGTCCTTGGTTTCCATTATCATCTCTATGCAGATGACTTCAGATCTACTTGTCCCACCCTAACTTCTTTCCTGGCCCTCCAGTCTTAATCCTGGCCTCCAATCATTTATCTCCAACTGCCTTTTAGGTATCTTAGACTGAATGTCCTGTAGACAGCTTAAATTCAATGCATATAAAACTTAATTCATTATTTTTCTCCACCACACCAAACCCTCACCTTTGTCACAATCTAAGTGTCATCGTTAACTCCTTTCCACTCCATATGCTTGCCAAGTCCTGTCATTCTACCTTTGTAATATGTTTTTTAAATGTCCCTCTGCTTTCCTTTGACACTGCAATCAACCAGGTACAAGGTTTCATCACCTCATGTCAAAGCTATTACTATATCGCACTGGTTTCTCTCCATTCAGCTGTCAAAGTGATCTTCCTAAAACTCAGGTCTGACCATCTCACACCCCCTCTCAGCCCCTATCCCTGCCCCCCATTCAATAAACTCCATTGTCTCCATATTGCCTTTTGGATCATATTTAAAAAATCCTGTCTTTGAAGCCTTTGATAATCTGGCAACTTCCTACCTCTCCAATATTTTTACACCTTACACCTCCTCTTTGTACTCTATGACCCAGCGACACTGCCCACCTTACTGTTCCTAAAACAAGACATTCCATATCCTGAGTTTTTTCCTCCTCATCTCTACCTCCTAGCTTCCCTGGCTTTCTTCAAGTCTCAACTAATGACACACTTTCTGCAAGAAACTGTTATTGATCCTCCTTATAGTAACTTCCCTTTGAGATTACACACACACACACACACACATACCCCCCCACACACCCACACACACAATATATATGATGGATGGATAGATAGATAGATAGATATCTTGTCTGTACATAGTTGTTTGCTGTTCTCCCCCATTAGACTATGAGCTCCTTAAGATCAAGGGCTGTTTTGGATATTTCTTTGTATCACCATCATATAGTACATTGCTGGTAGAAGAGGCTCAATAAATTCTAGTTGATTGACTTACTGCCTAAAGTATTAATACTAATGGCTACAATTCATATAATGATATAATGGTTTAAAATTTACCAAGAGTTATACTATATAAGCTCTTTGATTTTCAAAACAGCTTTATGTGGTAGGTGTCACAGTCATTATCATCCCCATTAATAATCCTTGAATAAGGGCCATGACTATCTTGGTCAAACAGTGGATAAGTTTTGGATTTGGATTTAGAAAGACTTCAGTTCAAATCTTGTCTCACATACTAACTGTCCAACTGGGTAAGTGACTTTATTTCTCTCAGCCTCAGTTTCATTATCTGTAAAACAGGGATAATAACAGCTTTTCTAGTTTTGAGCCCAATTTATTCTTCATATGTTTCATTTCCACTTATTCATATAGCACATAAGGAACTGATATGTTGGGGTCTTAATCAATCAACAAGCATTTAGTATTAAGTGTATACTGTGATAATCATTATGATAGGACCTAGTATTGGTGGTGCTAGCAGTACAAAGACAAAAGCAAAATAGTCCCTGCCCTGAGTGAACTTACATTCATGTACATTCACATACACATATAAAGGTGTAGACAAAAAAATACATAAAACAGAGAGTGGTGGGGAAGGCACTACAGCTGGAGAGTATCACAAAAAGCCTCATGCAGAAGATAGCACTTGAGCTGAGTCCAAACATTCTTCTGTCACTAGAGATGAAAATAGATCTTTGTAAAATATTGACAGATGTGTTCCATTTTACATCAGTTTGTTGTCATACTGACAGTTTTATACATGAACATTCTTGGGATAATGTGACTGATTCAGGACTGATGCCAAACTTTTTGTAGACTTGTTTATGTTTCTAAAGCTTTTCAGTGTTTTTAAAGATGATCGTACTTATAATCTCCTGACATTTTCCTCCATCATATTTTACAGATGAGTCTGTACATTATTCTAGACCACTCTTGGCCTTGCCATCTCTCTTCTCTTAGCAAGGAGATAAAATATTTATTAGGCCAGTTTCTGGGCTCTTTTGGCCTTCCTATTGTGCCAGCTGTTTTGTGTTGATTAAACTTCATTAAAGAAATGTGCTGATAATCAAGGTCAATAGCTTTTCTTTTTATCCATTTCCCATTTTGGCATTGAATGGTGAAGGTAAAAGCTATCACACTCCTTACTTTTGGTATCTTTTTAAAAATTGATGTCAATTTTTACCTATTTTTTTTAACTAATCAAAGGTTTGATTGCATTCAGACAGCTCCCAGATCACTAACTGTTCATTTCCTTCAGTTAAAATGTGGTCAATATTATTTTTGTTATGCTTTCCCATATATTCTTTGTACTGCACTTTTTGATTCTATTCAGGAAAAGAGCATTCATCATCTACAGGTGTAAGGATTCTGTGTAATTTGCAAGCTTTTGGCTTCTTTCATTTCTCAAAGCTGAGCAATATTTTCAAACATGTTTTTATACCTAACTTTACAGGAAAGTCAAAGTATATTGTTCAGAGAATCCTGTTACTTGTTTATAGAATTTCCTGATTTCTCCATCCCCTACAAGAGGTTTTAAAATAAGTTTTTGTTGATAATTTTTGTTTCTTATATCCCCATAGTATTACATATCCCTTCCCCTTCTATCTCCCAAGAGCCATCATGTATGACAGTATATTTAGAGAGGAAAAAAAAGTCAACATAACTGAATGATACATTGAAAAATTCCAGAATCATATGCATATATAATAATTGTGGATCTGTCACCTCCACAAAGGAATAGCTTTGGGGCCTCATATCTCTTAATTTGAGTCCCATTTAATCTTTAAAAACTGTGTTTCATTTACTTTTAATATTTTGGTGTGTCTTTTCCTTTGAATATTGTTTTCTTGGCTCTGCTCACTTTATCAGTTCACGTAAAATCTCTTCATACTTTTTTTATTCTTCACATACATTTCTTTTAGCACAGGAATATTCTATTACATTTATGGACCACAACTTATTTAGCCATTGCCCAACTGATGTATATCTACTTTGTTTCCACTTTTTAGGAATCACAAAAAGTGGTGTTATAATTTTTTTTTTAGTATATAGGACTTTTCTCTTTCCAAAGGCTCCCTGGGGTATAAACCCAGTAATGAAATCTCTTGTTCAAAGGATATGGACATTTTAGGCAATTTATTTAATTCTAAATTGCTTTCCAAATGTTTGTAGCACTTCACACCTCCACTAAAAATGGATTATTGAGTATGTCTTCCCACAATCAGTTCAATATTAACTGTTGCCAACTTTTAGGGTGTAAAATAAAACTACAGCGTTGTTTTGATTTGCATTTCTCATATTATTAGTGATTTAGAATATTTTTATGTGGTAGCGAATACTCTGAAGTTCTTTCAAGAATGGTTTTTTCAACTCTTGACAATTTATCTTTTGGGTAATGGCTACTGATTGTATACACACATATATAATATTTTTATTGACATATATATGCACATATATATATAAATTATTTATTTATCTTATATATTAAGCCCTTCTTAGAGAAAGCTGACGGGAACATTTCCCCCATTTGACCATTTCTTATCCTATATGCGTTAATATTGTCTGTAGAAGCTTTTCAGTTTCAAGTAATCAAAGTTTTCTATATAATTGTGAGAGGAATATGATCTGTTTATCGTCTAATTTTTATAAAATGATCCTTAATGTTAAAGTCATACACACTTACTAGAAACACAAACACAGAAGGAAAAATGACTTTTTAAAAAAAGGGAGATGTATGTGGTTACCTCTGCACAAGCCTTCATTGAAGGAGGCAAACATGAAGGAAAAACTTGCAGGCATCCTGGAGAAGCCTGGACTTGCAAGGACAGCTAAGGAGCTGGACAAGTCGAAGGTCAGTCATTCACTCTGCCAGAGCATGGTACTGCACTGAATATTTCTACAGCTATTTAGGTTGTTCCTTGTTTTTTTAAGGAGTACTTTGTAGTTGAATCTATGTGAGTCTTTTGTGTACTTTGGGAGGTTGATACCCCAATATTTTATGAATTTTATAGTTATTTGGAATGGGATTTCCATTTCTATTATTGCTTCTTGTGTTTTTTTATCATTACCTAGAAATGTTCTTGATTTTTAAGGATTTGTTTTGTTGCCTGCAATTTTGCTGAAGCTACAAATTATCTCAATTAGTATCTATGGTAATCCTTCAGTATTTCCCAAGTAAAATATCATCTCATCAACAAACAAGGACATTTTTATCTCCTCTTTACCTACATTTATTCCTTTAATTCATTTTGATTGTTGTGTTGCTATAGGTATCGTATCCAAAATTACATCAAATAATAGTGGGGAGAGTGGGCATCCTTCTTTTATTCTCCTATCCCCCTAAAGGGTTCCAGTGTATCCCCACTTCATATGGTGCCTCCTTTTGGTTTTAGATAGAAGGCTTTTTTATGATATTAAAAAGGTATCTCTACATGAATAATTGTTAGTTATTTAACATAAATACCATAAAACATAAAAGAGTACTGTCAAAGACATTTTCTGCAGATGATGAGATGATCATGCGATTTTGGATGTCTTGGATTTTAATATGATTAATTATGTTGATTGTTTTCCTAATGTTGAACCAATATTGAATCCCTCATATAAATCCTACCTGATCATAACATTTTTTCTTATATAAATCACTGTAGTCTGATAGGATTTTTAAAAAAATGTTTGCATCAATGTTCACTAATAACAGTGGCCTATAGTTTTCTTTCCATATTTTTTTATCTTTTCCTGGATTAGGTATTAAGACTACAATAATAGGGGGGCGGAGCCAAGATGGCAGCTGGTAAGCAGGAACTAGCATGAGCTCCGTACCGAGTCCCTCCAAAAACCTATAAAAAATGGCTCTGAACCAGTTCTAGAACAGCAGAACCCACAAAACAGCAGAGGGAAGCAGGGCTCCAGCCCAGGACAGCCTGGATGGTCTCTGGGTGAGGTCTATCCCACATGGAGCTAGGAGCTGGGAACAGAGTGGAGCAGAGTCCAGCATGGGCGGCGTGGACCATCCAGACCAGAAGCCAGGCGGAGGGGGCCCTAGCGCCCTGAATCAGTGAGCTGCGGCAGTTACCTGACTCCTTAACCCACAAACACCAAAGACTGGGAGAAGGTTAGTGGGAAAAGCTGCGGCAGTAGAAAGAGTTCGCGGTTTGGCTTCCAGACCCGGGAGCAGCGGAGGTGGGGCAGCTACAGCTGTTGTTACTTCCGGCTCCAGGCCCACCTGGTGGGGGGAATTAAGTGGCGGATCAGAGCAGGAGTGCATGGCCTGCTGAAGATCTAAGCCCAGTCCAGGTTGGGGGTTGGGTAAGGAGCAGTGCTGGTGTGGCAGAGCGGGCACCTCCCCCCCAAACGTGGAACATAGAACTCTGTAATCTACAAGCAGTCATACCCTGCTGAAAAACTCAAAGGTCAAGTTAGTTGGCTGGGAATATGGCCAGGCAGCGAAAACGCACTGAGATTCAGTCTCAGACTTTGCATTCTTTCTTTGCTGACAAAGAAGAAGAAAACATACAGCCTAAAGAAGTCAATAAAGTGCAAGAGCCTAAACCAACAGCCTCCAAGAAAAACATGAACTGGTCCCAGGCCATGGAAGAGCTCAAAAAGGATTTGGAAAAGCAAGTTAGAGAAGTAGAGGACAAATTGGGAAGAGAAATGAGAAGGATGCGAGAAAACCATGAAAAACAAGTCAATGACTTGCTAAAGGAGACCCAAAAAAATACTGAAAAATACACTGAAGAAAACAACACCTTAAAAAACAGACTAACTCAAATGGCAAAAGAACTCCAAAAAGCCAATGCGGAGAAGAATGCCTTGAAAGGCAGAATTAGCCAAATGGAAAAGGAGGTCCAAAAGACCACTGAAGAAAATACTACTTTAAAAATTAGATTGGAGCAAGTGAGAGCTAGTGATTTTATGAGAAATCAAGATATTATAAAACAGAACCAAAGGAATGAAAAAATGGAAGACAATGTTAAATATCTCATTGGAAAAACCACTGACCTGGAAAATAGATCCAGGAGAGATAATTTAAAAATTATTGGACTACCTGAAAGCCATGATCAAAAAAAGAGCCTAGATATCATCTTTCAAGAAATTATGAAGGAGAACTGCCCTGATATTCTAGAGCCACAGGGCAAAATAGAAATTGAAAGAATCCATCGATCGCCTCCTCAAGTAGATCCCAAAAAGAAATCTCCCAGGAATATTGTCGCCAAATTCCAGAGCTCCCAGATCAAGGAGAAAATACTGCAAGCAGCCAGAAAGAAACAATTTGAGTATTGTGGAAACACAATCAGAATAATCCAAGATCTGGCAGCCTCTACATTAAGAGATCGAAGGGCTTGGAATGCGATATTCCGGAGGTCAATGGAGCTAGGATTAAAACCTAGAATCACCTACCCAGCAAAACTGAGTATCATGCTCCAAGGCAAAATATGGATTTTCAATAAAATAGAGGACTTTCAAGCTTTCTCAGTGAAAAGACCAGAACTGAATAGAAAATTTGACTTTCAAAAACAAGAATCAAGAGAAGCATGAAAAGGTAATCAAGAAAAAGAACAAGAAAAAGAAATTGCAAGGGACTTACTAAAGGTGAACTGTTTTGTTGACATTCCTACATGGAAAGATGATGTGTATGATTCATGAGACCTCAGTATTAGGGTAGCTGAAGGGAATATGCATACATATATGTTTATGTATATATATGGGTGAATCTGTATGCATGTATATACCTATGTGTGTATGTATATATATATATATATATATGTATATATATGTGTATATATATATATATATATATACAGATTGAGAGAGAGAGAGAGAGAGAGGGAGGGAGAGAGGGAGAGAGCTGACACAGGGTGAGTTGAAGATGAAGGGAAGATATCTAAAAGAAATAAAATCAAATTAAGGGATGAGAGAGGAACATACTGAGAGAGGGAGATAAGGAGAGATAGAATGGGATGGATTATCTCCCATAACGGTGGCAAGAGGAAGCAGTTCTGTGGGAGGAGGGGAGAGGGCAGATGAGGGGGGAATGGGTGAACATTGCTCTCATCAGATTTGGCCTAAGGAGGGAATACCATACATACCCAATGGGGAATCTTACCCCACAGGAAAGAAGAGGGAAGAAGAAAAAAAATGGGGGGGATGATGGAGGGGAGGGCAGATGGGGGTGGAGGTAGTCAAAAACAAAGACTTTTGAAAGGGGACCGGGTCAAGGGAGAAAATTCAATAAAGTGGGATGGGTTGGGAAGGAGCAAAATATAGTTAGTCTTTCACAACATGAGTATTGTGGAAGGGTTATACATAATGATACACAAGTGGCCTATGTTGAATTGCTTGACTTCTTAGGGAGGGTGGGTGGGAAGGGAAGAGGGGAGAGAATTTGGAACTCAAAGTTTTAAAAACAGATGTTCAAAAACAAACAAAAATATTTTTGCATGCAACAAGAAAATAAGATACACAGGCAATGGGGCATAAAAATTTATCTTGCCCTACAAGAAAGGAAGGGAAAAGGGGATGGGAGGGGAGTGGGGTGACAGAGGGGAGTGCTGACTGGGGAACAGGGCAACCAGAATATATGCCATCTTGGAGTGGGGGGGAGGGTAGAAATCGGGAGAAAATTTGTAATTCAAACTCTTGTGAAAATCAATGCTGAAACTAAATATGTTAAATAAATTTTTTAAAAAATGGTGGAAAAAAAAGACTACAATAATAAAAGGATTCTGGTAGGGTTCTTTCCTTCTCAATTTTTGAGAAAGATTTGTAAATTATTACTATCTATTCACTAAAAGTTTGGTAGACTTTTTTTTAAAAATCTGTCAGGTCAAGAGTTTTTTCTTTGTTATTTCCTTTATAGCTAGATCTATTTCCCTTCTGAAATCAGGCTATTTAACATCTCTATCTGGTCTTCTAATATTTGGTGTACTTTATATTTTTCTGGAATTACTGTATTTCTTTTGCGTTCTCAGTTTTGTTAGAATGTAACTGTACATAATATATTCTTGTATCTCTTTATTTCTTTTGGTCTTGCTGTGACTTTATCTCACTTATCTTTGCTTTTTTTGTTGATTTTATTTTCCTACCTCTTCTTTTTAATCAGATTAAAAGTTTACTAATTTTATTATTTTTTCACAAAAACAACTTTTAGTTTTATTTATCAGTTGTATGGAGATTTTTGTTTCCCAGAACTGAAGGTGATTTATCTTTGATGAATAATTTCTATTTTGGAGATATTTGGAGGTTATGGGGATCAGAGAAAATGTCTAATTCATCATTTTGTTGCTCCTCTATCCTGAAAGTCCCCTGTAAGGTGTTTTTATCATCTTGGTGGTCTTTTTGCTTATTCCTGTCATGGTCACTCAAAAAAAAAGGATGATAAAGTATCTCATAAATTATGTTTCATGCTTCCTTTGGTCATATAATAAAACCAATTTTGCCAATGTTTTTGTATGTCTTTTCAAGAACCATACTTCTATTTTTACTGAAACTTCATTTTGTCTTCTTGTCTTATTTGTTATAAGATCGTTACTATTGATGCATTTCATTTCTTTTAATAGCATGTCAGTTTTTTTAATCTCTGGACAAAAGTCTCACACTCAGAGACCTAGAATTAAGTTAATGTTCATAGACAGTTTAAGAACTATTTCTCTGTTTCCTTTTCTGGCAATCTCCTACCACCACTGTTGAAAAAGAATAGAATCACAGAAGAATGAAGGACTTTTATTTTGTTGTTTCATAGTTTGCCACAGAATTAATCAAATAAGGGCCAGCCCATTTGGAATTTGCCTCTCTATTCTTAGCCAGACTGGTCCTTAGCATAGTAGGCCCTTCCTAAATGTTTCTTGAATTGGATTGGTCATCTTCACTTTATATGTAAAGGCACTAGGGCTACATATGGGTATAGGCCACGCAGAATTTAGGTTTCCCATCTCCCAAGGCTATGGCTCTAGTTCTAGCACTTTTTCTACTGAGCTACACTAAAATGTTCCAAGCTAGAATTTCTGCCTTGCTCCTGACATCCAACTACCCAAATAGCCTTTTTGACTTGGTAACAAATAATATTAGCTACTGTGCTGAACCCGGAAAGCTTAAAAAAGAATCAGGAGTGTTCTGAAGCCAGTTCAAACCTGCTTATGTCTTTAGATTGTTAAAGTTTCAGTATGAACATTTATATATATATATATATATATATATATATATATATATATATATATATATATATATATATATCCCCAAGACGCAATAAAAGTACAAATCACGGACTTGATTTACTGCTGTGTTGATTGTGTGGTCTTAAGAAAGTGACCAGAAAATGCTAACTGTGCAGAATAAAATTAAGCATGCTGTGTATACTCCTTTTTCAAAGATCCAGTTGTCAAACATTTGCTAGCATACCCCTGAATAGAATTGTCATTTATGTAGCTGCCCACCTCATGAACCTAATTGATTTAAATACAAGTACATGTTTTGCAGCAATTAACATACAATATTTCATTTGATACTGATGGATTGTAAGCTACTAGTAAGATAGTATTGTTTCAATTTCTGAACTTGAGTTACCAGAGCCTAGTACAACCCCATTACACATAATGTTTAACTAAGGTTGTTGATTGATTTCATTTGATTATCACCAAAAATGAAGACAATGATGTAATATTATTATCCCCCTTTTACAATCATCAGTAAGCATTTATCAAACACCTATTCCATGCCAGCCACTTCACTAAGCACTGAAGATGTAAAGAAAGGGACAAAGTGTTCCCTACCCTCCAAAAGCTCCCAATCTAATGTTGTTGGACCATTGCAGATGTGGTAGCTGAGGCAGTAAATGACTGAGTTGTAATTCATTTCCTGCAAATTCAAGTCCAGTACTCTTTCCTCTATGTCACACCACTCTAAAACAGCAATCCTTATGTAGCCATATACTAGATGCACTTCTTGAAAAAGGTCCATATTTTAAACAAAATTATCTTTCTGACAATGCAAGTTTAGAGACCATGGTGTCTAAAACAATTGAAATTGAAGACTACCCAATGATGAGGGATGATGAGGAAGAGAGGAAAAAGAAATACAGTGTAAATGATATAATTGAAAATATGTAAACAGGGGTAAAAGCAACAAAAAGATGGACTAGTTAGGCATAGAGAGTGGAAGATAACTTGTGGACAACCCGCATTATCTGTTGGTATCCATTCAATGTCAAGAAACCACAAGGTAGGCTCCCAGCATATTGGATGGACTCATTCTGATGTATTAATAGTAGGTTGTAAACAAGACTCATAAAGTTGGGTAGGCATAAATGATTTATAATCTGTATTATTGAAGGGAATATCGACATTGATGAGATCACAGGCCCATTGTAATACTAGAATACTATTTCATCATATAGAAAGTCAAGGGAAGATTTCTTGGGCTAAATAGCATGGGACATTTTGATACGCTAACCATTAGCCTCACTGACTAAGGAAAAAAAATAAAGAAATTGCAATTTCCTAGACTCTTGTTTATTTTTTAGAACTAATTTCAGTGGGTTTCTAAAGTGCTCACTATGTCTAAGATGTGTTTTACGTTTATGATGTACCTGGATAGAGCTCTGTAGGATTCTAAAAGACATGAAATGCCACCTTTTCACCTGCCAATTCTTTTGTTCCCCTTTAATGGAATTAAATAGACATACTTCAGCAACTGTGACAGACACACACTCAATGTTTAGACATCACCCAGATCCTATCAGGCTCTTATTGTTGTCACACTATCAGGCAACTTCATTAAAGGCTTTGAAAACAAAATAACTAGGTTGATGCTTAGGAAAGCACCTACTCAAAAGCATAGCAATAATAACTTGGGTGGAGGTGTCAGAGAAAGACATAATTACGGAGTAATAAAAACAGAATAAAATTTAGCTCTTTATACAATTGGCAAGGAGACTGGATATGAGGATAGTTAATACATAAATAATTCAAATGTACTTGTCAAATGTCACCAATTGAGCTGGGCCAACAATCACCACTGTATAGTTTTTTTTTTCTTTTAAATTTATTTATTTAACATATTTAGTTTTCAGCATTGATTTTCACAAGAGTTTGAATTACAAATTTTCTCCCCATTTCTACCCTCCCCCCACTCCAAGATGGCATATATTCTGGTTGCCCTGTTCCCCAGTCAGCCCTCCCTTCTGTCATCCCACTCCCCTCCCATCCCCTTTTCCCTTCCTTTCTTGTAGGGCAAGATAAATTTCTATGCCCCATTGCCTGTGTATTTTATTTTCTAGTTGCATGCAAAAACTTTTTTTTTTGTTGTTTTTGAACATCTGTTTTTAAAACTTTGAGTTCCAAATTCTCTCCCCTCTTCCCTTCCCACCCACCCTCCCTAAGAAGTCAAGCAATTCAACATAGGCCACATGTGTATCATTATGTGTAACCATTCCACAATACTTATGTTGTGAAAGACTAACTATATTTTGCTCCTTCTTGACTTTCTCGACTTTGACACCAGGTCCATCTGATTCTACCTTCTCCACCATAAATCCTGTTTTTCAGCTTCCTTTTATGTTTTGTTTTCCTCCATTAGTATGTAAGCACTTTGAGGGAAGGGATTGTCTTTCTTTTTGCTTGTATTTGTAGAAGCACTAAAATTAATCCTGTGTCTGGCACGTAGTAAGTGTTGAATAAAGGCTTGTTTCCTACCTTCCTGGACCAAAGTAACCCTAAGATTTCTCTGGATTCTAAATCTATGATTCAATAATTTAGATGATTGTAACTTGTGCCCATGGGGAAAGTACTATATTGATGCAATTATGGATCCTTTGAAATGGTAAAATAATTGAATCAATAGTTTCAACCACAAAATTTTTTCAAGAGCAATTGATAAGTAATAAAATTGACCTAATTTGAAGTAACCAGTTCTTTTCCTACTTTAGTACAACCAGTGAAACTACACAGCTGATCCATAGAAGCAATTTAGACATAGGTATGGCCATTATATTTGGAGGGTTCAATTGTGTTTCTACTCTCACAGATTACTAGAGTGCAAGAACTAAAGGCGGTGTTGTTCTAGATTGTTCTAACAAATTTGCAGTATGGGACCTTGGTATTTGCCCTCTTTGCATATGTCATTTCTCTCCTAATGAAATGGTCCTTGGGGTCTGTGTCTACTTCAGGATTTCTCCTGATCCTGTGAAACACAGCTGAGAGGCCAGGTATAATTAGCACCCTCCTGGACTAGCCTGATATTTCTAGGGCTGAACGCTTAAGTTTTATAATGGTGAGAATTATCTGTGGCTATTCACACCACCAGAGTGTGCCAGGTAGCAGCTAGGACACTTTGTCCAGTGTTTGGTCAGAGTACATTCTAAGATTGGCCTTTCTTCCCCAAAAAATGGAATATAGAGTAATTGAATAGAATTTAAAGGTCTGGATTATTCACAATCTGGAAGATTAATCTCTACATAACTGAGATTTAACTATAGTGAAAAGATGAATCCTAACTAAACATGGAATTTATATCTACCTTTAAAGTTTTTGGGGGCCTGTTCTTTTAACTGGGCCCAAAACTGATTTTCTACAAATTCCATTGGCAAACCACTTTAGGCTTATCTTTTCTTCGTCTACTCATGTTTGATCTCATTTTTATATTTCATTCCATGCCATCTTTAAAAATATTTCTCATTTCTCCTTGAAGTTTTCACTTTCCTAATATTTATAATGGTTTTTTGCAGTCTTAGATGTCCCTCAGCCAAGCTGTACATATTTAAGGATTTAATCTTTCCTCATAAATCACTTTTCCATTCCCTCAGTCATGTTTGCTGCTCTGAATTTCCTCCAGGTCCTTTATATCTTTTCAGCATTGAGGTGCCCCAACTGAATGGGTTGCAGCTCATTTCCATAATTTTCCCTCTCCCATGTTGCCTCCTGCTGTGTAGCTATTTGTTTTGGTTATATCTGGCTGTGAGCTGCAGGAACGGTTATCTTGCTGGCCAGCCAGTGTCCACATCTTTCCTTGCTTGATCCGCAACAGATGGAGACTAATAAATGCTTTGTTTATAGTGAGTCCTGGTTTAGTATTACAGAGCTAAATAATATACAATAAAAGATATTTTCAAAAATTAAACTATAGCAACCAGCTAACTAGTCAAGAATAAGACTGGTAGGTAGGAAGGTTTTGTATGTGTTTAGTGGAGCCTTCAAACAAGCCTTCTTTGAAATCTAAGTATATTTCCATAAATATTTGTTGTGTTCATTTAACCAAATAAAAAGCAAAAGTTAAGGTAAACTATGTTTTGTTTTGTTTTATTTTTTTTCTCTTGCAGGATGACCTCCACTCAGGGATGCCCTTTCAAGCATCAGATTTAAATTTTAAAACATGTTTGCCAACATTTCAAATTCCCCAAAGCTCAGATTAATTACCAGATGCTCCTGCAAGCTCAGCAGCACCAGCATCCAGAACTCCACAGCCCTGACTTCCTGCAGAACTGGAAACTTTTTGAACTTGGTAAAATCTCTATAGACCACCTACTCACAGCACCCTGACTCCTCAGTGGAAAAGTTAATTTTTTGCAAATAATTGAATATATTCAGGTTGTGTCTATGTGGTACAAAGAAGCGAACAGTTGTTAATTTCCTAGCACATTTGACCAATGATAAGTTTCAAAAAACCCAAAGGAAAATGCAAAGATATAGGGTGAGCTCAGGAAGGCTTGGCTATGTCCCTGTTGATGATATATACATAAGAAACGATTTAAAAATATTAGGGAGGACATGCATAACCAGAAAAGCATGTACACTATTCATGTAGCTAGAATGAAGACGACCAATGGGCAGCTGCAAAGGCTACACTAGAATCCCTAAAATATCAAAGGAAGGCCACCAAGACATTGGATGGACCCATTTTTGATGATTCCATGGGCCTTCTCCTGTCCATGGAAAAATGTAGACAGGAATTACAAAGATGAAGTCATGAAAGAATTGCCTTCTGTACTAGTGGAGGAAATACCCAAATTGAGGAGGTCAAACATGAATCTCTGTAAGTATATATTACAGGTTGCCATGATTCATTCATATAGTGACTTATTTTGAAAAAAAAAGGCTCAATATTTTCAAATATTTTATTGTTATCCTATTCCCATAAATTGTGCAAGGAAAAAATGAATGAGAGTGAATGAATGAACATATTTCATAAGTTGGGAAATTGATAATGCTATACATGCATGGACTTGCCTATTGGGTAGAAGCCTACCTGGGCATAGAAAACTAAATTCATTTGGAGAATTGCATTGTGGAAATCCTGTTGAAATTGAATCTTGCAGAATCACAGAATATTGGAATTGGAAAGCATGTCAAAGGCCAACTAGATACCCAAAAGAATTGCCTCAATTTCTTCTCTATGTGGTCATTTAGCTTTTACTAAGTAAATATCTCCATTGAAAGAGAACCCAATACCTTCTAAGAACTCATTCTACTTTTGGATAGCTCTGTTGGGAAGATATTTGTTCTCTCAACAATGGTTTAGGATGGAAGTTTCAAAGACTTGGTCTCAGAACCATGAAGACCTGTATTCAAGTTCTACTTCTGGGCTGAATAACCATGGCAAGTGGCTTAACTTCTCCCTAAGACTTTCCTATCAGTTGAAAAACAAGTGCTTATTTGTATTGATAAAGAGAGTTTTCTCATCCCAGTCATTCCTGTATCAATGAAATCTTGAGTCTTGTCCCTATTCTTATAATGCCTTAAATTCTGTTATACATTATTATATGAGTCCTATGATTTTAAACATTTAAAGTTTAGTTATCTTATTTTCTGAAATATGTTATTTACTCCTTGAAAATAGGGACCATATATAATAAGCCCGCAGATATTAATTGAATTTGATTCAATTCAAAAAGCATTGATTTAAATTAAAAAATCGAAAGTGACTACAATCTGCCAATGTACATTATACTAGTGGCTATGGATACAAAGCAAACTAAATAGAGTCCCTGCCATCAAGATACTTACATTCTACTATAAGGAAATATGATCAGTAAAAATACTATGTACAGAATGGACTTACAGTAATTTTAGAGGGCATCAATAAGATTGAGGGACTCAGCAACGTTCTCTTTTAGTAGGTAGCACTTAAGCTAAGCCCCAAAGGGAACTAGAATTTATAGTGGAAAGAGAGCTTTCTAGTCATGGAGGTAGGGCTAGGGGGTCAGAACTTATGCAGGAAGAAGTAGAACAGCATGGAGGGGAAAGAGCAAGTAATTCAGTTTGGGCAGAATATAGAAATACCATGTAATCAACCTAGATAAGTTAAACCCAGGTTGTGAAAGGCTTTAAAAAGGAATAATAAGGAACAGCTAAAGCAGGAGTTTTAACCTTATGGACCCTTTTGGTAATCTGGTAAGGCCTAAAGAGCACTTCTTAGAATCATTTTTAAATATATAAAATAAAATGCATAGGTCTACAAAGGTAGCCATTTTATGGAAAGAAAGAATAGTTAAAACCAGAAGTTCTTGTGATTTTACTGAGAGAGAATCTAAAAGAGAAGAGCACCTAGTACAGAGGATGTTGTTTGTCCTTCATTTGGAAGAAGACCAATGACATCACGGGGTAATGACTTGACTCGTTCAAGAATTGGATTTAAGTGAAGCAGACTTGCAAAAGTTGCCTGATTCACTCTTTCTTCCAGAGTCATCGAAGTCCAGTAGCAAGACAAAAGTTACAACAACTGACCCAGAATGCAGTGGATGATCTTGGCATCTTCAATTTCTGACCAAGCTTTAAGCACTCAACAGTGCCTGCCTCAGCTGCTTTCATGGCCATATTTAATGCTGTTTGCCACAATTCTTCATCTCTAAAATGAGCTAGAGAAGAAAATGGTGAAACACTCCAGTATCCTTTCTAAGAAAACCCCATGATGGGGTCAAGAAGAGTCAGACATGACTAAACGACAACACAGACACCTTCCCTGCCCTGGGATAATAATAACAACAAAAATATTTGTATATCCCTTACTATATGTCATGCACTGTGCTAGGCATTTTATAGTTATTATTCCATTTGATCCTCATAACTATTACCCACATTTTACAAATAAGGAAACTGAGGTAAAGAGGGTTAAGTTACTTGTCTAGAATCACACAGCTATTAAGTATATGAGGCCAGATTTTAACCCAGTTTATACTCACTCAAAGCCTGGCTTTCAATCCCAGCTGGATGGGACATGGTCTATGATTCTGCAAAAGAGGGGATCATCAGTGCGGTAGAGGAGCTTAGAGGTACAGCAGTACAGATGGTCTGTTATTAGTCTCTTTAAAGTTTAAGAGATTGGTGCATACTAATGGATATTAATATTAAAGAAAAGACCTAGGGGTTTAGCTGACTCTATCATCAAGGTAAGACAATCGTGTGATGATATTTTTAGATGTCATAATTTAAGTATGCAATACTAGATGTAAAGTAAAGGCTCCACCATACAACTCTGTACTAGTCTGACCATATCTACAGTATCATGACCAGATGGGGAATCTACATTTTAAGTTAGCAAAGGAATGTGTATTTTAAAAAGGGTGCACAGGATCTAAAAAGAAAGTCATGTTGAGGACAAGATAAGGAAATATGGAATGTTTTGCCTAGAGAATAGGAGACTTGGGGGATCATAATAGTATTCTCAAAATATCCGAGGTCATGGATTAATAGACCAGATCTATGTTGTTCCAGAGTTGGGAAAACATGAAGGTACAAGGACATTGATTTTGATTCAATATGATGTAAAACCACATTAAAAAACAGAGTTGTACAAGGATGTATTGGGTTGTGTCTCAAAAAGTAATGGCTCTGATCACTAGACAACTAGGTAGGCAGCTAGGTGGTACACTGGGTAAAAGTGCAAGACTTGGTGTCAGGAACACTTGAGTTCAAATACAACCTCAGACACTTATGAGCTGTGTGATCTTGGACAGGTCAATAATCTCTAGCAACCTCATTTTCCTCATCTATAAAATAGAGATAATAATAGCACCTATCGTGCAGGGTTATTGTGAGACTCAAGTAACACAGCATACACATAGTACTTTGCAAACCTTAAAGGAATATATAAATGCCAGCTAGACATGTTTAAGTAGAGCTTCAACGATCACTTGTCAAAGATGTTGTAGGAGAAATTTGACCTAGATAACTGGTGACATCCTCTCAAATGCTAAAAATCTTAAATACAACCCAAAGAAACCACTAACTGCATAGCCAATGTAAAATAGCAGTTAATTTCTAATCAACCTTTGTGTTACCATTTTCATAAAAAATGAAAGAAATCTAGGCACTTAACTTTTCTTACAGATTTTATGAGTGGGGGGGGGGCAGGGAAGGAAACAGGAATATATATATATATATATATATATATATATGTGTGTGTGTATTATATATGTGTATATATATACATATATGGTTGTGTATATATATATGTATATATATATATATATACATACATATATATGGGGAGAAAGAGAGAGAGAGAGAGAGAGAGAGAGAGAGAGAGAGAGAGAGAGAATGTATGTGTGTGTGTCTGCATGGAAGATCTCTCTAATTCTAGTCCATTCAAGCATGATGCAGTCTGAGGTTAAATCAACATCTGTCACAAGAATGGATAACAAAATGCTGAAATAAGTTGAAACTCAGTTCTGAGAGTCATAGCCCCAGTAGTTACATTCTGAAGCAGAAAATTGACAACTGTTTCTTGGGTGTTTCTCTCAATTAGAAACATTTTATTAAAGTGACAGGAACTTGCAAAAATTAGCCTACTCTAGATTTAACACCTTGCCCTTTGGACTTAATGAGCCCAGTCCGAGGGCAGCAGAAGAGAAGATGGCCCTTCAGACACTGGAAGGGAATCCTTCCAAATAGTTCCAACTGGGACACATAGGAGATGCAAACCTCCAGGTCTTATAAGGCAGGCTACCTACAGATAAAAAATGCACAGTTAAGGACATATCCCCACCCAAAGAGTAGAAAAATATATTCTCAGGTTTCATTAACAAGAGGATTCATTGAGTGGAAAGAAGACATGAGAGGCAAGGAGATCAAATATAAAAGTCATGCATAAATACAAGAATCCAACCAAGTCAAATGTAGTATGACACTGAGAAGTGGGAACCAAATATTCCACCACCTTTCTCCAAGTCTCTATTTTGGACCTCTTCTCCTCTCAATCTATATAGCCATCTCTCTTGTTGATATCCATTTTCATAGCCAACTCAGATCTCTGGGCTATTAATGGCCAGTATTTGTAACTTTTTAGGAGATATTCCATCTGGGTGTCTCACTGGAAACTCAGGCTTAACACATTCAAATATCAAACTCATTATTTCTCCTTCAAATCTTACTTTACTGTGCAAATGGCACTGTTGCCCTAGCCACTCATGTTTATAATCTCGTTGTTATCTCTGGATCCTCCCATTCTTTCATCCAATACATCTACCACTAGGTCTTGCTCATTATATTTTTGCAAGATCATTCATTTCTTTTCCTACTTTAATATCCTCAGTACAATAAGAGCTCAGGTTCTTATTACTTCTCACCTGCTCTATTATAGTAGTCTTTTACTAGACTTCCTTACATCTTCTTCCTCTAATTTATTCTAAACACTATGAACTGGTATTTCTTTTTCACAAATGTGATTGCATTACTCACATATCCCAAAACATTAAATAGCTTTCCATTGACCTACAGAATATATTACTTATCCTAGTATTCAAAGTCCTATAAAATTTGGCCCCAATCTTGTTTCCCAATCTTATTTCAAACTGGGAGCAGAGTTCTAAATGACCATTTTTTTCATATTCTACAGAATGACTCAGAGCTCTTTTCATTCCTAGACATTCTCTTAAAAAGGAAGGAGACAGCCTTCATATACTTGACTTGTTTCTCTATATGTACATTAGAGAGGGAGATACGTAGAGGGACCTCTCCACACTCAGGAAACATGAATTTATAGACATCAAGTAGGAAATCAAACAGAATAAAAATAATTTTACCCTTAATATTTTATTAATAATACCATAAAATAATATTTTATTAATAATACCATTATTCACCAGTAGTATCTGGCAGATGAATTACCAGAAAGTCCACTTTAAGATTGTGAGCTCCTTGAGAACAAGGACATTTTTTCCTTTCTTTGCATTCCCAGCACTTAGCACAGTACCTAGCACATAGTGGCCACTTAACAAATGCTTTTCGACTGACTAACAAGTCAGCTAACCCAACATCTTGTGATTATTTTCAACGCTGTGGAAATGCACACAGATCCACAGGAGATATAGTTTTGTGGCTTTCCTTCCATGATTGTCCTGCTTCTTAAGCTGTTATTCTCCTCAGTAAGTAGAGCAAGACTGTTCTTTAGTGATTTCTCTAGCCTAGTTTCTAGCAGATTTCTTTTAATAGATATTAATCTTGATGTTCCCACCTGGATCAGAAGCTAGGGTGTCATATTCCCTCCATAGCTTCATTTGGAGTAGCTGGAGAGGTAGGGGAATTAGAATCTCTTCCACAGAATAAGTTAGCTAGGTTTTTTTTTCACCAAACTTGAGTACTTTATTATTGTCTCCTGAATAACTGAAATGGAAATTAGTCTAATAAACAACAATAATACCTAATGTTTATATAGGACTTTAAGACATTCAGTCATGATTCCCTTTTGTTTTCTTAAGAGTAGAATCATATCCTATATAAAATTTTCTGTTTTACATGTTCTTAGACTGCATTCTCTTTCTTGAATCAATAAAAAACACGGGAAAATTCCAATATTTGATTACAAGTCAATATACTGAAGTGATAGTATCAGGCAAACCAGTATTGATTCACATAAAACATAGCAGTAACACAAGCTTGTGGAAAGCTTATGAAATTTGGTCCACCAAAATCCTATTTAACTCCCTGATTTTTTTTTGTTCTGATTCTTGCCAATTCTTTCTCCCCAGTTCTGATGAAAACCAGACAATAAGAAAGAATAAAGAAAAAGTAAAGGACATTAAAAGCATTTTAGGTCTATTTATGATTGACATTAATTTTAATTGATTTGTAATAGGCACTGTGGACAGAGGCAAGTGTGTATTTTGTGACAATTGTTGAAGTTATTACTCAAGTAGATCTAAAGCACTATTAGGTGGAGTATAGTTTAATTGAACCCTGTTTTTCATACATAGCAAGGGGATACAGGAATGATTTATCTAACTTAAGTCAAACCATAATTTTGTGACCACATTTTAGTCTTTAGTTTCAAAGAGTTTTACAGAGAGTTTACAAAATGGGGAATTAGAACAGTAGGATGGTTTCTTCCAGCTCCAACATTCAGTAATTATGTCCGCACATTCTAAGAACCCTGGAAGACAGGTGACTTGAATTCATTGAGGGCTGAGAGGTTCTGCCTTAGTTATCTTAGGTTCCAGTTCCCTGTGTACCATATATACTCTCCTTGCCAGTTTGAAGGGCATTCTTTTTAGTGGAGAAAGCAGAAACAAAATCAACTGAAGGAGTTCTACCTCCTAGATCATCCCAATTCATACCCAGAAGTGCTGAGCCCTTCCTTGATCTGCTCTTCCAACTAAGATTAAAAGGTTTCTTTGTATTGTTATTAACCTTTGTTACAAACTTTAGCCTTTATGAAGCAATTTTTCATCTTCCTATTTGTTTATATTCATTCTCAGATGC
Source organism: Trichosurus vulpecula (assembly GCF_011100635.1). NCBI lineage: Eukaryota > Metazoa > Chordata > Mammalia > Diprotodontia > Phalangeridae > Trichosurus > Trichosurus vulpecula. The sequence goes on along the minus strand of NC_050576.1, from coordinate 91,813,539 downwards.
CTGTCCTCCCTTCCATTTCTCCTACAGCTTCTTTTAAAATCTGAATTGGCTGATGAGCAGCCTGTTCAATCACACCAATCTCTTTAGATTTCTCCTCTTCTTCTCACCTCAGCAGCATTATTTGTGACTGCCTCACAAGATTCTTTTGCTCAAGAGCCTCCCATCCTTCTCGAGCCAACTTGCTCTTTTTTAGCTTATTTAGGCCATGGTATCCTCCCTATTCTTTTCTGAACTCTTTGAAATCTACTCTCATAAAGGCAAGAGTAGAGGTCAGCTTATGCATAACATTCTACTTCTTATCTGTTCTAGCCTTTGGTGATCATCACTCTCCCCACACCCTGACTGCCTTTATCTTCAAGAACAGTTCTCATTGCTCACACAATTCATTTGGCAATTAATCATCTACTAACTTCTGACATTTCTTAAATTTTTGTCATGAACCAGTGTTTTTTTTTTTTCTCATGATGGTATTTAATTTTTTTTTTTATGCTTAAATAATCAGTCAAAAGGGATTTGTTCAGCAGCTACATGCCAGACACTGTTAGGTATAGGAGATACTGGGACAAAAAACAAGAAAGAAAAAAAAAGAAAAAATCCTTACTTTCAATGATTTTAAATTTAATCAGGGGGTAAAACACAGATTAGATAGATAGATAGCTCTAAACCTGTATTCAGGAAGATTTGAGTTCAAATTCTGACACTTACTAGCTGTATGACCTTGGTCAAGTCACTTAACTTCTATCTTTCTCAGTTTCTTCATCCATAAAATGGTGATAATAATTGGAGTTGTCATAAGGTTCAAATGAGATAATATTTGTAAAAGTGCTTTGCAAATCTTAAAAAACCAAATAAATATAAGCTATTGTTATTATATAGTGAGTCTGGGAAGATAAATTAGAACCAGGTTGTGAAGTGCTTTAAAAGCAAAAAAGGACTTTATAGTTTATCCTTAGAGGTAGTAGGGAGCCACTGAGAGGTTAGAAGAGTATGGAAATGACCTGATGATTTCTGATATGATCATATTTATGTATTGAATTCTTCAGCTACATATGAAGCTTCATGAAAACCAGGAACATGTCTTCTGTTTTGATCCCCTGCAGCATACATTAGATACTCAGTAACTACTCATGGATTTAACACATTGTGCTAAATTCTGCTCTAATGGGTCCAGCAAAATGTAATACTTGGAGAGCAGCAAACTTTCCCTTTTGTTTTTGTATTACTGGTGCTTAGAAGCGTGCCCTAAGTGTAGTGGGTATTATAAATGCATGCTGAATTTAATTCAAATTAGACTGCAGCATATTAAGCACCTTTATAGAATATAAAGGGCAGTGACTATTTAATTTTTGTCCCTATATTCCCAGTGCCTAGCAAGGTGCTAAGCACAAAGTAAATGCTTAATAAATATCTGTTGATTGGCTGTGCCATTCTGGGTTAGAGTGATTTCATTGCCTTTCATGTGACTCAAGTTCGTCACTCTTTCCTCATTGTGATCTGACTCTTCCTTAGGGACAAAATAAGGCAAAGACAAAATTACGAAATAGCCAATATTTGTCTTTGATGTTCCATTGCACTTCTGAGTATGTTTTTTCTTGCTGTTTCTCCTCTTTCCTTCAACCACCAGGTATTTTGTTCCCCTTATGCTTTTTTCCAGAGCTTTCCATAATGAGAACTTGCCTAGTCTGATCTTCCCAGGAAATGCCCAGTTTTGTGTATTTCCTAATTCTCCCCTTTCCATTAAGTTTATCTTTCCTGTCCCATATATTCAAATGCTAGGAGTGACAAACATCATTCTAACAGATGTGCTGCTCCAGTTATATAACATTTTATTTTATTAAGAAATTTCTACATATTAAAGAAATGTGTAAAGTAGGAATTTCAGGGTGAATTTCTGGGGGAGATTATTACACAGCTGCCTTAATGGGTCCTCACTTCATGGCACATAGATGTTTAAAACCAGAGATAAAGCCCATTCTAACTGGGGACCTTTAAGTGATCTAAGAAGCTATGGTTATTCTCTTGCACCAAGGGGCAACACTCCTCCTCATTGGTTGTCCTTTCCCAGTAAAATGCAAGATTCTTGAGTCAGAGACTGTCTTGTTTGCTTACTCCTCAATCCCCAATACTTCGCACAATGCTTAGTAAGTGCTAATATGTTTCATCTATCAGTTTCTATCTTAATGTATTTTATAAGAAATGTTCTATTTTATATGTTTTGCATGATTGTGTGTTTAGAACCTGTATCAAATTGCTTACCATCTCAAGGAGGGGGGAGATAAGGAAGGGAAGAAGAAAATTTGGAACTCAACTTTTTAAATGAGTGTTAAAAATGTCTTTACTTACATGTAAGTGGGGGAAATATTTTTAAAGGAAAGCAATGCTCGATTTTAATATAACAAAGTGAATTAGTAAGACACTTCAGAGAAGTGGTAGGGATTAGGATTTTTCTTAAAGTCCAAGCTAGGTTAACTTTTTTTTTTGATTTTTTGGAAGGCAATTGGGGTTAAGCGACTTGCCCAAGGTCACACAGCTAGTACATGTGTCAAGTATCTGAGGTTGGATTTGAACTCAGGCCCTCCTGACTCTAGGGCCTGTGCCACCTAGCTGCCCCTAAGCTTACCTTTATTTTCCATTTTTTAAAGCTATATTGGAGAAATGATGGGGGGAAAATAGTTATTTTGAATATTAGAATTAAGAAAAGGAGATTTTTCTGAACAAATTTTGTAGGTTTGTGTGTTTGAATGTAGTATTTAAAACATCCACAACTCATTTAGACATATCATATGGAACTTTACTCTTGCTTCTCATATTATGTAATTTGCCTGCATTTTGGATACTCTAAATGAGCACATCTCACCTCAGAATTTTTGCTGAGATGTCAAGTCAAAAGTGAACCATCTGCTGTGACATTACAAATCTTTAACTAAATCAGAAATTGAAATATAAAAATTCAACACTCACGAACATTATGTAGATTTATGGAACTCTCCAGGGAACTTTGGGTCCATAAACCAATGAAGAGATTACAGTATAGTATTTTCAGCTGTGACACATATAGCTTTCCCTCGATACTTTCCACATTGTTTAAAGTAAATTGACACTTATTTTGCTCTGCTCAGCAATCTGAAAGGTCAAACCAGAAAAAAAAAACTTCTTGTTCAGAATAAACTGTAAGATTAATTTGAAAAGTAAGTTTACAGCATCCAATATAAATTAATGCATTGTCAAATATATTTCAGGGCATGCTCTTGGTGACAAATATCTTTTCCACTACATTTCAGAAAGGGCATATAAATACAAATGCACAAATACTTATACCCTTGCACATAGACAAAAGAAAATGTCTTTTAGATCACACTGAATAATATTGACTTGGACATTCAGAAATAAACTTAGAGCTGTAGAGGAGCCAGGTGAGCTTGACCAATTCCTCTCACACTCACTTCCAAAAGAAAAAGTGGTTTAAATGTTTTTGATTGATTAAATCAACAAAGCAAGTAAATAAATAAGCAAAAAAAGAATGAATAAATAAATGTCATAACCACATTGATTGAATTTTTAATAACTTTTATCAACCTAAGCAGTCAATTTTATCCAATTGTTTTTATGTGCAAGTATTATTATGTGAAAAATCCCATTTTCCTATGTGTGAGAAGATGAAGAAACAGGAAAAGATTCTGGGAAGATGACAGAGTAGGTCAGAAATTTCAAGCTTTCAAGATTTTCCTCCCCAAAAGAGACAGAATAGCACCTCTGGTGAACATAGAGCTGTGAAAACAAGTAAGAGTAGGGGTAGAATGAGGGTCCTCTTGGGACAATCAGAGAAGACCTGAAGAAAAATCCTAGGACTAGATTTCCTCCTTGTGAAGAGTAAGTACCTCCAGGCTAGGGTCTGCTTTAATGGCAAGCTCAAACTGCTTAAACAAGAACCAAGCCCTGGGGCTAACTGAGTTGGGAGGCTGCCTTAGCTCCAGCCACCTGAACTTTTAGCCCCTGGGATAGTGAGGGAAGTTGGGCATCTGACCTGGAGAAGATTCAGGGAACCTCTGCTGAGAAGAAATGCCAAACCCAACTGTGCTGCAGAGAGTAGCAGGGACAAGAAGGAACCAGCACACTCCCAGTGAGTGCAGAAGCAGTGGAGTGGGATCCAGCTGGCTTTGGGCATTTATAGGAGGCTGGAGGTCTTTGTTTGATTTCAAGGTCAGAAGAAGAACTGAAGAGGATCAGAGGCCAGAGGCACCATCCACCATGTCCCAGCACTAGAGGTGATTATAAAAATTAAATTATTACCAAAAAAAAATGCACAGGCAAAGGAGAAAGAATCCAACCATAGAGAGCTTCTATGGGAATTGAGAAGATCAGGGTTCATCTTCAGAGGAGGATACTGAAATAGAGAAACCCTCTCCTACCCCAAAGAGTAATATCAAATGGTCACCTGCCCAAAAAGAATTCATTGAAGAACATAAAAAAGACTTTAAAAATCAGTGTTTGGGAGACTCCAAAGGAAAATATGGGAGAGAAGAGGTATTAGACTGATTACCAAACTGAAGGTCTACAGAGCTATTTTGCTTATCTCCCTGTTGTATGCCTGTGACAACTGGACAGTATACCAGTACCATGCCAGGAACCAAATCCCTTCCATTTGAATTGTCTTAAGAAGATTCTGAAGATCACTTGGTAGGATAAGGTACCAGAAACTGAGGTCCTCACTCAAACTAAGCTGCCGAGCATTCAAACTCTGCTTCAAAGAGCACAACTCTGATGGGCTGACCATGTTGTTTGAATGCAAAACATACACTTGCCAAAAAGCCTATTTTATGGAGTACTCACACAGGGCAAGCATTCACATGGTGATCAGAAGAAGCAATACAAGGACATCCTCAAAGTCTCTCTTAATAACTTTGGAATTGATTCTGTGATGTGGGAGACACTGGCACAGGACCACTAGGCATGGTGTGCCCTCATCAGGGAAGGTGCTGTGCTCTATGAGCAAAGCAGAAAGGAAACAGCTCAAAGGAAATGCAGGATAATCAAATTTAGAGTATCCACCCCAAATGTTCACACAGACTATTTGTGCCTGACCTGAGGTAGAGCATTCCCAACTCATATTGGTCTAATCAGCCACAGTCAGACACATTGAAACTTGACTCTAGCATAGTGGCATCATTTTGGTACTCTTTGAGAACAAAGAACAACAACCAAAACCAACCAGAAATCAAAAGAGAGAGAGAGATTGAGGAAAAATTAAAAAGAAAAATAAGAATAATATAAGACAAACAAGAAGATGATGACAAGAAAGCCAACCAATTAGAAAAGGAGATCCAGAATCTTAAGGAAGAAAGTTACTCCTTTAAATCAGAATTGGGCAAGGGGAAGCCAGTGAAGTTATAAGACATAAAGAAATTAAAAACAAATATATAAAGAATGAAAAATAGAAGAGAATGTGAAACATTTCATAAGAAAACAACAGATCTAGAGAACAGATCAAGAAGAGAAAACATAAGAACAATTGTACTACCTGAAAGTTCTGATCAAAAAAAGAATCTTGATATAATAATACAAAGAAAATTATCCTGAAGCATTAGAACAAGAGGGGAAAGTAGAAACAGAAAAAAATCCACCAATCACCACCTGAAAGAGATCCTACAAGGAAAACTCACAGGAATATTATAGCTAAATTCTGAATTCTCCAGATCAAGGACAAAATATTATGAGCAACAAGAAAAACAATTTACATGATGGTACCACAATTAGAATCACATTAGACCTAGCGTTGGTGACACTAAAAGATCACGGGTCTTCGAACACTCTATATCAAAGAGCAAAAGAACTGGGCCTCTGGCCGAAAATATCATACCCAGAAAGACTGAGCATAATTCTGAATGAAAAAGAAAATAGACATTTGATCAACTGTCAGACTTTCAGGACTCTGTTAAAAAACAAATACAACCAACCCTGAACTCAATAGAAGATTTGACATACAAGAGCTAAGAGAAATAAAAGGTACATACCAATGACCAATTACATGGGACTAAAAAAGGATAGAATGTTTAACTTTTATGTATGGAAAATGTAAAACCTATGTCTAAGAGTGTTACTAGTAATTTGGTAGCCTATAAGAGAGGTTGGGGTAGAACTGAGTATGATATGACTTTAAAAAGTAAAACCATTCAAGAACAGCCAAAACAGTAATTATCTTATACAAAAGAGGTCAAGAAGAAGATCCAAAACAGAGGAATTAGAAGGGGGAGGGGAGCTGTTCTGGAAACCTACTTTCATTGGGAATGGGTTTGAGAGAGGGAAAGACATATATATCTAAAAGAGTATAAAAGTCTTCTAAATTTAAAAAGAAATAAAACTCTAAGGGGATAGGGAGGGGGGAGAGGGAAGGACCTTTAAAGGTGAGGGGATGGAACAGGCCAAAGGGGTGTACAAAGGAGTGTTTAGATTTAGAGGAATGGGAGGATAAGGGAGGGATTGTTGGAGTGGGGGGTAGGCTAAGTAATTGAAGGGCAAGATAGCAAATAGAAGTAAAGTAGAAGAGTTAGGAGAAATAGGAAAAAAGAGATATGCACAAACATAAAAACAAGATTAGGAATAGAATCTCTTAGGGAAAGTACATGTTTACATATGTATGTGTGTATGTATATGTATGTATGTATGTGTATATATATATGTATATATATGTATATACATGTATGTATATATCAATACCTATTCATAAATATATCCATTCTCAGTTGTGGCAGGTAGTGGGGAAGAAGACGGAAAAAGAACAAAGTAAAAGTGTACAGCACTTTGTTCTGTGTACAGAACAAAAGAAAACCTATAGGAAGCAAAGAAAAGATGGACAGCTTTCAAAATAACACACGGTATTTAATATATAGGCTTTCTTGAAATGATGTTATTGCTATGTATTCTGAATCCTCTCCTATGTTCTGCTGTGTATATGACATGTCTTTTTTCTTTCTTTATTTTATATTTAAGTTTATAATGTTCCTTTTTTTCTTTTCTTACTATGTATTTAAGTTTTAGTATTTGTCTAAAATTTTAAAAAATTTTAAATTGAAAAAAAGATGAAGAAACAGATCATAGCATCATAGATCTGTAAATGAAAGTGACCTTAGAGGTCTTCCAGAACAACCCTTGCTTTTTTGAAGATGAAGAAAGTAAGCTCTAAAGAAGTTAATTGACTTGCCCAAGGTGACAAACAATATGTCTGAACTGTTTTGCAGTCCAGTTCTAACATACATGACCTAAATTTCAGATCATGTACCTCCAGATTCAGTTTTCTTTCCACAGTACCATCATGGAATTTGTCTTTAATTAAGAGCTTTGTCTCAGAGCATTGCTGTAGTCTTTGAGTTGATATGTTTGGGATCATATGAGACCATAGTTGTCGGAGGCTCAATTTAAACTCATTGCTCTCAAGCTTCATATTTAACACTCCACCCAACTAGGCCACAGTAACTTTGTCCCCTAGAATAAAGTATGCACTTAGCCATGTAGTATTTTTCCTCTAAGTAATCCTATACTACAATGAAACCTGAAACTACTATGGCCAATGACAAGATTTATACACTTCCATTTTGCTTTAGACTTTTCAAAATGCTTTATATGCACTATAATACAGATAATGTTGTTTGCCTCCTACCTTCAAATGAGGTAAGCATTTCAAATCCTTTGCAATAAAATAGTTAAATAAATTTCTGTTAGTGAGGAAAATATTAGGTGAGAAAACATTACATTATAATAAGCCAAACTTGGAAGCATCATCATAAATAAAAGGAAATACAGAAAATTAAAGAGATTAGATAATGTAAATAAAATGCCTTGCAACCATTAAAGAACTATATGATTATAAGCCGTTATTATTAATAATAAGTTAAGGTCCTGCTTACGTCAGTTATGAAAGATAATAATTTGTTAGATTAGGTGGCACAGTGGATAACTCAACTGTGGAGCCTGGAGAAGGGAAGATCTGAGTTCAATATGGCCTCAGACAACTTCCTAGATGTGTGATCTTGGGTAAGTCACTTAAAATCTACCTGCTTCAGTTTCCCCAACTGGAAAATGGGGATGATAAGAGCATCTACCTCTTGCAGGGTTATTGTGATGATCAAATGAGAAAATGTTAAGTACATAGCATAGTGCCTAGTACATAGTAGGTACAATATAAATGCTAAATATTAGTATTAAGACCTTGTACCTTGACAGAAACTACCATTGTATTAAAATATGATACTGAGTAAATCAATCATTAATAAATATGTCATCTGCAATTCACAATGTACTTTCAAATATATGATTTCTTATGAGAGAGGGAGAGAGAGAATGATATAAGGAATCAAATATTGCATTCTATGTTTCAAAGTATCAGAATTTTTGTCTTTTTTGTAGTAATGGGAATGGAGAGGGCAGTATTTTTTCAAGGTATGATTTAATAAATTGTGTCATTTTCAAATCCTTAAAAATACCCCAACATTCAATTCAAATGACTCCAATTGCATGCACTCACATTATGTGTGTGTGGCGTGTTGTGTATGTGTGTGCTGGAATGTGTACATGTGTATGTATGGATGGCTTTGCGTGTATGTATGCCTGGGCAGTCTTTCTCATTTTCTACTGAAAAGTGAAAGTGTGAGAAATAAGTAAAAGAAGTAGAGGTGGGAAAGAACTTAATGGAAGCATTTTTCTTCTAAACACTTTTGTTCATCTAATTGTTTCCATTAATCTTCTTGACTTTCCCCTCCTGATAACAGTATTGAATAAGCAGTGTAATCCACATTGCATAGGCCTGAGTTTGGCCCATGTAATATTATTTTCATTATTATCCAGTTAAGGCATCTAGTCAATGTTTCTAATGTTCACATAATGGAACTCTACTGGTTGCTGTTGTTAAATTTTGATGATTAAACTTCTGGTGAATATCTTTATCACCAATACTCATGAACTAAAAATCTTTCATGGATTAAAAGTAGGCCTCCGGTTCATAAGGCAATTACACCACATGCTTATTTATACAGTAGACTACAAAGAAGACAATCCTCCATATTAACAGCTCAGATATCAAACACAGTAGACAAATGTAATGGAATTGTGGGTTTTTTAATCTTTTGACTGTCACAAATGCCTGCGGTATGAGTAATAAGATTAAATGAGAAGTTTTACCTTTGGTATTGTGCAACACCAGAGGATAGAAGAACATCTGTCCTTTTCAAAATTAATAATTGATTTAAGCTCTTTTACACTACACATAGAAATACTACTGAAAACAGAATGGTGGTCTAGTCCAGTACTCTTGAAAATCTACCATTGGAGGATAATAGGGATCTAGGTTCTATTTTGAACAAGTCATTTCCCCATTCTAGACTTTTCTCATATCGAAAGAAGAGTGGAGATGACCACTAATTGGGTCTTCACAACTCTGCTCTGAAATTGTCTATGACAAGCTAACAAATCTTTGACAAAAATTTTATCTGTGTAGAAATAATATCTAATTTCAAGGAAACCAAAATTAACAGTTTTTAAGAAGTGATTCACTGCTCTGAATTTTTTTCTTAGACAATATATTTCTTTATTCCTTATAGTCAAAAGTAAAGAACTAGTTCACCTAGAGGTTAACAGCTACCATTATCAAGTATTTCCCCATCCTGAGAAAGGAGTGTTTGATTTATAGTCTTTGGAAAAATAAAAATCAAACGAGAGCAGTACCAGGTAAGTAAGATAATTGAAGGCAGACAATACTTAGAGATTAATGGAGATATGTATCATATGTAGCTCAGTGATCAAGTCTTGGAATATTCTGAGAAATGTGTAAAATATTAATAGGTAATTGAATATAGTAAGCATACTTAAGTTATGCAAGCATTTCCATGGTTCTGCCTGAAGGTATCAGTGTTTCCCTGGGGAAGGGATTTTCCAATAGTTCTTTAGCTCAGTAACACCTAGTCTACCACCTATAATACTAAATATATAGAAGCCAAAAAAAAACAGTAGGACCAGGAATATTAGACCTAGGATCTTAATTCCACAATAGATTTTTTTAATGACTCATTTGGAAGACTATGAGATTATAATCATGGAACAGAATGAAAGACCCTTTTAGACATGTCAGACACCTTAGAGATAGATCATCATTCATCCATCCCAAACTACCACTACCACCCCCTCACTTTTATAGGTAAGGAAATGAGGAGTAAAAAACATGAAATGTTCATCAAGAGTCACAGTTAGACCTAAGACTGACTCACAGTATAGGACTCTTTTGAACACAGTATATTGTTTAAAGCTAGCTTTTAGAAGCATAGCCATTTGCAAATAAATTAGAACTACCAAAGACCAGATCAGCTGGGCCCAAGAGAAAAGTTTCTATAAATTTATGTGCTTATTTACAAGTCCACAAGTTAGCAAGTGCTTATTAAGGTCCTACCATGTGCCAGTTGTTCAGTCATCCTAGTCATGTCTGACTCTTCATGACCCCATTTGGGGTTTTCTTAGCAAAGATACTAGAGTGGTTTGCCATTTCCTTCTCCAGATCATTTTACATATGAGGAAACTGAGACAAAGAGGTATAAGTGACTTGCCCAGGGTCACACAGCTAGTAATTTGAACTCAGGTCTTCCTTACTCTAGGCCTGGCGCTTCTATCCATTGATCCACCTAGCTGTCGACTATGTGCCAGATGGTGCTAAATGCTGAGTTTGCAAATGGGTTCTAGAGATTAAATGGTTCTCTGTTAGCATCGGCTTGCATTTAAACAATTGTTTATGTGCTCTTAAACAGTTTTTGTGAAAATTCCAAAATTCCAAACTTCTGGGGAAATTATGTAATGAATGGTAAGTTGAAACCATTCCATCATTTTAGCTCTTATGTTTTATCTAACTAAGAAGACTTTCTGATTGTTGACATCTTGATATTTAGTATTTTGTCAGTTTAAAAGTCCAGGAGAAGACATGGAAAGCAGAGGCAATGCTTTAATAATATGTCTTTGAATTTTGTGTTTGATTATTATTTTTCCCATGTGGACCATCAGCTTTAATGTGGAAAGCTATAGATAGCTATAAAAATATAGGGCATCTTTCTTTAATTTTGGCTTGTTCATGGTTTTTACTTTTTTCCCTGGTCAGGTCCTTCATTTGCTTGTCCAGACTTTTTCACTCAGATTCTCTTAGTATCCTATTCAGATCAAATTGCTTTACTTTTAAAAAAAAATTCAGCTATTTTTTTTAATTGAACAGTTGCAAATCCTGCCTGGACTCCTTATTTATTGCTCAATTAATCACCAGTGGCTAAGCATCACCCTAGTTTCCAGCAAAAATTCCACCTGGTCTGGACTTTGGCTATAGCTGCACCCCACTGACACCTATAATCCCAATATGAGACCTAACAGGTATAGCATTTGGAGACAGAATTCCTTTGTTCCATTAACTGAATGCTTACATATATTTCTTCTTAAGATGTGAGATAGAGATCATATTGATCTCTGGGGAATGCATACAGTGCAGTATATATAGTATCATTGGAATTATTTGACCATGGTTCAAGTTTAGCTCTGAAAGCCATTTAACTCATTAGTTTCCCCTTTTGTGAAATTGAAATGATAGTATTTCTCTTACTAATGATTTTGGCTACAGTATTAGGGCCATAGAATATTGGAGTTGAAAAGAATCTCAGTTACAGAAAAAGAAAGATCTCCAATATAATGTTCCCAATGACTGGTCACCCATGTTTTCCTTGAAGTTTTCTAGCAATCACAAACCTATTTCCTTTTAAAGCAGCCCTTTTTTACTTTGGAATAAATTGTTGTTAAATAATTTCTGAGTTTCTTTTCTTATGAGAAATCTAATTAACTTCTTTGGAAATTCCATTCATTTGTTGCTGATTCTGCCCTCTGTGCTCAAAAAGAACAAGCCTAAATCCTCAGTGACAGAGTTTTCCATTAGGTTTGCCCTTATAAATATGTTCCCCAGCTTATCAAAGCCCTTACTAAATGGTGGTACCAAGAATTGACCACAACATGCCAAATTGTTCTGACAAAGGAAGAATACAACAGGACTATGACCTACTCATTCGTGGAAGATATGGCTCTTAGTACAGACCAAGACAACTTTCATAACACTCAAATGACTCATGTTGAGCTTGAAGTTCACTAAAATTCCCAGATCTCTTTTTTCAGATAAATTGCAATCTGACCATGTTTACCGTGCCTTTCATTTGTAAAATTGCTCTCTGGAACACAAGTATTATCCCTATTAAAATGTATAGCATTAGTTCATCCCAAAATCTTTCTGACTCCTAATGTGCAAATTTGATAAGGAAGCCTTTTATCCTATAACCTAATTCATTGACAGAAGATTAAACTGTATAGTGTCAACATACCTGTGGAGACCTTCTTCCAACTTGACATGAAACCATGATGGTACAAGGCCTTTGGAATTAGTAGAATATCATTGGTAACTTTTAAAGAAGAAGTTTCAGCAAAGTCAGGAGGCAATAATTAGGACATTTAGGACTGAAGGTACATTATAAAAATACCCTTTCTCCCAAACTCCTAACTCTAGCATTTTTCCTTTTTCCATCATCTTCTTCTACTGTGTCTTCTTTTTCCCCCATCAAGACTGAAGAGCATCAGTTTTAATTAGACAATTTCCATGGCAAGGTGTGATTTCTGGTGTAAGGCAAAATGTGTGTCCCTTGTGCCAGGGCTAGGCAAATTATACCTTTTGTAATAAAATCTTACAGAAATTAAATAAAAGTACAAGATAATTATTCTCCAACAAATAAATGTACATTGAATTTTTGCCTAAATTAAGCCCATCATGAGCACTATCATTCTCCATTTCCATTGTACATTGAGAAGATGAGAAATAAAGTACCATAGCAGAAGGAGTATGATTTCATGGGAAGAACACTGAATTTGAAGTCAAGGATCCTGAATTTGAATTCTGGCTCTGCTGATAATCTCAAACAAGTCACTGGAATTCAACTTTCACATCCATAATATCCATAATATATAGGGGTTGAATTAAATGATCTCTAAGATACCTTCCAGCTCCAAATCATGCAAACTAAGGCACTGTTAACTCCGAGACATGATAAGTCTGGTAATACCAGAGAGCTCAAAAACCCACACTTTTTAAAGCAATAATGATTAGTAAAAGAACCAATTCCATTGACTAAACTCTTTCCTTCTCCAACCTTCACCTCTGTTATTTGTCACTGCTTTTAAATAAAACATGTTCCTGGGTTTATTTTATAATAGTTTACTGTGTTTCCCCATAAAGAATATTCTTCTTCCCAGAGTAAAACTATAACACACAGAAACTCAAAAACAAAGTGCATTTTAAAAAGGCTTAGAGAGATTATAGGCAATTGAACTTTACAAGCTTCATTTTACTTGAATGTAAATGGCTCTTCATTTTAAAAAATGCATATTCTTCCAGTTATTGACAATAGTATTCAGCTAAAAACAAGTTTTCATATAAAAGTATAGTTAGACATAAATGTGATTGCCATTTTGCAATACAGGAGCATTTTACATGACTATTTTTGATAAAAGCTTATAAAATATGTCACTCAAATGATTGACATCTTTTATGCTTCATTCTTTTCAAGAAAAATATGTCTCAAACATAAGAAAATCAGAGAAATTTTTTAGATTTTTGCATGCTGGAAACAATCTCTCTTTGAAAGAGAGATACTTTAATAGTCAGATAAGTCCCTTCCATAACACATGTCCTTTCCCTTTCACTTATGTTAGTTGCTAACAGTATACCAAAAATCAAAATAGATCTATCACCTATCATCTGAAGTAATCAACTAAATGCAGTTTGTGATTATATGTATTCACATTTCAGAACTATCTACCCTGCTATTTGGATAATGCTAGAAACTATTTAATCAAACAACTATGAGAAGTGTTTTTCTTTAAATTGTCACACCCCCAGGTTACAACATCCAAACTAATTGCCACTAGTGATGTAATAGATTATTTTACTTGCTATTTTTAGTTGTCTAGATCATTTATTTGTGCGGAGATTTTATTTTATATCTGGCTGAACTCAGTCAATGAGAATTTACTAAATGTTTACTACAGGCCAAGTAGAATCACCTCAATAATCAATACCCAAAGAGAACTGTGGATTTTCACTAAGCTACATGATGACCCTCTTCTCTTCTCTCTGTATATTCCACTGATGACCTCACTGACACCCATGGCTTTAATTATTATCTCTATGCATATAACAGCCAGATGGAGTCCCACATCTCTATTAAACATTTCCAACTGGATACGGTGTATTTCAAACTTCACATGTAAAAAACAAATTTTATTCCATTTCCACTCATACCCACGCCTTCCAAATTTCCCTATTTCTACTAAGGACACCATCACCATTCCAGTACCCCCAGTTGTCAACCACAGATTTTCCAAGATTCTTCACTTTCTTTTACCACACGTATTCAATCAGCCAAACCTTGTCAATTTTACCTTTGCAATATCTCTTGCATCCACTTTGATTTATTTATTTATTTTTCATTCTGTGTATATTTTATTCAATATTTTAGTTTTCAACATTGATTTCCACAAGATTTTGAGTTACAAATTTTCTCCCCATTTCTACCCTCCCCCCCATTCCAAGATGGCATATATTCTGATTGCCTCATTCCCCAGTCAGGCCTCCCCTCTATCACCCCATCACCCTCATTCTCTTTCCCCTTATTTTCTTGTAGGGCAGGATAGATTTCTATGTCCCATTCCCTATATAACTTGTTTCCTAGCTGCATGCAAAAAAAAAATTTAATTTTTTAAGCATCTGCTTTTAAAACTTTGAGTTCCAAATTCTCTCCCCTCTTCCCTTCCCACCCACCCTCCTTAGGAAAGCAAGCAATTCAACCTAGATCACACCTGTATCATTATGCAAAACACTTCCACAATGCTCATGTTGTGAAAGGCTAACTATATTTCATTCCATCCTATCCTGTCTCCCTTTATTCAATTCTCTCCCTTGACCCTGTCCCTTTCCAAATGTGTTTCCTTTTGATTACCTCCTCCCCCTATCTGCCCTCCCTTCCATCATCCCCCCATTTTTTATCCCATTTCCCTTACTTTCCTGTGGAGTAAGATACTCAATTGAGTGTGTATGTTATTCCTTCCTCAAGTTGAATCCAATGACAGTAAGATTTGCTCATTCTCCCTCACCTGCCCCCTCTTCCCTTCCAACAGAACTGATTTTTCTTGCCATTTTTATGTGAGATAATTTACCCCATTCCATCTCTCCCTCTCTCAATATATTCCTCTCACCCCTTAAATTTATTTCATTTTTTTAGATATCATCCCTTCATATTCAACTCATCCTGAACCCTCTGTCTATATTCCCTTCAAGTCCCCTAATACTGAGAAAGGTCTCCTGAGTTACACACATCATCTTTCTATGTAGGAATGTAAACATAAAAGTTCAACTTTAGTAAGTCCCTTATGAATTCTCTTTCTTGTTTACCTTTTAATGCTTCTCTTGATTCTTGTATTTGAAAGTCAAATTTTCTGTTCAGTTCTTGTCTTTTTCACTGAGAAAGCTTGAAAGTCCTCTGTTTTATTGAAAATCCATATTTTGCCTTGGAGCATGATACTCAGTTTTGCTGGGTAGGTGATTCTTGGTTTTAATCCTAGCTCCTTTGACCTCCAGAATATCATACTCCAAGCCCTTCAGTCCCTTAGCATAGAAGCTGCTAGATCTTGTGTTATCCTGATTGTTTTTCCATAATACTCAAATTGTTTCTTTCTGGCCATTTGCAGTATTTTCTCCTTGACCTGGGAGCTCTGGAATTTGGCAACAATATTCCTAGAAGTTTTCTTTTTGGCATCTTTTTCAAGAGGTGATTGGTGGATTCTTTCAATTTCTATTTTACCATCTGGTTCTAGAATATCAGGAGAGTTTTCCTTGATAATTTCTTGAAAGATGATGTCTAGGCTCTTTTTTATCATGGCTTTCAGGTAGTCCAATAATTTTTAAATGATCTCTCCTGGATCTATTCTCCAGGTCAGTGGTTTTTCCAATGAGATATTTCACATCGTCTTCCATTTTTTCATTACTTTGTTTCTGTTTTATAACACCTTGATTTCTCCTCAAGTCACTAGCTTCCACTTGTTCCAATCTAATTTTTAAGGTGGTTATTTTCTTCAGTGGTCTTTTGGACCTCGTTTTCCATTTGACTGATTCTGCCTTTCAAGGCATTCTTCTCCTCATTGGCTTTTTGGAGCTCTTTTGCCATTTGGGTTAGTCTATTCTTTAAGGTGTTATTTTCTTCAGTATTTTGGGGGGTCTCCTTTAGCAAGCTGTTGATCCATTTTTCATGATTTTCTTGCATCATTCTCATTGCTCTTCCCAAATTTTCCTCTACTTCTCTTACTTGCTTTTCCAAATCCTTTTTGAGCTCTTCCATGGCCTGAGCCAATTCATGTCTTTCTTGGAGGCTTTTGATGTAGGCTCTTTGACTTTGTTGACTTCTTCTGGCCGTATTATTTGATCCTCTTTGTCACCAAAATAGGAATCTAGAGTTTGAGTTTGAGTCTGAGTTTGAGTCTGAGTTCGTTTTTGCTGCCTGTTCATGTTTCCAGCCAACTACTTGACCCTTGAGTTTTTTGTCAGGATATGATTGCTTGTAGAGTAGAGAATGCTTTGTGTAAAGCTTTAGGGTCCAAGTACTGCTGTTTTCAGAGCTACTTCAACTCCACAGTTACCCCAGGCCCTGTCACAGCAGGGGTCCTCCTCCCCCAAGAACCACCAACCAGGACTGCAATTCAAATCCAAGCAGGGCACAGCAAGAGAATCTGCCTTTGTGCCCACAAAGTGCGCCTTGCATTCCTGCTCTGATCTGCTGCTAGATTCCTCCCACTGTGTGAGCCAGGGACTAGGGAAGCAGCTGACACTGGCGCTCTGGAGGCAGCCTCAGGAGCTTCCTGCTGCTGCTACTGCCACTACTGCACAACCTCCTCCACCCCCAGAGCTGGCAGCTGGACCGCTCTGAACTCAATCCCGCAGTTTCCCCATAAATTGCTCTTTGGCATTTATGGATTGAGAAGTCTGGTAACTGCCACAGCTCGCTGTTTCATGGCCCCAAGGCCTGTTCCGGCTGGTTGACTCTGGATCTGGTCTGTCCTGGCGTGGCCCATGCTGGGCTGCCCTCCGCTCTCAGCACTGTGTGACAGACCATTCCCAGCAACCATCCGGGCTCTCCTGGGCTGGAGATCTGTTTCCCTCTGCTATTTCATGGATTCTGCAGCTCTAGAATTTGTTCAGAGCCATTTTTACAGGTGTTTGGAGGGATTTGGGGGAGAGCTTAAGCAAGTCTCCACTTTCCTACTGCCATCTTGGCTCCACCCTCAGTTCCCCCTCTGAATTTTTAAAACAGACACTGCCCTAGTTCAGCCTTACATTACCCACCTCTCATATGAATATTCTAGTAACCTCCTAATGAGTCTCCATGGCTTATTACTCTCTGGCCAAACATAGCCAATCAATAAATATTTATTAAGCATCTTTGTTATCAAAATCATTATTTATTAAGAATCTTTATTATTAAGCATCATTATATACTAGGCTCTGGGTATTCCTATAGACAGGTCTGACCATGTCACTTCCTTCTTCAATAAATTCCAGTGACTCTCTATCATCTGAAGGATAAACTACACACATCTCTTTTTTGGTATTTGAACTTCTTATGGAATCATAATAGATCTAACACCCATTATTCCATGGTTATGCTTCTAGAAATTTAACATTTTTCCAAAGGACTATGGGTAAATTAGATATTGCTATCCTGAAGGTCCATAGAAACAGCTTTTCCCATTGGAAAGCTTATTTTTGCTTCTGTGTTGTTATTCTTCTATTTCACAGCTATGGGAGTTCCTATACTACTTGTGACAGTCAATAATCCTTTAATATTTTACCTCTTAAGCCATGTCAAAAAATGATCCCTCCCATAGCTGTTGAGCCTCAGAGATTTTATTTTGTATACCTTTACTTTATATATTTCCATTAATTTCTCATCTTTGTATACCTCCATTGTCTAAAACCTTCATTTTTTTCCTTCAAGATGGATAAATTTGTTGAGCTTATGCAGTTTGATGAGAAGTTTGGTTTTTTTTCATAGAGTTCCTTTCTATGCAGTAAGGTTATTTTTCCCCTTAAATTAAGCTAGAAGTTGCTGTGTTCTTCATTAATTATTCAAAGCCCTTCACAATCTGGCTCTTACTCAATGTTTTAGCTTTATTCTATGTCATTCTCCTCTCTAAACTGTTCATTCCAGCCAAACTGACCATCTTGCTGTTCCTCACCTGCTAAATTTTATTTCCTGTCTCCCTATCTTTGCCCTAGTCATTCAAGATGTTGAGAATACGCTCCATCTTTATACCCATCTCTTTAAATCCCTACTTTCTTTCTAAGTTCAGTCCAAATGCAACCTCTACATGAAGCCCTTCTTTATTCCCTAACTATTACAGCCTCCTGACAAAATTATTGAGTATTTATTGTCTATATTTTGTATGTACTTAGTTGTGTACTGGAATATAATGAGCTCCTGGGGGGCAAGGGACCAGCTCATTTTGGTATTTTTTTCCCAAATGACCTATATAAGGCATTTAACAAATGCTTGTTGATTTATTTATGATTTCATCAATGTGAGTGGTCTTTCCAACTAGGCAGATGGCAATCCATCCATGACCTGTCTATCCTGTCCAATTTTTGTCCATGTTCTCCCATGAGTTTGCCCCTGAAAATCTACCCACAGGGCTGGAACCTTACTTACACAGAAACATGCCTAGTCCATCTTATTAGCCACTCCTACATTTCTTCAGTAGCATTCTCCACTCTTCTTCTGTAACTCCTTTTTTGAAGCTTTTCAAAATCTGCTAAAATCAGAGTTGTTTTTCCTTTCATCAAGCACTTCTTAAATTCTTTGGCTATATATTCAGCTCTAGCAAACTCAAAAGCATTCTAGATAGCATGTCTAATTGTGAGAAGCATTGGTGAGCTAAAGAAAAAAGCACAGGCTCTTCATCAGACTTTTCAGAACAACCACTTCAGGTGTTCATTAGTTAATGTTGCTGAGACAATGTAAGGTGATTCTGGGATTCATTGATTTTGTTTGAACCACTGTTGTAGTGGTTATGGTGGTGGGGAAGGGGTGACTGTGGGGGTTATTATAGCTGTTGTGGTTGTGGTTGTTGTTACTTGGCCAGCCAGGACAGTTGTAATGATAAAACTGCTGTGTCTGAAATGTTGGCATTTAATATAGTCTGCTTTAATTCAGACCTGCTTTGTGTATTGCCATTTAAATACCTTGAAGAGAACCATGTCTCTCTCATTACTATAATGTATTGAATGTTATATCTATTGTTCAACTCTTCATGACCCCTTTCGGGGTTTTCTTGGCAGAGATATGTAATGGCAAGAAGGGTGGGACTTTTTCTTTTTCTGTTTTCTCTTTTGGAATGCTAAGGTAATCAAGTACCTTTGAGTCTTGCCTTTCAAATGTAATGGCAAGCAAAGTGGGACTTTTTGCTGTTTTTTGTTTGAGTGCTTCTCAGCACTGAGGTAATCAAGTGCCTTTGATGAGTCTTGCCTTTGTTTCTTTGATTGAATCAAGAGTCTTTGATGACCTGCTTATGAAACAAGAAAGCCTAGTTCACATGGGTTTGAGTTGAATGGTTGTGATGTCCTCTCACCCTGAGAAGGGTATGTAAGATCTGAGGTTGGCATTTTGTTTTGGGGCTTTCACTCACTGGAAGAGTGTCATGTGATTTGACCAGAGGAGACTCTGGGTAGCCATCACAGAGTCCCCTAGCTTTGAAAAACCCAGATATTGTTGCTTCTCTCTCTGGTAACTGTATGTATTGCTATAGTTAGACAGTTAGAAGCCTGTTTACTGGTTTGTATTTATTCACTCTGTTTATATAATATATGCTTGTAATTTCTGTTTGTATACTCTCTGAAGTGCAGGGTGCTGGCTTTTTCTCTTGAACAAAGTGAATAATATATGTATGCTTAATTAAAGTAAGATTGTAAAGCCCTTAAAGTTGCTTTCTTTAGAAAAGCAGATAAAAGAACCTATGCTAGCAGCCTCCCTATGTGCTGGTGTTATTGGCCTTACACCTCCACAGCAGCCGCAAGCAACATCATTATTACAAGATACTGAAGTAGCTTGCCATTTCCTTCTCCAGCTTGTTTTGGAAATGAGGAAACTGAAGCAAACAAGGTTAAGTGACTTGTCCAGTGTCACATAGCTAGTAAGTGTTTGAGGCCAAATTTGAACTCAGGTCTTCCTGACTCTTGGCCTAAAACTCTATTTACTGCATTATCTAGCTGCCCACATAACAAGTGTTTAATAAATGTTTGTTGACTGATCATATAATAGTAGCCTCAGATAAAAGTGAATATTTCCCATTAAAAAAAATACAAAGAACACTAAAAAATCATACAAAGAACTAAGCAACATATTCAGTCTTCTGTTCTGCACTGGTTTTGGAGTCAGAGGGCTTGGATTCAAAATCCACTTTTGGCAGTTGCTACTTGTGTGACATTGGGCAAGTCACTTAACCTCACTGGTCCAAATTTCTTCAACTATAAAGTAAAAAGAAGACCTCTGAGGTCCCTTCCAGCTCTAGATCTATGAACTCAGTTGGATAGCATATGACGATATGCTAGGATATGATATGTCTAGGATCATAGGTCTGATTCCCATATGAACTTGTTAGCATCACTCTGTCTCAGGGTCAGAGAATACAACCTTCACCCTAACCATCTGCTACTCACCAATGGGGATTGAGCAAGATGGTATGAATAGGTACAAATCCCATTCCATTCGTGGGCATTGCAGGCATGGTAGCAAAGGAATTTGCTAATTATGTGGCCATTAGTTGACCCTCTTATGTGAAAACTAAAACATCAGCATAATAATGCTTTAAAATTTGTCACTGGATTCTAAAATGAAGTTGTGATGATTTCTTTTATATTGGTGCTTAATTTGGTACAACAAGGTATTTTCCCATAGCCAAATGACTCCAGAATTCTATTAAAGATAGAACAATGTAATGTGTGAATTGTAAAGCTCTCTATAAAAATGAACTTTTGTTGCAGCAGCTGGTGCTACTATTCCTCCCATTATTGCCTCCACCAAAATCCCAAGGATGGATTATTTCTCAACATAATTCTCTTCCATAGATCTTTTAAGATATCGAGTCTCATCTACAAAGAGAAATAACTGGAACTCATGCCACAAAGGTTTCCTGTTTTGTGCTGTCTCCAACACCACTTTCACTTAAGAGTTTGGCCTATGTCTCCCTTTGCCCCATGATATATAGTCATGCTACTTTACTACTCACACTGCTGAAGCTTAAAGGCCATCTTTATCATTGCAGGGAAATCCTAACGGGTTTGCCGCTATGTCCCAAACACACATTTACCAATGCAGAAGCAAAATTGGCAGCTTGTACTATAAACCAGTGCCAAGCAGGCTTTTAGTAGATGACCCCTAACCATTTTAAGAGCTGTAAGAAAGTAAATCTTAATGATTTAAATCTGAAATGTCAAAGTTCTTTTCAAATGTAGAGATGTCATGATTCATAGGTCATAGGGAGAAAAGTTGTGAGAGGAAGCAAACTAATTAATGAGGAAAGGGAAAAACAATAAAAGAGAATTCTATAATGTCTATTTTCCTGAGTCAAATATTTTGACACTGAATGATATTGGTGAAAGGACAGAATGTGTGAAGCTACATGGTGTAGTGCAAAGAGCACTAGCATAGAAGCTCAGGGTTCAAATCCCAATTGTGTAACTTTTTTGATTTATGATGCTGAGAAAATCACTTAAGCTCTGGCAGGTAGCTTTGCTCATTTGTCAAATGTTAATACTCTTGGAGCTCCTACTTCATAAGACTGTTGTAAGTATCAAATGAGATAATATATGTAAATCATTTTTGCAAACCTTGAAGGCTGTGCAAATGTTAATTATCATATTAATTATATTAGTTATGTTATGTTATCACGTCAGTTATGAGAGACAGTATTCAGTAGTCCATAGATGACTTTGGAGTCAGGAAGACCTAGATTCAAATACTGTTTCAGATTTAAACTGGCTGTATGATCTTGGTTAAATCACTTAAATTCTTTGCCCCGAGTGACTCCTTAAAAATATTAGGTGAAGTAAATGTGCATATGTACATTTGTAGAAGTTCCTCATCAGACATTCCCTCTCAAATTCTCAAAAATACAGATGAAAATGACAATATATCCATGCCTGACCATTCCATGTGACTCTTGCCCATGTTAGGAAGGAAGGAAAGGAAACAAACCTTTATTAAATACCTGCTATATGCCATGCACTGTGATAAGTGCTTTACAAATATCATCCCATTTTATCCTCCCAACAACCCCAGGAATAAGGGTTGTTATTTTCCCCATTTTGCAGTTGAGGAAGTTGAAAAAAAAGCCAAGGTTAAGTGACCTTGCTCAAAGTCACAAAGCTAGTAAGTGGTTAAGGCAAGATTTTAACTCAACTTTTCCTGATTCAAGGTCCAGAGCTTTATCCAACATACTACCTAGTTGCCTCTAGGTGGATTACATTATCCCAAAAGTTTGCCTTAAGGAGTCCCCCCAATATCATAAACACTTCTTTACTTTCTCTTTTTTTCAATTTTATCACAGGCATTTTTATTAATAGACAATTAGAAAAATAATCATGGTAGAGACCTTCGGTTCATTCTTCTAATAAGCCTTTTGATCTGGTCTTTCCTGTTACCAGTATCTCCACCTTCCAATGTATAGTTTTTTTCTTCATTCCTCCTTGTGAAGAAGATAATTTGAAGGGTCATAGGAAGTTGTTGGCAGCTTTGAAGTGCTTGCCAACAGGATAGATCTCATGGATTAAGTCCTCCACGTATTTCCATATTTACCAAGAGATTTTGCAACAAGGGCATTATCTTTCAGGGCAATTCTCTTTTTCTTGATATTACCATAACCATGTTTGTAAATCAAGTCATTCACAGACTTCAGGTTTGGGTAACCCCATGCAATGTATGGTTCTACAATCCTCAACATGTCAATTGAGGCCTTATTAACAAAAGTGCCATTGAAGATTTGGCGAAGATGAAGAAGCTGCAATACTTTTTGAACCTTTGGGCTATCACCATTGATACCTCTGATTCTGATCACAGAAGCTAACTGGGGTTTAGCAGGTACATAGTAGTTGCCAGCTTTACGTGCTGTTCTAGCCAGCTGGATTTCATTTCTGTATATCTATATGCACCCCTTATGGTAGGCTTTAGCTTTTTCATAGATAACTTTTCTCTATGTTTTATGACGCTTTTTTACAGCCATCTTCTTCAGGCATTTGGCCTTCATTATTGCAAAAGGCTTTCACTTTTTCAGAAGGGATTCTAGAACAGATGGTAGCTTCTTCTTTTCTTCTGTGCCTGCCATGATTCCAGCCAGAAAACTCTCATTTCCTCTTAACATCAAGAGGGTACCAGTGGACTACCTTGGCTGTCCACTTGTCATCGTTGTTCTATCAACATGCCTAGCCTACTTTCTCTTCTTTGATAACAATCTTCATTACTCTTCTTCTTAAAATTCCATATTGATCATTTGCTACAGCCTGATTAACCCACCATGTACCTCTTCATTGCTCACTGTGTGATACTCATCTTTAGTTCTTCAAAGGTAGTATTGTTCATATCTTGTTGAGAGATATGTGCTAGGTAAAAATATTTAGTATTGTGAAGAAGGTCCAGTATGGACTTGAGTGGGGAAGGCACAGCACTATCCCCATAGACACTGATGTCCTCCAGATTCTCCTGGTTGAGGAAAACATTGTGCTGATTCATCAAAGCCCAGGACACTGAAAAGCCCCCTAGAATTCATCTATAATCATTCAAGGAATTTGACTTGCCCATGTATAAAGGAAAGAAACTTCTAATAATGAAGTTATAGGTCCTGAACCCCTCTGCCCCCGCCAAAAGTTATTGCATGGATGAGTGGGTCTAGGGGTCCAATAAAATATAAATCCTCATATGCATAAGATTTAGTCCTTTAAAGAAAAAAAAAAGATGGAATCTTCTGATTTATACCTCCTCAATGAGGATATCAAGTCTGATACAACCACGGCAAAAATCTGGGACAAAATCTACTTCGAGGAATGATCAATAGTCTTGGAATTCCATTTAGACCAATAGTTCTAAATTCTTTTCTCGTTTTCTTTTCTATGAAAAATTATTGCAGAATAAGGAGACTCAAGAATGTTCATGTGACTACAAGTATAAGTTCTATCCATCTCTTGTCATCTAGTGAAACCTAGAACTCACTCTTAAGGACCACTGACTTAGAGTAAAGGAATTACATTGTTACATCACTTTTGGCTTTGTATTTTGTTGCTGTATTTTTTTATTTCTTCTACCTTGAGGGCTATCAAAGCTGAGGGCAGTCAAATTATAATAGAAACTTTTGCTAAATGAAATTATTTTCTCTCTCCTTCCTATGTTTCTTTAAGTTTTCTTTCCATTTTCATGTTTAGGTTAAAAAGTGACCCTTGAAATCTCTGAACTCAAGTATACCTAATTTTATGTACTTGCATCCACTATTGCCCCCCAATCAGATGCAGTCATTTGCTTAATTACTTTTAAAAGCTCAAGCCCAACTATATGATAAAAACCAATTTCTGTCTATGCAAAACTTGAATTTGCCTATAAGCACTGGCTCGGATTAATTTATTTGGTTACTATGGAAGCAAAGTGTCTAGTTGTGACCAAAATTTAGGATTTTGTTTAATTTGATATTCTCTACCTCAGTCAAATCTAATAAATAAATTAAGGCTTTGAAAATACCTATGTACTATGACATTAGAACAAAGGAAACACTTGAGATATTGAACTATGCATTAATTTTTTAGAATGAGACCTTTTATTCACAATCTTATGGTATCAAAGAACCCTAAAGTTGGAAGGAATTGGACTCACTTTTAAATAATCCATGTTCAGTTCAGTTGTTTTTCAGTCATGTCCAATTCTTCCTCTTTGGGGTTCTCTTGATAAAGATATTTGAATGGTTTGCTATTTCTTATTTTACAGATGAGGAAACTGATACAAACAGAGTTAAGTCACTTGCCCAAAGTCATATAGCTAGGAAGCACCTGAGGCCAAATTTGAACTCAGGAAGATGTCTTCCTAATTCCAGACAGCACTCTATCCACTGAGCCACCTAGCTGCCTTAAACAGTCCATACGTAAATAGTCCATATTTATAAATAGTCCATATGCAAATACAAACTAGGCAAACATTGCTTACTAGTGGTACTCTTTAGAGCCACCTTATAAAAGTGAGATTAACACTGATTCTGAATATAGTGGACACTCAAGTATTGATTGAATAACTACACACCTGCAAGATGCACATCTATTCTGAGGCTACCAAAATGACTCAAAATTTATTCCCAATCAATGAATTAAATTCAGTTCATAGGGTCATGAAAGTAAGTTTAGATATAAATAAAATCTGAGGGACACACTGAATTTTATCCAAATTCAAAGACTCACATAAGTGGTCTCTATACTTATCTCTATTCCTGAAAGATCTTTAAGATCACTATGTTTCTGGACCTAAATTAGAATAGAGGCAGATTTGAGAGATTCTTAAGATAGAAGTCATCTATTTGACTAATGGAATCATACCATTCTGAAGGACTGCCTTTTTCTCAGTGCTGTTCAACAGGTTATATTGCACTAAAAAGGTACCTCTGAATATGAAAAATCCATGACAATTAAAGAAAAAAAAGGCAAGAATAAAAGAACTATTCAGTCAATTCAATCTAACTCAATTCAATGAAGCAAACATTTGTTGCATATATACTGTGAACTATAAAAATTCAAGATAATTATTTTTTTCCTAATTTTGTCATCATGTGAAAGCAACGTCAGGGGTCATAAAGAGGAAGTAGACTTAGTTTCTGCCTTCAAAAAGGTTCTGAAAACAAAAAATATTTTTCAAGGGAGCAAATAATAAATTCATTAAAGCAAAGTGTTAGGGAAATCAAGAAGAGGAAGCAATCACATCCTGTATGTGAGAATCAGAGAAAGGGGCATAGAGGAGTTGCATTCCAGTTGGTCACTGGAAGATACGTAATATCACCAGTCAGAGCTGTGGAGGAAAGGAATTACATTTTAATTTGATTTAATAAGCATTTATTTAAAACTTACTAAATACATGTCACTAAGCTTAGAGCTAAGACTACAACAACAAAATTGAAATACCTCTTGCTCTCGAGGAGCTTACATCGTACTGAGAGGATACAACACGTACCCATATAAGTAAAGGGAAGACAATGTTACGCAAAGTGAGGAAATGCCAGTGGGCAAGAGCATTTAGGTCAGAAAGTTCAGGACATTGGGAAGAACTGTGAATGATCCTTTCTGCCTATCATGTAGAGAGAAGAAAATGATGGAAAACTGGATAAGGACTATATTGTGGAAGAGCTCAAATGAATGGCTCGCAAGTATGAACTTATTTGTTAGCTGATGAATAGCCACTGAATCAGGAAATTTATTAGAAGACAGCTAAGCATCTGATGGTTGTGTATAAGGACTGGAACAAGGACACACTTGAAGAAAGGTAGCTGAGGGCCTTCAATAGGATGACAAGAATGCAAAGGATGGGACAAGAACTGTGGAGGTTCACTAGACGGGTCTTGGCAATTAGATGTGAGAAGTAAGGGAGAGTCATAAAAGTAAGTCTAAGGTTGCTAGTTTGGAGATTCATAGAATAGTGATATCCTTAGTGAAAGTGAGGAACTCAGTAAGAAGTTGTGGGCAAAGGGTTTGGGCATTAGAAATAGAGATGTGAAGCTTAGAAGTAAAATCTTGTGGTTTGATTTGGCACCAGAATATCTAGCTGGAGATGTTCAGCTGGCTTTTGGAAACAAGGGATTGGAGTTAAGGAGCAAGGCCAGAGCTGAAGAAACATATGATGGAGTCATTTAACACCAAAATGATGCTATAGAAAATATTCCATAACAATGTGAGAAATCACAGGGGAAAAAAGAGACTCAAATTTTTTTTCAGTGACAGATAAAAGTAGAGCAAATACTCAGTTGCTATACAAAGCTACAAGCTGCTTTACTATAATTGAAATTATACTAAAACAGACTTTGTTATCTCAAAAGTTGAAAGAGAAGGAAGGCATATTTGCCTTATTTTACAATGTCTTATTAAAATAAGATCCATCTATGTTTAAATTAGGCACCAATATATTCAAATATATATGCTACCATACACTAAACTGTATTTTTAAACTATTTCTTTTTTCTTAATATGTAGAAAACATATATATATGCATATATATGTATACACACACACACACACACACACACACACACACATATATATATATATATAAATATATATATATATCCTTTGTAAACCTTAAAGTGCTATGTAAATACTAGCTATAATGATGATGGTGGTGATGATAATTATGATAATGATGATAACAATGGTATCAAGGCCCTTTAGCATCCTATTTACATTCCTCAGAATGTTCTCCAAATTATTAATGTGGTATTGTTGACAGATATGGTTTGAGCACGGCAGAGTATGAGAGGACTGTCATTTCCCTGGTCCTGCACATTATTTCTCAATGAATACACCCTCACTCCACATTAGCTTTTTATGGCTGCCATATCATACTGTTGACATACTGTTGACAACCATTGAACTTGTAGTCTACTGACACTCCCAGATCTTTTTGAGATCACTTACTTTTGAGTGCCTACCCCATTGTCTATTTGCAAAGCTGATCTTTGGAATCAAGGAAGACTTTTTATTTGCCTTCAAAATTTCATCATATTGTATTTGACCTAATACTGTCAGGTTTTTTGGGTCCTAATTCTTTTATCCACTTATAGATTTATGACATCTATAAATTTGGTCACCACATCACATGTGCCTTACTGAAATCACTAATAAGAATTTTAAAGCATATAAGGGCCAAGCACAGGTCCCTGGGTCACTTTAGAGACCTTCTTCCAAGCCAAGGAAGGAGTCCCAAGGAATGGCTATACTTAGGGAGTGGGATGAAAAAATACACCGAGGAGGTTTGTCAGGAGGGGTATGAGAGAAACCAAAAAAAATAGTTACTCAGAAGTAAAGGGAAGACAGGCTAGCAAAATAATGAGGGTGGTCAACTAACTTGTACTATGTTAAAGGGTGAAGAAACAAGAGGATAGAGATGCTATCGAATTTGGCAATTATGTAAGCATTTATGTCCATGGAAAGAGCAGTTTCAGTAGAGTACTAATAAGAAACTGTATTACAGGAGATTGAAAGAGAAGAAACAAAACTGTAGATTACTCATTGTAGGAGTTTGGCAGGAAAGGACAGGAAAACAGGTGAGAGATTGAGGGAAGGTTCATCATTTGTTCTGGTTTTAGGATGGGAAGAAGTATGTCTGTAGCAATAAGTGACAGGGACATTAACATTAAGGTAGTGGCAATGATCACAGAAGCAAGGACCAAGAGAAAATGGGAGAGGATAAAATGAAAGGAAAACATAAAAGAGTTAGCCTTGAAAATACAAGCCACCTCACCCTCTAAAAATTAAAGTGAAAAGGGGAAGAAGACATAAAGATGTATTATGTTGTGAAGAAGGAAGATGACCCCAATCTTGTCAGTAAGTAGCATAGGAGGCACGCTCATTTGCTCAGTGAGAGGTGGTGGGTTGAAGGTGGATACTTGAGGAATAAGGAAAATTCTGGGAACACTGCGTGTGGAGAAATCAAAAATCAGAAAGATAAACATTCAAGAAGTGCATCAAATATTCCTAATTGCATCTGAGAGTTGGAAGAGACCTCAGAAGTCATCTATTCTAATAAAGAGATGAAAGAAATGCCTATCATAATACACCCCCAAAATGATAATCTAGACTCTACATAAAGACCTACAAAGAGGAGAGAACCTACAACACCTCAGAGTAGCCCATTCTACTCTTAGACAGTTCTGATTATTTGGAAGGTCTTAATTGGTTCTCTTAGCAACTTCCAACCACTGTTCCTAGTTCTCCCCTCTGTGGTCAAACAGAACGAGTTTAATCCTTCCCTTCCATGACAGACCTTTACATACTAAAACAGAATTATCTTGTCTCCTCTGAGTCTTCCCTTCTGTAAACTAAATATGCCCACTGCCTTCAACTGATCTTCATATGACAAAGACTCAAAGCCCTTCCCCATTCTGGTTCACCTCCTTTGGACACTCTCTAGCCTGTCCATCTTAAACTATGGAGCCCCAAACTGAAAAGACTGTAGAATTCCAGATGAAATCTGATGAGGGAAAGGTATAGTGAGGATATCATCTCTCTACTCTTAGAAGCTATGCCATTTCTTACTGTAGCCCAAGGTTACATTCACTTTTGGGGAGTTGCAAGGTTTGTTCAGTCATTTGCAGTTGTGTCCTGCTTTTTGTGACTTCTTTTAAGGTTTTCTTGGCAAAGATACTGGAATGGTTTGCCTTTTCCTTCTCTAGCACACTTTATAGGTGAGGAAACTGAGACAAATAGAGTTAAGTGACTTGCCCAAGGTCACATAGCTAGTAAGTGTGTGAGGCCAGATTTGAACTCACAAAAATGAATCTTCCTGAGTCCAGACTCTGTCATCTCCAACTATAATTGTCCACTGCATATATATATTGAGTATGCAACTCACTCAGATCTCCAGGTTGTTTTCAGAACTGCTTGCCCATATCTTATATTTTTGGAGGTTTCTTTTTCTTTTTAGTTTTGTATCCAACTACAAGACTTCCCATTTATCACTCTTGGATTTCTTTTTACTAAAGGCTAATGCTTCTACAAAAACATATATTCTAATTACCTTTATAGATAAAACCAGAAAATAAAACCCAAAGTAGGTAATAAATTCATAAATTCTAAATTGGAAAAAATAAACATGCACTGCTTAGGCACAGGGAAGTAAAGCTGTGCCAATTCTAGATTGATGGGGGGAAATGACTAAAGTTAAGATGGTGGGTACATTTGAAAAAAGATTAATAACAACTTAAATAAGGTTATGGCAGCTAAATCTATAAATCTCTGCTTTGTCAGTTTAAGTTGGATAACCCAAGGAATGATTTATACTATTTTGATATTACTATTTGTATTTTCTGTACATGTAGTTTAATTTTATTAAAATTGGAAGAGGATATGTCTATACCACCTTCACAAAGTGGAGATTCTATCATTCTTGTGTAAGGTTTTCGAAGTGATTACTCAATATGACATTATTTCAGAGTGAGGACAATAACATTTCAATAGGATTTGGGATGAAAAGAAGTCTCCAAACTTTCAATCTTACTTGGGGTTTGGCAAATATATACAGACACCAGTTTGACTAAGTTCTGGTGGCAGTGGCTGTGTTGGACCAGAAATCAAACTGATTATGACCAATATGATTGAGTTTTATTTTTTCCTACCTATTCTTTGGCACCACATTGACACCACCTTGATGAAGGAATTAGTTTATTATAAGCTTCCATGAACATTTTTTTCTTTCTCCTTCAGAGAATTGTGGGAATCATTTGAACCAAACTGACTATCTTTTAAAACTGACTCCATTTTGAGACCTAAGCTTCATTTTCCTGTTATAATTCTGTCTGCTTGCTAATTAAAAGAATCAAGTGACATCCTGTTTCACATCTAGAAAAATCTACTTGCTCTCTCTCCCCTTTCTCAGCTCTCAAAACTCACTCATCCCTCTCCCAATTCAGAAAACCCCTAATCTTTCTTCCAATTAGAAATTAGATTATGTTATCTTCTATCCTGGTTTACAACCTGTTAACTGTTTTCTTTTAATGTATAAAAATCTGTCTCCCTCTGTATTCAGGGTCCACTGCCAAGCTGAGGGGGTCTGGTCCTGATTTGTTATTCAATTGGCATGCATTGCTTAATAAATCCAAATGCTCAGAAGCTCAAACCCTTGTTTCCTCAGTTATTTCATATTTTACCCATCAGTCTTTCTCCTCCAACAGACAACTCATTTTGAAGATCATTGAAAGTATTGTATAGCTTTTCAAATCTCATCTAACCTGGTCTCCTCCAAACACTCAATTCTGGATGCAGCCCATTGTCTATCTGTGTAGCGCTTGTTAATGATGTGTGGCAAGAACATGTCATGGTTGCTAGAGTCAGCTTTATAGTAAGAAATGTCTGCAATTGACATAGTCCTACCTCTGCCTAATACAGCCCCCATTACCATGGGCAAGGGACTTGACTTCTCTATATTCCAGGAATCTCCTTGAGATTACAAATTACGAATGAATTGCTGATCTGCATTAGGGGAAGGAGTTTCCATAGTAACAGTGGCACAGTAGGAGTTTCTCAAACTAATGACATCAAAGATTTGGCACACACACACACACACACACACACACACACTCACACACACATAAATAGATCTATAAGTGGATGAGTATATCTGTACTTTGGATTAGGAAATTCTTTCTACCAATAATCATCATTGCTTTGTAATTTATAGTCTTAGAAAGTTGCCTAGAGCACTGTCAGATTTGTCAAACGTCATGAAGTCAGTATATGTCAGAGGTGAGACTTGAGCAAGGTTATCCTGGACATGATGTTTTCCCTCTGTACACTGCGGAAGGTGGGGAGGTTCCCTTGTATGTGTATGTTTGTTCATGTGTGTGCAGAGAATTTTCCACTAGGAAACTTTCTACAATGTAGTTTGGAACCTGCATTGCAATTTATAGGGTCAAAGAGCTACCTGGGGCACCCAGAGTTTAAATGACTTGTCAAGGATATATATCTTCTCACATTACAAAGTACTTGGCACTATCAAATCATTCAACATCAGAAATGTATATGGTCTTATCAATGGAAATTACATTAAATAATATGTTACAATTTGTTTCACCTTCGTCCCCTATAGATCATTGGACTCTTCCATCCAACTTTTTGCTAAAACTACCTATGTCTATTTTCTTTCTTATTATAATATTAGTTCCTTTGAATCATCTTACTTTTTTATCTTTATCCCCTAGGCTTAGCACAGTGCTTTGTGCCAAGAAACTACTTAATAATGTGCTGTTTCATTCATTCATTCCACTGTATTTTACAGAAGAAATTTTTTTTTATCTTTTGGGGTTTGATACCTTAATAATGTCACCTGTGCCTAGGAGCATTTCTATGGCCTTGGCATCAATAGAAAAAAATCTACCATGACTACATCTATATTCCCAAGAGATCAAACAAAAACGAAAAGGACCTATCTGTACAGAAGTATTTATAGCAGCTCATTTTGTGGTGGCAAAGAATTTGAAATTGAGGGGATGCTCAGCAATTAGGGAATAGCTGAACAAGTTGCGTTATATTATTGTGGTGGAATGCTACTGTGCTATAAGAAATGACAAGCAGGATGGTTAGAGAACACTTAATTAAATTGATGCAAAGTGAAGTGAGCAGAACCAGGAGAACATTGTATACTTAGCTACTATAATCGATACAATGATCCAAGACTTTTCCAAGGGACTCCTGATCAAAAATGCTGTCAATATCCAGAGAGAGAAAACGGATGAATTCCAAGTATAGATTGAAGCATATTTTTTTCACTTTATTTTTTCTTTTCCTTTTTTTGCAATGTGCCTAACATGGAAAGGATTTCCTTGATTTCACATGTGAAACTGATATCACATTGCCCTCAACAGGTGAAGGAGGATTTAGAGGGAGGGAGAGAATTTGGAACTCAAAAATTTTAAAAACTAATGTTTAAATAAATAATTATTTTTTAAAAGTCTACTTTAATTTAGGCCATGCATAAGGAATCACAGAATTGTAGAATTTGAGCATTCTAAGGAACCCTAGAGGCCATGGAATCTAACCCACCTAACAACACACTGGGAAAAATGGACATCAGGCTTCTTCTTGAAGAACCCCAAAGAAGGGGGACTCTAGTTCAGGCTTCATCACCTCAGGCTTGTCTATATTATTACAGTAGCCTGCTGTTGGGTCTGCCTGCCTCAAGTCTCTGCTCACTCCAATTCAACCACTAAAATGATTTTCTTAAAATGTAGGTTCATATGCCACCCCCTCCTCTACTCAATAAACTCCTATGGATCACTATGCTCCAGGATCAAATAATAAATGCTTTCAGGGGCATTCAAAGTCCTTCATTAACTATTCCACTCTGACCTTTATAGTCTTCTTACTCATTACTCTTTCATCCAGTGACGCTGGCCTCCTTGGTGTTCCTTAAACAAGATACTCCATCTCTAAACTCAAGCATTTTCTCTGGTTGTTTCCCATTACTGGAATATCCTGCCTCCTCAACTTTGCCTACAGACTTCCCTGGTTTCCTTCAAGACCTAACTAAAATCTTGCATTTTACAGGAAGTCTTTCCCAACCCCTCTAATTCCAGCACTTGACCCCTCTAATTTATTTCCTATTTTCCTGCATGTAGGTTGCTTCATATTTATTTGTTTGCATATGTTCTCCTCCATTAGATTGTAAGCTGCTTGAAAACAACTGTCTTTTGCCTCTTTTTTGTATTCCCAGTGCTTAGCACAGTACCAACACACAGTAGGCAGCGAATAAATTTTGGTTGATTGGTAGATTGACTAGAACTTATCACCTTCTGAAGCAGTCTATTCTATTTTTAGACAGCTCTAATAGGTAGTTTTTCCTGGTGTCAGGTCAAAATTTTTTTTTTGCAACTTCTACCCATTTCTCCTAGTTTAACCATCTGGGACCAAATAGAACAAGTCTAATACCTTTTTCCACATGACAAACTTTCAAATATCTGAAGACAAGTATTATGATTCTTCCTTTCTCCAGGCTATATGTCCGGTTCCTTCAATTGATAGTTAGATAATATGAACTCAAAGTCTTTTTATCATTCCAGTTGCTCTCTTATGGACCATCACCTGTTTATCAATGCCTCCTTAAAATGTGGCACCCAGAAATCAACACAATAGTCAGTTAATCCCTAACATTTGTTAAGCATTTACTATGTACCACATTCCAAAGTATGTGTATGCTAAATGCTGGGGATTAAAAAAACCAAAAGAGGCAAAAGACAGTCCCTAACTTCAGAGTTCATAATCCAATGGGGGAGGAACAAAGAAACATATGTACATAGATAAAATAGTAAATAATTAAAAGAAGGTAGGCACTGCCAATAAGAGGGACTGGGAAAGGTTTCCCATAGAAGATGGAATTCTAATAGGGATTTGAAGAAAGTCAGGGAAGCCAGTAGGCAGAGATGAGGTTGGAAGGAATTCCAGGGACAGCCAGACCAAATGCCTGGAACCTAGAGATTGATTGTTTTGGTTGAGGAACAGGAAAGGAGGAACAATTCTCTAGATTACATATAATAGGAGAAGAATATAGTGCTATTATCACCTCTCTATTCCCAGAGGCCTCAATGCAGACCCAAATCACATTATTATCAGTTATATCACACTGTTGATCCCTGTTGAAGTTGCAGTCCATTGAACCACTCAGATCTTTTACAGAATCAATGCTGATTCCTGCCTATCCATGCTTCCCCCATATTATACTTGTGATGCCGATTGTTTTTTGTCCCTAAGTGAATGCCTTTGAATTTTTCCCTACTGAATTTCATTTTATTAGATTAAGCCTGATGCTCAGTCTGTCATGTTTCTGTGAGTTTTGGACGGAGGGGGGAAATCTGGGCTCTATTATCTAGTCTAGTGTGTAAGCTATGTCTCCACTTCGCATCTGTTGCCCTGCCTAGTTTCCACTCCATGAAACAAGATCCTTCTAGGTACTCTATCCCCTCCTCTACCTACTCCTCCCTATCCCACCCCTTCCCTGCTTCTTTTTGTGTGTTATCTCCACTTATAGATTTGGAAGTTCCTTGGGGGCAGAAACTGTCTTTCTTTTTACTAATTAGATTCCCAGCACTTAGCACAGTGTCTGGCTAGTAGTAGGTACTTAATAAATGTTTATTGGATGGCTTCCCAGCTTTGTGTCATCTGAAAATTTGAATATACCCATTTGACAAACATATAACCCATGTGGAAGACTTGCCTGGATATCATTAATTAAAGGATTATAGACCAAAGTGATCATTGCAGTGCTGTCTTTCATGGGGTGTACGATTTTGAAGCCTGCCTGAGAGAAATTTTCTCTAAAGGGGTCCTTTAAGGCTACATTTTGCTCTATTGAATCAAATGCTTTTCTTAAAATCAATGAACAATAAACAAACCAGGAAGCCATGACTTTGCCTTCAATTAATGAAGGAGCTCTGCCTAGGAAAGCTGAATTAGCAATTTTGATGCACCTCCTTTCTCCTCACACAACCTTTCATTTCTTCATCAAAACCACCTAAGCACGTTTGTATTGGCAAGTCCCTTGATAACTAGCACCTCCCTCTCTCCACTTAGAGAAGCACTGATTATAGGTAAGTAAAGAAAACAGGTTTTCTTAAGGAACTTGAAACCAGAGAAATCAAGATTGTGCTTCTAAAGCAGAAAGAAAAACTCATACAAAGCAATTGATAAAACTCCATCTAATCAGTCTCCATAGACTCCACACCAGCTGATAATTTGTAAAGTAAATATTGAAAATAA
Source organism: Trichosurus vulpecula (assembly GCF_011100635.1). Lineage (NCBI taxonomy): Eukaryota > Metazoa > Chordata > Mammalia > Diprotodontia > Phalangeridae > Trichosurus > Trichosurus vulpecula. Next base: position 91,777,910 of record NC_050576.1, on the reverse strand, counting down.
TGGGAGGGGGGAAGAAGAGAGCTATAAGATTTTTTAAATAGCAGGACTAACTATTTTTAACGGTTTGAAAAACAAGAATGAATATATTTCTCTTTGGGATGCTTTCATTTCCTAAGGTTGCTACATTTAACCTTGTGAGATTTGCTTCTGATTGATTTCTTTTTAAGTTTAAAGAACTCTCTCTACATCTATTCTTCCTATCCCCTTTTGAGAGCACAAACACTCATTATTCCCCTGGTGATACAGCAGAATAATTTGTGGACCTTTCTCCTAATCATGTCACACACAGATTATGTTGCAATGGCAACTTTATAAAATATTAAACTTTTTTTTCCTTTCTGGATTGTACTTAAGGTTATTTTCATTTTTCTTGGGTCCAATCCATAGCAATGATCTTTGCAAATTGGGACATGTATCTCACAAAAGGTGTTGATAAAATATTATTTATTTGAAATCCTTTTCTCTGAGCTCTTCAGAAGAAAAGAACTAAAACATTACTCCAAATTACATTATAAAGAGTTATAGTATTCCTTTAAAACCCTAGGGAAAGATAAAGAGGTCAGGCAACTAAGTACAGTAAAACTTCTCTAAGCATTCATTGTAATAACAGGAAAAAAAAGTTAAATCATTAGGGACTTCCGTTCACTTATCACCAGCTAAATTCTCCAATATTTTGCAAAGTATGTAATTAAGCTCATGGGAATTGTATCAGGTATGAAAGATAACCTTATATACCTGACCTTACATACATCAGAATCAGGAGAAAATTGGGTTTATAAAAATGTGTGCAGAAGTGCATTTCAATCCTTAATTTGTTTATGGTTAATTTCTTCGTTTCCTTTTTTACTCACCTAATTTACCTGAATTTAGTTGCAGATCTCCCAAGAATTATTGTTTCACAGTTTGCAAGTTGCAAAATGCTTTTATAAGCACTTTTTCATTTAAGAGTGAGAGATTATGTGACTTGTCTAAGGTCATACAACCAATACATGGCAGAGTTGGGATACGAATGTAGGTCTTCTGATTTTCAATCAGGGATCTTTAAACTGTATTCTATTGTTCATTCTGTATTGTTTCCCACATAATTTTCATATGTAATTACAAGAACAGCAAAAGAAAACAGCATGTTGGGCATGTATCAATTTATATAAATTGTCTATAGCTATAGAATTCTCAATATTTTGAGCTTCTATCTTTTGTAACTACCTCAGACCACTTTGGTCTTCCATGACTTTGAATTCCCAGAACACTTATCTATCTACATCATACAATATCTGTACTGATATTTAACTGGTTCTTGACCACATGTTCAATCTCTTCTGTGGAACTATTAAGGTCTGTATTGACATGGACTATGCCTCTTAGTTCCTTATTCTCCAAAGCACCTAGTGCACACTCAATAAATAGGACCATAGGACCAATATCTGGATGGAACTATATCAGTCATCAGATCCAAGTTCTTTATTTTACATATGAGGAAACAGAGGCCAAAAATTGCTAAGTAATTTGCACAACATAATTTGCCCTGTAAATGTGGAAGCTGGGATATGAACCTGGGAGGGAGGGATAGAGACAGAGACAAAAGGAGTGGGGAGGGGATCTAAGAGGGAGAGAATGAGAATTTTGGAATTATAATATGGACATGAATAACTTATTCCCCTCCCCTCAATGGCTGAGGCCAAAGAATAAATTTTCATTGGAAGAAGCTCCCAGCACCACATTTTTCCTAGGGCATCAATACCTGGACATAAGAGGATTTCATTGGGAGGCATGGATTCTCACTGCAAAGTAAGAGACTGCTCATAATAAGGAGAGCCATATGAGATGAATTAATCACTCAAGAAACATTTAATAAGCACTCACATTGCGATGGGTGTTATGCTAAGCACTGAAGATGCAAAGAAAGAGAGAAACAGTCTCTGCTTTCAAGAAGCTCACATTCTAATAGATGAGCTTAGGGGATTGGATGTGCTTGCAGGGAGTTTGTCTTAGTCAGACCCAGTTCAAGAAAAGAGAAGCCACCATCTAAGAAACTCAGGAGAACAGAGAACTGGTGGGGTGAGGGAGGGAGAGAAGGGAGAAAGAAATAAGCATTTATTAAGGGCTCACTATGTGCCAGGCACTGTGCTAAAAGCTTTACAATTACCTTGTTTTATCATCACAACAATCCTGGAGGGAGATTGTATTACTATCCCCATTTGACAGCTGAGGAAACAGAAGCAAAGATTAAGTGACTTGTCCGGGGTCACACAGCTAGATAGTAGCATTTAAGGCCAAATTTGAATTCAGGTCTACCTGCCTCTGGACCAAAAGGAGGAACCCCATGCTTTGACTCCCCATGGTGATCCCCATGGAGAAGTTAAGGCACTGTATGACACACAAGTAGCCAGACCATTCACATAAGAAAGTCAAACCGAAAATCTAGGCCTTACCCCAGAGAGTGTTCAATATGTTGGAGTAAATGTTGTAACACTGAACCAGTTACCTATTCTCCAATTTTTCTTGAATACCTGGTGGTAAGCAAAGATGCAGGCTGAAATTGTACACAATATTTTCAAGGAAAAATGCCATCAAAATATCCTGTTTATCTGGAGAATGAAAGTACCTGAAAGCCTTTGGCACTTGGGGACACATTTTATCTCTGGAAGGAAAAAGGAAGATCATAAGCAACATTCTAGTGGTGACAGTCCATTTCATCCAATTTGCAAGGGCTTACCAAAAGACTACTCACGTATGCAAGGTGCTACATGGCAAGAACTCTATATAGAGCTTCCCTGCCAGAATCCATTTGGATCAAGGTAAACTTGAGAGCAAACGTATTCAAATAATATGCAATTTGAATGAAATAAAAAAGTCTAGAATGCAACCATAGCAGCATCCTCAGTAGACCCACAGCCAGCAGACTCAAAGCTTTTTAATCACAGCCTAGAGAACATGGTGGGAATTCTGAGACCTGAGCAGAAAGCTCACTAAAGTCAGCATGAGGTATTCTAGTGCATGCATAAAATTCTGCCAAGAATTATGCCACAAGTTTTAGTCTGTACTTGCTAATGTTTAGATAAGAGCCATATCTTCCTATTGATCTGTGCTTTGGAGTTTAACATGTGAAGACTCACAAACTGATCTGAGAGAACACTTAAAGGAGGCTTCTGCTTAGAAGAATTCAGAAAGGAGGAGACAACAATAATATTCTCAAGTTCTCCAGCAGCAGCAGCTCCAGCCAAAGGACAGAGTTCTGCAACACAATCTTGGTGTGCAAGGAAAATATAAAATAGAGGATCAGTAGAAAGCCATCTCATACCAAATAGCTGAAAAATTGAGTAACCTGACAGTCTACAAGATTGCCCCAGAGAATAGTAGGAACTCTAGAAAAGACCAAAAATCGTAACCATCTGTGGCTTTTAGTAGAGTCAGTCTTATTCTCTCCTATCTAGGAAGACAGGAATGTTGCAATCCCTCTGTATTCAGCCATATAATCCCCTAGAAAAATAAAGTCCTAGAAGTTTCTTCCAATGAAAAGATTATTCCATGGACTTAGCCATTAAAGGGAATATAGTAGGATGATCGTGACCCTATTCCAATACCAAATTCTCATTTTCTCTTATATCCCCTCTCTCCGTATCTCTCTCTCTCTCTCTCTCTGCCTCTCATCTCCTCACCCCAGATTCACAAAGAAAGTGATGCAATGAACTCCAAGAAGTTCCCATCTACCAAGTACAGACCTTAAGTTGGTGCCAGACATTGATCTATATCAAGGAGATTTGCATCTAGATCCGATTGGAAAATAAATGCAAGTTAGTACCACTGACAGGTTAGGAAAACTTGCCAAAGCTGTCTCCAGCCCGAAGGGTAACTCTGCCCCAACAAGAGATATGAGAGCAGGCTGAATCTTGGGGTTGTCCTTTTCCCGATTAATATTCCAGTTGTGGAGGTCCTCAGGAAACTGCGTCAATCTAAACTACAAATACTTCATTAAGGAGCTGGAGATAGTGACATAGCACCATAACAAGATTCCCTTTGAGAGATATCTCAAATCTAAGAGTAACACTCTAAGTATGGAATACTATATAGTATTTTTAGTGTTTGAAAGACCTGATACTGAATACCGATTCTTCCACTTACTTATGTGACTTTGAGTACATCATTTAATTTTTGTGTACCTCAGTTTCCTCATTTTAAAAATGATGGGTTTGAGTTACATGACCTCTAAGGTTGACTCCAGTTCTATATTTATGATTTCTATCCTGGTTTTTGTTCCATATATAGTGCAATGGACCACTCGGTGCTTAAGAATTGAGATAAAATTTGTTTAATTAAAAAAAAATTAATGACCCCGAGTAAAACCAATCCATGAGGTGGTAAAAGCAGTCCACTTTCAGAGTTTTAGTACCATATTTATATATTCCTTGTCCAAAGGGCCAATAATGGTGCTAGGTCAATCCATTCAGTAATAAATACCTCAAAGTGACTTCATCTGCTGCAGAGTATCTTGTCTCACAAGAACCCCATTTGGTGCTGTGGGAGGGTGGGGAGTTTACTCAAGCCATCCCATTTCTACTGACATCCTGGCTCCCAATAACAAGTAAGTGGTGAAGGGTTGCCATTCTAGCAGCCCCAAGCACTTCTTTTTTGAGGGAATCAATGTAGTTCTAGAACCCTGGATGTTAGGTAGCATTCGTTGGAATTGTTTATAGGCTCCTGTGAATCCTTGTGTTTTGTATTTTCATTGGAATGAAATGAAGGCTGTCCTTCATCTAATGGATACCTTTAGTATCTATTAGTGCACAGAAGCTGAGGGACCTTTTACCCACATCTGTGAAGACCTAGATATAAGCTATATTCTGATATTCCCAAGGAAGATTCTAGATGATGTGAAATGAAACAAATTGTAAATTACAGCGGAAAACCTGGGTAGGGAGCATTGGAATATGTAGCCAAAGGTATGAATGGTGCAAAGCCCCACAAGATTGAATTCAGTGTGTGATTAGGAGCTCAAAGGTTAAAAGTAAAATTAATTTACTAACAATTACCTCCATCTAAAAATAGAATGTGTTGCCTTGGAAGGTAATGAGACTTTCATCATTACAGATCTTCAAACAGAAATTGGATGGCATTTTGTTAGGAATATTGTAGAAGGAATTCCTGTTCAAGTAGGAATTGAACTGCTTGATCTCTGAGGTCCCTTTTAACTGAGATTCTATAATTTTGAAGCTTTCCTGTAGGCCCGTAGCATACTTTAAAGAGACAGCTAGTTTAGAAAGCGAGAACTAATTGGGTTTATGTACCAATTCGTGAAATGACTTGATTTAATGAATCTCTCCTTCCCCTTACCACTCCTGTCCCTCTGAGAGACACAGAGGTGGGTGGGCTCACCCTTCCTAGCAGGCTAATGCATATCCACTTGTGTAACTCTTCACTCAGTAAGGTTTTTCTTTTCATTTTTTTTCTTGTCATCTCTAGGCAGCACAGACAAATAGGAAGTATGAGGTGAACTGCCTGGGGCAGTTAACATAAAAGCAATCACCCAACATTAATCTAATATCATACCATGAGGAGGATATTTGAAAAGAACTCTTTTTGTGAGAACACGGCTTTCTTGTGCTCTATAGAGAAGACACCAGGGGCAAGTGGGTGGGGTCGACACATGGAAGGAGTGGAGCTGGAGCCTGCCGTGCTTTCAGAAGGTGAAACTGCTCTTTAGTTTGACTGAGCAACCCCCAGTGAGCAATCAGCAGCCCCTGAGAGAAGATGTCAAAGATGGCACCCGAAAGTGAAACCTCCCAAGTACTTATTTGAATGAAGCATTTTCACATGGCTTGCCAGACAGGAGCACAATGGCAGTAAGACAATGGCTTTCTTTTCTTTTGAGTCTTTCAACTAGGGACACTAGTGAATGCCGGAATGTCTAGGAAATACCAGGCACAGGAAAACAGGTGAAGGAAATGCATATTTCAAAATCTGCCCAAGAACAGACTCACTATACCAGACTTCCAACAATGGGCTTTATTAAATTTTGATTCTGATTTGGTAAAATGTACTCCAACCTATACATGAATGAATAAACCTTTAAATAAACATGCATTTGGGGAAAGAGACTGGAATATCAGTAGGAAGGGGTTCTAACCATGAGAGATTTGTTAGTCAGTCAAGCATTGATTAAACATTTCATATGTGCCAGACACTGTGCTAAGCAGTGGAAATACATCACAAGCAGAAAGAAAGAACATCTTTGCCCTCAAGGAGCTTACTTTCTAATGGGGGAAGAAAACACATAGAAGGAAATTAAAAGAAAGGAGGAAAGATGGAGGTACCAGGTTTGGAGCATGGTAGACAAAGTCTGAAATTTAGTCTGGAGAGGAAAGAGACATGCCCAGCCCAGGAACCATCCCCAATTGGAGGTTGTGAGATGAGTCATCCAATTAGAGAGAGGGACCACAGAGGCAGAGAGTACTCCCAACTGAATACAGACATCATTTACTAGTTAGTTTAAATAATAGCATAGTTATTCAAGTCCTAGGAGGAAACTCAGACAAGGAAATTATAAGGAAAGTCTGGGAACCTCAGATGCCAAGCACATTTGAACTATGCCCCGCAAAGGAAATTAGGGCTTAGAGGAGGCCAGGCTCAGTCCTACTGAATTACTTGAACTAGTAGCTGAGGAGTTGGAGTGACTTCAAGTGATTTATGCAGATAAACTTTGAATAACTATTTCTAGAAAACCTTAGTTTAAAGGAAGTATAACTCTGATTAGAGCATATCCCTTTGCTTTCACATTGCAAGGCCATGATACAATTCACATTTAGGGCTTTTAGAAAGGAGAAAGCATAGGACATGGAAATCATTTGTTCCGCCATACATAACTAAAATCTGCTTTGGTGTAAGCATCTTACTTTAAGGACAAAGCTCATGAGGATACTTCCATAGTGAATGGCTGTACATTTAAAGGTGACTACTCATTCTTCCTACTCTACCACTCCTTTTATATTCCTCTTCTTCCTCAGTTACCTTCTTATCAGCTTGAAGTAGATATTATAACAATAATAAACTGCTCTAAGCTGCTTAAGAATAATATAAATGGAAGCAATGTGCTTCCTGTACATAAAGAGAGATGATACTATTAACCACCATAAATCATGTATGCATACTCAGTTGCTTTTACAGCAGTGGGAATGAATTTTTCTTCTCCATCCATATCCCCTATTCTAGCCAAGGGTTGTATCTGATACCTAGGTTTAGGCAAGGAGTCTGAAAGAGTGAGAATACTGGTCTGTGGGTTGAACAGACACTTAATCTGAGTCCTCCTGGATTCTGTTTCTATCTTTTAGAGTAAAGACTGATCATTTCAGATGCTAATCCATTTAAGTTGTAATTTCCCAGACAATATGAGCCATTAGTGATTAGTTAGTTCACCTCAAAGTGCCAGAGTAAGGTGCACTCTTAGAAAGGCAATGACATAATTGCAATCTAAGTGGTCCAGATAACTGGCTATAGATCTGCCAAGTTCAAATAAGGTGAAAACCTTGTGAAGATAAGTGGTTTTTTTACAGTTTTTCCTTTTGTATCTTACCACAAAGTTTTTCTCTCAAGTCTGTAAGGAAACCAACATGATAAATGGACCAATTTCACCTGAGACAGTTAATAACAAAAAAAATTCTAAAAAATACACCATTTTCAATATTGCATAAGTTATCAAATACAGTAAAAGAACAGTTGTGAATAATAGCAGCATTGTAGGAGTGGCTCAGTATTTACCGTGCACATCACTTGCATGTGCATTAAGTGGTTGGCATGCATTGTCTCATATTTCCTTCTCCCTTCTAATATTTCTGAACAATAAAAGCCTTCAAATAATTCACTTAGTCTTTTTAGTCTAATAAACATGGACTGGCAAATAGTACAGCATTTTCCATGACAAAGATCTAGGTTATTATTTTTCCCTTTGACTTGGCAACATGTATTATTTATGGTGATCTCTTAATATTTTATCAATGCATATATAACTGAAAGGCCTTTCTTGAAAATAAAAGGCACATTCAATATTTCTAACTAACTTTATGATGAACATTATTACCCATGCCTCAGTGTGTCCCAAGCCTTATTTTTCTTTGTTTTTTGAGTTCCAGAATACCTCCAGGAATTTTTAATTTACATTTGAATCAGAGATTTCCAAATGTGACACTGATCAGATGTTGTTTCATTGCCAGCTCTTCAATAAATACTCCTTAAGCAAATAGAGCCCCCAAGTCCATCAGTTCAGGAAAAGGAGAATCATAATGATTAATCATTAGCCATTAGACTTGGGGGGCTCTATTTGTTTAAGAGCTGGAAGGGACCTTATAGATTACCTAGTTGAAGCCCCTCATTTTTACAATAGAGGAAACTGTGGCCCAAACAAATTATGTGACTTGTAAATGACACGGATGGGTGCCAGAATTGTTCTTTCTACCACAACTAGCTATCATCTTCATAAAGTTTCTGCATAGCCTCCAATTCATTCACTTCACTGTATTCTCACCCCCCAAAAGAAATATATATATATATGTATATATATGCATATATATATATATGGAAAACAGTGCTTAAAGAACTTTCCATCAAGTGACTTTTTGTCAGCTTATTCAATAGTACAAATATATTCAATATTCAGCATATAACTATTGAGCCTTTACTTTGTACACAGCAAATATTCCAAAATTCTACAGTTTTGCTTAGCCTAAAACAGGCCCCATCCCACTTCTGTCTCATAAAAATTATTTACGAGGCCTTCTATCAGTTGTTAGAGATAAACAGAATAGGAACCTGGCTTATTTATAGCCAATCACAACTTCAATTAATTAAAAAAAATCAATCGACTAGAATTGGATTTTTTTTTATCACCTGATAAGTGTCTACTGCTGGGATAAGGTCCATGGGGGTCTGGGGAAGGGGAGGGGAATTAGGGAGGAATGCAAAAGAGGAATAAACCACTGTCATTGCCTATGGGAAGTTTATAATCTGGTAGGGAAGATAGGAAATAGGATAGGAAACAATAAGTAATCAAGACAATGTATGATAAACTCTAAAATTAGGTAGGACAGACAACTTGTGAATAGCATAGCATATACTTAAGTAGGAACTAATTGTCAAAAAGGATTTGCCAGTAGTCAGCTATAATATAATAAATTGGTCATTTCCTTCAACAATGCAGATTATAACCCACACATACGTCTCCATGTGTGACTGTTATCCATGCCATCCCAGCAGTTTGTCACAGGGGATGCACCTGAAGTGATGAAACAGCTTCCTCAATTTATCATGACATCATAAGGATACCAATATATACCAAAGAACATGTTTAAAAAAAAAGGAATGAGCAAATCAAAGAGGGCTAAAGCCATCAGGGCTTTGAACTAGGCTTTGAGGGATAAAAAGCATATGAACAGGAAGAAAGGAGGAAGAAGGACATTCCAAGTGGATATGATAGCATGGACAAAGGCAGAAGCAAGATTGACTGTGATGAATGCCTATGAGTGAGTCAAGAGTAAAAAGACCGCTCTAACTAGAGTAGAAAGTTGTTGGTTGGTTGGTTGTTGTGCTTTGTTCTCAAAAGGACTAAAATGACATCACTATGTCAGAGTCAAGTTAGAGTGTGTCTGACTGTGGCTGATTAGACCAATACAAGCTCAGAATGCTTTACCACAGGTCAGGCATAAATAGTCCACCTCAACATTTGGGGTGGATTCTCTGAATTTGCACATCTCATGTTCTTTTTGAGCTACTTCAATCCTGCTTTGCTTCTACAGCACAGCACCTTCTTTGATAAGGGCACACCGTGATGGGTGATCCTGTGCCGGTGTCTCCCATATCATGCAATGAATTTCAAAGTTCTTTTTTTATATTTTTTTATTTATTTAATATATTTAGTTTTCAGCATTGATTTTCACAAGATTTTGAATTACAAACTTTCTCCCCATTTCTACCCTCCCCCCCACTCCAAGATGGCGTATATTCTGGTTTCCCTGTTCCCCAGTCAGCCCTCCCTTCCATCACCGCACTCCCCTCCCATCCCCTTTTCCCTTCCTTTCTTGTAGGGCAAGATAAATTTCTATGCCCCATTGCCTATGTGCCTTATTTTCTAGTTGCATGCAAAAACCTTTTTTTTTGTTTTTGGACATCTGTTTTTAAAACTTTGAGTTCCAAATTCTCTCCCCTCTTCCCTTCCCACCCAACCTCCCAAAGAAGTCAAGCAATTCAACATAGGCCACATGTGTATCATTATGTATAACCCTTCCACAATACTCATGTTGTGAAAGACTAACTATATTTTGCTCCTTCCTATCCTATCCCCCTTTATTGAATTTTCTCCCTTGACCCTGTCCCCTTTCGGAAGTGTTTGTTTTTTATTACCTCCACATCCATCTGCCCTCCCTTCTATCATCCCCCCCTTTTTTATCTTCTTCCTTCTTTCCTGTGGGGTAAGATACCTAGTTGAGGATGTATGGTATTCCCTCCTCAGACCAAATCTGATGAGAGCAAGATTCACTCATTCCCCCCTCACCTGCCTTCTCTTCTCTTCCTACAGAACTGCTTTTTCTTGCCACTTTTATGTGAGATAATTTACCCCATTCTATCTCTCCCTGTCTCCCTCTCTCAATATATTCCTCTCTCATCCCTTAATTTGATTTTATTTCCTTTAGATATCTTCCCTTCATCTTCAATTCACCCTGTGCCCACTCTCTCTCTCTCTCTCTCTCTCTCTCTCTCTCTCTCTCTCTCTCTCTCTATATATATATATATATATATATATATATATATACATATATATATATACACACACACACACACATACACTTATACATACACATTCACTTATACATATATATATACATAAACACACACACACATACACTTATACATACACATTCACTTATACATATATATATACATAAACATATATATATATGCATATTCCCTTCAGCTACCCTAATATTGAGGTCTCATGAATCATACACATCATCTTTCCATGTAGGAATGTAAACAAAACAGTTCAACTTTAGTAAGTCCCTTGCAAAATCTTTTTCTTGTTCTTCTTCTTGTTTACCTTTTCATGCTTCTCTTGATTCTTGTGTTTGAAAGTCAAATTTTCTATTCAGCTCTGGTCTTTTCACTGAGAAAGCTTGAAAGTCCTCTATTTTATTGAAAATCCATATTTTGCCTTGGAGCATGATACTCAGTTTTGCTGGGTAGGTGATTCTTGGATTTAATCCTAGCTCCATTGACCTCCAGAATATCATATTCCAAGCCCTTTGATCTCTTAATGTAGAAGCTGCCAGATATTGGATTATTCTGATTATGTTTCCACAATATTCAAATTTTTTCTTTCTGGCTGCTTGCAATATTTTCTCCTTGATCTGGGAGCTGTGGAATTTGGTGACAATATTCCTAGGAGATTGCTTTTGGGGATCTATTTGAGAAGGCAATTGGTGGATTCTTTCAATTTCTATTTTACCCTCTGGCTCTAGAATATCAGGGCAGTTCTCCTCGATAATTTCTTGAAAGATGATATCTAGGCTCTTTTTTTGATCATGGCTTTCAGGTAGTCCAGTAATTTCTAAATTATCTCTCCTGGATCTATTTTCCAGGTCAGTGGTTTTTCCAATGAGATATTTCACATTGTCTTCCATCTTTTCATTCCTTTGGTTCTGTTTTATAACATCTTGATTTCTCATCAAGTCACTAACTTCCACTTGCTCCAATCTAATTTTTAAGGTAGTATTTTCTTCAGTGGTCTTTTGGACCTCCTTTTCCATTTGACTAATTCTGCCTTTTAAGGCATTCTCCTCCTCATTGGCTTTTTGGGGCTCTTTTGCCATTTGAGTTAGTCTATTTTTTAAGGGGTTGTTTTCTTCAGTATATTTTTCAGTATTTTTTTGGTCTTGTTTAGCAAGTCATTGACTTGTTTTTCATGGTTTTCTCATAATCTTCTCATTTCTCTTCCCAATTTTTCCTCTACTTCTCTAACTTGTTTTTCCAAATCCTTTTTGAGCTCTTCCATGGCCTGGGACCAGTTCATGTTTTTCTTGAAGGCTTTTGTTGTAGGCTCTTTGACTTTGTTAACTTCTTCCATCTGTATGTTTTGGTCTTCTTTGTCACCAAAGAAAGAATCCAAAGTCTGAGATGGAATCTGGGTGCATTTTTGCTGCCTGGCCATATTCCCAGCCAACTAACTTGACCCTTGAGTTTTTCAGTGGGGTATGACTGCTTGTAGAGTTTAGAGAACTATGTTCCAAGCTTGGGGGGATGTGCCAGCTCTGCCCTACCAGCACTCCTCCCTCCCCAAGAACCCCCAACCCAGACTGGACTCAGATCTTCAGCAGGCTCTTCACTCCTGCTCTGACCTGCCACTTAATTCCTCCCACCAGGTGGTCCTGGGGCCAGAAGCAACTGCAGCTGTACTTCTGTAGCTGCCCCACCTCCACTGCTTCCGGGACCGTAGCTGAACTGAGAACTCCTTCCACTCCCGCAGCTTTTCCCACTAACCTTCTCTGTTGTCTTTGGTGTTTGTGGATTGAGAAGTCTGGTAACTGCTGCAGCTCACTAATTCAGGGCACTAGGGCCTGCTCTGCCCAGCTGCTGGTCTGGTTGGTCTGCACCACTCACGCTGGGCTCTGCTCCCAGCTCCATGTGGGATAGACCTCACCCAGAGACCATCCAGGCTGTCCTGGGCTGGAGCCCTGCTTCCCTCTGCTGTTTTGTGGGTTCTGCTGTTCTAGAATTGGTTCAGAGCCATTTTTATAGGTTTTTGGAGGGACTCAGTGCGGAGCTCATGCTAGTCCCTGCTTTCCAGCCGTCATCTTGGCTCTGCCCCCCTGAATTCCAAAGTTCTTGAGAGAGAAATTAAGAGTGTTTTTTCTGACCACCATGTGAGTGCTTGCCATGTGTGAGTAATCCATGAAATAGTCTTTTAGGCAAGCATTTGTTTGCCATTAGAAAAACATGGCCAGCCCATCAGGGTTGCAGTAGAATTTGAATAGTTGTTGGTTTAGTTTGAGAAATGATCTCATTGTCTGGTATCTTATTCTGCCAGGTGATCTTCAGAATCTTCCTAAGACAATTCAAATGGAAGCAATTTAGTTTCCTGCCATGGTGCTGGCAGACTGTCCAGGTTTCACAGGCATAGAACAATGAGTTCAGTACAATGGCTCTGTACACCTTCAGTTTGGTAGTCAGTCTAATACCTCTTCTCTTCCACACTTTCCTTTGGAGCCTCCCAAACATTTAGCTAGCTCTGGCAACACATGCATCAAACTCATCATCAATGTATACATTCCTCAAAAATATCCTGCCAAGGTAAGTGAATTTATCCATTACCCATAGCATTCAAAATTTTGCATTTGTTATAACCAATGATTCCATGTATGATCGTGTGGTGCTGGCTAATGGAACACCTATTTTTTTTGGTATTAATTGTTAAGCCAAAATTAGCACTAGCAGTAGAAAATTGATCCATACTTTGTTGCAAGTGAGCTTCTGAGGCTGCATTGAGTGCACAGTCATCTACAAACAAAAATTCATGCACCAACACTCCCTCCATTTGGATCTTGGCTTGTAGCCTTTTCAAGTTGAAGAATTTACCATCAGTGCAGTAGCTAACCTTGATGTCCTGTTTGTCCTCATTGAAGGTGTTTGACAATATGGCTGAAATATGCTAAAAAACATGGAAGCAAGGGCACAGCATTGTTTCTCTCCATTGGTGACTGGGAAGCACAGGAGCACCATCCATTATCCAAAATCCCAGCAACCACGCCATCATGAAATTGACATATGATGAACTTTTCTGGACAAGCAAATTTTGACATTATTTTCCATAAGCCCTCATGACTGACAGTATCAAAGGCCTTGGTCAGATCTAAAAACATTGTGTTTAGACCTCTGTTCTGCTCTTGGCATTTCTCCTGGAGTTGTTGGGTAGCAGATACCATATCAACCATTCCTCAGCCCTTCCTGAAGCCACAGTGGCTCTCAGGTAGATGATCATCTTTCACATGAAGGATCAATCTATTAAGGATCTTGCCAGCACTGACTAAGAGACAGACCCCATCCCTGTGATTGACAGAGGACAATCTATTTCCTTTACCTTTGTAGAGATGGACAATGGAGGCATTCTTGAACTCCTGGGGGATAATCTTCTCTTGCCATATAACTCAGAAAATTTCAGTCAGAGTAGAAGGGACATGTAAGGGAAAGTCAGAAGAGGATACTGAGTAAACAGGGCAGGGCTGGATTTTGAAGTATCTTCAAGGTGTGGTAGAAGACTTCATGGTTAATATAGTAGGCAATAGCCAATTATAGGTTACATCCATAACACCTCAAGCTGCTACACTCCAAGGTCAGAGACTGATGGGAACTGGATTTATAACATTTATTTGGCAAAACTCTATATCCACAATGACTCCCTTCTACCCTTATTCTAGGAGTCTTTTAATGACTCACCTCATCCACTACCCTCCAATTCTAATAGAACTATTTATCAACAACCACAGACTTTGCCTCACACCAAACTCTGAGACCAATATGTCCACTAGAAATGGCAAATTAAAAACAATAAATTAATCCCTGAATCCATAGTTGGTAATTCAGAAGGGAGTTAGGGTTCTTGATTGTCATATTCTGATTTCATGCATTGTTTCCAATCATTATATTATTGTGTTGTTCCCTGTGACCAAGCCCTTATCTCATGCCAAGAGCTCAATAAATGTGTATTTGTCCTTTTCCACTGTTTCTGAGTCCCTCACAACCTAATTTTCTATTCTAGTAATCTATAATTCTGGAATCTGAGCTTTGGAAGGAAACAGAGGCAATTTTAGTACAAATCATACCAGAAAAGAAATCCTCCCCCCCACTACAAGCTAACAAGAGGTCATCCAGCCTCTGCTTAAAGACTTCCCATCATGGGGAATCTATTACCTCCTCCTTGATTCCATTCAATTTTTAGACAGCTCCAACTCTTATGAAGGTCTCATTTTTCCCCACAAAAGGAGTTGAAAACTCTCTCTACAACTTCCAGTCATCACTCCAGTTGTTCTGCCACAGTGGCCCTGGAATTTGTAATTTGTCTTCCCACAACCTATACGCTTCCATCTGCATTTTCTGTGGTTGTGTCTTTGTTACCTTTTATTAACATCTCTCTGGAAGTTATGTTTTGCCTCAACCTCTGCCTTGTGCCTGCTGGCAGAAATCCCTAATGCTGTTACCTGTCCATTTTACAAGGTCTCCACAAGTTCCTTTCTGCTGATATTGACAGCATATCTTTCTTATCGAGTGTTGGCAGAGACTTGCCCCAACCACTCACCCTATCTCTGTGGTTCTAACTTGTTCCTAATTCTACCCATTTTTCATCCAGCCTGGAATACTTCTGAGTGGTCAGTGAAAGGGGATTTTTTTCTACTCTTAATATTGATATACTTCAATCTCACACCTATATACACTATCCACACCACAAAATAATCTTGCCCTTTTCCTAAAGGCAATCGACCAATTGAAGAATCTTTTTCCTTAGTGTTATATTTCAAAAATCCATTCTAATGCTGTGGAAGAAGGGGTAAAATTAATTCCCATATTAAGAAGAATTAATATAAATTAATGACAAACCATATTAGAGCTAGAAAAGTCATCCTCTACAAGCTCTGCCATCTACTTACCCATGACCTTAGGCAAGTCACAACCTCTCTGGGCATTGATTTTCTTATTTGAAAAATATGTTGGTGGGACTAAATTCCAGCACTAATTTTATGATCTTATAAAACTTAAGTTACCATAGCTTAGACAAAATCAATAGCTTTACAACTTTCAGGATGTTAAAACCAATGTGGGTAAAATTGGTGCTACCACAAAACAGAATCAATATCCCAAAAACATAACCCAAATCTGATACCACAAATTTAGGAACCAATGAAGGTTTATTGAGCTTACAAGCAAGGGAGCCCCACCACAAGAGAACAAAAGGACAAAGCTCATATAGGTTTCAGTTTAGGCTAGTAGGGAAGGTAATGAGGGATGTGGTATCCCACAATTGGACAGACCTGCTGCTGGGGGCCAGTAACAGTAAAGGTTCTTATTCAGGTTATCTATCTCTTGTAACCCACCCCCCCACACCTCATCCCACCCCCACCCCTGCCAAGGCTGGTCTTTCAACAGTAAGAAAGGTCACACACCTGGTGGGGGTCACGATGCAAAAAGGGTCAGGGGCAAGATAAAGGAACTTCAGACAAAATAGAGTTGCTTTAGCTTTCTTTGCTGCCCACACCAACTGTGTGAAAGTAAACCAATCATATTAACAATATAGCTCAGTAGCTACAAAAGGATATGTTTTTGCCCATGACCACATGCATTTGCTTATTTGCTGACAATTTTCTCTTTTATCATATTGAAGGGAAAGAGGGAGAAAGGTGAGAGAGACAAAGACAGAGACAGAAAGAGATAGATGGAGGGAGGGACAGAGGGAGGAGTAAAGGAAGGAAGGAAGGGGAAGGAAGGAAGTGAGGAAGGAAGGGGGGAAGGGAGGGAGGAAGGAAGGGAGGAAGGAAGGAAGGAAGGAAGGAAGGAAGGAAGGAAGGAAGGAAGGAAGGAAGGAAATAAGGAGGGAAGGGAGGAAGGAATTGTATTAGATTTTCTAGAATTTCCCTCTAGTTTTAAAATTCCATTAAAAGACTAGAAACTATTTCATGAGCATGTGACACAGATCTTTTCTGGTATCCAAATTCCTATTTATAACCTACTAGGTCAGGAGGTTTAAATAAGGTATTATATAAAGGTCAGGAGTTCTTTACTCAGGTAGAAAATATAATCACTTAACCTAGTTAACTTTTCGATGTTCCATGGTCCAAAATGTAATTCTAACCCTAGCCAGTAAAAAATGAAAAGCATACTCATAATCACTAGAGGGATTAGATGAAATAGCATGCATGGAGCTATATAAATAATGTCAATAGATAGATAGATAGATAGATAGATAGATAGATAGATAGATAGATAGACAGATGAATTTTCTACTGTGGATGGGTCATTGGCATCATCTTCATATCTGAAACATGGCACATGAATGATACCTTTTCTGTACTTAGAATCTCTATGGTTTCTTGTATTATTCACCACTGAACCTTCATATTCCTTTGTTTCTTTACCATCACAAATATAAATTAATCATTCCCAACTTGAATTTCATAAACTCCCCATCTCCTTGGGTTTATAAGCTTTCCCCTTCATCTTACAATAATGAAATGATGATTGACTGGAGGTTCTGAGTGTACTTTTCTGTCCCTCAATCTAGCACAGCTTTTGTGAAATTAAAACTTTTCCAAATTCATCTTTTAACTGAAATCCATCTAATGTTCTTCACAAAGCTGCATTTTTATGATTCAGAACCAGGGGTGGGGAGCCTGCGGCCTCGAGGCCACATGTGGCCCTCTAGGTCTTTAAATGTGGCCCTTTGACTGAATCCAAATTTCATGAGGCCACATGTGGCCTTGAGGCTGCAGGTTCTCCAACCCTGGGGCCTTTCTGAAAGTTCTTAATACTATTGCAATCATTATAGCTGCTTCAATTTATTTGACCTATATTTTAAAATACTTTTCTTTTATGTGAAAAGTTGGCACTATTCACCTACCATAAAGAGGATATGATTTGGGGATATTTTGTTTTGTTTCATTTGTTTTTCCCAGACAGATAACAGATTTCACTGAACTGCGTTCTGTTTTACCAATGCTTTCTTCCTACTCCACACCACTGATTTGAAAGGGCTGACTAAGACTAAAGGTACGCAGTGAGTGGATAGTTATGCACCAGAATAAAGTTAAATGTCCCATATGGAAATAAAAGTCGTGACCTTAACCTTGTGACTTTTCCAGTTAAATGAGCTAACAAATTAAAGGCAGTCATATCTGCAGGAATAGTATGCTATTTCTGGTATAGGAGTATAAACCAATTCAATTTAATCCAAAAAGGATTTAAAGATCAGTAAAGTGGGAGGCATTGTGTTCAGCATTGGAGACAAAAAGACAAAATGAAAAATTTTCCATTCCCCCAAAGAGCTTGATTTTGAACAAGAGATAAAATATATAGAAAGTTGTTTTTTTTAATTAAATCTATCTTTGATTAGTTTTTCTATATGGGATACATTGCCTTTATTCAACAAAACTATTTTGTACCTACAATGTCATTCCTTTCCAGGCCACACGACAGAGTTTTCTCCACCATGGTACTGTGCCTGGTACCTTTGTCTCCTCTTTCTCCTACCTTCCCCTTCCTTTAATGTATCTTCCCCAAGGACCGCCTTATTCTATATATTCGTATTAGTGCATTGCCTGGCATATAGTTAGCACTAAATAAATGCTTGATAACCATTAACCACAAAATCTCATAGACGGAAAGAATTTCCAAAGCCATCTAGTCAGAACCATCCCTAAATAGCAATAGCTTCTAAAACATGAATGAACATAGAGCAGGTGCTTAATAAATGCTTGTTGGTTTACTGACTTAACTTCTAGTGAGAGAAAGCTCACTACTATGTATGAGGCTCTGGGCTAGACTCCAATTTCAAACTGTCAGGAGTATTCTATCCTGAAACAACAATAAAAACAAAATACATCTTCCACCTTTCTCCCATCAGCAGGATTTGGGGACTTTGGTTTAGTCTTGCTGTTTGTTTAGGCTCACACACTTTGGCTCATAATAAAAATCCAAATGTTCTTCTGAATATCAATAAGCCTCCTAGCTAAAACTAATAATTCGCTCCAGTTCTATATATAATCCACATTCCGTGCTTCACCAATAATTCCCTTATTTTCTTAAGCCAAAATGAAGGAGTACAAATTTAATTTAATGCTCTGCTCAGTCTAGACACACTCTATTGAATTCTACATTTAATTTGCATGGAAGCAGCACTAAAGCTTATGTCTGCATTAATTTACCAAACATTTTCTCAAAAGCCCTGACATAGCATTGTCTACACATGACTAGGGGCACCCTGGAAAATCTCACTTATTTGCAGTGATAAAACAGGGGTAAAAATCACTTTATTTTTCCTCTTGTCAGACTGATAAAAAAATAAAGTACCTTACTTGACTACAAGCAGTAAACTTTTAACCCAAACAAAAAGAGGTACAGACTAGAAACTTGAACCCTGCTTTGTAGGAAAGCAAGTACATTACTTCACTATGTTAATTTTCCCCAAAGTGTATTTGAATGAAAATACTTTGTCAGACTCTATCATTATCAAAAATCACTAGAGGTTATTCTGTGGGAAAATGATGATACCTTTTTTATAAAAATGTCTTTCTTATTCCAAAACTTGGTTTAAAATATATTTGTTTGAACCAGAATGGTGACAAAGGGCTATCGCCAATGTCATTTGAGAACTCTATTTTTTTTTCACACATCAAATGACACCCCTGAGGAAAAAAGTCATCTATGCTTCTATTTTAGCCACATGAGCATGCGTTTGTTCTAGTGTATCTAGGTGAAAAAAGGAAAGAGAAAATGCAAATTTACCTTAGAATTGGAAAAATAAGTTAATGTGACTATACACACTGAATTGTTTCTAGGACAGAGTTGCTAAATAAATATGGATGACTACAATGGCAATGATATGTGAAGCTAGGGCTACAGTTTCTGTGACCAACCTGTACTTGCTTCTCTACCCAGTAAGAACCCAGAGATATGCTGTCAATCAAATTCACACTTTGTAATGTCCACCATCCAAATATCAGATGGAGCTCTGGAGACAGCTAGGTGGTGTAGTGGATAAAGTACAGGATTCAGACTCAGGAAGATCTAAGTTTGAATCCTACCTCAAATACTGCCTAGCTGTATGACTCTGGGAAAGTCACTTCACCTTCTATGCCTTAGTTTCCACATCTGTAAAATGGAGATGATAATAATAGGGCTGTTTTAAGATAAATTGATTTAACATCTACAAAATGCAATCTTTAAAATAGTAAATAAATAGTAGCTATTATTACCATTTATATAATAAAATACATTATAATAGTATTACATAATACATTATATTATATATGATCAAGAATATATTAATATAATATATAATTATAAAATATACTTAATACGGTAATTTCCTCTTGACTCTGCTCCTATAGTGTCACTATTCTGTTGTTGATCTTGAATTTGGTATGGATTATTAATTAATTCCCCATTCCATTAAAGTTTGCTTCTTTCTGTCTGTCCCACTGAATTTCAGTCAAGGTCACTCAGAATTCATGCTATGGAAAACCTTTGTAAGAATAACAGCAATATATCAACACAGGCTGACATCATTAGATTTACTAATTGCCCCTCCCACCAGCCTATAATCAGTCCAGTTCCCATAATAAACTCCAGGCAGCAAGCATGATGAGCAATGCTTATAACCTGAGCAAAGGGCAAGATTTTCACTCTAGCCTTCATTCTCAAATTGATGCTATATACATCTTGAGGTCTGTCATGCTGAAATCTGCAGGACCACAGTGAGCCTCACTGGGTGTTCTGATAGCCATGACTCCCCACATCCATGCCTTGAAAATGGGTGTGAATCTAGAAAAGTACTTCTGCCACTTATTCAATAACAGGTAAATCTTAAAGTATTCTCCTCGCAGGATAGAATGCTGCCTGAATATCAATGTTCCAACAATATTAACTTGCTAGACAGTGGGTAGCTTAGCTCAGGAGCCCTATCTCCAAAAACTTCCTTTCTTTTCTCTTAATCCTTTCTTTAAATACCTCATCATCTCACCATGATGATTATCATTCACTCAAGCCATGAGAATACTCAGGGCTGTGTGGATCCAATGTGAATACTGAAAATAAATGGGCTCCATTATTTTTGCACTGAAAGATTTACATGTCCCCCAATCTTGCCTCATGTAAAGAATATGAGATTCGTCCCTTTAATAGAATGACTGTAGCTATTGACTTCTGGGTACATAACCAATCTTTCAATGAACAAGCAATTATTAAGACAATGCTATGTGCCAGAAATAGTGCCAGAAATAGTGGAGCTCTGGGGAGAGGTCGTAGATAAAGATATAGATTTCTGAATTACCTACTTAGAAATGATCGTTAAAGTGATGTTGATGTCACAACCATCAACTTAGTGACCCAGTGTCATCTTCAGTGTCATCTTCTATTTTTCCTTCACTCTTACTTTCCAGATGAAATCTGGTAATAAATCCTGCTGATTTCACTTCTGAAATAGCTCTCAAATATGGAATTTCCTTTCTACTCCCACTGAACCATCCCATCTCAAATCTTCTTCACTTGCCTAGACTTAAATGGTCTTCCTGCCTTTCCTTCTCCAATTCATCTTTCTCAATGTTGCTCAAATAACCTTCCTAATTTACTTCTCTGTTAATATCACATTTCTAGTCAAAAGTTTTCAGTAGTTTCCATTGGCTTTAAAGTCTTTAATTTCACATCTAAGATATTCCCATAATACAGTTCTTAGCTATCATTCCCTACTATATAACACATAGTTAAGCCACTCTTTCTTATTCTCCACCTGGTCTTTTATATTATCTCTATTTCATACATATTGTTGATCTGAGGTACCACCTCACACCTATCAGACTGACTAAAAAGGAAAATGACAAATGCTGGAGTGGCTCTGGGAAAACAGGTACTTTAAGACATTGTTAGTAGAACTGATCTATCCATTCTGGTAAGCAATTTGGAACTATGCCCAAAAAGCTATTAAACACTGTGTGGAAGAAAACCAAGAAAACTACATTAAACTTAAAGAGTAGGACCCTGATAGCATCGTATGACTTTAATTGAAGCTGAAAATCCCTAGTACCTGGGTCAAGGCCCCACCCCCTTTACCTACTTGTTCAAACTACCGAGCATATCCTATTAAGAAAGACTTTTGTTATTGCAATATAATTTCTCTGAAATGTATCACTCCTCCATTTCTCTGGAACTGCTCTAATTCAAGACCTAACCTAGCCAGGGACTGGTTGGAAAAAGACCCATATATACAAAACTATTTATAGTAGTTCTTTTTGTGGAGGAAAAGAACTGAAAACTGCCCATCAATTGGGAAATGGCTGGATAAGTTATTGTGTATGAATGTGGTGGAATGCTGTTATGCTGTAGGACATGAAAAAGGGAATGGTTAAAAAAACTGGCAAAATTTGTATGAAGTGATGCAAGGGAAGTGAGCAGAAGAAGGAGAATGATGCACACAATGACAACAATACTGCAAAGCTAAGCAACTTTGAAAGACTTAGGAACTCTGATCAACGCATTGACCAACCACAATTCTAAAAGATTTTTAATAACACATACTATCCAATTCGAGCTAGAGCTGATCAACTCAGAGAATAGATTGAAGCATAATTTCTTTATTTTTCTTTTTTCTTTTTTTGGTGGGGGGGAGATAATGGCTAATGTGGGGATTTGTTTTGTATGACTATAGATATCTGTAATGACTTTTGTTTTTCTTGCCTTCTCAGTGAGCAGGATGGGGGTGGGGTAAAGCAGAGGAAGAAGAGAATTTGGAAACGAAAATTAAAACTGAATAAAAATACATTGTTGAGTCATTTTCTAAAGGGAAGTAGGATAATTGCTGTAAAGTTTACGAAGTATCTTATATATGTTATCACATTGAACCTCTCCATTTTATGGATTAGGAAATTGAGATATAAAGAACTTTCCCTGGGTCACACAGCTAGTAAGTGTCTGAGGCCAGATTTGAACTTAGAAAGATGAGTTTTCCTGACTTTAGGTCCAGCACTCTATCCACTGTGCCACCTAGCTGCCCATATGCATACATACTTAAATATATACATGTGTATGTATACAGAGAGGTTATTTATGTGTGTATCTATGTGGATATATATGAATATATATGTATAAATATATGTGTGTATATAGGTAATAAAATTTCATCAGGGTTCTTGGTTTATATAGTTTTAGTATTTATAGGACCCCAGAGATGATTTGCACAATTTCCTGATATTACAGGTGAGTAAACAGATCCAGAAAGGAAAGTGATTTACCCAAGGTAACATATCTCATGACTGTAAGGCCTGGGATCTTAAGATCAGCCTCAAATTTCAACATAATATTCTCTTTACTTCAAAAGATTGTTTTGAGAAAAGAATTTCATAAACTTAAAAATGCTTTGTAAATGTTATTAAAATAATAATAAGGATTATTTTTTTCTACCACAGCCAGAATAGTAAATTGGTTAGAACACTAGATTTGGTGTCAGAAGACTGATGTCCAAATTGTAGCCTTGCTGATCTCTCTCTCTCTCTGTAACCTCTCACCTACAAAATAAGAGGTTGAATTCAGTGATCTCAAATGTCATCCTAGTTCTAAATTCCATTAAATTTGGCCTCCTTTTGGAAGAAAATACTATGAATTAGTTATATTTTAGGCAGGAACTTTAACTTCTTCGTGAACTTCAATGCTGTCAGTTCTGACTTTGGAAGTAAGAATTCATGATTTTCTTATAAGCTGTGGCTTAATTGTAGCATCTTCAAGATATCTTTTTCAGCATTTATTCTCTCTCACTCAAATGCATCGACTATCAATCCTACAACAGGCACTGAGTATAAATACTGAACAAGGACAAGGGTAGAGCGAAGCCCACAAAATCTTCCATATTACTGAGGCTACCATTTCCCTGTAACAGCAGACTTATTACATCCCTTTCAAGAATACTTTCTTTTGTCCCTAAAAGAGAATATCATACAAATTGATTAGAATATCATTGTTGAAGCACGACTTCAACACAGGCTAACTATAAAATATAGTGTTGATTCCAAAATGCATACTATGTTATAAAAATGCTTGTTTTATTCTATAAATATGTATTAATGTAAAAAAAGGGAAAAATAAATAAAAAGAAGATGAAGTGCTTGGGGGAAAATGGATACAGAAGAGAATGGCTTTAAAAAAGAGACTGGAAAATAAACTTTGGGTTTAAAAATTGGAAAAGGCAAAAAGCTCATCATAAAGTCCCACGCCTCTATATCACAACGTGAATTTTATTTTTTCAATTGGAAAGTTTGTCATGATGAATAATGAATATCACCATTAAAAATGAAATTGATCCTATCTTAACTGAGGAAAATTGGGTAACAGTGTGAAATCATTTCAAAATCATTTGTCTGAAATCAGACCACTGACTAATTATGACTATGTGTATAACAGATCAAAGGATCTTAGTCAAAGATCCAGAAGAGATATCAAAAGTCATCTAATCCAACCCTTTATTCTATTGATAAAAAAAAAATTGGGACAGAGAATTTATGCAATTTACCTGAGGTCACAGAGATATAAGGTTAGAGTCAGTATTCAAACCAGGTCACTTAATTCTAAATTCAATACTATCCTATAGTATGTTATGTTTGTACTATGACATGTTTGATTTGTTAGCTAGATCCATTTAATAATAATAAATAATAAACTTGTGTACAAAGGCAAGAATTCAGAGAAAACCTGACTCCCTCCCTCCTCCCCACTTCAGCCCTATTAAGTGAGCACCAGAACATACATAGACCTGAGCTAGCTACCAAGGGTATGCTGGGAACTGAAACAGTTTACTCATTCCAACCCAAGTTAGGTTTGCTTAAGGTGATTTCCACTAGAAAGGGGAATATTAAGTCTAAAAGACAAATCTGACCTAAGAGACTGGGTAGGTCTGATTCACACAAGAGATAAAATAGACCTGAGGCTATGGGACATCACCCAAATGAAGGATTATCACTTCCTTCCAGGGAAGAGTTCACATATCCACCGGAATAAAATAAAAATTCATCAGATTGGAGTGGCATTTCAATGGAAAATAAGATAATGGCCTCTCAGTCAAAAAAAAAAAAGGCAAGTAATTGTATGATATCACCAGTTCTATGGAGAAACAGATAGCAGCTCTGCAGGAAGAGAAGCATTTCAGATGGAATTCAACCCTAATAGTTTTACATTTTCCAGACCAATTGAGCTCTTAGTCCCACTGGTAGTATGGAGGAATGTGGCTTTGAATGTATTATAGGGGAAAAAGAGAGATTTCCCTTTTGGTTTACCAGGCTATCTTGTTTAATTAAATGCTTTAGCTTTGACTTGTTATATATTTGATATGGTTTAGTTAAAAAAAAGTACTAGCTGGGGATTGTGCTTTTGAACAGACTGAGTCAAAGCATTCCTTAAACCAATCTGAGTGGTGGTTTCGGAGGTTACATACACTTGAACTCATGGTCTACACACAAATGTTTTAGAAAGGACACACACACACATACACACACACACCTCTTATCCTTTTTAAATTAACAAAATACATTTCTCATCAGATGAAGTAATAAAGGGATACAGGCAGCTAGCTGGCAGACTGGATAGAGCACCAGGTCTACAGACAGGAAGACTCATCTTCCTGAGTTTGAATCTGGCCTCAGGCACTTAGTACCTATGTGACCCTGGGCAAGTCACTTAACTTCAGCCTCTTCTGTAGGACATATCTCCCAGGGTTGTTGTGAAGAACAAGATCATAATTATAAAACACTTCTCACAGTGCCTGGCACATACTAAATGCTATATAAATATCAGCTTTTATTATTATTCCACTGTCTTCCCCTTCCCTGAAAAGTCACACTACAAAATTAGCCTTCCTTTTCCTACTCTTTCAGATCAGACCTTCAATGTAGCTATTCTATATTAAAAGGAAAAAAATCTATTTCTCAGGTGACAAATATAATAACTCTCTAAGGTAGGGTGAAGGCATTTCATAGGCTCATATAAAATCAAAAGCCATCAATTCCAAA
This sequence comes from Trichosurus vulpecula, assembly GCF_011100635.1. Taxonomy (NCBI): domain Eukaryota; kingdom Metazoa; phylum Chordata; class Mammalia; order Diprotodontia; family Phalangeridae; genus Trichosurus; species Trichosurus vulpecula. The sequence continues at coordinate 91,752,120 of NC_050576.1, read as the reverse complement.
ACTCTTATTTTGCAAATGAAGAAACTTGGGGCCAAATATATTAAATAACTTGCTTGGCAAGGTCACACAGATAGGAAACAAAAAGAAGCAAATTTTAAACACAGATCATCTGATTCCAGAGCCAAGATGATTTCCACTGTACAGTACTGTATTTGCATTTTTAATGAGGACTCTGTTCAGCTGAGTTAATGTATATGTAACCAGGGGGTCAAAGCCCAGTTGGAAAAAACTATCCTTCTTGGCAATTGATTGTTTGATGTTCCATGCCTATGAGAAGGGTATAGTAATGAGAGCTTCAGGATAGAAGATACATTATTCCACATTCTCTTCAAGGAGAAGTTCTTGAAGGGAGAGAAAAACTCTGGGAGGAAGCAGACATGTAGAGGAGTTGGCAGCATGATCAAGTCCCTATCTTCAACTTACCACATACTATAAACTTTTGTAGATTTCTTCTCCCTTGGGAGAAATCTGGAACCCCTCTTTCTTGGTTGAGCTGAGATATCTCACTCCCAGGAGGAAAGCTCATTCATTGTATTTTGTCTAGCATACTCTCATATGTATAACTTCTCGGATTTCTCTTTACTATTGGCTTAGATAAATGTTTTTTTTTTCCTATTTGCCTTGTGTGATCTTTGCGTAACTTGAATTTGGTAGGAAAGGAGTCAAGCCTTGGATATACAGACTGGGGGAGTTCTTCCCCATTAAAAGATAACAATTAGGAGCACAGCTTGAATTTAAAACTATTTCTGCTAGATTAACAACATTTAGGGAGGTATATAGGTATATTTTAATAGATTTAATTAATCTCTTTAAGGAGAGCAGAATTACCAGCCTTGGGGCTCCGATCTCCTGCTTCCATTGTGGTAGAAATCAAAATCTCTTTTGGAGAAAGGTAGGTGAAAAAAACTCTAAAGATATCTATCTATGCCACGTCTAGACAAACCAAAGTGGAATCACCTGACCTACACACACACACACACACACACACACACACACACACACACACACACACCCCTTACATAGACTATGTAGTAAAGATATTTTTGAGCAGAGGTATCTTCCCAGTTTTCTTTGCCTGCCCTGGAATACTTTCCATTTTGAAAAGTTGCCAAACCCCTAACCCCTGATACTGAAATCTCTTTGTTCATTCTTACCACTTCAGGCCTTCACACATCCTCAAAGAAATTCTCTCTAGAAATCAATTTAAGACTTGACAGTTTGAGATGATACAAAGTTCCCTAGAAACAAGTTAAAAAGTGATATATGACTACCAAAAAGTTAATATCAAATTCATTCCATAATCTTAGAATAAGATTTTTAGTCAAAGATCAACTTTATTAGACAAATTGATAAATTTTTGACACTTTTAAGTTTATCACTCCAGAGTTGTAACTAAAAAACTAGAATAAGGACAATAATTTAAAATGCTGAGTTTCTGATTCAGCAAATAGTAATTCTGGGATATATAACATGCCCAGTGATAATATTGGCAAAGGCCTAGTATTCTAAGCATAACTAAAAATACATTTTATCATACTGCAAACCCCAGGTTTTAGAAAATAACTCAGGTACAACTTGGATGATTTGCTCTTCTTGTCCAATCCTAACCTATGCCTCTTAAACTACCAACTCAAATCTTGCCACCTCAAAAATACTTTCTGTAACCCCAGCTCACAACAAAGGATTTCCTTTCCTAAACATTCCTTTAACATCTTCACTTGAGCCCAAAACAGCCTGGAGTAAAGGAGTTTTGCTTCTTCCCTGGGAGGAGCTATTCAATGGGCTACTTCAAAACTCATACCTTATAGTACTCAGTTTTGATGTACCCAGATCATGACCAGTGAATTCCATCTCTTTTCCAGCTTGCCATAACCATGGTGACCCTCTCAGGGTCCACCTTTCTCCACACAACATGAAAAGGTAAATGCTAAGTCAATTCCTCTTCTGAGGCAACTGCGCCCATGTTCTATTTATCCCTACCTCCTGTCACCTCTCTTCTTCCTCTACCCTGCCTTGCCCCTTCCCCCCTTCTGGGTTTCTTGCTACTGGACTAATTTTTATGCCCTCTTTTTTACATTTCCTATCCTTTATATCTATTGAAATTCTCAGTGCTCAATCAGCATTAAGTGGGAACAACATGGCCAAGTAGATGGAGCATTGTGCCTGGTGGTGAAAAGACCTGAGTTTGAATGTGACCTCAGATACTTGGAATCTTTGTGATCTTGGGCAAGTCACTGAATCTCTATTTTCCTTGCTTTCCTTAACTGTAAAATAGGGATGACAATAGAACCTATCTTTCAGTGTTGTTGTGAGGTTCAAATGAGTTGATATATATAAAATATTTAGCATAGTGGCTGGCATATAGTGATTGCTATATAAATGCTTATTCCATTCCTTTTCTTTCCCTTCATCATGGTGTGGTATTTACCATAGAATCTCAGGGTTGGAAGGACTCTCTAAAACCATCTAGTCCAATCTATGCCTAAATAAGAATTACCTCTAAAATATAATTGGACAGTTGGTCATCCAGACTTTTTAAAGCCATTACCTCTGAGATGGCTCATTACGCTTTAGTATAGCTCATTTTACATACAAGCAAGGTTAAACTTAAGATTTTGCAAGCTAGGCTTCAGCAGTATGTGAACTGAGAATTATCAGAAGAGCAGGCTGGTTTTTGAAGAGTCAAAGGAACTAGAGAACAAACTGCCAACATGCTCTGAATTAGGGAGGAAGTAAGGGAATTCCAGAAAAAAAAATCTACTTCTGCTTCATTGGCTACACTAAAGTCTTTAACTATGTGGATCATAACAAAATGGGGCAAGTCCTCAAAGAGATAGGAGTAGCAGATCATCTTATTCATCTCCAGAGGAACCTCTGTGTGGACCAATAAGCAACAGTAAAAACCAAACATGGAACAACTGATTGGCTTCATATTGGAAAAGGAGTATGACAGGTTGTTTTATTGTCACCTTATTTATTTAACTTATATGTAGAGTACATCATGCTAAATGTGAAGTCAGATGAATCAAAATCCAGAATGAAGGTTACCAGGAGAAATATCAATAATCCCATATATGTAGATTATCCAACTCTGATGGCAGAAAATGAAGAAGAATTAAGAAGCCTCTTGATGAGGGCAAAAGAGGAGAGTAGAAAAGCTGACTTGAAGCTTAACATTAAAAAAAACTAAGATCTTGGCAAATGCTTCCTTCACTTCCTGGCAAATAGAGGAAGAAGAAATGGAAGCAGTGTCAGATTTTTTATTCTTGGACTCAAAGATCATTGCAGATGGTGACTATAGCCATGAAATTAAAAGACCCTACGTCCTTGTAAGGAAAGCTACGGCAAATTTGGATAGCATACTAAAAAGCAGAGATGTCACCTTGCCAACAAAAGGCCATATAATCAAAGCTATGTTTTTTTTTCCAGTAGTAATGTAAGGTTGTGAGAGACAGAGTATAAAGAAAAGTGAGTGCTGCAGAGCCTATGCTTTCAAATTGCGGTGCTAAAGAAGACTTTTGAGAGTCTGTTGAACAGCAAGAATATCAAATCAGTCAATACTTAAAGAAATTAATTCAGAATATTTACTGGAAGATCAAATATTAAAGATGAAGTTTAAATACTTGGGCCACATAATGAGAAGATGGGACTCATTAGAAAAGACCCTGATGTTGGAAAAGACTGAAGGCAAAAGGAAAAGAGATGGCAAAGGATGAGAGGGATAGTGAGCATCACAGAAGCAATGAACATGAGCTTGGGCAGACTTCAAGAGACAGTAGTAGATAGAAGGGCCTGGTGTGCTGTGGTTCATGGGGTCCCAAAGAGTCTGACATGACAGAATAACTCAACAACAACAACAACATAGCTCTAATTATTCAAATATTTTCCTTTCTTTACCTCAAACTAAAACCTCTTCTCTTGTAACTTTTGCCCATTTCTCTTATTTTTGCCTCTGGAGCAAAGCAGAACAAGTCTTTGTCTGTCACCTTTTCCAGGGGACAGAATTTTAAATATTTGTAGATAGCTATCTACAATCTTTTCTACCAAGTGTGTGATCCTGGCTTGATCACCTTTCTAAGCCTTAGCATCTGTATGTATAAAATTAGCCAATATAGGTTAGTAGACACAACATTATACTTGTAGTTGAATGACTGTGGTTCAAATCCTGACTCTGCCACTTACTATTTATGTGACTTTAGGCAAATCATGTTATCTCTCAAGTCTTGTTTTTCTCATCTGAAAAATGAGAATATTGGGCAAATTAACGAGCTGTAGGTATATGTCCATAAGACAATCTGAGAACTATTTTCTTTCAAAAAAAATAATGAAATAAAAAGCCTGAGTATTACAATTCAGAAAATAATAGAATAAAATTATTTCAAATATCATTACATTAAATTATATAGCATCAGTAGGAAGCCAACAGAAAAGAAACCCAACAGCTGCTCACTCAGAAATGTAGTCAACAAGTTCTGGAACTTCAGCATTGAACAAAAAATATTGCAAAAACTCAAGAGAAGGCCCTTCACATATCAATTAAAAACAGTCCAAATTCCAAAAGAGTATTTTTTGTATACTACAATTTGTCATAATCGTGGTGCACCTCTCAGGGGCCACTTATCTGTATGCCATCCAGAAGGGTATATATTTGTTCACTTCCTCTCCTAGGGTAATTGCATCCATGTATTGACTACCTCCTATCTCATTCCATAACCATGAGAAATGGAAGGAGTAGAATAGAATATTTGAAAAAGTAAAGGCAAACAGTTTGCACCTCTGCATGGCATTACCTCCAAAGATAAACTTGGCTACCAATTAAAAAGAAGATGGATTTAAAGCAGGAGAGAGGTTGGAAACATTTCTACGGAAGAAATTTAATATGATCCCAGAATTTAACATGCAAATTTATTAAACAGAATAAACTTAAGAAAATCTAATTTCTTTTAAAAGTCTCACCTTGTCTGAGGGTCACTGAGAGAACAAAAAGAGAATATTTATAGGCAAAGGCCATGAAAAGGAATCAGGAAATGTCTTAAAGGTGTAGAATAGGAAATTAATAAGAATATAGAGTTGAATAAAGAGAGGACCTTGGAAATGATCTAGTCTACCCCATCTGACATATGAGGAGACAGACTCAGAGGGGTATAGTAAGTTGTTTTAGGTTATAAAGATAGTAGAAGTTGGACTTAGTCCAAGTTCTCTGACTCTAGATACTTCCAAAAGACTATGCTCTATCCTTAATGAATTAATGAAAAACCCATGAAAGTGGGTCAGACCCTGTAATACCCTAGTGGAAGAAAGGTATAGGAAAGGGTAGAGCCCAAATGACTATTTCTTGGAATGGTTCAAAATTCATTCAAACAAAGATGTGGAGTGATATGGAAGGAAGAGGTTGTATTCCAGAGTTCAGAATCATTTTAGGGGCCAGATGATGGCCGAGTCAAAACAAAACAAAGCAGCTGGTAGCAAATGAAGAGTTAAATAAGTAATAAGTAAATGTATATTATAAGAGAGAGTCAGACAGTAGAAATAGAAAGAGTCAGAGACAAAGAAAGAGACACAGACATAGAAAGACAGAATGAGAGATTTAGAGAGAGAGGGAGAGACACAAACAGATCAAGATAGAGGTGGTGTGATATAAGGGATAGAGAATTGACCTTGGAATCAGCAACAACTGGGTTCAAGACCCTCTTTGATACATTTCAGCTGTATGACTCTTGATGTCACTTGACCTTTGCCAGTGCCCTAGGCTACTCTTTAAAACTCTTAAATTGCAGAGCAAGTATGGATTTGCATTGGCAGAGAGTGTGTTTTCTCTCTTGGAGTTAACCATACCAATGAAGTCCCAGGTCTGGTCCAAATTCCCCTCCCACTCTTCCTCCTACCTTCCCCTAACACACTGTAGATATAAATGTATGCAAAAGTGGATGATTGTAACATATATTACTATAAAACCATAACATATTTTGTTCCTTACTGTAATACTTGTCTCTTTCCTAATTTCTAGAATGATCTGTACTGGGAATTTCTAACTCATTAAAACAGCAATCTGGTAACAGTGGAAACTACTGGGGATTGAAACAGTCCAACTTCTCTCTTTAATGTTTTCCATGCTCTCGCTTGCTCAAGGCTGTTGTTTGCCATCATCATCAGTCCATCTATTCAGTATTAAAGTTTTTCAGCACCTTACTGAAAGTTTTCATCTGGACTTTGCAAATTAATATTTCATACAACAGTTTGTCCCTGGTGGAATAGCTAGAATGCTTGATATGTTTTGGACACTTTGACACCTAAAAGAAAAACAAATGGAAAAGCTCTGAGCTAGGGGAACAATAGGTAAGTAAGTGGATCACAGTCTTAGAGAGATAAGCAGTAAACAGATTTTAATGATGCCACATTTGCATTAGAGATAGTTGAAGGCAAACAAGATCAGCTTCTATAGCATCAAAAATGAAAGAGGGGGAAAAAACTATTTACTAGGATTCAACTAATATAATTAAAAATAATGAGGAAAAATTAAACTGGGAAAATGCAAAGGCAACTGCAGGGGATACATCAAGATTGATAAAACAGCAAAATAACTTTTAAAAAATAACAATTCAATAGTGCTCTAAGTTAAAACATTGACCTCAAAATAACCCAGGGAGGTAGGAACAACATCAAAGTACTGATTAGAGCAAATCATAAATCTTGTGAAGTGCTCTGGTCCACTATATTTAAATTCATACCATTTGAAATTATTATATAAAATATAGTCACTGGTTCCAACTCAACAGAGATACAGAGTACCAATATAAATAATACAACCATTTCATGGAATTCATTATTTGCACTAATTGAGACCTAGCTGTATCTAATTAGTAATGAAAACTTGTCAAATGTATTCTTCACACAGTTCTCACATTCATTCCATTATCACCCCTCACAGGGCCATCACCCAAGTTCACATTAGTCATCTTCCACCAGGTCTATTGAAATAGCCTCTTAGTGGGGCAGAGCCAAGATGGTGCTGTGAAAGGAAGGAACTACTGGAGCTCTCTCACAAATTCTGTCAAATAAATCTAAAAAAGTGAATGTGAGCAGATTTGAGAGAGTTAGAAGCCAATAGTAGACTGAGAGAGGTAGGAGCACCGGGCACACAGATGGGCACCAGACCAAACCAACCAGAAACAGCAGAGGAATCCAGCCAGCACTCTCTTCTGGGAGAGTGCTGGGTGAGCGAAACGCCAGAGCAGGAACAGGCCCAGGGCGGAAGCACTGGCTAGGGCAGTGATGGTGATCAAGCCCTAGGCCTCTCAGGCCAGGACAGGAGTCTGGCTGTGATCCAGCCCCAGGTCTCCCAGCCCAGGACAGGAGGTTGTCAGAGAGCAGAGCCTGGGGCTGCGGGAGCAGCTAGCCCCGAGGCCTCCAACCCCAGGAAAATGCAAGGGCACCAGACCAAACCAACTGGGAACAGCAGAGGAATCCGGTCAGCCTGCGGGCCTAGGGAGAGCTCTGGGTGAGTGAAATACCAGAGCAGGAACAGGCCCAGGACAGAAGTATGGGCTACGGCTGTGATCAAGCCCCAGGCCTCTCAGCCCAGGACCGAAATCTGTCAGAGAGCAGAGCCTGCAGCCACAGGAGCAGCTAGCCCAGAGGCCTCCAACCCACAGTCTAAAGGTTTGTACTCACATTCTTGGACTCCCAGTAGCCAGGATATGCAGGTAAAATGGCTCGTATCCCTCCCTTGAATAAACCCAGAGAATAAAACCCCAGGAGAAACAGAGGAGCCAGAAGGGTGGCTTCAGTAACAAGAGAAGTCGGGGAGAGGGCTCTTCCTGTGGTGGCAGAAGGAGACTAGTGCAGGAAGAGAGGTGTCCCAGCAGCCCTCACCTTAGCAGAATGAGAGTAACTGAGCCCCAGGGGCTGGAGCTAACAAGTCAACACCACGACCCCAGACTTGGCTTTGCACAGCCAGAGGAAGTGGCAGACATGAGAACAGACAAGAGCTGAGACCACCCATTCTGTAGAACAGATCTGGGGAAGAGAAGACCCCCCCCAGCAGTCAGACCACCCCTCCCCCGCACCTCACAAAACCAGAGGCCATAGCACATAAAGCTAGATCCCCACACAAAAAACTTGGAACAGAGCCCCTTGAGTCACAGAAGCAGAGATCCACTTCAGAAACCAGGAGGAAAAAAAAACACCATGAAAAAGAATAGTAAGAAGCTTTCAAAGATGATAGATTCTTATTATGGAGACAGGGATGATCAAAATACCAATTCAGAAGAGGACAGCATGGACACTACACCCACATCTGAAACCACGAAAGGGAAAGTGAACTGGTCTCCAGACCTAAAAGCATTACTGGAAGAACTCAAGGAGGACTTTAAAAACCAAATAAGGGAGGTAAAAGGAAAAAATGGAAAAAAAAATTCAATGAGGAAAACAAATCTTTAATAGGTAAAATCGGGGAATTGGTTAAGGAAAATCAGAATATATTTGGAGAAAATGTCTCATGGAAAAGTAAAATCAACCAAATGGAAAAGGAGATAGAGAAGATAAAGGAAGAAAACAAAACATTAAAAATTAGAATTGGGCAAGTAGAAGCTAATGACTCTATGAGACATCAAGAATCAGTCAAACAAAATCTAAAAAAATGAAAAAAATATGAAATATCTGATTGGAAAAACAACCAAAAATAGATCCAGGAGACGTAATCTAAGAATTATTGGTACCTGAAAGCTATGATGAAAAAAAGAGCCTGGATAGTATCTTCCATAAAATCCTTAAGGAAAATTTCCCAGAGGTCCTAGAACCAGAGGGTAAAATTGTCGTCGAAAGAATCCATCGAACACCCCCTGAAAAAGATCCCAAATAGAAAACTCAAAGAAATTTTATAGCCAAATTCCAGAACTACAAGATCAAGGAGAAAATCCTGCAAGCAGCTAGAAAGAAACAATTCAAATATCATGGAACGACAGTCAGGATCATGCAGGATCTTTCAGCTTCTACATTAAAAGATAGGACAAATTGGAATATGACATTCTGAAAGGCAAAGGAGCTTGGACTACAATCAAGGATCAACTACCCAGCTAAATTGAGAATAATTTTCCAGGCAAGGAGATGGACATTCAATGAAATAAGTGAATTCCAGACTTTCCTGATGAAAAAGGCCAGAGCTCAGTGGAAAATTTGATCTCCAAATACAAAACTCAAGAGAGTCATAAAAAAGTAAATGGGGGGGGGGGAACCCTAGTTTATCAATAAGGCTAAGTAAATCCTTATATAGGGTTATTTTGTTTTATATGTGTTTAATATATATATATATATATATACACACATATATGTCAATCTTGAGAATAGTATACTTATTATGAGAATTGAAAGGGATATTCATAGACTGTGGATGTCAGCATAAAATAACCGATATAATAATAAAAAATATAATTATAGAGATATAAAGGGATGTTTCTGGGAGAAGAGGTAAGGAGGTAGTAGAAAAGGGTAAATTATATCACATGAAGAGGCACAAAATCATTGTAATAGAGTGAATGAAGGGAGGGAGAAGAGCAGTATCTGAGCTTTACTCTCATTGGATTTGGCTCAAGAAGGGAATAACACCCTGATAAGTATAGGAATCTAACTTGTACTACAGGCAGTAGGAGAGGAAAGGGGGAAAAAAAGGGAAAGGGGTGGTCAGAAGGGAGGAAAGAAGCAGCAAGTGGAAAACAGGAAGATAAGGGAGGGGAATCAAGAGGGAGGGTAAACTGAGGAAGGCGGCAGTCAAAAGCAAAACTTGGTTGAGGAGTGGAAGGGGAAAGGGAGAAATAAAAGCATAAATGGGGGGAAATAGGATGGAGAAAAAGGCACAGGTAGTAATCATAACTGTGAATGTGAATGGGATGACTTCTCCCATAAAACGGAAAAGGATAGCAGAATGGATTAAAAACCATAATCCTGCCATATGCTGTCTACAAGAAACACATTTGAAACAGGGAGATACACAAAGGGTAAAGCTAAAAGACTGGAGTAGAATATATTGTGCTTCAGCTAAAGTAAAAAAAAAAAAACAGGGGTAGCAATCCTAATCTCAGACAAAGCAAAAGTAAAGATAGATCTAATTAAAAGAGATAAGGAAGGACACTTCATCCTGCTAAAGGGCACCATAAACAATGAAGCAATATCATTGTTTAACATATATGCCCCAAGTGGTATGGCATACAGATTCTTAGAGGAGAGGTTAAGGGAGTTATGGGAAGAAATAGACAGCAAAACCATAATAATGGGAGACCTCAACCTCCTCCTCTCTGAATTTAATGAATCTAACCTCAAAATAAATAAGAAAGAAGTTAAGGAGGTGAACAGAATTTTAGAAAATGCAGATATGATAGACCTCCGGAGAAAACTGAATGGGGATAAAAAGGAATATACTTTTTTCTCAGCAGTACATGGCACATACTCAAAAATTGACCATTTACTAGGGCATAAAAACCTCACAATCCAGTGCAGAAAAGCAGAAGTAATCAAAGCATCCTTTTCAGATCATGATGCAATAAAAATTACTTGTAATAAAGAACCACGGAAAAATAAGCTGAAAATTAATTGGAAAATAAATAATCTTATTCTAAAGAACGAATGGGCCAAAGAACAAAACACAGAAACAATTAATAACTTCATTCAAGAAAATGACAGTAATGAGACAACATACCAAAACTTATGGGATGCAGGAAATACAGTTCTTAGGGGAAGTTTTAGATCTCTAAATGCTTACATGAATAAAATGGAGAAAAAGGAGGTCAATGAATTGGGTATGCAAGTGAAAAAGCTAGAAAAAGAACAAATTGGAAATCCCCAATTAAACACCAAATTAGAACTACTGAAAATCAAAGGAGAGATTAATAAAATTGAAATCAAGAAAACCATTGAATTAATAAATAAAACCAAGAGCTGGTTTTATGGAAAAAACAATAAAATTGATAAACCTTTCATCAATTTGATTAAAAAAAAGAAAAAAGATAATCAAATTAGCAGTATCAAAAATGAAAAGGGTGAATTCACCTCCAATGAAGAGGAAATTTAAACAATAATTAGGAATTATTTTGCCCAATTGTATGCCCATAAATTTGACAACCTTAAGGATATGGATGAATAGCTACAAAAATATAAATAGCCCAAGTTAACAGAAGAGGAAATAAAATTCCTAAATAACCCATCTCAGGAAAAGAAATTGAGCAAGCCATCAATGAACTCCCAGGGCCAGATGGTTTTACATGTGAATTTTATCAAACATTCAAAGAACAATTAATTCCTATACTTTATAATTAAAGAAGGAGTCCTACCAAATTCTTTTTGGCACAAATATGGTACTAATACACAAACCAGAAAGAGTCAAAACAGAGAAATAAAATTACAGACCAATTTCCATAATGAATATTGATGCAAAAATTTTAAACAAAATCTTAGCAAAAAGATTGCCTCAACTTATCATGAGAACAATACACTACGACCAGGTAGGATTTATTCCAGGAATGCGAGGCTGGTTCAATATTAGGAAAACTATCAGCATAATTGATCATATCAACAACAAAACTAGCAGAAACCATATGATTATCTAAATAGATGCAGAAAAAGCCTTTGACAAAATACAACACCCATTCCTATTAAAGACACTAGAAAGCATAGGAATAAATGGAGCTTTCCTTAAAATTATAAATAGCATCTACCTAAAACCATCAACAAGCATTATTTGTAATGGGGATAAGCTAGATGCATTCCCAATAAGATCAGGGGTAAAACAAGGATGCCCATTATTACCCCTACTATTTAATTTGGTACTAGAAACATTAGCCGTAGCAATAAGAGAAGAAAAAGAAATTGAAAGAATTAGAATAGGCAAAGAAGAAACTAAATTATCACTTTTTGCAGATGATATGATGATTTACTTAGAGAATCCTAGAGAATCAAGTAAAAAAACTACTTTAAATAATAAACAACTTTAGCAAAGTTGCAGGATATAAAATAAACCCGCATAAATCCTCAGCATTCATTTACATTACTAACAAAGCCCAACAGCAAGAGATAGAAAGAGAAATTCCATTCAAAGTTACTGTAGACACTATAAAATATTTGGGAGTCTGTCTGCCAAGACAAACCCAGGGCTTATATGAACATAATTATGAAACACTTTACATGCAAATAAAGTCAGATCTAAATAAATGGAGAAATATCAGTTGCTCATTGTTAAGCAAAGCTAATATAATAAAAATGACAATTATACCTAAATTAATCTATTTATTCAGTGCCATACCAATTGAACTACCAAAAAATTATTTTACAGAGCTGTACAAAATAATAACAAAATTCTTCTGGAAGAACAAGAGGTCTAGAATATCTAGGGTATTAATAAAAAGAAATGCTATAGAAGGTGGCCTAGCCATACCAGATATCAAACTGTACTATAAAGCAGCAGTCATAAAAACTACCTGGTACTGGCTAAGAAACAGAACCATGGATCAGTGGAATAGGATAGGTACACAAGATGCAGTACTCACTGACTACAGCAATCTACTTTTTGATAAAGTCAAAGAATCCAGCTTCTGGGCTAAGAATGCACTATTTCACAAAAACTGCTGGGAAAATTGGAATATGGTAGGGCAGACACTGGGCATAGACCACTGTCTTATACCATATATAAAAATAAAGTCAAAATGGGTTCATGATTTAGGAATAAGGGCTATGCTATAAGCAATTTGGGAAATCAAGGAATGGTTTACCTATCAGATTCATGGAAAAGCAAAGAATTCATGACATAACAAGAAATAGAGAGCATTACAAAATTCAAAATGGATAATTCTGATTATGTTAAATTGAAATGCTTTCGTATAAACAAAGCCAATGCAACAAAGATTAGGGGGGAAGCAGAAAATTGGGAGAAAATCTTTACAACTAGTGTCTGATAAAGGCCTCATCTTTAAAATATACAGGGAACTGAGCCAAATTTATAGAAATGCAAGTCATTCCTCAATTGAGAAATGGTCAAAGGATATGAACACAGTTTTCAGAGGAAGAAATTAAAGATATCTATAAACATTTGAAAAAATGCTCAATATCACTACTGATTAGAGAAATGTAAATCAAAAGAACTCTTAGGTACCACATCTCTCCTGTCAGATTGGCTAAAATGACAAAACAGGAAAATGATACATGTTGGAGAGGATGTGGGAAAATCGGAACATTTCTACATTGCTGGTGGGGTTGTGAAATGATCCAGCCATTCTGGAGGGCAATTAGGAACTATGCCCAAAGGGCTATAAAAATGTTCATACCCCTTGACCCAGCAATACCACTTCTAGGGTTGTATCCCAAAGAGATCACACAAGTGGGAAAAGGATCCATATGTACAAAAATATTTATAGCAGCCGTTTTTGTGGTGGCAAAATATTGGAAATCAAGGGTATGCCTATCAATTGGGGAATGTCTGAACAAGTTGTGGTATATGCAGATAATGGAATACTATCATGCTATAAGAAAAGGGGATGATACGGACTTCATAATAACGTGGAAAAACCTGACTGATACAATGCTGTGTGAGCGGAGCCAAACCAGGAGAATATTATACACAACCTCAGATATATGGATTCTGTGATGATCAACCCTAATAGACTTTGCTCTTCTCAGCAATGCAAGTTTCAAGGACAATTCCAAAGGACTCATAATGGAGAGAGCTATCTACAGTCAGAGAAAGAACTATGAAGTAAGAATGCAGATTGAGGCACAGTGTTTGCTCTCCTTTTTTTGTTTTCCCTTGTTTTTTCTCTTTTGTTTGTTTTTTTTTTTTGGTTTTGTTTCTTCTTTCTCCTGATCCATTCCATTGGTCATAATTCTTCTTCACAACTTGACCACTGTGTAAATAAGTTCAATGCAAAGTTATATGTAGAAAATATATCGAATTCCATGCCATCTTGGGGAGGGAGGGAGGAGGGGAGGGAAGAAAATCTGGAACTCAAAATTATGTGGAACTGAGCATTGTAAACTAAAAATAAAAATCTTAATTATTAAAAAAAAATTTTAAAAATGAATACAATTTTAAAAGAAAGGGGAAAAAAAGAAATAGCCTTTTAGTTGCTCTCAATGCCACCAGCCTCTGTCTCTAATCCATTCTCCTCACATCTGTAAAATTGGTGCTCCTAAAGCACAAGTTGAAGCATGTCAGTATCCTGATCAAGAAGTAATGGTGCTTCCCTGTTGCCTCCAAGACAAAACACAAACTTTCTTTTTCATTTAAAACCCTTCATAATCTAATTCAAACATAAGCTGCGTTTCCTCAGCACTTACTCCTCTCTATACAGGATATTTGATCCCCTGCCTCCCTACCTTTGCATAGGCAGGATTCCATGCCTGGGATAGTCACTTTTCTCACTTCTCCCTCTTAGGGTTCTTAGATGTATTCAAGTCTCAGCTCATGAGGCATCTCCCATACAAGATCTTTCCTCCCCCTCACTCTTTCCCCACCCCAACCTTACCCCTACCACCACTTCCCAAACAATTTGATTTTTGTAGTATATATTTTGTATTTATTTGTCTGTTTTTTCTTTCTAGTAGAATATACATTTCTGGAGTGAAATAGCTATTTTCATTTTTCTTGTTGAATCCCTAGTGCATAGGATAGTACCTGGCAAATAGTAGTACTCAAATAAATGTTTATTGAATTTAATAGAATTGTAAATGATAACTCCATTTTACAGATGAGTAAACCAAAGCTCAAAGAATTGTGATTTGCCTATGGTTACTAAGGCCCAGATACTGGATTTGAACCCTAAGCCTACTTAACTCCATTCCCAGGGCTCTTTATGCCATGCTACATCTTACTTCACATGGCATATTTTCATATATAAACTAATGGAATGAGAAACTCAAAAGAAGGAGACAACCTGTGCTGGGAGTCAATTTTGTTAATGTTCTCATTTCTGCTGGTGTGCTAATGTCACACCTTAAAATAAGTTTATTTGTCTTTTTGCACTGATAGGCACTTCCAACATAACCTGATGTATCCTGATGTAAGTCAATTTCAGTTCTATACTATTGTCAAATTCAAAGGTAAAGATAATGAAAATTCAATAAACTGAGTCCAAATGTAAGATAGCCACCAGTCTTCAGGTGACCTCGCTAAGGTTCAGACAGGTTTTGGACTTGCTTGACTTAATAAATGATTATAAATAACTAGTAATAAACTAACAGGACTAGAAAATTAAGCAGATATGCTGGAGTAAAGCTGCATAGTAGTCTAGAGAAAGATAAATTCTTTTCACATCCAATGGGAGGAAAACAATGGGTGGTAAAATATAAGACCTTTGGGATACTAGAGAGAGTCTGCTATACTGTGAATAGATTGTCTTCACCTCCCTGAATGATTACCTTTACTTGTCAGTGAGTAACTATATTTTAAGATCTGAAAGGTATAGACTTCAAGAATAACCTATCATGCAAGCTTTATTATTTCCTTCCTATAATAAAAAAGCCTTGAGTTTTCTCTGTATAAAAAGCATGGGATTATTTTTAAAAAATCAATCTGATCCTCAGTGCTGTCCTTTTTGAGTCACACACAGGAAACCTGACAGGCTTCATGTTCCTCTCCAAAGACTCATACTGAGCAAATAGTCTTATATAATCAATGAATGAAATGACATAAGATGACAAAGTGAGTTGACCAATATTTTATAATCATGTTATTTTAGTTTATTGGGCACATTCCAATGAGCATAGGATATGTTTCAATATTATGTGATTTTCCTGTTAGTTTTACCATAACTGTATCTTGCCACTGTACTGCAGAATAGTAACTGAATTTGCCATCAAATGTACTCCTATGGTTTTAATGACACTTTCATGATTTTGAAAAAAAGCAACACTTTTTCTATAATAAAGATATTTGAATGATCAGGGCAGGCAAATATAATTGCATTATATCAAAACACTTCTTTTTATAAAAGTCAATGGCAGTCCTGAAGAACTATAAGAAATTATGACTATTAAAAGAATGAATGCATCATACTCCATATAGTGATTGAACTCTTTGCTACAGATAACCCTTAACAGAACTCACAACCTTGAGTTTCAATGGGATACTGATCTATGTTTAATGATCAGTCAGTCAACAAGTATTTAATAAAGGTTTATTATGTGCTAGGTACTGTGTTAAGGGTCCCTAAGGATTCAGTATTAAATCAGTTTTATTGGCTATCTCTAGGCATATGACCTCTCCATCTTGTATCTCTCTCTAGTATTATATGTGATTTCCCCCTTCAGTCCAATGTGCTTCTCTTTCCTCTCTTTCCCTTCACTTTTATGTCTTCCCTACCAATGTTATACAATGCAAAAAACATTGGATTTCAAATGAGAAGACTTGGACTTGAGTGCAAGTACTAGTTATGTGACACATGGGAAGGCATTTAACCTCTCTGATCCTCAATTTATTCAACTACATCACAGGGACAACACTACTTGTACTACCTCATGGGGTTGCTATGACAAATGTGCTTTGAAAACCTAAATAAATTGTTTTTGTTATATGAAGGTGGTATTATCATTATAATCCAAGATAAGATCACACAGCTGAAGTCTGTATGATTCATCATGAGCTGAACATTTACCTTTAAAACAATTTCAATAAAATTATGATTAATTTACATTTTTCATATTTACATAATGCTTACAGGTTTGCATAGCACTTTCTTCACAACAACTAGATGAAATGAGGAGGTGAGTCACCAAAATTTATATATCTTTTTTGTTAATTTTGTTCATTTATTTCTATCTATAGCTAATAGCTAATGTTTACAAAGTTTTTTAAGTTTTGCTGAGCATCTTATAAATTTTTTATTATTCTATTCTCACAGAAAATCTAGGAGATAAGTACAATGGCAGCCACACTTCACAAATGATGAAAATTGAGGAAAATAAAACCTACACAATTAGCCCAGAATCACATAGCTAGTGTCTGAAGATGGATTTCAACTCAGTTCTTCCTATTTCCAGCTCTAGTACTCTATTCATCTCTCTATCTACCTATCTACTTGTTTTTCTAGCCAGACTTATTATTTTATCAGTATAGCAAATTCCCTGGTTTGGAAACTTCTTCCACACATAAGTTTATCTGTAACTCAAGATTTTGGAGAGTTATCTAGATGTCTGAGAAGTAGTAACATTCTCAGGGTCAGAAAAGTAGTATGTGTCTGAGGCAGAACTTGATCCAAGATATTTCCTACTCTAAATTCAGACCTTTGGGCATTATGTCAGTCTGATTCTTACAATTACAAAAGAACAAAATTGTAAAAGAAAGCAGATTTGCTAGACATCATGAAAATGACCAGAAAAGGTGAGGAATAGGGGTGAGAGGTGGGGAGAGTGAGGGGAGGGGTATATATAAGGTGATCTAATTTCTAACAATCTGAAGAGGGATGATGGGATGGGTAGAAGAAGAGTCCTCAGGATGTGACTTGGAATTTTAAAAGGAATAAAAAGAACACTATGAAATCCCAGACTAGGAGGAGAGTTGCTACCAGGGTACCACTAAATTTAGAAAGTCTCAAATTGGTACCACAGGTACAAGATGAGTAAGGTGGCTTTGTGTAGGGAATGTCAGTACTTTTGATGCCCAGTCAGCAAGCTGCCTCACTGCAGAGCTGCCATCCCTTCCCAAGGCTCTAAGGAAGTCAGAGACAAGCATCTCTTAAATCCCTGGGCACTTCCTTCCCAAGCCAAGACTGATAATTGGGTAGGAGACGGGAAAATGTCCTCCCCCGTCCAGTCAGGGATGAGCTTAGTATCTGGTGACAGGAACTAGAACTAGTTGGGAGTGCGGGTTTAGGGAGGGACAAAGAGAACTGTAGGATTGTCCCATCTCCAAACCATAGGTTTAAGTAGCTGTCCATGCTCTCCATCACCTATGTATCCTCACTCCACTTGGACCTCCACTTAGTGATGGAAAGTCAGTTCCTTCAGGAGGGAGAAATTCACCCATAGCAATATCCTAGCATCTCACCACTGTCTGGTAGGAAGGAAAATTCCATTGGTATTGGGCTTAAAAAGACCATATGCTATTATTGTTCCTTCCCATTTTCTCAAGAGTCCTAGACCTTTCCTCTCTGACTTAGAAGGAAGAAGAAATGAGCACACATGGACCCTATATGAACACTATGGGGAACAACAATAAGCTCTCTGCTGGATACACACACACACACACACACACACACACACACACACACACAGAAGGTATGGAGTACTTCTAATATCAATGGGATGTCTCTTTCCACCCTTTAAGGGCCAAGCTCTAAGGTGCCACTACAACTCAGCACCTCCTCTTTTGACCACTTAGCTCATCCCAACCTTCCTTCCACCACTGAGGAAACTCCAAAGGATGGTCTGAGAAGGACAGAATAATGATTATCAGAGGATTTTCTCAGACCCATTACTTGGGGCAATTCCATGCTTCTCCCTCATCCTACCTCATGTTTATATACCCAACATGTCTCAACAGGGAGGTATAAAAATTAAGAGACACCTATTGTTGTCATATATACCCCAACCCTCAGCCTTAGCTTGGGTAAATGATGCCCAAAGCATCAGAGATGCCAGACTCCTTATTCTATCCTGCCATAAAAGTATTCATATTCCTTACCCCTACAGTCCCATTTTTGTACCATGTAGAACAGTTACTGTTCTGCGCTGTGAGAAGTAATTTTCTTACTGAGACATCTTGCATTTATAAAATCCACTGTCTTATGTTCAAAGTCCTTTCTAAAGTGGCCATCTCCTACCTTTCCACTCTTCTTACACTTCACATTCAAGTAACACAGGCCTCCTGGCTATTCTTTAAAGAGACACTCTATCTCTTGGCATTTTCTCTGGCTGTCCCCTATGCCTGAAATTATCTCCCTTCTCAATTCCTCCTATTGGCTTCCCTGGCTATTTTTAATGCCCAGGTAAAATTTCATCTTATACAGAAAGCCTTTCCCAAACCTTAAAAATTCTAATGCATTCTCTCTTTTAATTAGTTCCTAGTTATCCCATATACAATTTGTTTGTACATACCTGTTTACTTGTCTGCCCTACTAGATTATGAGCTCCTGGAGGGAAAGGTTTATCTTTTACTTTTTATTATATGCCCAGAGCTTAGCAGAGTGCCTGGCACATAGTAGGTGCTTAGTAAATGTTATTGACCAGAAAAAGGGCAGGATCAGGGCAGGAACTGCTCTTTTCTAGCCCCAGTTATAACTATGCCTAATTATTTATTGCACATTGTGTCAGTAGTTGAACATAGGCGAAATAATACTAATTCATTTCTTGAGAGATTATCTGATAATTTTTTTGTTTCTGAATTTCCTATATGGAAAATATCTAGTAGTTTCAAGGCAAGCTTTGTTACTAAATCTAATCTCCTTGCAACCAACCAAAATTGGAAGAGGAAGAAATTCTTCAGTGAAATGATAGGGAAATTGTCTTCAAAGTGTCGTCTGTGTGTGCTAATCACTCCAAAAATTAACTTTCTTCAGACATTTAACATTTATTGAGCATCTACTTTAAATGTAATTATCAAGTAGTTTGAAAATGAATGAACTAGAAATGACATATCAATACTTTTTACCAAAAATACACCTATCTCTTCCACTGAATTCATTTGGTACAAAGGCACACATACATGATATTATATGAATAGCTGGTTGCATGTACTTATAAATATTTGTGCTTATTTATATGTTGGATGTGTGTTTAACAAGTAGGTTCTCAGTGAATGTTATTATTTCCTTGGGCTTTGATGAAAGATGAATGTGGAGGCTTAAGAAGTTGCAAAGACTCTTAGAATGTAGTAAGTCAATATGAGATTCCCAAGGAGACTGTGATAATCACATACTCATCTGATTCTGCTTAAAATAGACTGAATTTTTCTTCTTTATCATTTATTTTAACACAAAGCTTTGTCATTGCCAATTTTATGAAAAAATAAAATGTACTAAAAACAAGTGCTTGTGTGGCATGTTTGGTAAACGATGATCAGAAAAATGGTCTCTCTTCAGAGCTGTCAGAAACCACTTCTTCCTTCAAAACCATTCTGTTTCCTTAGCATTAAATCTAGATATGTCTCTGACCATCATGTAGCAGAGACAGAAGATGTTGAGGTGGTCAAAACTGGCAATAATAAACCATTCTCCATAATCCCCAAGGCCTTCAAAATATTCCCTTCACACATAGGATAAGGACAATGTTCACTAACTCAGGGATCTACACAGGTTTTGTGAAAAACATGCTCACAGGGCAGAATATGAAAGGTATCATTTTGCTTGTAGCTCTCTACTCATACAGTGCAATGATCAAATATGGGTCTGTTTCACCCTTCCTTACTGTTTTTGTCAGTTTGCTGAGGGCTTTCTTGGCTACATCTCTAAGACAATGCTGGTTGCTGACCCAGGCATTTGTGGACCCAATCTTCCATATGAACTAAAATACCAGCCATGCTAAAGAAATAACCATCAAAATCATAAAGGATATTGACAGGAAGACTCAAGAACCATGGCTGAAGTTCTCTTGTGGTACATGAGTCCCAATAGCTGTGGTCATTTGTACAGAGATGTTCTTTACCAGATTAACTCAAGATGCCCTTACCCCTCAATTCTGTAATAATCATAGCAACAGTATCTCCCATTCCTCAGTGAGTCATAGTGTCTTCATTAGATTTATTGTTATAGAAGACAACAGTAATTGCATTGTGGAAGGCTGTCTGTGATATTTTCTCTTGAAATATAGCTCTCCCCTCTGCAGCAAAGCAATCTATTGTTTGATGTCAGGTGGAACATGGAAACATCTTCAAGGATCATATACCAGATTATCTGCAATTCTGTGTAGCAGCAGGGGAGTCATGACCTGGCCTCTGACCTCCACCTTGGGGGAGTCAATGCTATAGGTCTGCCATAGTCCAGGTGCCACTGCAGCAGGCCAGCTTTATCTACTGACACATTTCTGAGCATGCATTGGTACTCCTGGGTCTCGCTATCCACCCCAGTAGCCCTCAGGTACCAGTGCAGCACAGCCAGGAAGACTAAGCTGGGTTGCCAGACCCCCTTTCAGCAGACCATGGTGCTCCAAAGACTTGGGATGTCAAGCAGGACAGGGAGCAGCAGCGGACAGGGTAGCTCAGAATAGGAAGGGTGCACTAAAGGCATCGAATTCATGGGGTTGTGTAGACTGAAGTTTTCAATGGATAATCAAAAATCATTTGAAGTTTACCATCTGTTACTTGCTAATACAGCAGCTCTTAAGCAACTCCTTTAAAGTCTACATTTCTAAACTCAGTCTATAAGGCATCCTATTTCTATATGTAATATTGCCTCTCCATCCAAACACAATGAGTTCCTAGGATGGAGGAGAGACAAAAATAAAGAACAAACTGCAAAATCTTTGACAAAGAACTTTGCTCCCCACTTCAATCTAAGGGGAAACTAAGTGGTAAAATGGAGGCAGCTCCAGGCCTTGGGTCAGGAAGACCTGAGTTCAAATCTCTCATGCACTTACAAGCTGTGTGACCCTGGGCAAGTCACTTAACACTGCCTCAATTTTCTCATCTGTAAAATGTGCTAGAGGAGGAAATGGCAAACCACTCCAGTATGTTAGCCAAGAAAACCCTAAATGGGGTCTCTAAGGACTGAACAAAAAATAATCTTGTCTCATGTTCCTCCCATACAGGAATCCTCCTATCCAGACCACATAAGTCACTTTGTCTTTTTTCTCTGAAAATACTGTGCACATTCATGACTCCATGTTTTTGTTTAGATTACTTTCTCTGCTATAAATGTCTTTTTCCCCTCTTCTTCATTTGTCTAAATCTATATTTATTTCACAGCGATGGGACAACATGTAATAGTTGAGAGAGCCCTAGAAAACCTTAAGTCAGAAAGAGCTGGGTTTGAATCCCATCTCAAACATTAGCTGGGGCATTTCAGTTAATCTCTTAGATTCTCAGTTTTCTCATCAGTAAAATGGGGGTAATAATAGCACCTCTCTCCCAGGGTTGTTGTGAAAGTTAAATACATATACATACTTTAACAACCTTTTAGAATTATATGGGATCAGAGGATCATAGATTTAAAGCAAGGAGAACTTTAGAGGAGGTCTAGGCCAAACCCCTCACTTAATAGATGAGAATTTGAGACGTCTGATTCTAGAGACAACATATGTTCCACTGTACCATGTCAACTATATATAAATATCAACTATTATTATTTTTCCAGGCTCAATTCCTGTACCACTTCTGCCATAAACTGTTCACTGAAATACACACCTTCCCAGTCCTCAATGATTTTTCCAGCCTCTGAAATGCTACTGCATTTAGCAAGCATTTATTAAATCCCTGCTATCTGCCAGTCACTAGAGATACAAAGACACACAAAAAAATCCCTGTACTTCAAAAGCTTAGATTCTATTAGAGAAAAAACCAAGCATATATACATAAATATGTAAATAAACATAAAATAAAGGTAAAAGAGATGTTCAAAACCCTTACCTCAATTAGAGAAAACCTAGATTTCCAGGTTTACTCAATCAACAGGAAGTATGTGGTAGGATTGAATCAATCACTCGATCAAAGACATTAAGGTAAGTGCCAGAAATCCCGATAATCAAGTGGAAAAGAGTAGACCACATTTAGCCATTGGATGAAATGGATAGATGCTGTAGAGCAAATCTATTGGAATAAGCTAAGAACACTTAGTCATGACGGGTGGGACGTATATAAAACAGCAAGTTATTTCCAAACCTGAGCATTTGAGTATCTGGCAAGCTAGACGAGAGAACAGCTCCAGTCAAACCTCAGATAAGTATTCATTTTAGGGGGAAGGAAAAGAAGAGTAGATGAGTCTCTCCTCATACCCACCCTATGCATAAATACAGAAATACCCTTTGAACTTTAAAATATCTAGAAGATTTAAATTTTATATTGACATCCTAGGAGTGTCCCTGAAATAGTACTGACTAGTGGTAGTGTCTACGTTGGGGATTGAGAACAAACTAGACACACCAAGGAAAGAATGTAGCTTCTGTACCCTCTAAAAAACCCAATAGAAAGCTCCATCATAGCCATGGGGAACTTCCTGACGGTCCCACAAAGTGGGTGGTGGGGGTGGGAGGGGGACAGGAAGGCAAGGATATCCAACAAAAAAAATCTAGAAGTTTCAAGTTCTTCACTTGACCACATGTCCTTGTAAGTTTGAGCCTACTTTCTCCCAGTATCTGTATGTACTTATGAGAGGGCATGCCCTGGTTTGCAGAGAGGTGGCATTTTGTACCAGTTGTTCATACTACATCACCATAGTAAATATCAATTTCTGAAAGCTAATTAAGTCTGACAGAATAACTGAAATCAACTGATAACTATTAACCAAAGCACAATGGTGGGAAGTCACAAGTTACACTGCTAGAAAGCCACTTTTCCCACCTACCCTACCCCTTGTCCATCAGGTTCATCTATAAGCTGGAGGAGGAGATGGAACCAGCCAACCTCAGGGGACCCATACTACCAATGTAAATAGGGTTT
This sequence comes from Trichosurus vulpecula, assembly GCF_011100635.1. Taxonomy (NCBI): domain Eukaryota; kingdom Metazoa; phylum Chordata; class Mammalia; order Diprotodontia; family Phalangeridae; genus Trichosurus; species Trichosurus vulpecula. The sequence continues at coordinate 91,728,557 of NC_050576.1, read as the reverse complement.
TGGGATGGTAGCCTCAGATGTTGTGTTTGTGTGTGCATGCAAAGTCTATGCAAGGTAATTTCAAGTGGGAGCATCCTGAGGAAGGCTTTTTATTGTAGGTGTCAACTGAGGAAGGAAGCTAGAAATCTAGGACATTGAAGCGAAGAGATCTTCTAGGCATGGGGAAGAGTTTGTGTATAGGTGAAGAAACTGGAAACAGAAGGTTGTATCAGAGGAACAGCAAGTGGCCCAATTTGGTTTCAAGGTAGAATGTACAGAGTGAAAGATTGTATGACGAGTCTGGAAAGATAGGTCAAAGCCAGATGGCAAAGAACATTAGATGAATGAGGAGTTTGGTGTTTTTTTGTTTTTTGCTAGAGACAACAGGGAGCAAATTCAGCTTCTTCATCAAAGGAGTGACCTGATCAGATCACAGGGTGCACAGGGTTGCTGGCCTGTTAACTGTCTAATTGATAGCAACACTTACTTCATAGTTAATATATGTCAGCATACATTGTCGTTTAAGTACTGAAGGCATGTCACTTAAGTCTTACTCAGATGGATCACAATAGCATGAAAGGGACCCAGGTTTCCATTATGCCAGTGGATCACAAACTCTGGCAGGCCTCCTCAAGATGAAATCTTTCAGTACACACCCAAGGATGGAGTGTGTACCTGCCATCTAATAATAGCTAAGATTGAGTTAGTGTCTACTATGTGCCAAGCACTGTGCCAAGCGCTTTACAAATACTACCTCCTTGATCCTAACAACCCTGAGTGATAGATGCTATTATTATCCCCATTTTACAGATGAAGAAACTGAGGCAAGCAGAAGTTAAATGACTTACCTAGAATCGTACAGCTAGTAAATGTCTGAGGCTGGATTTGAACTCAGATGTTCCTGATTCCAGGCTTGGTACTTTATCTACCGTGCCATCTCACTGCCTCTATAAGCCAAGTGTGGAGGATTCACCACAGGTGAGTAACTGGGTTTGCCAGTCTTCTTATATTTTACACCCCATAATGAACTCTGCAGTCCAGTAACACTGGGCTCCTTGCTGATCATTGAACAAGATACTCCATCTCCTTAGTTTTCATATTTTCACAGGCTGTCCCCCATACCTTGAATTCTCTCCTTCCTCATCTCTCTCTCCTGGCTTCACTGGCTTCCTTCAAGTTGCAAGTGAAATCCCATCTTCCTCGAGAAACCTTTCCCAGACTTCTTTCATCTTAGTGCCTTCCTGCTTAGAGTATCTCCAACTTACTGTGTATATATCCTGTTTGTACATAGAGGTGTGCATGTTGTCCCCATTCAACTGGAAGCTCCTTAAGAATAGGAACTTTTTTCTTTCTGTCTTTCTTTGAATATTCAGTTCTTAGGACAGTGCCTGACACATAGTAGGCATTTAATGAATTCTTGTTAACTAACATTTTTTTTTAACAACACCACCTCTTAAAAAATGTCCACTAAGGCACAGAGAGGTGTGACCTTTCCTGATAGAGTGTACCTACACTGATGAAATTTTGGTGGGGAGGGGCCTTAAAATATTGAAATATAGGTGTTTATGAATTCTCCCCAAATAAATTTTATGACCCCCTAGGGCCGGAGGAGGTGTGTTATAATACTTCTTTCAACACTCAGCTCTTAGAACAATCTAACATCTTTGGGGTTAAAGGAGGCGGGGGTAGGAAGACCTGCAATGTCATTGGTATAAGGAACACTCTTTGAAGGGAGAGAGAGTTCTAATGTAGATATTCAGCTCCTCTACAATATTTAGTCAGTAACCTTGGACTCATAGAGCTTAAGGGACTTGTCCAAGGTCCCCCAGCAGGGACATATCAGAGATGTGACTTGAACTCTTGTCCTCTTAAATGTGAGACCACCTGTCTCTCTCTCTCTGTCCCCCTCTGTCTCTCTGTCTCTCCCTTTCTCTCTCTCTCTCTCTCTCTCTCTCTCTCTCTTTCTCTCTCTCTCTCTCTGTGTCTCTGTCTCTGTCTCTCTCTGTCTCCCTTCCCCTCTCCCCCCCCCGCCTTTCTCCTCTGCCAAGTTGCCTCTCTTATCTACATGGTGGGCCATAAAGAAATGTCTATTGCTAATGACTATAGCGAAGGGAAAGAGAAGATTACACAGGCATTTAATTTCTGTCCTACTCAATATGGCATTTATCATATATCGTCTTTTCTCATAGATGTCTTCTCTTCTAGAGGGTAATCTCCTCCATAACAAAAACTATGTCCTAGTCTTCTTTGTATACTCCACGACATTTAGCTCAGCGTATATTAATGAATTAATGAATACTTCTTTGGTTGTTGTTGGTCATCCATAACTATATAAAAATATATACATATATATTTGTAACATATCCTGAGGAGTCAGGGAACATGCATTTATTAAACACCTACTATGTGCTAAGCACTGTACTGTTTTACAAACAATAATCCTGTGAGGTAGGTTCTATTATCATGCCCATTTTATAGTCAAGGAAACTGAAGCTGACAGACAAAAGGCCTTGCTCAGGGCCATACAGATAATTAATGTCTGAGGCTGGATTAGAATTCAGGGTTTCTTGAATCCAGGCCTGCCCCTCTATACACTGTGCCATCTAACTACACTTGAATTTGGAATACAGGTGCCCAGAGTTACAAAATCTATGCGTCTCTGTATCCAAACGTAACAAAGCCTGAAGCTGTCACCGTATTTGTATGATTCTCTTTCCACACAGGACTGCATGTGTTTCCTCTGTCATTGGCTACTACTTCTCTAATAGGCACTGCTACCATCTCTGATGAACTCCGCTACTTATTTCAGTTTCCAATGAGACATCCTCTGCCTTTGATGAATCCCCCAAATTCACAGTGGACTGGGAGCTCCTCTCCCAGAATATTAATTCATTCAAGTTCAGAAAAAATAGGACAAAAAAATAGAATCCTCTTATGCTCGTAGACATGAAGCATCTGGATGGGAGGTAGGATGGAAGGCAGCCATGCTTAATCCTTCCCCTATACCTGACTTGTCTCTCTATATACCAGGAAACAAAAGAGGCTGAGATGGGTATGTCATACATTTTTGTATGCACATCAGATCCAGCTCAGACATTTCACAGTCATCAGTTATACTGGCTCAATAATAAGTTAGAGAAATCTTCATCATTCTATAGTACCTACGACTCATGATCAGAAACCAAATCCTTTTCCATGCAGTGCTGGAACTTAAGTCATGTGCTCTAAGGATTAGAGAATTCTTGAGCTGCCCAGGCCTCTTACACATTTATTATATATGCTTGCAGTGGGAATAGAATATTTATACACAGAAAAAAAATTGTGAATTTATAAATTAGTATCTTTAACTCAAACTTTGGAGGTGGAGTGGAGGAGGTAACAAAATATTTAAATATAGTATTTTCAACTTATGAGACTGTTTTCACGTGCTTTACACATTTTGTATACTACTCAAATCTAGGCTTTTAAAAATCTGTGTTATAATAGCAGAATCTGAGCACAATAAGTAGTTAAATTTTAGACATCAATCAATCAATAAACATTTGTTGAGTGCCTACTATGTGCCAGGCACTGCACTAAGAGCTGGGGATACAAAAAGAGGCAAAAGACAGTTCCTAGTCTCAAGGCACTTACAATCTAATGCTACAAACAACACACACACGAATATACATAAGGCAAGTTATATACAGGATAAACAGGAAAATTATCACTTTATGTCCTTACCTCTTATTCTCTGCTTATAGAATACAAATGAGTTTATTTGGTTCTAAAGTCCAGCAATACTTTGACATGGGAGATTTAAATAAAGATTACAAAATAGACTTAGGTTTAAAAGAAAATTTTGCTGTATATGTGTATCTGTTCCTAAAAATAGATCCTTAACTTTTACAAACTTTTTTTTTCCCATTGCATATGTATTAAAGAAGGTGAAAGGTATTTTTTTTTCCCCTCCAATAGACCAAAACATAATAAAGTCGATGTGTATTTGCACAGCCTTAGCCTGAACCCAGTCTGTCGTATTTGCCTATTTATTGTCGGTCCTCTTTAGGACACAGTGCCATTTGCAGGACTAAGAAAACTAATGAAAACTAATAAAGCAAGAAAAGCAGAGCCCGTCATGCATGCAGCAACACTCTCACTCTCCTTAAAATACAGGATGCAAAGTGAAACAGTAGGCTAGGGGGCAGGAGTGCAGAGAAGTGTCTATCAGGAAAGAACCATCAGAGAAAAAGGAAAGGGACTGAGAAAGACAAAGTTAGGTCATAGTTCAAGGACAAGGTCAAGTGGCACAGCATGGGAAGTTCAATTCTATCTAAAAAACATTTATTAAGCATCTACTGTACTCAAGGCAATTGCTAGGTGCTAGGATCATAAAAGCTAACATTTTACAAAGTAAACAGCTCCTGCCCTCAACTCACATTACCGTGTAAAAAGATAATGAAATTTAAGATAATTTGAGAGTCACAAAAGCACTAACAATGGGGACGGGGTGGGGGGGTGGTGGTAATGAATGCATCATTTAGGAGGCAGTGCCTTTGCAGAGCCTTGAAAGAAACTAAGGATTGTAAGGAGGAGCAGTAGGTATAGGATGAAGGTAAATGTGTATGCACACATTGTATCCTATCTCCCAATGCATTCCAAGCAGGAGAGACAGACTGTGCAAAGGCCTGGAGACAGGAAAGGGAAATCAGACTTTGGGGAAGCTGAGTGCCTAAAAATAGGAAGGTATTCAACATAAACAGGGACATAAGGATGCAAGTGGGGGGAAAGGAGTTCCATTTTGAAAATATTAATCTTGAGATGCCTATGGGACATCCAGCAGACAGTTGGGGCGTAGGACTAGAATGCAATAGCACAATTAGGATTATATCCAGAAGTTTAGGAGTCATTTACATTGAGATGATAATTGAACCAAAAATAATAATAAAACTGTTTAAGGTTTGCAAAGTGATATGTATATATATAGTGATATATTAATACATATGTGCATATGTCAATAATAATAGTAGATAGCATATATATACATATATACATATGCATACACACATATATGGCATCTACTATGTGTCAGGCATTGTGCTAAGCATTTTACAGTCATTGTTTTGTTTGATCCTCACAACAACTCTGGGAGGTGGTGCCATCATGATCATTATCATTATTATTATTTTACATATAAGGAAACTGTGGCAAACAGAGGTTAAGTGACTTACCCAGGTTCACATAGCTAGTAGGTCTGAAGAAGAATCTGAATTTAAGTCTTTTTGATTCTAGGTCTAGCACTCTATCCATGGTACTAACTATTTCCTTAGTTCCCATGGGAACAACCGAGATTATTGAGAAATTGTGCAGAAAAAAGAGGAGAGGACCAGGAAAGATTCTTGGGGAAGACTCTCAGGAGGTAGGAGATGGATGGTGAACCAACAAAGGAGACTGAGGAGTTGTCAAGTAGATAGAAGGAGAGCTAGGATGGGTGTCAAAAGAGTAATTAAGAGAGAGTATGCAAGAGAAACTATCAACAGTATCAAAAGCTGAGACGCCCTAAGAAGGATGAATATTGAGAAAAGGACACTGACTTTTAGAATTAAGAGATTGTTGTAAATCTTGGAGAGAACAATTTTAGTTGGGTGGAAGGAGGTACAGGTCCAGTGTGTTTGTTTTCTGTTTTGATTTTTGTTTTTCCCCAGAGTTTGGCTTTGAAAGGAAGAATGTTATCAAATAATATTGGTTGAGGGGATGGCAAGTTAGAGGTAAATTTATTTTGTTTTTCTTTTTTTTAAAGGATGGGAAAGACCTCAGCATGTGTGTTGAGAGTGAGGGCTGAGTGAGTAGCTAAGAAGAGCTTGAGGGTAACAGTGAGAAGAGATGGGAATGATCCTAAGGGAAAGGGCCTGGAGGATCCTGGGTTGGGATGATATAGCTAAATATAAAAGTTGGCCTTGTCAAGGACAGAGATTGTCTCTTTCTCAGAGCTGAACAAGAGCAGAGAGAGAAAGGAGCCAATGAAGAGGGCTTGGCTTTGAGGAGGGGAGGATAGTGAGCTAGGGCTTGGCAGGACTCCCCTAGCCCTACTCTACTATACACATGTTCATGTGAGAACACTTTAGAACAAAAACAAAAACAAAAATCAAGCCTCTGCACAGAACAAAGTGATCTATCCTATGTGTCCTAAAATTATGTCAGAATACACCCTTTTTCAGCACTTTGCCAAATAAATAACCTTGCTTGGAGTATATTGTGCCTAAGGCCATAATGCAATCAATCTCCTCTGTCTCTCTCTCTCTCTCTCTCTCTCTCTCTCTCTCTGTTCATGTGTATATCTATACATTATATATATATATATATATATATATATATATATATATATGGTATATCTATCCATTATATATATATGTGTGTGTGTATGTATATATATACACATGTATACATACAATATATGCATATGTGTATATACACATATATCTATATGTGTATATATGTGTGTATATGTATACATGTGTGTATACATATATATTATATATGATATATATGTATAATGTATGTGTATATATATATATGTATGTGTGTATGTATCTGCCAAAGTGCTGTGTCTTTCAGGCTCCACTGAATGTAGAAGATTGACCATGTTGACAGCTGATCCACTGTTCAGTGCAGCTAAATTAAGACAAAGAATGTGCAGGTTGGATGAAGAGTGGGAGGAGGTAGGAGAGGCAGGGGCTCTGAGACTCCTTGAGTACAGTATAAATTATCTTGGCCTGTAATAGAAGTCCTGCTGGTGACATAGATCACAAGAACAATCTGACTTTTCCAACATCAGAAAGCTAACCTAGAATCAAAAGCAGAGGGAGGAAAAGAGGGAAGGAGAATTAGGGAGGGAATTATACCCTTCTGTTAGAAAAGTTTGAGAGTTTGGCAATGTTTCAAACATTGCTAAATCACTGACAACTTTAAAAGAAAATAGAACTATATTTTAAAATGCGTATTTTTAATAGAACAAATGATGAAAAGCTTTTGGGTGGATAACATGTCATTCCGTCCTCATGGTAACACATCATCCCATTGGTGGGTATATAACATTTTTGCTACATGTGCTCAAAACAGAATCCTTTTCTCTCAGAGGGTAGTCTTTCCAGCTTTATTAAAGAGTTCAGAATTTCAGTAAATCAGCTTTATTAAAATGTTTTTTTAAAAAAAATCCTGTTTCCTTATTCTAATAGTGGGAGTTTAAATATCTCATTCATCTGACATTTAATTTTGTCATTTTATTTATCATTATTTATTTATCATTAACTTTGTCCTGTTACTTCAACATCAAATTGTGACCACATGGGCACTGTCTAGGGAAGGAAACTTCATTTAGTTGAGAGAATTTAGAACTAGGAGCTAAATGTCCAGAGATCTTCTTCCTGGCTTTGTTGTATCCTTGTATTCCTAGTCAAGAAGTTCATACCTAAGAAGTCAGTATCAAACCACTTGATGCCTCAGTTTTCCCCTCTGTTAAATGAGGACTCCAATACACGTTGAGTCATATTCCTGATTAAAAGAGTAGAGAGAGGAATATAATCATTTCATAGTTCTTCATGTTATGGAAGAGAAAGCAGTGGTAAGGATAATTCAAAGCAAGGAAAGAACCCTAAGCCATTATCTTTGGTATAAGAATACATTAAGTTATTTTATTTTCTAAAAGCAGATTTATCTTTCTAATTATGTTGTGTTTAGACTGCTATTAAATTTCCTTAGCACAAATCTACTGAGAATAGGGACAAGGTGGGAAGCATATTAGGTATCCAACAAAGGTCGACTAGGAATTTAACATTTTTCTCACAGCTAGACCACAATCTAGATAATACACAGGTTAATAATCAAGAGTTGAACATGATAATAATCTTATTCAAAAAATTTAATCTCTTTGCATAAGAGATGTTGTATAATTATTCAATACAGTAACACTTCTTCATAACACAATCTGCTACGACTCTGAACAGGCAGTTTCTAACTTTCTTACAGAAATAAATTGGCATACATAGGGGTTAACACTATACCAAACAGACCTTGAAGCAATTATATGTAAAAAAATTTAATATTCATTTTTTTAAAAAATTGAGTCCCAAATTTTCTCCCTCCAACCCACCCTTGCCCCACCGATTGAGAAGGCAAGCAATACGAGATAAATCATTACATGGGAAGTCATGCAAAACATATTTCCATATTAGTCATGTTGGGAAAGAAAACACATACACACCCACAAAGAAAACACACACACACACACACAAACAAACAAAAAAAGAAAAATAAAGAAAATATGAGTTAATCTACACTGAGAGTTTCAGTTCTGTCTCTGGAGGTGGATAGTATTTTCCATCATGGGTCCTTTGGAATTGTTCTGGATCACTGATTTAATCAGAGTACCTAAGTCTTTCATAGTTGATCATCCTTAAAATATTGCTGTTACTATATAGAATGCTGTCCTTGTTCTTCTCACTTAACTTTGCGTTAGCTCCTATAAGTCTTCCAAGGTTTTTCTGAAACCATTCCCTTTATTTCTTATAGCACAATACTATTTCATTACAATCATATAACACAAGTTGTTCAGCCATTTGCCAATTGATAGGCATCTCTTTGATTTCTAATTCTTTGCTACCACAAAAAGAGCTGCTATAAATATTTTTGTACAAATAGGTCCTTTTCTTTTATCTTTTATTTCTTTGTCATACAGACCAAGTAGGAGTATTGCTGACTCAAAGGATATACACAGTTTTATAGACCTTGGGGTGTGGTTCCAAATTATTCTCCAGAATGGTTGCACCAGTTCACAACTCTACAAACAATACATTAGTGTCCCAATTTTTCCACATCCCTCCATTTGTCATTTTCTTTCTGTCATGTTAGCCAATCTGATAAATGTGAGGTGGTATTTCAGAGATGTTTTAATTTGCATTTCTCTAATCAATAGTGATTTAGAGCATTAAAAATGATTTTTTAAAAGCTTCTGGCTTGTGAACCAAAAAGCAAAACTTTTTATGCTCTTATTTTTTAAATGTATTTAGTATTTTCCACCAATTACATGCAAAAACAATTTTCAACATTAATTTTTTGAAACTTTGGGCTCCAAATTCTTTCCCTTCCTCTCTCTTCACTTCATTCATTGAGAAGGCAAACAATTTAATATGTTATACAACTGTAGTCATGAAAAATATATTTCCATATTAGTCATGTTGTGAAAGAAAACAGACTAAAAAAAAAGTCAAGAAAAATTTTAAAAAATTTAAAGTATGCTTCAATCTGTATTCAGACACCATGATTTCTGCCCCTCTCTCCATCCCAGGGATGGTTAGCATTTTTCTCCCTAAGTCCTTCAGAATTGTTTTGGATCATTGTATTTCTGAGAATAGCTAAATCATTCGCCACTGATCATCTTACTATATGGCTATTACTTTGTACATAATACGTTTCACTTTGTATCTGCTCATGTGAGTCTTTCCAGATTTTTCTGAGAATACCCTGTTCATCATTTCTTATAGCACAATAATATTCCATCACAACCACATACCACAATTTGTTCAGTCATTCATTAATTGATGGGCATCCCCTCAATTTCTAATTCTTTTGCCACAAGAAAGTACTACTATAAATATTTTTGAACACAAGGGTCCTTTTTCCTTATTCCTTGATAATTTATTGAAAGATAATATCTAGGCTCTTTTTTATTGTGGTTTTCAGTCCAATAATTCTTAAATTTTCTCTCCTGGATGTATTTTCCAAGTCAGTTGTTTTTCCAATAAGATATTTCACTTTGTCTTTATTTTGTCATTCTTTTGATTTTGTTTTATTGTTTCTTGATTTCTCATAAAGTTGTTAGCTCTCATTTGATCAATTCTAATTTTTAAGGAATTATTTTCTTCCTCAAACTTTTTTCTCTCCTTTTCCATTTGGCCAATTCTACTTTTCTAATTTGGTATCTTTTTCACGGGGTGATCGATGGATTTTTTTGATGATAATTTTACCCTCTGGTTCTGGGACCTCTGGGAAATTTTCCTTAAGGATTTCATGGAAGATACTGTCCGGGATCTTTTTTCATCAAAGCTTTCAGGTAGACCAATAATTCTTAGATTGTCTCTCCTGGATTTTCCAGGTCTGTTATTTTTCCAATCAGATATTTCACATTTTCTTCTATTTTTTCATTCTTTAGATTTTGTTTGACTGATTCTTGATGTCTCATAGAGTCATTAGTTTCTACTTGCCCATTTCTAATTTTTAATGTTTTGTGCTTTTTCCTTTATCTTCTCTATCTCCTTTTCCATTTGGCTGATTTTACTTTACAATGAGACATTTTCTCCATTTATATTCTGATTTTCCTTAACCATTTCACCAATTTACCTTTTAAAGATTCGTTTTCCTCATTGAATTTTTTTTTCCATTTTTTCTTTTACCTCCCTAATTTGGTTTTTAAAATCCTCCTTGAGTTCTTCCAGGAATGCTTTTTGGCCTGGAGACCAGTTCACTTTCCCTTTTGAGGTTTCAGATGTGGGAGTTCTGTCCATGCTGTCCTCTTCTGAATTGGTATTTTGATCTTCCCTGTCTCCATAATACGAATCAATCGTCTTTGGCTTCTTAGCATGTTTTTTAATGTTGTTTTTTTTCCTCCTAGCTTCTAAAGTGGATCTCTGTTTCTGGGGCTCACAGGGCTCCGTCCCAAGTTTCTTGTGTTGAAATCTGTGGATCTGCTCACTGGCTTTATGTTATATGGCCTCTGGTTTCATGAAGTGTGGGAGATGGTTGATCTGGCTGCTGGGGGTCACCTCTTCCCCAGGACTGTTCTACAGAATGGATGGTCGCAGCTTTTCTCTCTGCTGGTGTCTGCCACTTCCCCTGACTGTGCAAAACCCAGTGTGGGTTCCTGGTGTTGACTTTTGTTAGCTCCACGCCCTGCGGCTCAGTTACTCTCCTTGTTCTGCTGAGGTGAGGGCTGCTGGGACACCTCTCTTCCCGCACTATTCTCCTTCTGCCACCACAGGGAGAGCCCTCTCCCCCACTTCTCTCACTACTGAAGCCCCCTTCTGGACCCTCTGTTTCTTCTGAGGTATTATTTTCTCGGTTTATTCAAGGGAGGGATTAAAGTCATTTACCTGGCCACTATGGCTCCCAGAAGTTCAAAAAGGCGAGTTTCAAACCTTTAGACTGTGGGTTGGAGGCCGTCAGACTAGCTGCTCCCGCAGCCACAGGCTCTGTGCTCTGCTCTGAGAGACTCCCTTCCTGGGCTGAGAGGCCTGGGGCTCGATCGGGGTCTTAGCCAGTACTTCTGCCCTGGGCCTGTTCCTGATCTGGCATTTTACTCACCCAGTGCTCTCTCAGACCTGCGCACTGGCTGAATTCCTCTGCTGTTCCTGCTTGGTTTCGTTTGGTACTGTTCCACATGCCTGGTGCTCCTACCCCTCTCAGTCTACTAGTGACTTCTAACTCTCTCAAATCTGCTCAGATTCACTTTTTTAGATGTATATGACAGAATTTGTGAGAGAGCTCCAGTAGTTCCTTCCTTTCACAGAGCCATCTTGGCTCTGCCCCCCATTCTACTTTTTAAGAAGTTTTTTTCTTCAGTGAATTTTTGTGCTTCTTTTTCCATTTGGCCAATTCAGCTTTTCAAGGCATTGGTCTCCTCATCTGACTTTTTGAACCTTTTTTTACCATTTGGCCTAGTCTGTTTCATAAGGTATTATTTTCTTCAGTATTTTTTGTGTCTCTGTTACCAAACTGTTGACTTATTCTTCATTATTTTCTTGCATCATTCTCATTTCTCTTCCCAATTTTTCCTCTACCTCTTTTACTTGATTTTCAAAATCCTTTTTGAGCTCTTCCATGGCCTGCGACCAATTCACATTTTTCTTGGAGGCTTTAGACGTTGGAGCTCTAACTTTGTTATCTTCTTAGTGTGTGTTTTGATCATCGTTGTCACTATAGTAACTTTCTAAGGTCAGAATTTTATTTTTCTGTTGTTTGCCATTTTTCCAGTCTATTTCTTGTCTTTTTAACTCTTTGCTTTTAAAGTGTGGCTCTGTTTCCAGGGTATAAGGTGCTCTGTCCCAAGCTTCAGGGATTTTGTTAAGCAGTTTTCAGAGATACTTCTAGGGATCTGTAAGCTTTCTAATACTATTTTTTTCCAATTACATATAAAGAAAGTTTTCAACCTTCAGTTTTATAAGATATTGAGTTCCAAAGTTTTTTTCTCCCTCCCTTTCCTCCTCCCCAAGATGGCAAGCAATCTGATATAGATTATACATGGACAACTATATTAAACATATCTCCTTATTAGTCACATTGTGAAAGAAGAATTAGAACAAAAAGGAAAGACTGAGAAAGAATAGAACAAAAAAGATGAAAAGAATATGCTTTGATCTGCATTCAGACTCCATAGTTCTTTTTCTGGATGTTGACAGCATTTTCCATCATGAATTTTTGATATTGTCTTTAGATCACTGTGTTGCAGAGAAGAGCCAAATCTATCAAAGCTGATCATTGCATAATGTTGCTGTTACTGTGTACAATGTTCTCCTGGTTCTGCTCATTTCACTCAGCATCAATTCTTGCAAGTCTTTCGGTTTTTTTTCCTGAAATCTGTCTGCTCATTATTTCTCATGGAAAAAATAGTGTTTCATTACATTCATATGCCACAACTTGTTTAGCCATTTCCCAATTGATAGGAATCCCCTCAATTTCCAATTCTTTGCCATCACTAAAAGAGCTTCTATTAATATTTTTGTACAGGTGGATTGTTTTCCCTTTTTATGATTACTTTGGGATACAGACCTAGGAGTGGTATTGCCAGATTTAAGGGTATGAACAATTTTATAGCTCTTTGGGCATAGTTCCAGAATGGTTTTATACATACATACATACATACATATATATATATATATATATATATATATATATATATATATATATATATATATATATACATATAAACATATATCTCCAGAATGGTTAGATCAGTTCACAACTCCACCAACAACGAATTAGTTAGTGTTCCAGTTTTCCCACGTCTTCTCCAACACCCATTATTTTCCTTTTCTGTAATATTAGCCAATCTGATAGGTGTGAGATGGTAGCTCAGAGTTGTTTTAATTTGAATTTTTCTAATCAATAATGATTTAGAGCATTTTTATATGACTGTAGTTATAGCTTCAATTTCTTTCTCTGAAAACTGCCTGTTCATATCCTTTGACCATTTACCAATTGGGGAATGACTTGCATTCTTACAAATTTGACTCACTTCTCCACATATTTGAGAAATGAGGCCTGAATCAGAGACACTGGTAGTAAAAATTGTTTCCCAGTTTTATGCTTTGGGACCTCTGAGTTTTCAGTTCTTCCACAGTGGTAGGATCTAAGGAGAGGCGTGTTTACCACTGTCCAGGCCTGCTCTGGTCTCTGAGTGAACACAAGCATTCTTTTCTACCCTGGAACTGTAATGAGGACCACTCCAATGAAGCTGTAAAGAGACCCCTGTAATCTGCTTCTGATCAGTTGTTCTACCCCCTTACCATCTGTGGGCTGAGAGCTCTGGAAGCAGCCACTGCCATTGCAGCTGCCACTGCTGATTCAGTGGCTCCCAAGTACTGTTTTGGTTTTCTGGGGCCTGTCTTCACTGGCCCAGACTGCACTGGACTACACTTCACTCTCACCCAGTGTGACAGACTTTTCCTGCCAACCACATGAGAAGTTTTTTCCACAGTTATCTCAGGCTGGAAAATTATTCACCCCATCCTTTTGTGGATTTTGTTTCTCCAGGAATTGTTTTATGGCATTATTTAAAGTTTTTCGGAGGCGTTTTGGCAAGAGATCAGGCAAGTTGCTGCCTTTTCTCCACCATCTTGGCTCTGCCCATTCTGCTCTGCATAATAGCCAAGGATTTCAGGGAAAATCAAAAGTTGGAAACAACCGTATACCAGCAGCATCCGACTTGTTAACATCCAACAAAGACTATATATTCAGTGGAATAGTGTCTAGCCAGCTACTTTCTGGAGGATAACATGTGTCCAATTAAAAAGATACCCAATGGAGCAGCGTCTGTCTGAGTGCCAAGTATGCCTACATGTTGGTCAGAGACAAATGGTTTAATGGAATCATCAGAAAACAACACCGGCCCTGTAGCATCTAAAATATGAGCTGTCCCTTTATGCATGTGTACTACCACACTTTACCTACGTTTGTACGTCTCCATGTACGTGCCCTACATACGTTCACTCTTCCCACTAATGGTAAGTATATTTAAGGAAGTTTGTGTTCCAGTTATACAGAGATGGAGGAACTTTCACTACTTTTTTCACTGTGCCATTTATCAAATGCCATTGATCTAAACTAATTTTGTGTTCTGCCTGATCATTAAAAGTAAATACAACAACAAGGGCTTATGAGTTATGGTTTTAGCCAATATATAGAATACCTTCTCCCTGGATTTACCTCCTCTGGGAGACCAACTCTAATGAATATCCCCAGGCATAACACTTTTAGTGCTTGTGGAATTAAAGGAATCCACTGGAGAAAAATTAATGTTTTTTTTTTCTTTTGTTTTTAGGCTTTAATATGATAGCTAGTATTTGTATATGTTTCCTTTGCAAGTCAGACCTGTTGTTTTAAGATAAGTTTGATATGATAGAGTGATCAAGTATTGATATCTGTTATATTATTGTCATCATTGTAAATATGGAAGCTGGTATAGCTGCTGAATGCTTAGAACACTGACATCCTGTAATCCACCTAGAGGCACAGAGGAAACTGCTAGGGTAACTGCATGGAACAGCAGAAAGATCACTGTCTCTGTAGTGACAGGACATGGGTTCAAGATTCATATACTTATATGTGATCCTGAACTAGACACTTAGCCTCCCAGGGTCTCAGTTTCTTTATCTTTAAAATGATGGGATTGAACTAGATCCTACCCCCAATGTTCCTTTCAAATCTAAATCTATGATCCTATCATCTTAATTCAAAGAGTACATATCATATGAGAGAATTTTGTGAGATTCTGGAGCTACTGCAAGGAGATATTACTAAATGATAAGACAAAAACTATATTTTCTGCAAATTACCTGAGTGAACAGACTATTCTAGAACTGCTACTAAAATTAAAAATAAATCGGATTAGACTTGGAAATTAATCATTAAGACTTTTAACTGATCATGAGATGATATTTTGTAAAGTAAAAATTCAAATCAAAAAAGAAGTATCCAAAGATAGCTCATCAGGAATGACCCTGAAGAAAAAGGTATCTTCAGGGTGAGGAGCAGCTAAAGAAACTGATAGGCTTCCATATCCCCTGGTTCAATGGTGCTAGACCCAGATATTCTGCATAACAGGGAAACCATTGAAATACGTGTAAAAAAACTTCTTTGAAAAAGAAAAACTTCTTTTAAAAAACCTTATTATTTGATAAGAACTGCTGAGAAAATTTGGATAGTAGTCTGGCAAAAGTTAGGTCTGGACCAACATCTTCCATGTTTTACTAGGATAAACTCCAAATGGACTTATGACCTAGATGTAAAAGTTTACATCATAAACAAATTAGAGGTTTAAGGTAGAAATACCTTTCAGAAGTATGGCTAGGGGAAGAGTTCATGACCAGAAGATAGAGAGGATCACAAAAGATAAACTGGACAACTTTGTTACATAAAATTTAAAAGCTTTTGCAGAAAAAACACCAAAAACAATTAACTGGGGGAAAGTCTTCATAGCAACTTTCTGATGAAATTCTCATTTCCAAAATATATAATGAATTGAATCAAATTTATAAGAGTATTGTGGTTAACAACTTAGTCAAGAGAGTGAGGAAAAGTTTTTTTTTTTCCATGTCTCTTCTTCCTTCTCTTCTAGGCAAAGTCAAACATGCAATATGCAGATCCCAGTTCTGCCTTTTGCTACCTGTGAGACCAAGGCAAGCTTCTTAACCTCTCTGGGTCTTAGTTTCATCTTGTATAAAATGAGATGGCTGGATCCAATAGCTTTCCAGATTCCTTTCCAACTCTAAAGCTATGACAACAGTGGGTATTTGCAAATACAAAAAATTTAAATAAGGTTCATCTACATTTCAGAAGAACATCCAGTTGAGGTGAGTCAGCTAAGTGTTTTAGCGTAAGGGGGTGGGAGATCTAGGGTGAAGATTATATAAGAACTTCTGTAAGTGAAGGGAAATGAAGATGTGAAGAGATATGATGAAAAATCAGGAATAAGACCCCTGTGATCATTGGGGGAGTAACAGCCATACTATTACCAACAAAAATAGCTGGCATTTTTATACCAACAAATTTCTAATCCCCTCTGATTGGAGGAAGGAGCAAAAAATAAAAATAGGATAAAAATCTCCTCTTGAAGTCTTTCTTCATAGAGGCTTCAAAATTTTGAGTTAATTCTTCATTTCCTATCATTTTCCAAACATCTCTGCTTGATTTTGACTCCATGAGCATCATGTGACCCTGAGGTATCTGGCAGTAACACACAGAGTCCTTCCCACCTTTTTCAGCTTCCCTTTGTGTATTATTTTCCATGCTTGGCACAAAATAGGTGTTTAAAAATTTTATTCATATATATGTGTGTATATATATGTATGTATATATATATACACACACATATATATACATATATATACACACATATATATATACATACACGTATACACACACACACACACACACACATATATATATATATATATATATATATATATATATGTACACCAATAATACCTTAGGATTTGCAAAACAGTTTATATACATTGTAACATTTGAGCCTTGCAACAACCTGGTGATACAGGTACAGAAATTGTCTCCATTTTGTAGATGAGCATTCAGACCGAGAGGGGTTAAATGACTTGCTCATGGTCACCCAAAGCCAGTAGATGTATTAGGCAGAAGTCAGCTGAACTCTATTCATTACACCATGCTGCTTTTTAACAGTTCCTCACAACAAGGGGAGGTGGGTGGTGCCTGGGGTGAGTCTTGACAGAAATCAAGGACTCTTAAAAGCAGAAAAAAATGATGATGTCCTCTAGGTACAGAGGATGGTTGTACGCAGAGCTGGTGTTGGGGTGTCACTGGCTAGTAGTCCAATTTGTCTGAAACATAGAGTTTGTGAAGGAAAGAAAATGAGTAAGTTTGGAAATACAGGGAGCAGAAAAAACATGCAAAGAATTGAGTCACAACTTCTATCTGGATCAGAAAAGGCTTCATGGCAGATATGGCACGTGAGATGGGTTTTGAAGGGTATGAAAGTAGACGAGAGTCATATTCTGTTCATTATTATGTAGAATTAGCTGGTCCTTAAAACTGACTCAGCACTGTGAGTAACCCAAGTTATGCATTGCAAGCTATTCTCTATAGGCTAGGTGCTTTCACATATATCAAACTGAAATCTTTGAAATTTTAATGAGGAATCAGATTTGGGGAGACATAAGGGAGTAGCCACTACTCTAGCATATTATAATGGAAAGACAATAGGACAAGGAACCAGAAACTTGAGCTCTTATCCCAACTTCTCCTTTATTATCTGTGGAAAGTAGTTGGGTAAGTCATATCATCTCTCTGGGTCTTAGTTTCCTCAATTGTCAAATATTGGAAGTGAGTTAAATGATTTCTAAATTCTCTTCCAATTCTAACATTTTATGACTCCATGATTCATTGGTCAAGTTTCTACTGTGTAATTTACATAAAAAATCATTCAGATAATCTAGTCACAAATGATGTTTTGGTACAAATTAGCTGCATTATTTCTTTGATTCCTTGGCTTTCTCAATGGATGTCTATAAAACA
Source organism: Trichosurus vulpecula (assembly GCF_011100635.1). Taxonomy (NCBI): domain Eukaryota; kingdom Metazoa; phylum Chordata; class Mammalia; order Diprotodontia; family Phalangeridae; genus Trichosurus; species Trichosurus vulpecula. The sequence continues at coordinate 91,710,782 of NC_050576.1, read as the reverse complement.
TCAATACTTGGCAAAATATGGGCAGAAATATATGGACATACATGCTAGGGAGGCTCATTAACAGGTGCCCTGGAGTATGAAAACAAGCCTCAAGCAGATCTCAGTCCCATGGGATACCTTACAAAGAAAAGTCTGTCTAGTGACCATCTCTGCCCTATTTGTTATATGTGTATGTGAGTGGTTTTATTCCTGCTTCTCCTAAACTACTCTGATTACAGCCAGAAGAGAAGACTTAACACATAGGGGCACCTACCCTCTCATCCAAGCAACCGTTAGGGAGCTCTGCATTCTTGTTCCTGTGTATATCCCTTCTGCCTTTCATTGCTTCAACTCAAGAATCAGGAGAGGATACTACACCCACCAGGAAGGAGGTCACTTTTAACTGCTAGATAATTGCGTGTTCTGAAACTCACTTCAGCCAGTTGTATCATCTGTACAGTCAAGACACTGAAAATGAAAAAAAAATTTCCCGTTCAGATCAACCCACCAGAATCCACCCCTCAACTCAATTGCCCTGTTTTCTGCTATTCTTCATGTTAACAACCATCATAGATAGGCCTTGTTCCTTGAAACTTGAGAATCTATTAAAGAAAAATGTCTTCTTTCCATTAGGAAAGGTTAAACCAGTTAATTTGCTTTATTTTCATCAGGATCAAGTATGTATGACAAGCTGCGTCAAATCATCGCTACTCAGGGGGTTGATGAAATGTAGTTCTCTCCACCCCAGATCACTTATTTTTCAGTTCATTAGGAAACTCCCAGGAACAATGCATAGACATTCAGTGTTCTTTCTGTAAAGCAGGGAATTAATGCTTCACTTTTCTTCAAGGTTGAGTAAAACAAATTTATACAGCCCTCTCCCCATACTCCCCATACTCCTTCTGTTCACAATGACTGCCCAAAACACAGCTTTCTGTGTCAATCCACAGAACTCTGCTGTCAATGTTAGTAAGAAAAAAATCTTAGGAGAAATGAATTCAAGTCCCATGGACCCATCCAGGAAACAAGACCTTCGTGAAATCCAACACCTAAATCCAATGTGTGACAAAGTATATCAACAAGATTTTTTTTAAAGATAGAATATAAGACAATAGCATTAAATGATCTCTGTTTTTAAAAACAGAGCTGATGAAAAGGAATGAAAGTAGTGTAAGCATACAAGCACAAAGCAATATTTTGGTGAACTAGTTTTCTCCTACCATTAGAGATGCCATAAGAACAGTGGCCTGCCACAAAAGACCACCTTGGGAAATCAGTGCTACAATTGATCAGGAAGAATCATATCATTTCATTTCTTATCCCAATGCAATTTTCCTTCAGTTGTGAGTACTTCTCAGGCTAACCATTTAACTTTATCTAGTGAGCATGATATAGAAAATGCCCTTGGCACTGCGGGTATAAAGATAAAACAAAGCTTCAAAACCAAAATAGTTCTTGACTTCAAGAAGCTTATGCTCTGCTGATCTAGAGACAAAGGCAGAATTTTGGATATTTTGATATAATTAAGTGGATAGATAGGCACATCTAGGTGATGTAATGGATATAGTGCCAAGCCTGGAGCCAGAAAGGACTCATCTTCCTGAGTTCAAATCCAGCCTCAGACACTTACTAGCTGCGTGACCCTAGTCAAGTCATTCAATCTTGTTTGCCTCAGTTTACTTATCTGTGAAATGAATTGTAGAAGGAAATGGCAAACCATTCTAGGATCTTTGCCAAGAAAACCCCAAAAATGGAGTCACAAAGAGTCAGACACAACTCAAAATGACTGAACAATGATGAAATTGGATAGATGAATAGAATAAAGAATTTATTAACATTTGCTATAAACCAGACACTGTACTAAGCACTGGGGTACAAATAAAAGCAAAGAAGACTATTTCTGCCCACAAGGTTCTCATAGACAAGAGGAAAATCAGGAAAGAGTAGTGTCATGACCACTTGAGAAGAGACAGTACCCAGAATTAGAAGCTGATTAATAATGCCCAATGTTCCAGAGAGATCAAGGAGGATCAGAATTTTTTTTTTAAAGCCATTAGATTTAGAAATTAAGAGATCATTGGGAACTTTAAAGAAATCATTTTCTGGTGCAGGGTGAGGACAGAAGCTAGACTGCAGAGGGTTTAGAGGCAAATCAGAGGAGAGGAGGTAGGAACACCTATTGTATTTGACTCTATCAAAGAACTTAGCCTTGAATGGGAGGAGAAATGTGAGACTATAGCTCATCGGCTCAGTAAGCTCAAATAAGAGGGTTTTTTTCTGTTTTTTTTGTTTTGTTTTGTTTTGTTTTGTTTTGTTTAGGTTTTGTTTTTTTTGAAGGATGGGAGACATAGACATGTTTGTAGGCAGCAGGGAAGAAACCAATATATGTTGAGAGACTGAAGATAAGAGACAGTGAGGATGATAGGGGAGTCAATTTGCTGGAAAAGTCAAGAGGGAACAGGATCAAGGGTGGCTGTAGAGGGGTTTGACTTGACAAGGAGCAGGGCCTCCTATTTATCTGTTACCAGAATGAAAGATAGTGGTTAGTGGGAAAAAAAAAATCTGAGTCAAGTGAAGTAAAGGGAAGAGAGAAAGAAGTATCTCTCTTCAAATAGTCTCAATTTTACCAGTGAGGAGGGTTATATTGCAGCCAGCTTGTACTAGCTCCTAAAAGCTGATTATTAAATTTTCAGGGTAAGTACTTACATCTTAGAAATCAACAAATACTACAAATCAGTTTGATACATTGTTTTGTTGATTTCCAGATTTAAGAAAGAGATGGAGAAAATGTTAATGATGCAAATTAAACATAAATCTCATATGTGCAATTTTTTTCCTGGAAAGCTGATTGTTAAACACTTACCAGCACATCCCTGAGTACAAAGCACATTTTTCACTTGAAAAGGTGGAGGGAAGGAGTGCAACGGGAGGACAAAAGATCAATGGAAAGGATAGAAGCAGTCAATAGAGAGAATAGAAGAGCATTCTCTATAAGGGACGAATGGTTTGTCACAAGAAACTGCTATCACAAAGTCTATGAAAGTCCATTCACTTTATACAAAGAAGAGACTTACTGAACTTCATCACAAACCACTTCTATCTGATTCACCGTTTGGATCTTAGGAGTGCATAGAATTTGGGCCAGGTGTACCAAAGTGGGCTGGCACATGGCTTGCTCACTATTCACAGTTACGATTCTGACACATTTGGCTATTTTCCAAGCCAAAAACGAATTTGAAGAGGGAAAAGGTGGCTATTAGAGGAAAGTACAGTAACAGCACTGAGAAGTGAAAGGGAGGTGATAGTAAAAACCAGACATCAGAATTTAAAAGCATGGCTAGTTGGCAATATAGGACCAAACTATCCTATGTACCTCAGTAGTCTTTGGTGATATCATTGCATAACAACATAATTATCATTCTTAGTTATACCCCTGAATTATCACAAAAGGTCAAATTGCATTTAGTATGGTCCCTATAAGAAAACAAGGAAATATACAAGACATTTTCAGGGAGTTTACATCAAAGAATGATCACTCAAGGGAGCTTGGCCTATCCATCCATACAGGAAAGACCAAATTGATGAATAATGTCTATTACTCATATTTTAGCATGCATCTGAATGGGTGCTCTATTGAGCTTGTCAAATAGTATATCTATCTTGGAAAGACTTAATAAATAGGCAATGAATTAAAAAATAAGGATGGCAGGTCATATTGTTTTAGGAAATTTGCAAGGCCACTTTACTGACCTCAAATTTTCCTTGACAGCAAAAACCAATCTTTTTCAATACAAACATTTTAGTGATGTAGTTATATGGCAGTGAGACCTGGATACCACTGGCTCTGAAGAACTAAGGATTGTTATTGAACAGAGGGCAATGGGAAAGCACATGGTGGGTGTGAAGAGGTGGCAATATATAAACAACAAGGAATTTTAGAGAAGAATCAAAGTAAAATATGTCATCTAAGAAGTGTGTGACAAAAAGAGAAGAAGTATTGGCCACATGGTGAAAGCAAGGAAGGAAAGGCGGAAAAAGTATTCCGCAGATACACTCACAATGCTGGGAGAAATAGAGAAGGGTTTCTATCATATTGGATGGAGCAACCTCTGAGGTGAGCTTCTAGGATCACATTGTGAAGGGGCCTTGTGAACTTGTTTTCTTGAGTTGCCCTATTTTCCAGGATGAAACCCCACTGAGCTAACATAATTTGCCATTTTCAACCATAACTGTACTCTCCGTATGCCCTTGAGAGTCAAACTAGCTACAAGACAGGCACCAGTCAGCCTGCACCAAACTGATAAACTGTCTCCATAGCTGAGATCCTTGTAGATAAGCAGACCATCCTCTCTTCAAGGTCCCACAGTTACCAATCCCTCCTGCTCTCTTTCTCTCTTTCTCTCCCCCTCTCTAAGCTCCCTTCCTTGTCTCATACCTCTCCCATCCTTTCTCTCCTCACAGGAGATTTCTTTTTTTCTGCTGTAACTCTTAAATAGCTAAGGTCTTGCCTGCATCATTGGCCTCCTTTGTATTCTGTACAAGAAGGAACCAAGCAGGCATGCTTCTGCTTTCTCTTGTAATAAAATAAGTTATTACTCAAGTCTTTTGGAATTGTGATTATTGGTTAACAATAAATTGGTGTCAGAAGTGGGATATGATGAGAAAAAGTAACTCATACTGACCAGAGGCTCTGGACCCAGGGCTAGGTACCAGCATGGGAATCTTTTGTGCCTGTCTCTGATCTCTGGTTTGGTGAGTATCGCCTCTCCACTCCTACCTCGAACTTTTGTGTTTTTCAGTTGATTTCATTATTATAAGAGAAAGTCATCTGTGGCTAAGGAGAGGAAGGACCCCAGCTGGAGAAAGCTCTCAGGTAAAGCAATCTATAAACTAACCAAGGTAGACTCCGATTTGAGCCACTCAGGGCTCCAGATTCCAATGTGGTTGGTACCCAAGCCCAGTTTAAGGGTAGGAAGTCCTGGCCTAAGGGCAAGTGTCTTTCCAACTTAGGTTTAGGAACCTAGCTTAGACAAGCTGATTTTGGGCTGCCACCCAGTTTGGGTCTGTTATCTTTTTTCCTTCTTTCACCTTAGTAAGATGCGCATTTTAAACTAATTTTGTAAATCTAAAGTCTAGGCTAGTAAGAGATCTTCAACACTGTTTAAAGGACTTTCAAAAACTAGTGCCCCTCATTATTTTAGGAAAAGGACCTGAGTATCCTCAAGGGTGAATAACAAAACAGGAGGAAATTTTGGGAAGCTTGAAGTAGACCTTTCAGTGCTGTTAAGAAAGACGTTGAAATGTCAATTGCTGGAGAGGATTCTGGGAAGATGGCAGAGTAGGTCAGAAAATTCCAAGCTCTCAAGATTTTCCCCCACAAAAGAGTTAAAATAGCACTTCAGGGCCAACAAAGTGTGGGTGGAGACAAAGAAGAATAAGGATCTTCCTGGGACAATTTGAGAAGATTGGAAGAAAAATCCCAGGACCAGGTTATGTCTCTGTGAGGAGTAAACACCTCCAGGCTAGGTTCCATTTTAACAACAAGTAGCCAAGCCACTTAAACAACTAGTGGCAAGCCCCAGGGTTACTTGGTTTGACAGGCTGCCTCAGCCCAAGCCACTGGAACTTTGTACCCCAGAATAGTGAGGGGAGTTGTGAGTTTGAACCCAGGAAGATTGCAGGAACCTCTGATGACTAAGAATGCCAGACCCAGCTGTTCTGAGAGGAATGGTGGGGGTGAGAAGGAACCAGCACACACTGGGTAAGTGCAGAAGCAGTGGGGCAGAAAGCCCCTGGCTGGGGGCACTTACAGGAGGTTGGCAGTTTGGCTTTGGTTCCAAGCAAGAAGAAACTGAAGATCTGGGGCTAGAGGCACCATTTCCCATACCCCAGGGCTAGAGGCACCATTTCCCATACCCCAAGGCTAGAGGAGATTACAAAACTCAAATTACTACCACCAAAAAAATGCACAAGGAAAGGAGAAAGAATCCAACCATAGGAACTTACTACAGGAATAAAGATGACCAGCGTTCATCTTCAGAGGAGGATATTGAAGTAAAGAAACCCCCAAAGAGTAATATTGAATGGTCACTTGCCCAAAAAGAATTTATAGAAGATCTTAAAAAAAGACTTTAAAAATCAAATGACAGAAATGGAGGAAAAACTAAAAATAAATAAATAAATAAAAATAATCCAAGAAAAACAAGAAGATTTTGAAAGGAAAGTCAACCAATTAGAAAAGGAAATCCAGAATCTCAAGCAGGAAAATGCCACCTTGAAAATTAGAATTGGGCAAAGTGAAGCCAGTGAAATTATAAGAGATCAAGTAATAATTAAACATAAATATATGAACATAAACATAAATAATGAAAAAATAGAAGAGAAGGTGAAACATCTTATAAGAAAAAGAATAGATTAGGAGAATAGATCAAGAACAGAAAATACAAAAATAATCAGAGAAACTAAAAGTTATGATCAAAAAAGAATCTCGAAACAATAATATAAGAAATAAATAAAGAAAATTGTCCGGAAGCATTAGAATAAGGCAGGGAAGTAGAAATAGAAAAAATCCATTGAATGCCACTTAAAAGTGATCTTATAAGGAAAACTCATAGGAACATCATAGTTAAGTTCTGAAACCCCCAGGGCAAGGATAAAATATTAAAAGCATCAAGATTAAAACAATTTAAACACAATAGTGCCACAATTAGAATTACACAAGATCTAGCAGCAGAGACTTTAAAGGACCACAGGTCTTGGAACAAAATATATCGAAGAGCAACAGACCTGGGGCTCCGGCCAAAAATAACATACACTTCAAATTTCAGTATTACCTTGAATGAAAAAAAAAATGGACATTTGACAAACATTCAGACTTTCAAGACTTTGTTTAAAAAAAATCCTCAACTTGATAGATTTGACATACAAGAACCAAGAGAAACATAAGGTATATACCAAAGACTGACTATAAGGGATTCATAAGAACAGACTGTTTACCTTTTATATAACAAAAGATGTAAATGTATGTCTAAAATTCTTATTAATAATTGTCGAGTTCATAAGAAGGAGGGGGATAAACCTATGATATAAATTCAAAAAATAAAACCATTTAGAAACAGTTAAAAAGAGTGACTATTTTATACAAAAGAGATGCAAGAAGAAGAAATGATACAGAGGATTTAGATGGTGGAGGAGGGCTGGTAGTTCTGGTAACCTATTTTCATCGGGAATGGGTTTAAGAGGGAAAATACATATATATTTAGAAGAGTATAAAAGTCTTCTAAATCTAGAAGAAATAAAATGGTAGGGTTATAGTGAGGGGGGAGAGGACAAGGGAGGGATTAGGAAAAGGGAGGGATTTTCAGAGGGGAGAATGAGGGAATAGGTAAAAGGTTTTCAGATCAATGGGAATGGGAGGATAGGGGAGGGATCCTTGGAGGGGGGAAGGCAAGTAAGGAGGGCAGGGTGGTTGGCCGAGGAGGGGGGTAGGCAATTAATAGGAAGGCGATGCAGTGGGTAGAAGTAAACTAGAGGAGGAAGGAGGGATAGGAAACAAAAGATATGTACAAACATAATAACGAAGATCAAGAGTAGAATATGTTTGGGAAAATATATGTTTATATACGCATGTATATATGTATATATGTTGTGTATCTTATCTAGTGACATCGGCCTTGTGGCTGGTCCATGAACAAGACACTCCATCTCTCAGCTCCAGGAATTTTCTCTAGCTTTCCCCTTGCCACTCTCTTTCCTCAATTCTAACTATTCACTTTCCTGGCTTCCTTTACCTTCAAACTAAAATTCCATCTTTTACAGAAAGCCTTTTCCAATTCCTTCTTTAATTGTTCCCTATCTATCCTGTATATAGGTTTTTTGTTTCCCCCCCCCCCTTATATTATAAGCCCCTTGAGGGCAGGGGCTATCTTTTGCCTTTCTTTGTATCCTCAGTGTTTAGTCCAGTGTCTGGCACATGGCTTAATAAGTGAATAAGTCATCTATCTATCTGTCCATTTGTTAGTCATTTGACAAGGATCTTACCTTTACAATACTAGCATGCATATTCATAGTCAGTCAGTACATCAGTTGGTCAAATAACCTTGATCAAGCATTTACTATTTGTCAAGCACTATGCTGAGTGATGGGAATACAAATACAAGTAAAAAAAAATTCCTGCCTTTGAGGAGAAGACAACACATAAAAGGAAAGTGAAAACCACTGGGGAGTGGCGGGGTGGGGACTGGAGAGAAAGTTAGAAAAAGTCCAGTGTGCAGTCTGGAGATGAATGTGACATAAGCCTAGGTGCCTTCCTTAATTGGATGTTCTGGGAGAAGTCATCCAAAAGAAAGCAAAGGACACAGAGATAGAGGGAAATTCCATTTTAAGATTCCAGGTCTGAAAAAAGGCTTTAGGTAATGGGGTCTTCCAGGTAACTATTCCTCAGAAAGCAGGCATAATCTGTTGCCAAGGGTATTACTGAAGCCTTTGTAGAATATTAGAAATGCCAGAGCTTATATTTCATTTAAATAGATTTCTAGAAACAGGTCATTTCCACAACAGGACGAGGCATAAAAATAAGGCTTTGCAAAGATAGTAGGGCTTTAAAAAATTGTTGAATTTAATTTAATTGGATATCATATCTAGGAATGAAGGAAGGAAGAATAAGAAGAAAGGAGGAAGGAAGAAAGGAAAAGATAAAGGAAGGAAAATAATTTTTTTTCCTTTTTAAAATTTTAATTTTTTTTTCCAATTACATGTAAAAACAGTTTTAACCTCGGGGGTTATTTTTACAATTTTCAATTTCAAATTCTCTACCATCCACCTTCCCCTCCCCCCTCATTGAGAAGGCAAGCAATTTTATATATTATACATGTACAGTCATGTAAAACATATTTCTATATTAGTCATGTTGTAAAAGAAAACATACCAAAAAAAAAAAAAGAAACTATGCTTTGATCGGCATTCAGATTCCATCAGTTCTTTCCCTGGAGGTGGACAGTATTTTTCATCATAGCTCCTTCAAAATTGTCTTGAATCTTTGTATTACTGAGTCTTTCACAGCTGATCATCCTTAAAATATTGCTGTCACTATGTACAATGTTCTGGTTCTGCTCACTTCACTTTGCATCATTCCATGTAAGTCTTGAAGGAAGGATTTATTAAACACTTTCCATATGCCAGGTGCTATGCTAAGCACTGGGGACGCAAATATAAGCAAAAAGAATAGTAGTCCTTGATTCCAAGTTTACTTTGTAGTGGGAGAAGAGGACATACAAAAAGGAGTTGAAAAAAAGTGTGTAGGGAGGGGGACATAGTGGTACTTGGAGCTGGAGCAATGGTTTAGAAGTTGAGAACTCCAGAACAGGGCTGGGACCATTAAAGGTCAGCCTGAGCTGCTCCACAAAATGGAGGTTCAAAGGGAAATTCAGCAATGGAAAAAGGCAGTGGGTCATACAGAGGGATGTACTGTATTGAGAAGACATAAGGATGACTGGGTTTCCAGGACAAAGAGGACCCAAGCAGAAAAGTTCCAGGATAAGACAGCACAGCTTGGAAGTCCAAAAATCAGGAATTGGGCCAGGAGGGAATCTTTTTTAAATGAAATCTACACCTAGGATTTCTATTTCTATCTCTTTCTGTATGGCTTTCAAATCTTTATGTACAGCCCCACTCTCAATAGTCCCACATGTCTAACACCTTGTTAAGTAACTTTAACTTTTTGTCCTACTGGCACCTCGAAACCCATACTCACAAAACTGAGATCAAATGCACATCCTCAGGGGTGGAGCCAAGATGGCCTAGAGAAGGCAGGTACTATCCTGACTTCTGCCAAAAACTTCAAAGACCTTTAAATACAGCCCTAAAACAAATTCTGGAGTGAATTCACAAGGTGAAACAATTTTCCAGCCCAAGACAACATAGAAGGTCGACAGGAGTCGTCTATAACATCAGGGTGAGCGTGGAGTATAGTCCAGCACAGGCAAAGATCAGGACCCAGAAAACTAGGAGAAGGCTTTGAGAACAACTGACTCAGCAGGGACAGTAGCTGCTTCCAGAACTCTCAGCCCACAGACCTTAAGGAAGTCAGAAGATTACAGTGGTCTCTGTACTGGCACTGGGGGCAGGACTCATTGCTTTGCCCATACTCAGATCAAGGTCATAATCCTGGGTGGCATTCCCAGGGTGAGGAGAAACATTAGCACACCAGAGCTTGTGGATGTAGTGGAGCAGGGGCCCTCTTCACAGTTCCAGGGTGGAAAAGAGTGCTTGTAGTTACTCACAGATCAGAGCACAGGCCAGGAGAATAGGGAAGACACTTTTCCTTAGATCAAATCACTTTGGAAAAACTGAAAACTCATGGGTTCCCTGGAAGTATCTCTGAAAACAGCTGCACAAAACCCCTGAAGCTTGGGACAGTTTGCTCTCTACCCTGGAAGCAGAGCCCCACTTTAGAAAAGAGTTAAAAGTCAAGAAATAGGCTGCAAAATGAACAAATGGAAAAAATTCTGACTATAGAAAGTTACTATAGTGACAAGAAAGATCAAGACACACACTTAGAAGACAACAGTGTCAAAGCTCCTACATCCAAAGCTTCAAAGAAAAAATATGAATTGCTCTTGGGCCATGGGAGAGGTCAAAAAGGATTTTAAGGGAGGTAGAGGAAGTTTGGGAAAAGAAATGAGAGTGATGCAAGAAAATCATGAAAAAAAGAGTCAACAGATTGGTAAAAGAGGCACAAAAATCCAATGAGAAGATTGCCTTGAAAAGCAGAACTGGCAAAATGGAAGAAGATATACAAAAATTCACCAAAGAACTCCTTAAAAAATATAATTAGTCAAATGGAAAGGGAAGTTTAAAACTTCACAGAAGACAATAATTCTTTAAAAATTAGAATTGATCAAGTGAAAGCTAATGACTATGAGGCATCAAGAAACAATCAAAATCAAGAGAATGAAAAAAAAAGAAGACAGAATGAAATTTCTCATTAGAAAAACAACTGACCTAGAAAATAGATCCAAGAGAGATAATTTTAAAAATTTTGGTCTTCCTGAAAGCCATGATCAAAAAAAAAGAAGATCTTAGACATCATCTTTCAAGAAATTATCAATGAAAACTGCCCTGATATTGTAAAATCAGAGGGTAAAATAGAAATTGAAAGATCACCTCCTGAAAAAGATCCCAAAATGAAAACTGCCAGGAATATTATAAGTAAATTCCAGAGCTCCCAAGTCAAGGAGCAAATATTACAAGCAGCCTCAAAGAAACAATTCAAGTATTGTGGAGCCACAGGCAGGATAACACAAGATTTAGCAGCTTCTACCTTAAAGGATCTGAGGGCATGGAATATAATATTCTGGATGGCAAAGGAGATCAGATTACAATCAAGAATCACCTACCTAGAAAAACTGAGTAGTAACTGTATTAGGAGGGCAGAGTTTATAATCTCAAAGAGGATCATAAACATGTCTGAAACGTTCGGAACCGCCGGATATAAGAAACTCTCAAAGTAGAAGGCAAAAGAATCAAAACATATATTTAGGCTCCACAGTAACCAACCCATGAACCAGCAACCCCATTTTGATATATTGATCAAAGGCTTCCAGGCCCAATAAGTACGCCTTGAAAGAGTAACCAGGAGGCTACAGAGAAGCATGATTGCGTAAAGCAAAATCATGCTTCCCCCTCTATGGTAATAAGATTACCCACTGGCCTGAAGTCTTTGTTCAGCTTCCTCCCGTAGGTCAGCTCTGCTACTGGCAGCTCCTGCTTCAGCTGTGGCTGTGGCTGTGGCTGTAACTGTAACTGTAACTGTAGCTGTAACTGTAGCTGTAACGGTAGCTGTAACTGTAGCTGTAACTGTAGCTGTAACGGTAGCTGTAACTGTAGCTGTAACTGTAGCTGTAACGGTAGCTGTAACTGTAGCTGTAGCAGCCTCTGGCTCCAACGGGAGCTGCTTTTAACCATCCAGCTTCTGCGGGGGTGCAAGGCACGCCGGGGAAAGCACAGGCTCCCCCAATCTGCCCAAGCAAGGCGAAGGGGCTGACCAGAAAAGCACAGGCTCTTTCCATCAGCCCAAGCAAGGGAAGCAAGGTGAAGGGGCCGACAAGCCCACTCCAGTCCAAGACACAAACAGCATTCAGCTCAGGGGAAAAAGCCAAACCAGTCAAGGGCACTTGTTGACCAAGTGCTAAGGAGCCCATTTTTGGTTGCCAATACACTCCACCCCTTGTTATAGGATACATAATCTAATCAGCCATGTATCCTAGAACATACATTGTGATCCAATTACAAAGGAAACTAAAACATATCATTCATTATAAAGCAAAACATATCATTTGGTGACATTCCTAAATATTGGTTTACGATTCAAATGTGATCCACCCCTAGGTCCCAGCAAGATAATCTCTTCAATCAATCATCCCCAAAATAATTATTAATAATTCAAATGTCCACCCCTAAATCCTTGTATCCATTACATAGGATCAATAATATCATAACAATAAAACAACACAGCAAGGATAACACAAAATAAGTAAACAGAACACTATCATCATTTCCACCCCCCTTGAACGATTGGGGCTCAAAATCTTGGGGTGAGGGGTGAAGGTCTCATTTTCCATAGCTTCTTCATGCTGAAATTGGATGTAGAGATGGCCCTGCCCCCAAAAAGTCCCATTCCAGAGGTCATTTCTTTAACGAGCTGGCAGGAATTTCAAGAATGCTACATGCTTAGGCAGTCACCGGAAAGTGCAGGGTGCTTAAGCCTGAAGGAAACAAAACTAGCAACAAGGTTAGCCAAAACAAAGGACAAAAAGAATAGACAAGTATGGACTATAATTCTTCAAATAAAATCATCTCAAGTTTGGTTGAGATTTCAGTTATGCAAAGATCCAACATCAGAGCCAAACTCAGGTGGGAAATGTTTCTTTTCAAAAGGAACATAATGAGGAAGCCAAGAGGATCCCACCCTAGACAGAGACTAGGATTGTCCTCCCAGCCTTTCCCCAAATGTACAAGTTTTCATCTGTTAATCACACAAGGTCACCTTCACTCTGAGTGGCTTGTGGGCTTGCAGGAGCAGTTCTTATTTCCCTATCTCTCCTGTTATCAAGGCCTTTATCTCTGTACATTCTATATAATTCATTGGTTGGAATTCCATCTATCATTTCAAAACCTACCCCTGCTCTCAATAAAGCAGTAAACATTTCTTTCCTTGTTACTCTCCTTTGGCGCCAAGTTTGCTGGTTATTCACCCTTCTCTCTCGAGGAGATCTATCCCTTCCCCAGTCACCTAAGTCATGTAACTGTAAAATCTTATTTATCACTGTTGTAAGACGGCTCCCTACTTCTCCAAGTAATAAATTCAAAATTAGTTGTTTATAAGCAGGGGGAGCTGTCCTAATTATTAAATTCCTATGAGGCAGTCCCATTGGATCATTGTAATATTTGTCTGCAGTTCCTATCATAATGGCAGTCTTCATTACCTCCTCCTTTAGTCTCATGATACAATCTCTAAGTGAATACCAGGGTCTGTGCTCAGTGGGCCACATAGAATCAGTAGCATATCTCTTATTGCATCCCACAGCGGCTAATGCCAACAGAGTAGTCCTGCTATCACCATCTCCTTGCTGATGATGTTCCCTAAAAGCTTGTTGAACTAGAGGATCATGGCTGATACCTATGAATCTCATGCAGTCTGTCCCATCTACTGATATTCCACTGGCCCCTTGATCACTGAGTCTTACCATCCAAGATATCAATGGTTCTCCTATTCTTTGGCTGAATCTACTCAAAATATCTGTGACCTCTTGCGGTGAGAAATCTTCCTGAATTTCCCTTGTAACTGAATCTTCACCTCGGGTTTCTGTCTTCCTCCTTTGTATGGGTCGAGCCCTTGTCTGATCATTTAACCATCTCCTATTCTCTGTGTGAGGCACATCCTGAACCCCAGTAGTGTTTTGTGCCTCAGCCTCTAACATTGTCTCATTCTCCCCCCACTCACTTCCTCTGCCACCATGGCTAGGACGAAGCAGGCAGTCAGGCTCTTTCTGGGCTGGGTTGAAATGCACTCTGGGCTTTTTTGGTCTCCTGTTGCTCTTAGCCACATTAATAGAAAAGTTCTCATTTGAGTCAGTTTGGTCTCCTGCTATCTGAGATTCCCCTTCTTCCTGTGGGGTAGGAGTGCCCCCATGTCTTTCACTTAATCTCAATCTTTCGTATACTAGCCGGTAGGCTGATAACACTATCCAGCTTTGCCTAGATAGTGATGCCCCTGACTGAATCCCAACTTCTCGTAAACACTTTTCCAAATCCCTAGGATCTCCTCTCCGTAGCCTTGGTTCCCAGTTTTCACAGGGTCCAGCTTTTTTAGCCAATTCTTTTGCTAGGGAGGAATAAAATGGATCCTCCCATCCTGGGATATTCATCTCTTCCTCTGGAATTGTTCTGCTTCTAAATAGAGATCTTATACCTAGCGATCCCATCCTCGTCGCCAAATGTATTAGGAGGGCAGAGTTTATAATCTCAAAGAGGATCATAAACATGTCTGAAACGTTCGGAACCGCCGGATATAAGAAACTCTCAAAGTAGAAGGCAAAAGAATCAAAACATATATTTAGGCTCCACAGTAACCAACCCATGAACCAGCAACCCCATTTTGATATATTGATCAAAGGCTTCCAGGCCCAATAAGTACGCCTTGAAAGAGTAACCAGGAGGCTACAGAGAAGCATGATTGCATAAAGCAAAATCATGCTTCCCCCTCTATGGTAATAAGATTACCCACTGGCCTGAAGTCTTTGTTCAGCTTCCTCCCGTAGGTCAGCTCTGCTACTGGCAGCTCCTGCTTCAGCTGTGGCTGTGGCTGTGGCTGTAACTGTAACTGTAACTGTAGCTGTAACTGTAGCTGTAACGGTAGCTGTAACTGTAGCTGTAACTGTAGCTGTAACGGTAGCTGTAACTGTAGCTGTAACTGTAGCTGTAACGGTAGCTGTAACTGTAGCTGTAGCAGCCTCTGGCTCCAACGGGAGCTGCTTTTAACCATCCAGCTTCTGCGGGGGTGCAAGGCACGCCGGGGAAAGCACAGGCTCCCCCAATCTGCCCAAGCAAGGCGAAGGGGCTGACCAGAAAAGCACAGGCTCTTTCCATCAGCCCAAGCAAGGGAAGCAAGGTGAAGGGGCCGACAAGCCCACTCCAGTCCAAGACACAAACAGCATTCAGCTCAGGGGAAAAAGCCAAACCAGTCAAGGGCACTTGTTGACCAAGTGCTAAGGAGCCCATTTTTGGTTGCCAATACAGTAACCTTCAGGTGAAAAAATGGACATTGAATTAAACAGAGGGTTTTCAAGCATTCCTGATGAAAAGGCCAGTGCTGAATAGAAAATTTGATTTCAAATACAGGACTCAAGAAAAGCATAAAAGGCCAACAGGAAAGGGAAATCATAAGGTACTTAATAAGATTAAACTATTTATCTTTCTACATGGAACTCATGGAACTCATAACAACTTTCTCATCATTAGGGAAGTTAGAAGGAGTATACATAGAGAGAAGCTCAGGTGTGAATTGAATGTGAAGGGATGCTGTCTAGAAAAGTAAAACTAAATGTAGAATAGGTTAAATTATCTCATATAAAAGAGGTACAAAAGAGCTTTTACAGTGAAGGGGAAGATGGGGGAGGGGGAGGGAGTAAACTTTACTGTCATCAGAATTGGCTCAAAGAGGGAGAAATATACACACTCAATTGGGTATAGAAATCTATCCTACACTACAGGAAAGTAGGAGAGGAAAAAGATAAGATTAGAGAAGGGTGTTCATAGGAGATAGAATGGATTTGGAGAGTCAATAGTAAGAAGTAAAACACTTTTGAGGAGGGATGGGATAAAAGGGAGAGATCAGAATAAATGCGGGAGATAGGATGGAGGTAAATACAGTTAGCAATCATAATTGTGAAAAAAATATTTGAAACAAGTTTCTCTGATAAAGACCTCATCTCTGACATATATAGATGAGTCAAATTTTTAAAATTTAATCCACAGAGGTAGAGACCAAATTTGGGTGAGCCGGCATCTTCTGCAGCCAGGGCATTACGTGATGCTCAGTCTTACACTCCCCCTCTGGGTCACAGATGTAGCCGTGGGGGCAGCAGTGCTTTCGATCAGGACAGCACACAGTCTAGTTTTAGGGAGGAGGAGGGCAAGAGGCTCAGGAAGGGGCTGCTCTCTGGGTGTGTAGTGAAAAGAAACTCACAGCCCATCCCTGACTTTCTTAGGGACCTCCCATCTTGTACTCTTCCTGGGCTGCTTTTGCTCCTTGGAGAGCTGGGCCAGAGGGAGAAAATCCAGAATTCCCTCCTTCTAAGGAAAAGTCACCCTCCCCCCTCCCATTTTGTCTCTCACTCAGCCCCCTTCCAGACCACAGTGGAGACGTTGCTTTACCCCAGGGGTACCACTGTACCTGTGGGGCAGGGCAGCAACTAACTGGGAAGGCATGAATAACAGAAGGAAATATAATTTCCATGTGATCCAAATGAATCCAAATGTATCTGAATAAATAAGGCAAAACAGAGGAAACTGATAAATACCTTATGAAGAAGAGAATCTTGTGGATACTCAAGAGCATAGAACCACAGCAGGGAGTTTCTGTGAGAGAAATAAGAATTGTGAAAGCAGAATTTATGTCCCATAAGGCAGACATAATTGGCAGAATAAAACAAAAATGTGAATCCATGATGGCAAACTTCAACACAGGGGAGAGAGGGGGAGAGAAGGGGAGAGAGAAAGAGGGGAAGAGAGAGGGAGAGGGAGAACAACAGGTTAGGATTATAAATACATAGAATTAAAGGACAATCTGAAGGAGAAGCAAAAAGCAACAACATTCAAAGAAACTTTGATCTTTAAGTAAGCAAAACATATTGATCAGGATGTGCAGAGATAACTTAAGGACTAAATGAACACAAGTGAAAAAATCTAAATATAATGTAAGAAATAATACAAGAAAATTACCCAGAGCTTCTGAACACAGGAAAAAAAATTAATACAAAGGACTATGCAACAAAATTAACAAAGTCACTATACTTGCCTTGGAATATGTGTATTTATCATTTGGTAAAATGCTTCATCAAAAAAGCAGAAAACTAAGAACATGCACGAATTGCCCTATTAAAGAATAAGGAAGGATGTGATGAAAGGTAGCTATCACTGAAATAAAGACAATGACTATTTTGGCTCCACTAAGAACAGTCAAACATAAGCCATTGATGGTTTCCTTCTTTTATATATCATAAATCATATGGCTGTAGCATTGGAGGGGACTAAATTATAACCAAATAATTAATCTGGTCTTTGAACTCCTCAAAAAGTTGTCAGTCTATTCTCAAACAAAAGGCATTTAGTGAACCAACAGGCAGCTCTCTCCACTTTATACAAGGGGTGATTAAATTAGGTATAAGAAGAAGGAGAAATAGATGGGCTTTCTTTCATATAAAATGAAATTAATAAGAATTTGTCATTTTTCTAAAAAAAATAGAGAAATTACCTGTATGTCTCCTTTGTAACTCTCCAGATATATTGTTTGAGATACTGATGGTTTCACAACTGTTGACACTAGTATTCCCTGGGAAAAGCCATATGTGCAAAAGTCTAGAAATAAAGAACCAAATATTCAATGAGATTTTTTAAATTGCACATGAATTTAAAGCTATTACAAATGATTAGAAACTACAATATTGGAACATCCAACTCTAATTAAATAGCACATTATTTCTCATTAATTTTCCCTCTGATTTAGATTCAGTGATTTTAAAACATATATACATATATGTCATATTTTGTTTTAATGAAAAAAAACAAATATATTTCAGAATTTTCTGTGTTAATATTTATGTCTGTATAGGTAATTATTTTGCATACAGAATTTGCTAGTATATACCTTACCTAAAATATATAAAGAGTAATTATGAAGCCTACCTAAAATGATTAAAGTTTATAAGTTCTTAGACAGTTGAGGCTTTCCTTGTTCATTTTATGACTTGTAATACTGAAACACAGAATGGTTAATAAAAAGTAAATGTCAGTAATGACACACTATGATAACCTCTGAAGTCTCTTTGACTTTTAAGACCAGGATAACAAAGTCTGTACAATAGTTTTTCTTCAGAAATAAAAAGATATCAAGTAGTTACATTGGGTTCCTACACTAGCATCAGTTTATTTTCAACTTAAACTCATTTTTAAAAATTGCTTTAATGTATCAAAAGAGAAAGACTGAATGCTGGGGAGTTAATGACAACTTTTGAGGTATTAAGAATTTAGAAACCTCCTGATTTTTCTTGTTAATGTAAAAATAATTAGATATGTGTGATTTTTCACACTTGCTAAGCCATAAAACAGCAGATACTTTTTTCAATATAATTTTATTCTTTCTCTAACGAGGTAAAAGCTATTTTTAATGTCTAGGTGACAGTTTTGAAGTCATGAAGATTTTCTAAAATTAATCCATTTATCACTAATATGGTTTAAAATAGAACCTGGATTTGCTAACCTCATAATATCACTGTAAGTATTCCTGAATGTGTTTTGAACATAAATGATTGTGGAAACAGTATGAAATGCAGAAACCAATACGGTCTAAGAATTAAACTAGCCGTTTGGTGGTCACATTAACTCCATGACATAAATAATGCCATATGGCAGAAGTTTCTCAAAGAAATGGCTCTTTTCCATGGAAAGATGCAATTCTTCAAGGCAGAGTGAAAGAACAAGTGTGGTAGGGTCGAAAAGAGTCAGATGAGCTGGGTTCAGATCCAGCTTCTGCCATTTACTCTCAGGGTGAATCAAACAAATTATTTAAGCTCTCTAGACTGTCATTTCTTCATTTGCAAAAAGTATGGGAAGTTGAAGGCTCCTTTCCAGTTCTAAATCTATGGAAACCTGGAAAAAAATAGAAGGGAGAGTTCAATAGCTAAACCTCTTCTACTTCTTCTTCCCACTCTTGGAGAGTTCTAAGATGTTTCCAACAGACAAATGTCTAGGCACTGCCCTGGGGGAGTCCTGCCCTATCTAGCCTGTATTCCATTGCCCATTACTTCAGATTGCCTTACTACACATTAGTACATGGTTTCTTTATAGCCCTTTTTTAAAAATGTTCAGATAATGTCCCAACAATGACTCTCATTGCTCATACTTTCTTTATAGTTCTTTCTTAAATGTTCAGATACCGACGAATAATGAGAGGCATAGTCTTACCTTGGTCTCTACTCATAGAACAGGTCAGAGTCTGGATCTTTATCTATTTCAAGTAAGCCCTGCATTCAGATTAACTGGACAAAGTATAACTAGAGGAGCCAGTCCTCTATGTGCCAGTTCTTTTAATGATGATTGAAACACTGGAGCAGTGCTCATCAGTTTCCCTAACACATACTCCTTGTTTATACTTAGGTTAAGTAGAAATGTACAGAGATAAACCATATTACACACTATCCAGGGCAGGAACAAGGTGGCATAGTGGTAGAACTCCAGGCCTGAAGTCAGGAAGATCTGAGTTCAAATTTGACCTCAGATACTTACTAGCTATGTGACCCTGGATAAATCACTTAACCCTGTTTACTTCAGTTTCCACATCTATAACATAAGCTGGAGAAAGAAATGGAAAATTGCTCCAGTATCTCTGCCAAGAAAACCCCAAATGGTGTCCCGAAGAGTTGAACACAACTGAGAATGACTGAACAACAACTCTATTCATTTGTAATCTTTTTTTTCCTGAGCAAGATACGAAACAAATATGAAAATTTTAAAACATTTAGCAATGTAGCTTATCAAATCCCTGGCCTGCATGATAGATCCTGGTAGCTTTTAGACTGTTAAAATGCAAAAAGGTTCTTTTTTTTAGTAGATAAAATAGCATGCACTTTCAAAATTCAAGGTCTGTTTTTCTCTCAGAAACAGCTAGATAGATAGTACAGTGGGTAGAGGACTGGACCTGGAGACAAGAATATATGTTCAGATCTGGTCTTAGATACCTACTAGATATGTGACCTTAGAAAATTACTTTAAAAAAAACTTTGTCTCAGTTTCCCCATCTATAAAAAAGGTATACTAATAGTACCACATCGCTAGGTTGTGAAGATCAAATGAAATATCTGTAAGACAATTTACAAACTTAAGGATTATTTGACTGTTAACTTGTAGTTTAAAATTTTAAGAAATGAGCACAATTTGGAGGAGTGGAAGAGACAGATGGATTTAACAAGATGCCTTGTTGGGAGGAATATATGAAAACATGTTTTGAATGCTTGAGAAATGGATTTTGTTTTTTAGTTGTTTCAGTCACATCTTATTCTTTGTGACCCCATTTGGTGTTATCTTGGCAAACATACTAAAGTGCTTTGCCATTTCCTTATACAGATCATTTTATAGATGAAGAAACTGAGGTAAACAGGGCTAAGAGATTTGCCCAGGGTCAGGAAGCTAATGAGTGTCTAAGGACAGATTTGAACTCAAGAGGATCTTTCTGATTCTACACCTGGCTCTCTATCCACTGTTTGACCCAGACGTCCCTTGAGAAATGGATTATAATACTTTAGACTTGAGTTTACAGGGGTTCTAGTAGTTGTGACTATGTTCAACTGCTATATGTCTTTTCCTCAATAACAGTGGAGGCAATTGTATTCATTAATAGTATATTATTGATGTCAGTACCTACATTCAATTTTTTAAAACATCAGCTTCTTTAGTACTTATTTTGCCATAGTTATTTTTATGGGAATCTACTCATTATGTCAAGATAATAGAGGCAACGGCATACTAAGAAATGTGGATCCAGTAGCTTTTGTTACTTCCACTGCCTCAAAATTGAAATACATGATTTGGGGTTTAATCTCTTCCTTGAGTTCTAAGCACCAAGAAAAACATCTTTTTTCTTCTTTTCTCAATACTTCTCCAAATTTTCCTAGTATTTTATCAGTAAATTGTATTTGATATGTTCTTCCCTTCCTTCCTTTGGAAATATTAAGAAATCTTATTTTCTCAGTGTCTTAGGCTGAGAGTCCTTGATTTCTCATGAAGAGACAACCTTGTCAGAACTTAATCAGTGTTACACTCTAAAAAATCACTTTAATAGGCCTTAGAACTTGTTTCTAAAGGGAAATGAAGTCAACATTTAGTAAGGAACTGAAGATAGAATTAGTGTGGTGACGGCCCAAAACAGTAAAAGGCTCTTGATTAACCCATACATAGACCTGATTAGGATCATGATCTGACTGCACAAAGAAGGAAGTGTTTGACTATTTCCATTGATAGAAATATCTCTTGAGTTCCCTTTTGATCTAGGTGAAAGACTTGTTGTAAGGAGTTGCTAAATGGGGATTAAATGGTTTTTAGAAAAAAAATGAGTCTCCAGGGTACTAATCCTATAAAGCTTGCTCTCGCTTCTGTACCCAGTGCACTCTTCCTTTCTGAGGAGTTGTGCCCACTTCTTGAGAACTGAGAGGGGAAACCCTTCACCCTTTTGAATAAAACACTTCAGATGCCAACTTCAGAATTGAGTCTGGGGTCTTCTTCATAACATTATGGAATTGAGAATTTGTGGACACAGTAAATTGTGAGTAGAAATGGTTTGTGCTACAGAACTTTCAAAAGGCTGGGGAAATCGTCCCCCTTTTCAACTTCTCTTTGTATATATGCTAATAAAACAGGGGACTGGTACATTGTGGGGTTTTACCCACATGCTCACCTGAAGCAAATCTGTCACATAGAAGAGGCTGGGGAACTTACTTCTGGGAGACTAATGATTATACAAAATAGAAGTGGCTTGGAGAGCATGTGTAAACATCTTGTAACTGGTTCTGTTCTGCTAACCGTTTGGTTAGGAGAAGCCTTTTTTCTTTTTCCAGATAGCCAGAACTGGGAGTGCCTTCAAAAGGCCTTAGTCAACCTCAGCCATTCACTTTTCTGGCTATTTCTTCTTAATTTAACTCCTCCATATAGGAAATCCAGTGACAGACAATACTGTAAAGGGAACTTTGGGAACCTGTGTGACTGGCAGAAATGGGCCTTAATTCATTGCTTCTCTGTTCTCTTCCATTTTAGATAATGGGATAGGAGACTCTGATCTTATAAACTTCAAAAGATCACAACAGTGAGCTACTAAGTGTCCCAATATCCTGAGATTCTACTTCTGAGTTCTGTAAGCAGTCCAGCATTGATACACCAAGGAGTAAGAACTGATTTTCACAAGCGAATCCAGTGGTAGCTGAAACAAGGACAAATCCAGCAGTAATGCTACATCTGGAAATGAACTTGATTGATGGAACCAATGCTTTATAGAAACTGTTGGGAGCCCATTCTTCACAGAGATTTAGTCAGATGGAGAGGTGTGTGCTCCTAGGTGTCGGAGGGTAAATAGTTGCACTTTTGCTGTTGTTGTATCTTCAAAGTTAATATCCTTTTGTAAAATGTAATTATGCAAAGTGTTTGAATGGAACTAGTATAGTACTGCTGGCTAAGAATGGAGGAATACAACCAGTAAAGACTTGAGCTAACAGAATTAGGGAATCAATACTCCCACCTATCAGGGTACGTACCCTTGGGGCCCATCTTTTCTCTAAGAAAATAAACCAAAGAGTACTCACTATACTTATCAAATTTATTTAATTAATTTGACTCTGTTAGGCTTGCATCCAAAATGTAGAATGGAGACTCTTTCTTCCGCACCAGATTTGTCCACTGAACTCGTAATAGTGATCATCTTTATAGAGCCCTAAAATGTTAGGAAGAGCCTGGAAAAAAGCACTTTTGTCTCATGGGTCTATCTATGGGCAAATCCATTTTTTCAAGTGATGTTGAGTTGAACTATATCAGAATTGATATTCTAGCTAGAATTGGCAATATTCAAAAATAACAAATATGGGGAAAATCCAAATTTGGCTAATAGTTTTCAAATAAACATTTGATATATAGAGAAACAAGGAGAAAGGTTTTAATTAGATAAACATTTCAGGTTAGGATTAGGCTTCTGTTTGTTTTTGTCTGCATTAGGGAATGATAGGAATGTGCCAACTTCTCATTGAAGGCAACTGGTAAAATTTTATCTTATATGTGGAAAAGGGAAGATCCTTCATTAAATTAAATTTTGCTCAAGAGCCCCCAAATCCTAAGCCCTAAGTGAGAAAAAAATAGATACAACAGACTGTTTACTATACAAGTTAACCCCAGGTTTAGCTAAGAGATTTAGCAAAAAGAAAACAAAGGAATTACTAGCTAACTTGGATCAAGTACAAAGGACAGAAAGCTTTTAGAGCAACCTGAAGACAGTGTTTTGTGTTTATCTTTCTGTCAATATCAAGTGATACTTGTATGGGAAGAACCCACAGACCTGAGAGGGTGAGACAAGGGTGCCAGAGTAACTTTGCTCAATAAACTGCCCCAGCTCTGGGATCAGGTCTGGGAGGAGTTCATTCACCAAAAGAGGGGTGACATGCTTTTCATGTACTCCCTGGCTAATTATAACACCATCCCAGATCCAAAGAGGGAATCTCTTAAAATGTAAAGTTTGGTTCAAAAGTAGGGACTCTGCATAAAGTATTAAAAAGGTTGCTTCTAGAAAAATTACTCTGTATAAAATGGACTAGGTATAGCAAAGGTATTTATTTTCTTTACCACACATGAATGTTTAAAATGCAGAAGACTTGTGCAGCAAACTACCAGTAATGAATATAAAACATTATATATAACCCATCATATGTTATACTTTCCCATGAGGTTGATTCCCACAAAATATTTTGTGGGACTGATGAATAGATACTTTACCTTCACCTCAAATCTGCATTGTCCAAGTAATTCATTCAGGGTCCATGCCATCTATCTAGCCAGGGTATAGCTCGGTCTCAACCTCCTAGAAGTAGTCACTTTTTCTTTGCAGAAATTGTTTCTGAGGTCACCTCTTTCTATTAGAACATGAGAACCCAAATCCAGTTTTCCACCAGGGCTAAAAAATAATCATCTCAGGATCACTGTTGAATGAGCTGTTCCTAAGGCAAAGAAACACAAAGGAAGCAAGACAAAAGATTTGAGGTTCAATTTCAGGATCACCTACACAGTACATGCTCTTACTGCTACGTGAACACTGGGAACAGTTGCCATGGAAGGAAGAAATATCTTTCCCCCTTTCTTTGGAAGTCCAAGAAGAAGTTTGACATCTTCAATAGATAGAGAAAAAGAGAGAGAGAGAGAGAGAGAGAGAGAGAGAGAGAGAGAGAGAGAGTGAGAGAGAGAGAGGGGGGGAGAGAGAGAGAGAGAGAGAGAGAGTGAGAGAGAGAGAGAGAACTAGTAAAAAATGTCTCTCCTTTGAAAGTCTATTTAATAGGCAGCTCTTCCTTCTGAGTAGCTTTGACCCATCCATGATAACCCCTAATTCCATCATGTGGATGAAGGGACCAATAATAGGTTGCTGCATGAAACCCCTCATCATTAAGCAAGAGCACGTATGTCATTGAATATGGTCAGGGTAGCTCAGTTTAGCTCTCCACATATCTGTGGGATGACCCTCATAGGCCCATCCTCATGGGGACTCAATGGGTGTATTCTAATATAGCCTTCAGATACATTGTAAAGTAAATGGGTTTCTGCCCTAGAAGAGGTGAAACAATTAAGTAATCCATCTTTGCTCTAAAAGTTATTAGGAAAAAATAGTTTTCTTTGAAAGAATAGAAGAAATAATTTAAAGAGGAAACAAAGAAGAAAAAGGAAGAGAAGAGGCAGAATGGCATGAAAAAGTTGGAGACTGAGAAAATGAGTGGGGAGGAGACAGGAGAAAAGAAAGAAGAATTGGTGAATATTTGGACCTAATTAATAGGTATGAGGCTTTTCCTAAATAGAGAAGAGATGGACCATCTTGGGGGAAAACAGCTTGGTGTGCTCTAGTAAAATATGATGATATTTATTTCACCTAAATTATACACTGAAGTGGCTATTTCTCAACCTGATATAAACAACAGAGTTTCAAAGTACAGAAGGATCTGCCTGTCTACCACTCCACCTCATTGAATCCAAACTGAAAACAAATTAAGTCTACAACATACATAACACAGGTTCATTCATCTTTTTTTTAAAGACCCACATTGAGGCGGAACTGTCCACCCATCCTTCCTCTAGGCAGCTCATTCCCCTCTTGGATATAGTGAATGTTTAGGAAGTTCCTCCTTAGGTCAAGAGGAAATTTGCCTTTTTTCATTTTCCTCCCTTTGCTAAGAGGTCAGTTCTCAGGGGCCAAACAGAAAATGTCTAATCCCTCCTTCACATGAAAGCCCTTCAACTACTTCAAAATAGCTATTATTAATTCCCTAAATCCAAAAGTCTTAACACTTCCTTATCATTCAATACTGTGCCTCTCAATGCTTCCTAAGAGTTCACTGGCTTTCTTGACTGCCATATAGCACTTTGGATTCATATTTAGAATTGAGTTCAAAAAATTCCCCAGACTTTTTTCCCTTTGTAATATATTCTAAACTTTTATAGTCAAGTTCACTGGTCTATAGTTTGTGGGTTCCATTTTCCCCATTTTGAAAACTGGTATATTTGCCTTTCTCTAATCCCGGCAGAACATGTCTAACTTTCCATAATCTTTCAAAGATGGTTTACTATTCTAAAACTATGTATCAGTATGAGACAAAGATCATCCCAAGACTGATAAAACCTAACATCTACTGCCTACTCTTGGTGGCTCATGTGGAGAAGGAGGGAATAATACTCCTAGAATGAACCAAAAATGCCAAGGAGTATGAAATCCTAAATAAACACAGATGTGTGAGTACGTATGTTGAGGGTTGAGGGAGACAAGGTCCAGGAACCCCAAGACTGGAGTTCCCAGATGGGGTAGTTGAGGGGGAGTGCCCCTCAAGGACCTGAGTACTGGAGAGGGTCAGGACCTTCTGGAATGAATTCATGATCTCAAGCATTCTTTAAGTCAAGGTGGCAAAGATTTATTATGCTTTACATTGGGCAAGAGTTCTTAGGAAACCTGCAACCTTACACAGGTGCAGGAAAGTTTTCATAAGAGATTTAGGGGTGAAACATGTCAATTAAGTGTTTTGTGGTGGGATTAAGGAGTGGTTAACGGGTGGTCAGTTCTTAAAGGAACATGCACTTTTTGTATCTACTGCTCAGGTATCTTACCCAGAGTTCACCGGGAAATAGCCCAAGGTGGGGCTACCTGGGGGTATGGTTTTGACTGTGAAACATCACTAAGTCAACCAAGGGTCAGGGCTGACTGGAAACATCCAGGTGGCTTCCATCAAATGTCTTGTTAGACAAGATGAATGTAGGAGAGTATACATTTGACTATGTCTAGGATACATATCAGTAAGGTCAGTAAATATTGCTATGTCCCAGCGCACAGCCAATTAGCACATACACAAGGAATCCAAACTAATAAATTCTATATGTGCAGCTGGCCGCAGTATCAGGAGGAGAGATAAGTGTTTTGCTAAGGCATGCTGCCCTTGAACTGGAGAGGAACTGCTAAGGCCAA
Source organism: Trichosurus vulpecula (assembly GCF_011100635.1). NCBI lineage: Eukaryota > Metazoa > Chordata > Mammalia > Diprotodontia > Phalangeridae > Trichosurus > Trichosurus vulpecula. Next base: position 91,684,282 of record NC_050576.1, on the reverse strand, counting down.
TGCCTTGAAGCTAGGGAGAGATGTGATTTTAGAACTGGATGTGATTTTGGAATTGGGGCCCAGGCACAGGCACCCAAGCAGAGGCTAAGGAGAAATGTTAGAATTAGGGTCCAAGCACAAGCACCCAAGCACCCCATCACACACATCCCCATACATACACACACACATGATCTTAGGTGGAGTTTTCAACACTATTATAGATTAAAAGTGGGAAAGAAAGGAGAAAAAAGGAGATATGGAAATTGCATAGTGGCTGACTAGGAAGATGGGATTGTAATTTATGGACTGTAAACTGAAATATAAGAAAAAAAGCTTCTTGATCCAGAATGGAATACACCTAATGGGGTTGGTAAAGAACATATCTTCCTGGATTATTGAGTATTAATCAGGAAGAGTTTAAGATATAAAGGAATGAGGAAGGAGCAAATTGTTGACATAGGTCTATTATGTCTAGGGAGAATAGCAGTTATAACATATAATGAAGATTAGCAGAAGAGAGGATGAGTAATTCATAGATATCTAAGAAGTGAACAAGAAATAAACTAGCTTATCTCATATCTTAGATGTTTACATACAAAATATGGTCAAAAAACAAGATGAATTAGAGGTGTTCAAAATAAGGTGGTACTTTTACTTCACAGGAATCCCAGTAAGATGAAAATGATGAGGGCACAGTCTCTGGGAACTCCCTTGAATCTGGAACACAGTCTCTGGGAGCCCCCTTGAACTGTCCTTGAATCTTCCAACTAGATCTGGCCTTCCCCAGAGACTATAGCCTCACATTATCATTAGGCCTAAACCTTGCCCTCTTCTTAACTATAGATATGCATGCCTTCAGTTACTTCCCAAAGACTATAGCCTCACATTATCATTAGGCCCAAATCTCTACCTAAACCTAGCCCTCTATTGTTACTTTAGATATGCATGCCTTCAGTTACTTCCCAACCTTGATATTCCTTCAGGAACTTCCTGCCCTTGATCTCATTCTCTTGGTTCCTGGACTCTGACCCCACCTTATCCTCCTTAGACTTCCCCTCAAGACCCTCCCTAAACCCCTCCTCTAGTCACCCCAGACCACCCCTCAATCCCTCCTACAATCTTTGTGTATATAATCTCCATCTTGCCTTCATGAAGGTGCTCAGGTTCAATCTAGCTCAGTAGGTTGAATCTGGCCCACTTGTGGAAACAGGCGTCACAAAGGGTGGGATTTCTTAAGACATCCCATTATGGTGAATCCCTAATAAACTTTCTCTTTTCCCTTGGCTGAGAAGGCTTGAGTCGAATTCTTTCGGCAGGACCCAGTGTGCAGGTATTTTGGGGTCACGAGCACCCCTAGAAACCTATAGTTCCTTACCATCGTCATTTTTAGAATAACCTCTTCAAAACTAGTTGGGAACATGCCTCTGAAAGTGTTTATATTATTGAAAAGGAATAGAATGGAAAAGAAAAGAATTACAATGGTACTGTATATTAAGGGAATATACTTTTTAGAGAATAATAAGGGAATCTGATAGGAAACCATGATTGAGAACAAAGGAGAAGAAACTCAAAAAGGATTTGTTTTTGCTATTCTTTGTATCCCCAGCACTTAGCACAGGGCCTGACAAATGGCATGTGCTTAATAAATGTTTTGTGACTGATTTAACTTGATAATAATTTCATCTTTAAAATATATAAAGAGCAACAAAGGAAACTCCTATTCTGAACCCAATTCTGACCAACAATGAGGAACTGACTGATGAAAAAGAAATGGCAAAAATTTTGGGAGCACATCATCATCACGGAGCCCATGATGGGGAAGGAGAAAAAAGCTAAGCATTTTTTGATGTGAATCTTAGATTAGATCCAGGGAAAGAAAAGAGGGAGGATAAGTAGGCTCACAGGGAATAATGTTTTACAGAGGAAGATAGTTCAAGAGGGATTAGCATTATAAAAGATGAAATTGTAAGAGATATAAATTGAAATTATTTCAACGAAGAAGAAAAGGAAGATCTACCTGATGATATCAATATGGTTTCACAAGAACTTCAATTGTCAAGGTTAGATTTTTAAAAGACATACACAGAAAGTGAAAACAAGCAAGGTACTGTAAAAATAGAGAGGAGAGCAGAAACAAAGAGCGAGCTGAGTCAGTCACCAAGAATTTATTAAGTGTTTACTATGTGAAAAACACTGTGCTAAGCACAGGGACACAAAGAAATACAAAAATAGTCCCTGTTCTCAATGGGTTCATGACCTAATGGAGGAGACATAAAATATAAACAACTATGTACAAACAAGCTACATACAGGTTAAATTGGAGATCATCTCAGACGGAAGATTCTAGCATTAAGTGGGATTGACAAAAGCTTCTTGCAAAAGGTGGGATTTTAGCTGAGATTTGAAGGAAGCCAGGGTGAGAAGGGAGAACATTCCAGGTATAAGGAAAAGCCTGGGGAAATGTATGGAGTCAGGAGATCGACTTTCCAGAGAAGAAAATATCAAAGAGAATAGGTGATTGACAGCGCTAAAGTAGAAGCAAAGACAGATGAATGAGAAAAGGCCATTTTACTTTGTAATTAAGAGATCATTGGTAACTTTGAAGACAGCAGATTCAGTTTAATTTTGAAGTCAGAAGCCAGACTGCTGAGAGTTAAGATGAGATTCATCTTAAGGATGGTTTGCTCAAGGAGAAAGAGTAACAATAAATGTTAAGGACAATAAAAAGTCATTCATGGCCCATGTTGGGGGTAAAAGGAGGATCAAAGGAGAAATATGAATGGGGCTGATGTGAATATAATGATCACAATGAATGATGCTAAGTGGTATGAACTAGTCAACTTTTGTTTTGATTTTCTCTTCCAAGAATGTAATCTGAACTTGGAATAGTAGAACAAAAATTGTTAACAGGGAACTGAAATTCAAGGTGAGAAATGAGATATTAAAGAGAATTTACCTGCCTTTAATCTAATTGAATTCATCCAAATGAATTTCAACAAATATTTACTAAGGGCCCCCAAAAGGTAGCTGAAAGAACATCAGTAACCACTAGTTTGTATGCCTGTTCTCCCATCTATACAAAATCTTTGTGAAAAGCCATCTACACAAGAATCAAAGTCAGTGTTGAAGGGATTAGTAGGAAAAAACAGGCTTTTCCAAGTGAAACTCGACAATGGACCACATCTTTACCATTTCACTTATTGATGAATGGATCTGGAGAGAGTCCCACAATCACACTTATTAGATCCACAGCTAATTGATGTTATCTAATGTCAACAGGGTCTTCACCGCAGCAAAGAAATCCTTCTATTTCTTCCTAATTGATTCTCTATCCAACTCACAACAGTGACTATTACAAACCCTCTCTTCTATCCACAAGATTCCAACTACATCCCTTCTCCCTATCCTCCCAGCCCTTACTTCACAGTTGTTTGGGTGAAAATAACACTGAAGCCATTTTTTGAGAATTACATCTTCTCCCTTCCTCATCTTCCTCATCTCACAAGCCTTTGACATCATTTCCCACCATTCCTTTTTTACTCCAATCTATCCTGAAGAGGTGGCCTTTCTCTTCACAAGGGCCAGTGCCTCTATAAGTCCTTGATTATATACCCTCACATGTTCTTCATTAAATAGTAGCCACTATTATCCTCTTCCTCTTTCTTATCCCCAATCTTGCTCTATCTATTGATTCCTACTATGCTACCTACAAGCATGCCCAAGTTTCCCCTATCCTAGAAAGATTCTCCTATCCTAAAAAGAAAACTTCTCACTACATCCTACTATCTTTGCTAGCTAGAGTTCTATATCTCTCCTCCCTTTCACAAACTCCTTGAAGAAGGATTCTACAATCTGTTTAACCTCTATAATCTTGTTTCCCATCTGACCAATAAACTAAAACTGCTCTTTTCAAATTAACTACCAAATGTAATCCCATTTTATCCATCACCATCCTTGACCATTCTATTGTAATTGACACTGCTGACCTCCCTCTCTTTCTAGGTACAGAACCTGGTATATTTCTACTCATCCAAGTTCAAAACCTTGGAGTCATCCTCAACTCCTCTTTATTACTCAATCTACATATCCAATGTGACTTGTATTTCCACAACATTGCACATACATTATTGTACATATTGTACAATATATGCAATACCTTCTCTCAACTTAAACAGTAACCACTGTTTAACCCTCATTATCTATTGCCTTGACTACTACAATAGTCTTTCAGTGGGCAGCAGGGCTCCTTGCCTCTTGTCTCTCCCCATTCCAATGTCCTCCACAGAGCTGCCAAAGCAATGTTCTTGAAGTATAAGACTGACCATGTTATCCCTGTCAATGCAGCTTAGATCCCACAAGTTTTTGGTTTGGGTTTGGTTTTCTTGGTGGTCACGCCCTGCTGACACATTGAAAGGCTTAGGTTTCTTTCAGACAAATCATGCCTCCCCCATCTTATATTTGTGAAGTTGATTTTTTATGTTTATACCTATTGAATGTCATCTTATTAGATTTAGGCCAATGTTCTAGTCTGTCTTGGCCTTTTTGGACTTGATAAAGTATATTAGCTTATCTGAAAATGTGACAAGTGCCATCTGTGCCTTTACCAAAGTCATTGATGTGACTTATGTGAATGTTAAACAGCATAAGACCAAGCACAGTAGTAGTATCATTGAGATACTACACTAAATTCCTTCTGCCCCGCTGGTATTGAACCATTTATGGTCATTCTTTGTGTCCAGCCACTCAAATAGCTCTCAATATATCTAACTGCATTATCATCTAGCCCAGAAGTGTCCAACACAAATGTGGTTTCCTAAGTCAATATGCAACTGACAAGGATCCTTAGCATGATTTAGTGGTGACCATTTCTACTTGACTTCGACACCACTATCTTATTTGTATCTCTTCATATCATCCTCAAGCAGAGGATAAGATACTTCATCAAGTACTTTGCTAAAATCAAGCTATATCTACAGCGGTTCCCTCATCTGCTTTGGGAAGTCAAACTTGGCCATCTTTTGCTTCAATGATTATCTAGCCTTCAATCACTAAACAGGTGCTGCCTCAGACAAATTAAGACCTGGAAAAGAACTTAGTTTTTAAAGGCCAGAGACTCCCACTGCATCTGGGGCCATCACAAGTCATCCTGACTTATGCTTTACCACTGGACTCAGATGATTCTGGAGGAGAGAGTTAGGCTGAGGAGTTTGCATAGACAGTCCTGTCTCACTTAAATCCAATTCACTAGCAAGTCAAGATATCACCCTCTCTAATGTCATTGGTCCTCTTCAAGAAGGAAGGGCAAACAATCCATCATCTACCAGTTTAATAGCCCTGTTGTGTATATGTTTTTATTAAGGGGGAGGAGGAATAACATTATCAAGAATAGTTGTTACCAATTTTACTCAATCTTTTTCATGTGGTGGGGCAGGGGGAGGGAGAAGGTGCTTAAGGCTAGGATAGTTAAATTGATAGACCAGGAGAATAAAGGTACAGCATACTTCTATTTTAGCCAATCATTTTAGAATTTCTTATGCTCCCCTTGTAGACAATATAGAGAAATATGGATTCAGTGATAGTATGGTTGGTTGCAGAATCAGTTGAATGATCAAAACTAAAGAATAACCATTCATGAGTTGATAAAAATTTAGATGGTGGGCACTTTTAAAGAGTCACAAGGATAAGTACTTGGCTCATGCTATTTAATATTTTTTAATCAATGACTTTGATGAAGACATAGAATGTATGCTTTTCCGATTCACTCATGACCAAAACCTAACTAAGGCATTGGATGATAAATCCAGGATGCAAAAAGATCTTACCAAACTAGAACTAATAGAGCAAATTAAATTTAATTGGGGTAGCTATACTCCTATACTCGCTCTTAAAAGTTACCTTGCATGACAGAACAAAGGAATAGCTCGCCAATACCTGGTGGAGATGGGGGGAAATCAAGGGATTTTACTGGATTATAAACTAAATATGAGTGAACAAGGTAAAATACCATTAAAAAAGAAAGCTAATGCAACCTCCCTCCTTTTTTTGTATAAATAGGTAGGGGCAGAGGGGTCTTATGATATGTATGGAGTACCAGAGAAGTAATATGTTGGTTAGTTTGTTTCTACTTTTTTTTGTTTTGTTACAAGGGAAAACTGATTGCCAGGAATGTAGAGATATATCCAGAAACAACTTCTATGTTAACAAAAGGCTTTATAAATTTTTAAAAATACATCTTAAAATCAATCTGACCCCAACCTCATGAACCTACATGAGTGAGTGATGACCCTCTTGATTCCCCCTGAAATTCCACTACACAGGGCATTGTGCTAGGCACTGGGGATGCAAAAAAGCAAATAAGACCCTATGCTACATTAAAAGACAAATGATGTCTAGGGAGGTAACAGTTTTGGTATAATATGCCCTATTAAGGCTACATTTGTAGTACATTTTTTTTAGTTCTAGGTGCCATATTTTAAGAAGGATATAGACATGCTAGAGAGAGTCCATAAGAAAGCAAGCAGGATAGTGAAAGGCCTAGAGGCTATGCCACAGGAGGTTTAACTGAAGAAACTGAAAATGTTAAGCATGAAAAAGAAAAGGCTGAGGGAAAACATACCTCAGGGACATACATCAGAAGATATTCAAATAACTGAAAACCTTATAGCCAGAAAGCGAATTGACTTGTTCTCCATGACCCTGATCTCTTGATCTAGGAGCAATGGGTAGAAATTTCAGAAGGGCAGATTTAGGCTTTGATATAAGGAAAAACTTTCTAAGAAATCTTTCCAAATGTAGAATTTGTTTATCTAGGAAGCTCAATTAAATTTCACTTCAACAAGGATTTATTAGGAATATATCTATGCACAACTGTGGGATAAGTGAACAAAATTACTCTCCTACCTCTCCACTCCCCAGCTGAACCACAGAGACTGACTTCAGAAACTTCCTGAGGTTGGCATCTTCTAGTGATCCTTCTCTCCTAGTCTCCCACTACAGCGGGAGAGCTCTTATTGTTTGAGTCTTAAGAAAAACACTTAGCCAGACTCAGGTTTGGAAGAGAGCTTTATTGTCATAAAAGCAAACTGAACCAAGCAGATCAGGAGACTGGTTGGTTGCAGGTGTGTGAGGACACTGGCCTTATATTGACATTAGGAGGGGTAGTAGGTGGGTAGCTCTAAGCATCTAGGGAGGAGTTAGGAGAGCTAGGCATGCCCAGAGAGACACTTCCAAGGGGATACCAGGCAAAGGCCTGACTTGTGCTCTCGAGAGTCCCCTCATTAAAATATTCATGAGATGTTAATAAAGGTCCTGTTGTCACATAGGTAACTATGGGCAGGTGCTGCTGTTACCGTGTTTGTGCTAAACTGGGGAGAGTCCCTTAACCACTAGCTCAATGAGGATTGGTTGGGAGGGATGAAAGCTGTTTGTGATCCCTGTCCATGAGCTCTCAGGGGATTGGCTGGGGTGATAGCTGTGATCGGGGTCATCAACAGTTTTAAGAACTGTTTTGGTACAAGCTATTCCAAGAAAAGGTTGAATGGTTGGGCTAGATCTAGGGCCTCCTCTTTCCTGTTCCCTGGGGACCCCTTCAGTTCCATGAACTTCCTCAACATGTTTGTTTAACACAGAGACCCTCCCCTCCTTAGAAATATCCTGATTCAAGGCGTGCTGACTCTCTCTTGTTCTTTATCAACCATTTTGCTGTCAATGACTTTAGGGAATTGAACACTAGCTGCAGCAGCTAATGTCCCTCAGTGTCTTTTTTTGCCCCTTGTGGGTACAAAAAAAAAACTTCACAATCAAAGATGGAATATTCCAGAGCCCTGGGAAAGTTCTCCTTCTAGTTGGATGCAACAGGTAGATTTCACCATGAGACAAGCTGTATTCAGATGATAACTCCCTTATCTAAATCTTATAATTAAGAATATACAGTTTTCTCAAATGAGTTTCACGAATAGCCATCTTTCTTTGTTTTGCACAATTTTTACTTTGAGTGATGTTTAAATGCTGCTTCAAAAATTTGTATATAAGGAAATTCTTATGTCAGGTTCAGGGTAGTTGCCACTCATCTTGGTTCCTACCCTGACTAGAATAAATGGCTTCTTGCTACACTCTTTTGCTAGTTTATATTTTATTATTGAATATTTTAGTTTTCATCATTGATTTCCACTAGATTTTGAGTTACAAATTTTCTCCCCATTTCTACCCTCCCCCCACTCCAAGATGGCATATATTCTGATTGTCCCATTCCCCACTTAGCCCTCCCTTCTGTCACCCCACTTCCCCGCCCCCAACCCTTTCCCCTTACTTTCTTGTAGGGTAGATTTCTATGCCCTATTCCCTATATATCTTATTTCCCAGTTGCATGCAAAACAACTCTTTTTTGAGCATCTGCTTTTAAAACTTTGAGTTCCAAATTCTCTCCCCTCTTCCCTTCCCACCCACCCAACCCCCCTCCCTAAGAAGGCAAGCAATTCAACATAGGCCACACATGTATCATTATGCAAAACATTTCCACAATACTCATGCTGTGAAAGGCTAACTATATTTCCCTCCCTCCTATCCTGTCCCCTTTTATTCAGTTTTCTCCCTTGACCCTGTTCCTTTTCAAAAGTGTTTGCTTTTGATTACCTCTAGCCCTATCTGCCCTCCCTTCTATCATCTCCCCTTTTTTATCCTCTTCCCCCTACTTTCCTATGGAGTCAAATACCTAATTGAGTGTGTATGTTATTCCCTCCTCAGGTCAACTCTGATGAGAGCAATCCCCTCCCCTGCCTCTCTTCCCTTCCAATTGAACTGTTTTTTTGTTGCCACTTTTATGGGAGATAATTTACCCCATTCTATCTCTCCCTTTCTCCCTCTCTCAATATAGTCTTCTCTCATCCCTTAATTTTATTTTTTAGGTATCATCCCTTCATATTCAACTCACCCTGTGCTCTCTGTCTATATATATTCCCTTCAGCTACCCTAATACTGAGAAAGGTCTCATGAATTACAAACATAATCTTTCCTTGTAGGAATGTAAACAAAACAGTTCAACTTTAGTAAGTCCCTTAAGATTTTTCTTTCTTGTTTACCTTTTCATGCTTCCCTTGATTCTTGAATTGGAAAATCAAAATTTCTATTCAGCTCTGGTCTTTTCATCGAGAAAGCTTGAAAGTACTCTATTTTATTGAAAAGCCATATTTTGCCTTGAAGCATTATACTCAGTTTTGCTGGGTAAGTGATTCTTGGTTTTAATCCTAGCTCCATTGACCTCTAGAACATCATATTCCAAGCCCTTCAATCCCTTAATGTAGAAGCTGCTAGATCTTGTATTATCCTGATTATGTTTCCACAGTACTCAAATTGTTTCTTTCTGGCTGCTTGCAGTATTTTCTCCTTGACCTGGGAATGCTGGAATTTGGCAACAATATTCCTAGTTTTCTTTTTGGGGTCGTTTTCAAGAGGCAATTGGTGGATTCTTTCGATTCCTATTTTGCCCTCTACCTCTAGAATATCAGGGCAGTTGTCCTTGATAATTTCTTGAAAGATTCTTTGTAGGCTCTTTTTTTGATCATGGCTTTCAGGTAGTCCAATAATTTTTAAATTTATCTCCTGGATCTATTCCCCAGGTCAGTGGTTTTTCCAATGAGATATTTCACATTGTCTTCCATTTTTTCATTCCTTTGGTTCTGTTTTATAATATCTTGATTTCTCATAAAGTCACTAGCTTCCACTTGCTCCAATCTAATTTTGAAGATAGTATTTTCTTCAGTGGTCTTATGGACCTCCTTTTCCATTTGACTAATTCTGCCTTTCAAAGCATTCTTCTCCTTATTGGCTTTTTGGATCTCTTTTGCCATTTGGGTTATTCTATTTTTAAGGTGTTATTTTCTTCAGGATTTTTGGCATCTCCTTTAGCAAATCATTGACTTGTTTTTCATGATTTTCTTGCATCACTCTCATTTCTCTTCCCAATTTCTTCTCTACTTCTCTTACTTGCTTTTCCAAATCTTTTTTGAGTTCTTCCATGGACTGAGACCAGTTCATGTTTTTCTTGGAGGCTTTTGATATAGGCTCGTTGACTTTGTTGACTTCTTCTTGCTGTATGTTTTGATCTTCTTTGTCACCAAAAAAAAAGATTCTATAGTCTGAGTCTGTTTTCACTGCCTGTTCATGTTTCCAACCAACTACTTGATCCTTGAGCTTTTTGTCACAGTATGATTGCTTGTAGAGTGGAGAGTACTTTGTCCCAAGTTTTAGAGGCTCTGCTGCTGTTTTCAGAGCTACTTCTACTCCACCATCACCACAAGATCTGCCACAGCAGGGCTCCTTCTCCCCCAAGAACTGCCAACAGAACTGTGACCCAGATCCAAGCAGGGCAAAGCAAGAGAACCTGCCTCTGCACCAGCAAAGCACTCCTTGCACTCCCACTCTGATCGACTGCTTGCTGCTTGATTCCTCCCACCACATGAGCCAGGGACTCCAGAAGCAGCTGACGCTGGAGCTCTGGAAGCAGCCTCAGGAGCATCCTGCTGCTGTCTCCATCACCACTGTACCACCTCTGCCACCCCCAGGGCTGGGGCCGGACCATTCTCACCCCAATCCAGCAGATTTGCCACTAACCTGCTCTTTGGTCTTTGGTGTTTGTCAGTTGAGAAGTCTGGTAACCGCCACAGCTCAATGATTCATGACCCTCAGGCTTCCTCCACCCCACTCCCAGTCTGGTTGGTCCTGGCGCAGGCCAGGCTGTGCTGCGCTCTGTTCTCACAAGGTGTGATAGACCCTTCCCAGTGACCATCCAGGCTGTCCTGGTCTGGAGACCTGCTTCCCTCTACTATTTCATGGGTTCTACAACTCTAGAATTTGCTCAGAGCCATTTTTTACAAGTGCTTGGAGGGATTTGGGGGAGAGCATAAGCAAGTCCCGGCTTTCCAGATGCCATCTTGGCCCTTGCTTCACTCTTAATTGACTTCTTATTGCTATTATCTGACCCCAACCTCATGAACCTACATTAGTGAGTGATGACCCTCTTGGGTCCCCCCCCCCAAAATTCTACTACACGAGGCATTGTGGTAGGCACTGAGGATGCAAAAACAAAACTAAAAAACAGTCTCTGACCTCAGGGAGCATACATTGTATCAGCAGAATAAAACATATGAACATATCAATAAACACCATTCAATCATGAGGATGAGAATTGCTCAGTTCCTCATCACAGGAGGTGATGTCATCAAAGGGATTCTTATTCAGATATAGGTTGAAATACATGTCATCTGAGGTCCCTTCCACATATAAATTCCTGTAATCCATCTCTCCGTTCCAGGCATTTACTCTGGCTGTTGCCCAGGCCTGGAATGCTCTCCCTCCTCAATTCTACCTACTGCCTTCCCTGGCTTCCTCGAAGTCCCAACTAAAATGACATCTTCTACATAAAGCCTTTCCCAGCCCCTCTTAATCCTAGTGCCTTACTGTTTCACAAATAACACACAGGAGGTGCTGGAATTTTTGGACTCCAGCCTCTAACAGTGATCTGGTCAGACAGGAAGGACAGCTTTGGAGAAGTTAATAATCTTTATTATAGTCTAGTCTTCTCAAAGGGAGTTGCTGATGATGGGAGCACCAACTCCTACAGCTTTCACTAATCACCCTTCTCACAGGGAGGGGTGAGAAGCAGGGGTGGGGGGGCAAGGGGCAACTACCCCTCTGTCTCCATGGGGTCAATTGAGACAGGCACAGCTTATGCACTCCCTTAAATCCCCTCAAGCCTCAATAGGGGCTGGTTGAGGCAGGTACATGCATTCCTCTATACATTAGCCAAATCCCAAATGGGTTCCCCCATGAATTCCTTTATGGATTCCCCACTCACTGACCAGTGCCCACTTGCTTTATAGGGCAATAGACAAAGAAGGAATATTGCCAGCAACAGCCTCACAGGTTAACTTTAGCAATATCACCATCCTGCAGAAGCACAATAAATATCACATTATGTCACCCATTATCTCAAGGTGCAGCCTCAGTAGGACTGCCTGTCACTATGATTCTACGAATTACCATCTAGTATCCTTGGGGCTATTATCTAACACCTGGAAACTAGAGATTGCCATGCCGTGGATATTGGGAAACTAAACTCTAAAAAGGATAACAAAATCCTCCTTACTTACACTTATCTTTCTTATTTCCTATTTATCTTATACATAGCTTATTTGTACATATTTCCTTGTTTGTTTGTTGTCTCTATTAGATTGTGAGTTCCTTGAAGGCAGGGGATATCTCTTGCCTCTTTTTTATATCCCTAGAACAGTTCCTCAGGCATAACAGGTGCTTAATAAACTTTTATCGACTCACTGATTGCTATGATTGACTGTGGTAGTTCCTTATCAATCTGGTTTCCAAATGATCCAGAAATCTGAAGAAAGCAAGTGGCTATGGAATGCTTCCATCTTTCTCTTCACTAGGTCCAGTTTCTTTTTCTTTTACTTTTCACTAGACCTCTAGTCTTTGGTCCTGCAGACCAAAAATGTGATTTCTAGGAGTATGCTTATTACAACAAATTCCCACCATTCCAAAACAATCTGGGTCCCTGGGATATATAGTTCTTTATGATGAAATTTTTGCCAGTAGCTCAGGAAAGATAGTTAGATCTTCCTAAGCTGTGTTGAGTAGTATGATGTTGCTGTCTTTAGAGTATTTGAATTTAAAAAAGGGTTAGAGAGGGCTAAGATTTCCCCTGAAATTAAAATCATTTTGCAGTTGCTTTTCATTTCCCATACTTGTTCTCCCTGCTGCAATAACTTACCCGGAAGAGGTAATTTAGAGGTATTGGCAAAACTGTCTGAAGGTGCCCTTAACTGTTTTAATAATCATGCAATATTAGTGCACCATTACAGTTCATATGCAAGCCTTACCTCCTGTCATTTGGATACTACACTTCTATTAAGGCAGCCTCAGATTAAATTAGAATTTTTAGCCACTGCATCACATTGATGGCTCAATTGCGTTTGTGGTCAACTGAAATCCCCAGGTCTTTTTTCATATAAATTGCAGTCAAAGTAGGTCTTCCCCTAACTTTCTTATGTTAAAGAAAAAAGAAAACTAAATGCTTCAGTGTAGATTCAAGGCTGTTAAATTTTGTTGGTTTCAGCCCATTTGTTTAATTGTTTCAAACAGCAAAGTATATTAGAGTGTTGTTTCTGGAGTCAGAGAACATGTGTTCAAATTCTGCCTTTTCTTATTACCCATGTGGCCTAGGGCAGGTTGGTTCATCTCTCAGACTTCATTTTTCTATAAAAGGAAGAGGTTAAAGAAGATCCCAAAATTCCCTTCTAGCTCTAGGACCTATGGTTTACAAACATGAACCCTCTTGGTTAAATCAGAATTCAGGCAAGTCTTATTCCAAATAAAATTTTTTCCCCCATTCATCAAGAACTCTATGTGAGAACAACTGGAGGACCTTCCTGATCTGAATGAAGTTATGTTTTAAGTTTAAATAAGAGAAGTTTTTAATATGACTTACTCAGGCTAAGCAAATTTGTACTATGCTGGACTAGAAGGCTCCACACAAGCACAGAGATCTTACCAAATAAATTACAATATTTTGTCTGTTACTATCTCAGCCTCCTGACCCACTCCCTCACCCTTTCATCTACAGCTGCCTCAAATGTTCTGTAACTGGGTCAGGGAACACTGGCTGGGGGAGAAAAGGAGGCATATTAAAGAACATTCAATTATGTCCTGGACATAAGAAACAAGTGAAACAAATGTAATACACTGTCACCAGATTTGAATCTAATTTTCTGCTGTGCTCTCCAGCCCTCATCTTCAATTATGAACATGTGCCTATCCCCACTGCCACTCATCCAGATTGATTTGCCTAAATCTGCAGAACTGCCTTTCCTTCGATATTTGTCTTTGTTCTATGTCTCATATTTGTCTTCTGTATGACTCCTGCTTTCCTGTAGGATTGGCCTTATCCCTATATATTAAATACCTTTTTCCTATACTGTCCCTCATGTCATTGCTTTTGCTTCAGATTATAGCTTGATTTTCCTTTCCAGCTCCCTAAATGACAAACTTGTGTGCAGCACCTGCCAAATTTAGGGTATCATCTAAGGTCAGAACAAGGGTAGTACTGAGGACTCAGCAGGTAGATGTTAAATTGCCCACTCACAGCTTTGAACTTCTTCAAGGTCACCAAGAAAACTAACACCCGGCATAACTTTGGCAAGGCTGGCATCATCACTCATCATACTTCTGCCTTATCATTAACTCCACACGGGTACAATCACGTGATTCCCTATGTCAGATGCCCCAGTGCTTACTGTCTGTTAACTCACCTGCAGATGGATGCTGGGCATCCAAGATCCTGATTACATGCAGTACCTGGCAGACAACTCGGGTAGCGAGGTCAGAACGCAGAGTGTGAATATCAAGTAATAAGACCTCTTACATAAACCACACACATAAATCATCCATACACGCATAGGTTATGAGCCAGTTCAACATTAAGACAGGTAATGGGGTGTTATTGAAAGAGCACTAGACTTGGAATTAGGAAGACCAGGGTTTGAGGCCTGGCTATGTCACCCACCAACAATGGAGCAGCTAGTAGGAATCTGTTTAGTACAGAAGAACACGGAGCATGGAAAGTGGAAGACACGAGTTCAAATCTGGCCTCAGACACTTACTGGGTCTATGACCTTGAACAAATCGTTTAACCTCTATTTGCTTCATTTTCCTTAATTATAAAATGGAGATAATAGCCCTTTGCTCCCAGAGCCGTTGTGAGCATCAAATCATATGATTTGCATCAAATGGAAAGTGCTTCGCAAAGTGCCTGGCTTGTACTTGCTTCATAAATACTTATTTCCTTCCTTTCTTTTATGAACTTGGACAAATCACTGAAACTTTCTGAGTCTCAGTTTCCTCATCTACTGAATGGGCTCAGTGTGGAGAATATGCTTCATAAGTCTTAAAGTTTCATATAAATATAAGCCATTGTTATTATAGCCATTAATTTAGCCATGTAAATAGTCTGTGATTTTTATTGTTTTAAACTATTTATTTTAGTAATTATAAGATCCAGAATTTTTGAACTAGGAGAGACCTCAGAAATCATCAACAATCAACAAGTATTTTTAAAGTGCCTACTATGTTCCAGGTGGCAATGGCGATACAAAGATAAAAGAAAGATGGTTCCTGCCATTGAGGAATTTACCTTGTAAAAGGGGAGGTAATAGGTACATACATGTGTATCTGTAAATGCTGTATTGAAAACACATAGAAAACAGAAGAGATCATGTTTGGGGAAAAGAACTAGCAGCTAAGAGGACCAAGAAAGTTCTCATACAGAAAATGGGGCTTAAGTTTTGATGAAAATCAGAAATTACGAGGAGAAGGTGAGGACAGATTACATTCTAAGCCTGAAGAATGGCCAAATCAGATGTAAAATATAGTTTGTGAGGAATAGCAGGAAGGTCAGTTTGACTGGATTGTAAAGTGAGTAGAGGAGAAAAGAGTGTAATAAGTCAGGAAAGATAGACTAGGACTTCATTTTGGAGAAAGGGTTACTTAATCTTTTTTTGTGTTATGAACAGTTTTGTCAGCCTAGTGAAACCTACAGACTGATCTTTAGAATAAGATTTTTAAATGCATAAAATATATAGGATTACAGAGGAAATCAATTATACTGAAATATAATTACTTAAAATATTTTTGAAAACCTAGTTCATGAACCCCAGGTTAAGAATCCTTGTCCACATGATGACCAAAAAATGGTAATTGTCAATGTTGAAGGTGTTGTGGGATCATAGGCACAATAATACATAATCAGTGGAGCTGTGAATTGGTATAACCATTTTGGAAAGATATTTGGAATTATGCAAATAAAATGACTAAAATGCTTATAGCCTTTGAACCAGAAACTCCATTACTGGGATTATATCCCCAAAAAGCCATTAAGAAGAAAAAAGGTCCCCATATACACCAAAGTACTCATAGCAATATTTTTTGTGAAAGCAAAAAACATTGAAAACAAACTAGATGCCCATAGATTCAGTAACGTATAGACAAATCATGGTACATAAATGTAATGAAATGTTGTTCTACTGGAAAAAATGATTAATGTGAAAAAAATAGAGAAGCATGGAAAGATGTACATCAACCAATGCAAAATGAAGTAAGTGGAGCCAAGAAAACAACCTAAACAATGACTACAACAATATGAAGAGGAAGAACAATCACATAAAAAAATCAAAAGTGAATCTGGCAAAATTATGTCAAGCATGTCTCAATTGAAGAAATATTAGAGAATCCCCATTAATGGAGGTGGGAGGTACACTGGTGTTGTACATTGTACATGCTTTTGGACTTTTTCAATGCATTGATCAGTTGTGCTGATCTGTTCTTCATTCTCCCTCTTTTTTTCTTTTAAAAAATTATTTGTTATAGAGGAGTTTTCTGGGAGGGGAAAAAGGACTTGGAAAACTATGATGATGTCAAAAACAAAATATATCAACAAACACTTATTTTTAAAAAGTAAAGGCATTGGAGTTCAATTGAAATTGGTGGGAGAGGGTGACATGGTTACACCTGAATTTCAGGAAACTCACTTTGGTGCTGGGTGGTAGATGGATTGAAATGCAGAGAGACTCAAGGCAAGGAGACCAACTAGGGGACTATTTCTGTTGTCAGAGCCAGAGGTGATGAATACAGGAACTAGGATAGTAGCTGTGTAAGAGGAGAGAAAGTGATAGCTGTAAGAGATGTCATGGATATAGAAATAGGACTTGATAACTGTATAAATGGGGTGAGTGAAAATTAAGAGCTGAATATTACCACAAGTTTGAAAATATGAGTAACTAGGAGAATGGTGGCTCCTTCAACAGAAATAGGGAAGATCGAAAGTGGGGAGTTTAGGGGCAGAGAAGGAGGAAAATAATGAGTTCTATTTTGAGCATTTCGACTTTGAGGTGCCTAAAGGACATCCAGTCCAAAATAGCCAATAGGCAGCTGGTGATTCAGGACTAGAGCTCAAGAGAGAGGCTATCATTGGATATACAGGTCTGACAGGTATCTACATAGAGATAATAATTTAACCCATAGGACTAGATGAGGTCATGAAGTGAGAAAGTACTAAGAGAAAAGAGGGGCAGAAACTTAGGCCCAGAAAGGGAAAAGAAAACTACTTGCCTAAGGTCATACAGGGAGTAAGTAGCAATCTCAATATAGGCTCAACTCTTCTAACTCCAAATTCTTTCCCCAATACAATGCTGAAAATAACCAGTGATTTCAGTGGAATGGGTACTTCACCAGTTCAAATCAGCAATTTTTTCATGCCTTTATAAATTGTTCTGGACAAAAACAGGGGGCCAAACTTGTGGTAATGAGCTTACTAAACTTAATTTGAATGGTCCTCAATAACAGAAAGATGCTATAACTGTGTTTCCAGTGTGCTCCAACATGCCAGAGTTTGAGATCCACAACTACAGACTGAGAATATGGTCATGACTACAACATGCAGAGGCATCAGAACATAGCTTAAGAAGAGGAAGTGGATTTTTAGTACGAATACCTGCTGATATGGCTATAGTAAAAGAATTGCCCATAAGAAGTAACGAAAAAGATGACACTGAAGAAGTGGTTGACTAGAAAAGGAGATAGGTTGATAATGGTTCAAAAGTGAGGGATAGGTGTGAGTCTGGAAGCAGCAGCATCACATGTCAAAGCCCCTCAAGACCTGACTAGCAACCTTGTTCAAAATGAGATTCTCTCCTGGTCCAAGATTTGGCTGATGTACTTGCCCCTGTTGATGTCATAGAATACAAATTAAAGGGAGGGATGATGGATCTCCATCCAACATGGCAGTCTTTCCCTCAGAAAGATTGTCTCTTTGCAAGACAACAGTGTGACTACAAATTCAAAGTTAGTTGCTGTTACAGCTGGGACACATCAGCAGGAGGGTGAAAGTTGTTTTAATTTGGTCCAGCATAATGTGAACAACAATGTAAATTCCTCATTCGCAATATTGTCAAATACAGCCCTAATTGCAAGCTGCATATTATTTCCAAACTGGTGAGTACTTTGACATATGTGGCTAAGCAGCTTTCCCAAAAACTTATTGGAAGTGGTTGCAACCTGGATTCTACCTATTATATTATTATTAGTTTATATGTAATATAAATACCTAACAGGGGAGACACTTAGTGTCCACTCTTAGATCCTAGTGTTACTGTGTGAAGTGGTGTGAATGTTACAGGTGTCTGTGGAAGCTTCATCCTGTCTTAGGAACTGATGCTGATAATAATGGAAAGATATTCACGGATAAATAGGCAAAAGTGCATAAATAGATTATCAAAAGTGTAACAGAAGGGCTACACTGGCTGGACTCATTGGTTTGTCTGTGGCAGATCTGGCAGAAAACATAATAAAGAATTTTAGGAGGGTGTATCAAATGTTCACCATGATTAAGGGCCTATGTGGAATTAAGGATGATGTCTCCTCAGTACTCCATGTATCTTGGGGCAGAATGGCATTTCAGATGTTGTGAAGATAAACTGGACTCTGGAAGAGGAGACCAATTTAAAGAAGAGTTCAGGGACACTTTGGGAAATACAAAACAAGTCATAATTTAAAGTCTTTTGATGTTCTGTCACTTTACTGTCTAGAGAACATGGCAACGGTTAAGGGATTATATGAGACAAACTTTTAAGTAGGTCAAATCCTTCATCTGATTAGTGATTCAACACCAACTATAAAGCAGAAATGTATCATCTATGGAGATACTCTAGTCTCTTCCAAAAGTGAGAAGTAGAGAATAGTAAGATGGCTCCTTCTGTTTGTCAAACCCTGTGATTTGCATATTGATTCTGAATACTACTTGTCTTGTACAGTCATTAAGTGGTTGATGTAAAGTAGAACCTACACCTCATTTATCACTGCTCACCTTGTAGGTGCTGTAATTTTCCTGAGGTCCAGAGGAGAACTTTTGGTTCCTTGACACAAAATACCATACAGCTACTCTTTGCTGATAGATTGCATTTGCATCCCTCTCCATTAGGCCTCCACAGCACATCGCCATACACAACCTTCTAAGAGGACCTTATTCATCACATAGATAGATAGTCATATTTATAATCATAAATAATATATATTATATGCATACATACAATACATCCTATGTAATCATATATGATATATATAATTAGTAGTTATGCATTTCCATATCATACAAAGAGATCTACATACAAAATAATGCAACCAATTCTTTAAATGTCATAATAAAACCCAAATACTGAATAAACCACAAACAACTGATTTATTTTTTAAGGGAGGGATAACCAATGAGTAACCCTAAGTGCTCCACTGGGACCTACCAAATATCAAGAGATCTAGAAAAAGTCTTGGTTCCATACCGCATAAAGGAAATGCCGAATTCTCCAGTAGTCATAGTATTTGCTCCAGGAGGATCACTAACTTGATAGAAACACAGCAAAGCTGTCAGAGTGCTCTCTAAGTGCAGTAAGTCTTATTTCATATTTCAAAAACTAAATTATATTTGACACTTCCTTTAAGAATATCAGGGTAACTTAATGTAAGCCAAACTAACTCCATCATGTTAGAAAGATGTGGTATTTAAAGAGAATGAAGTCTGACTTGTTACTATTTAGAAAATTGTATATTTCTTGTTGTAGGGGTTTTTTCTCTATACTCCAACTTCTCACAAGGGCCTTGAACAACCTCTAACTATTCATATACATTGACTGCTATTTGAATTACAATAAATATTGTATTAAAACTATAACCCCTGGCCTGTTCTAAAATATTGCAAATGTAGGAGAATCTTTTTCAAGGAGAATTACATGTGGAAGGAAATATAACTGAAGCAAATTCCAAGGGATAGACTACATTTAAATATTAATGTTAGTTTCTTATAGATAAACAACCTTCTGGACATATCAATGTGCTTTAGATAATCTTCCTATGGCATCTGTAATAGCAGAACTTAAAAACATTCCAATTCGATTTGATTTTTTCCCTTTTTTAAGTATTTAGAGACATCAGTTACTAGAAGGTTACCCAAATATCAAGCTATTCCATCAAATTAAATGAATAAATATTAATTGATCACCTATTATATGCAAGATGATATCAATAGCAGGCAGGAACAAAGAACATTCAGTGTGATAGGTAGGATTTGAACCCAGTTCTCTAATCCAGCCTCTCAGCTATGTCATCAGACCACAAATCCAGATTGACATACTGGCATACTATTGTAAAACAATGTTAAAACAAAATGATAACTTCAAACTGAGCTTTTACATCTCCAGAATAATCAGTGAACGAAATTCCTATTATTCCGCAGGCAGAGTGAAGCCCACTGTGACAGCCATATGTCTTCTCACTAAAAGAAGAAAATGTGACGAGTAAATTTTTGAAGTCCTTTATCTCAAAATTATTCAATAAGTAATAAAAGCTCTTGGCCCAGCACTCTCAAATTCTGGATTTCAACAGCATCTTGGGAGGTTGTGCCTAAAATTATTCTTCAGATTATATTGTCCTCATTCAAGCTTTCAGGGAACCTCAAAATTTAGCTTGTGTCTAGGATATGAGTAAAAGGCCCTAATTCCTGTTCAAGGAACTAATTCAAGAAATGTTACTCAACATAATATTATATATTGTATATGTATCCAAGTGTATATATATATATATATACATATATATGTATATGTGTGTGTGTGTGTGTGTGTGTGTGTATGTATAGTCTTCACACATAAAATGTGGAGAGATGAGAGGAGCCTGCACTAACCAAGAACCTCTCCTTCCCTCTCCTGAGTCCTTTCTACCCCATCTATCAATGTAGGCCTTTAGCTCTGTACTTATTCTAATAGTCTATATAACTCCCTGAAGGAAAATTAGCTTGAGATTTATA
Organism: Trichosurus vulpecula; assembly: GCF_011100635.1. Lineage (NCBI taxonomy): Eukaryota > Metazoa > Chordata > Mammalia > Diprotodontia > Phalangeridae > Trichosurus > Trichosurus vulpecula. The sequence goes on along the minus strand of NC_050576.1, from coordinate 91,663,392 downwards.
GAGGAGTAACTCAATTCCTATCAGATACGCACTTTTTAAACCAACATTTGAATATAACTTTGAAAGTTTAGGTTTTGCTCCTGGGTGCTATGGCTCAATCACCTGCTATTCCTTTATCTCCAAGGCCCCATTATTGATATGGGTATGGGAACTCTAGTCTTTCCTCTGGAAAACTGGGGTTCACAAACTCCCAGCACTAGACCTCAAGATCTATCTGCCACCCTCATTTCAGCCTCCTGCCCCAAGTTACCTTGTATCTATTTTGTATATTTTTTTTATTTTTATTTATACTTACATTAGTATGTGTGGTTTCTTCTATTAGAATGTAAGCCTCCTGAAGGAGAAGTGTTTTCCTTCTCCCTTTTAAATCCCAGCACATGGCATAGCTTTTGAAGCAAGGTGGGTACTTAGGAATTGCTTGTTGACTGATTCAAGCACCATCATATAATATACATTGTTTGTTTCTAGAAATATTCATTAGACAACATTTAGCAAACAATGCATATTCCCTATTTATAGGAAATAAAACTAGATACTGAAGTAGGCTTCTGACACAAAATACAGTATTTTGTGTTTTCATCCTTTCCACATACAAAATCAATCCTGAAATCTGCCCATTGTGAGACAAGACTGGGCATTAATATGTAAATATAGATGGGGAATTCATTTGGCAATGCAGATCTCGGCAGAACCACTTTAACTATCTAAAATACAGGTGAGATGATTTCAGCAGTAGAAGAATCAGCAGGGACAGGAGAATGCCAACTCTGATTAGAACCCTTGAAAGCACTAACTGTAGCATCTCAAGGTAAAATTGGATTTCCAATAACTCACCCTGCATCACAGCCCTTGCCAGTGGTGAGAGGTGGTTGGAGGGGGAAATAGAATTTGACCTTTTCTTAGTGAAATAAAAGAAGTTCATTCCATTGAACTGGAAGCTTTTAGTGGAGTTACTGGAAGACAGTTACATGCTTGAAAGCGACAGAAAGTGCAAAGCATCACAGTTTTATCAGAGATGGTACTTCAATCAATTTACATTTGATTTAAACCCAGGGAGTTCTCTGGGCTTTAAAAGCAATTGAACCACTGAACATTCGCCTTTAAGACTTAAAGCTTCTTGTAAATTATGTTTATATGAAGTTGCAAAATGAATTAACTGCTGAGGAAAACACCATTGCATTGTGCAGAATATCAAAGCTTATTCACATTTCTTTACAAGCCAGGAAACACAAAAATGGAGCTTATGAAATGCTAAATCAGAAATAAATCTGTCATGAGCTGATCTGTACACAAAATACAATTCTCTTCCTCCCTCCATACATCTCATTGAAGAGTAGCTATATTAGAACTTCTCAAGTCTGATTTCCTATAGAAATTTACATCAGACTGCCAGGATGAGCCTCAGATGTTTCTCTATCCATTTCAAAATCAATGCAGTCACCGGAAATGTAGTATCCTGTAAATGTAAAATGAGATTTTAGATCTTTGATGAAACAAATTGATAGTTCCTTCCTTTAAAAAAAAGTTTTAACATCTTCCCAAGTTGTATGCCCTTTTGTCGTTTCAAGTAGAATGACTTCAGAGCTCAAAAGAACTAAAGGAGAAAAACACTTATTGGCCAAGTTAACTTTGATGCCTCACTGCTATGTTTCAAATGCTCAGCCCTAACACATTGACCTACTAAGTTCTCAGAATAGGTTCTAATTAATTTCTTTTCATCCTGTAAATGGGTGGAAAGCTGATGGGACAATATGAGACAATATATTAGACAATTTTCATTGGATAAATGTCAGAAATAAATTTAAGTACCCTTCAATGAAAGGAGAGTAAGGTACAGAAAAGCATAGTAGGAAAAACTAAGTTAAGCCATAAGAAAGTAAAGAAGAAAAATCCTAGGCTGATGTAGTAATTCATATTGACATTAATGACTTTTTATATTTGGATGAAAGGGGGGTAAAAAAGGAGGGGATAGGAGGACAAAGAACAAATAGAAGAATAAAAAGATAGCCCCATTCTGTCCATTTCATATCGTAATAAAATTTCCTTAGTTCAATAAAATATCCAGCTGGGATTCACTGCATGTGCATTCACATTAAGGTGAGAAACTAGCCTTCTCTGATTTTTAACTCAACTCCAATCAAGCTGCAAATGTCATCTTAAAAGGTTCTTTCCTCCTACTCAAAATGAATTTGGTTGGTAAGACAAAGAATCCCTACAATTTTCAATTTAGAACTGCTGCCTTTTCTCCTTCTCGCCCCAATCCCAATCAGCAAGGGAGTCAATAATTTAAATTAATTCCAAATCTTTAGAGTCAGGATTCTGAAGCCTGATGCCTCATATAAAATATGCAAATTTCCTTTATAATTTTTGAAATGAGTCTGCTTTCTCCAGGTGGCACAAGTATCTGGTTGCACCAATGACCTTTCCAGTATTATTAACCATGATTTTTTTAAAATCTAAAATAAATACCTGGTTGCTGGTTAAGAAAAGCCTCATGAGAGGGAATGGCTGTTAAATGGTGTTTGTTTCTATAAACACGGAATATGTCATTAATCCAGTTCTATCCCAGGGAGGATGGTTGTTTACATGCATTATGGTGATTTTATTGTATCTTATTAAGGAATAATGGCAAACTAAAGCAACTGCATTAGCACGGGCTTGCAATAAAAAGTAACGTTTTTGCTGTTCTAATTAGTTACACTCATTTTATGAGCCAAAGTAACCAGATATGTTTGGTTATACATTTGAGCTCCAAGGTCCTTAAGAAGGAGAGACTTCCGTGACTCTTAACACAGGTGTGCTACACTACTGTGTGTATCCTGTTGTTCCAAAAAACAGGGCCAAATTTTAGCTTAAAACCTAATAGTGTTGGGTTTACTCTAAGGTCTTTTTTAGCCCTAAAATTCTGTGATTCTTTTATTATACGATTGTTAAGTCTTTAGAAGTTTCCCACCAGTTTTAATGCCAAAGAAAATTCAAAGTTTCCAAGACCATGTATTAAACTTAGTGTGCCTTCAAGCTACTACTGAGAGTACAATTGGCTCCTTGCCCCACAGAAGGATCAAATATAGGCACAATTAGTCGCACATGAGTGCTTTTGGCACCTGTAGATTTTCACGTGTAAAAACAGAAGGTGCCTTGAAAGATAAGCCCTTGCAGCAGATCTTAGCTTCTCACTCCAGAGCTGCGGAAAAACGTTTTCTACCCAAACATTGTATGTGCTAACCACAGTGGGCATATCAGAATTGCTCTCTCTTTCCCTCTGTACCTGCTCATCTCTGTATCACCATTCTCCAGAGCTCAACACTAGAGCTGTTTTGTCTCATGGGACTCTTTACATGCCCTGTTATCTGAAAGAAGACATTTGCATGGAGAGAGATTGATTCTCTTCTCATTATAAATAATGTCAAACTTCTGCTTTAAAAAGTTAAAAAAAGTATGATTCATATTTTTAGTTAACCAAAGTTATTTTTATTTCTATCCAAGTAACTAGCATGAAAAACACAGAAGCTTAGAATTGGAACATATTATAAAGGCCATCTCTTTCAAATCATACCTGAACCAACTAACCCAAAGGGTTACTATTAAGTTGGCTCATTGTTACTTTGTTCCATCTTTACTCTGTGAAGTCTCCAATACAGCTTATATATAGTTCATGTCTAGGTTCCCATATGTAGGTATGTATGTGTGTATATATATATATGTGCATGTATATATGGAAGTGTAAGTATATACGCATGTGAAGTGGGCCCCAGGGAACAGGAAAGAAGGGCCCTTGTCCTAGCCTAACCACTCAACCTTTTCTTAGATCAGCTTGCATCAAAACAGTTCTTAGATCAGCTGAAAACCCCAATCACAGCTAGACCCCTAACCAATCCCCACAAAACTCTTGGTTAAGTGACTTTGCCCAGTTTAGCACAAACACAGTAACAACTGCCCGTAGTTACATATGTGACAACAGGACCTTCATTAACATCTTATGAATATTTTAATAAAGGGACTCCCAAGAGCACAGGTCAGGCCTTTGTCTGAAGTCCCCTTGGAAGTGTCTCTCTGGGACACCAGCTAAAACCTTAGACACCTCCCCTAGCTCCTCCCTAAAGGCCTAGACCTACCCACCTACTTCCCTTTCCAATGACAATATAAGGCCCCTGTCCTCACACACCTGCAACCAACCAGTCTCCTTGCTGGGTTCAGTTTGCTTTTACAATGATAAAAATCTCTTCCCAACCCGAGTCCGGCTAAGTATTTTACTTAATGCTTGAATTGTAAGAGCTCTCCCACTGCACATGTATATAGTTATACACATATACATACATACATATATGTGGGGAGAGAGAGAGAGAGGGAGGGAGAGAGGGAGGGACAGAAGACAGGGACGGGAAAAGGGAGAGAATAACAAAAATTCACAGGAGAGTAAATCCAAGTAATGAGCAAGTAATAGAACCCACAGAATTAGGGGATTAGTGGGTTTTATCGGTTGCTCCTTTCTTGAATTTACCATCCTGTGAATTTCTGGGATTTTCTCCTAAAATTCTTTCTTCCAGGTAACTAGCAGGGTGTGTATGCATATAACGTCTGGAGGGAATTTTCTGTCTCACCCTTTTCAGTTTATAAGACATTATCATTGCACTCATGAAACTTATAGTCTAGTAGATCACACATCTATTTAAGAACAGAGGTCAAATTAGATCACAGTTTTATGTGTTCTGATGTCTCAAAATTTAGTGGTCTTTCTATAATGACTATCAAATGATAACAGATTCGGTAACACACGCAAACACAAATTTTACAGAATGTAATGCCTAGGGAAAAAGACAGTAAGAAAATTGACAATCATGAAATAGTTTGATCAGTGAAGATGGCCAAATCAAAAAATTCAGAACTTGCAGGAGAAATTTTTGGTTTAAATTACTCACTTTTATTACAGATTTTAAATGATCTGGATTAGTTGACAAATCCCTACAGCACTTTTAAAACAAATATATACCAAGAATAATTTTTGTCAATACCTCTTTTCATGGAAATCCAAGCATATTTCTAATAAATATTGGTTTATTTAAATGCATTCTGTCACAAAGCTGTTTTCTCTCTTTAAATATCATCTTTAGGCAGCCTTTTTATTTAGTCTATGTAAGATTTGTCTTCTTAAGCCTGGAAGACTTCCTCATGGGTTTCCTAAATGAATGAATTGCCAGTGCTCAATAAATGTGAAGTAATAATTATTAAGTGTTTAGTTGTATTTTAAATGAAGAACACTATATAAAGCCTAATTGGTGAGCAGCAATTTTAAAGTGCCTTTTACAATATAAATGATATGCCCACAGAGTAGATTTTATGTGCTCCTATGGGCCCATTACACTTAATATGCATTGTTAGAGTAGTATCTTGGCCCCCAAATTACTCATTTGATGATAGGTGCCCCTAGTCTTGGCATCCTAGTGCCAAAACACTAGGGACAATAATTTAATGAACATTCATCTGTGATGAATATTTATTCATGCCATGTCTTTAACAAGAAATTTCACAATAGATCTGTCAGAAATGCATGGTTTTTCCTATGTCAGTTTTAACTCTGGATGCATTTGCTTTTCTCATTAATGTGACTTGAGACAAGTGTGTTTACAGAGCACTGGTCTGGTATTTGATTTGGAAAGCTTTAGTCTGATCTGTCTCTTTAACATGCAAAACATTAACATTAACCTCTTTAACATGCAAAAACAAGTCCCATAATATGATTGATTAAAATCAGTTAGAACTTCCTTCCTGTAAAGTGAAAGTTGAGCACTTTGAATTAAAGTAGAATGCATATAATGAGGTTTCCCCATTGTTATTATCCTTAAAAAGAAAAAGAGGAAGGGGTGAAATAATCCTTACTTTCTATACATATAGTCAGAAAAATTTAAAGGTGGAGAGGTGAGATTTCTTCACCCAAACTGTTCATTTTACAGATGAGCCTTAAAAAAACTGAGATGCCTAATTACACACCTAGTCAGTGCTATAGTCAGAATGTAACCCACTTATCTCCTCACTTCAAGCCTAGTAATTCTATTACTATATTACTTTTCCCCCATACCAGTAATCAACATATTTTACTAGCAAATGAACATATTTGTGAATGGACTCTTGTACTTAAAGAAAATATTTGATTCAATTTCAAGACGGATTGTTTTGTTGTTTTTATTTTGCTTATTTTGCTTGTCTTCCTTTCTCCAGCACCTAGCATAGGGCCTTATACATAGGAGATCCTTATCAGGGGATTGTTGAACTCCAGCTCATTTTACAGATGAGGAACTGAAGCAAACAGGGTTAAGAGACTTGTCCAGGGTCACACAGCTAATAAGTGTCTGAAGTCCGATGTGAAATCAGGTCCTCCCAGCTGCAGAGTTCCGCTCTACCCACTGTGCCACCTAGCTGCTTCTAACTCAGTAGCTATGAGTAGTCATCAATTCAGCTACATCAATACCACATCTGTCAATCAGTGGCAGCCCCTGATCAACCCAATGACCATTCTAAAGCAAGATCTCAGACTAAGAGTTTTATTGGGACCTGAAATTTTATTATAATAATTTCTGTACTGAAGAGCCAGTGAGGACACTGCACTATCTCCAGAATTCTTTCTGAATCTGTTGGCCAGAACCTTCACACTCTACCCTCACATTGAACCTCTCTTCAATGACCCCAATAACAACCACCCACCCCACATTTAACCTTGCTTGACCATAACTAACTTCTACAGCTGATTGCCTGTCTTGACTGAGGCTAAGTTTGAGTTTAAGGCATAATCCCCATGTGTTTTCTATGTATTATTAGCTCATACCTAATCTGACTTCCACTATGATGTGCCCTAGCCCAAAATCTGAGGTCTCTAGTGAGGTTTCCAAGGACAAGTGCCAATAAACTGCAATTTCTTACTTTAAACTTCAAGTTAACCGAAAGAAAGGCCTTTGTCTTATTTGTTGCTTCACTATACCTCAGCACTCAGCATGGCGCCGTGTATCCTAGGCAGTGCTCCATAAACATTAATTGAATGGGTAGGGTGAGAAAACATTTCAGCATTCAAATAAAAGTAACATTTGCTGTCAATATTACTTAAAATTCAGATAGAAGCAAATGATTTTACAGCTAAAAACATCGTATTCTGAATGTCTTCTACACATTTAGATTTTCTGTAAGTGGATTGTATTGTCACAGCCTGAGTGTCATTGCAGGGAAGGAAGGAGTTGTCTCAAAGTCTATAAATAATTAAAAAAAATCAAATCATAATTAAAAAAATAAAAAACAAAAAAAAGAAGTGTTAAGAGGGAAATCAAGAAGATCCCCCAACTAGGATCCACCTGCCCCACACCTACTGTTAAAGGATTTAAAGAAGACTATTGTGATCTCTCAGTCAATGTGAGTGTCCAAAAATAATTTGTGCCAAATTTTTTGATAGGGTTATTGGATTGGCAAACTAGAGAAAAGTCCATTATAGGTAACAATTAACCAGAGAAGTTTCAACCAGGAAAGGACTTTAGAAATTACCTCATCTAACTCCCTCCTTTTAATGATGAACAAAGCAATTATAAAAGTTAACTGCTTTGATGGATTAGCGACAGATCCAAGTTTAGGACCTTCAAATTTGATTCAATTAACAAATACTTTTTAAAGTGGCCGCTGTTCTAGGTGTTAGAAGACTCAAAAGGTTACAAATGAGGCAGACAATTACTTCAAGTAACTTACATTTTACTATGTAGAATAGGGCACATACTCAAATTAGTACATAAAACGTGATGGGGTAAAGATTTCAGAGAAAGCATAGTAGGAAAAAATTTAGAAGAGAAAAAGGCTACTTTTAGGTAGAAGGATTAGGGAAGGTTTTATGCAACAGCTGAACTAAAAAAAAAGGATTTCAACAGGCAAAGATGATGAGGTAGTGCATTCTTGGCTTAAGGCGTGAACTTGATGAATTCACTGAGTTAAGAAAGTACAGGATGAGATCAAGAAAAATCTCGTAGCATACCCTTTGTTTTAAAGATTTCACTCCTAGGGGCGAAGCCAAGATGGCGGCTGGTAAGCACGGACTAGAGGGAGCTCCGTACCCGAGTCCCTCCAAAAACCTATAAAAAATGGCTCTGAACCAATTCTAGAACAGCAGAACCCACAGATCAGCAGAGGGAAGCAGAGCTCCAGCCCAGGACAGCCTGGATGGTCTCTGGGTGAGGTCTATACCACACGGAGCTGGGAGCTGGGAACAGAGTGGAGCAGAGCCCAGCCTGAGCGGCGTGGACAATCCAGACCAGAAGCCGGGCGGAGGGGGCCCTAGCGCCCTGAATATGTGAGCTGCAGCAGTTACCAGACCCCCTCGACCCACAAACACCAAAGACTGCGGAGAAGGTTAGTGGGAAAAGCTGCGGGAGTGGAAGGAGTTCACAGTTCAGCTTCCAGCCCCAGGGGCAGCGGAGGTGGGGCAGCTACAGCTGTTGTTACTTCAGGCTCCAGGCCCACCTGGCGGGAGGAATTAAGCGGCGGATCAGAGCAGGAGTACAACAGCCTGCTGAAGATCTAAGCCCAGTCTGAACTGGGGGTCCTTGGGAAGGAGGAGTGCGGCTCTGACAGAGCTGGCACCTCCCCCCCAAACGTAGAACATAGAACTCGTTAGTTTACAAGCAGTCATACCCCACTGAAAAACTCAAGGGTCAAGTTAGTTGATTGGGAATATGGCCAGGCAGCGGAAAACGCGCCCAGATTCAGTCTCAGAGTTTGGATTCTTTCTTTGGTGACAAAGAAGACCAAACCATACAGCCTAAAGAAGACAACAAAGTCATAGAGCCTACAACCAAAGCCTCCAAGAAAAACATGAACTGGCCCCAGGCCATAGAAGAACTCAAAAAGGATTTGGAAAAGCAAGTTAGAGAAGTAGAGGAAAAATTGGGAAGAGAAATGAGAAGGATGTGAGAAAACCATGAAAAACAAGTCAATGACTTGCTAAAGGAGACCCAAAAAAATACTGAAAAATACACTGAAGAAAACAACACCTTAAAAAACAGACTAACTCAAATGGCAAAAGAGCTCCAAAAAGCTAATGAGGAGAAGAATGCCTTGAAAGGCAGAATTAGCCAAATGGAAAAGGAGGTCCAAAAGACCACTGAAGAAAATACCACTTTAAAAATTAGATTGGAGCAAGTGGAAGCTAGTGACTTTATGAGAAATCAGGATATTATAAAACAGAACCAGAGAATGAAAAAATGGAAGACAATGTGAAATATCTCCTTGGAAAAACCACTGACCTGGAAAATAGATCCAGGAGAGATAATTTAAAAATTATTGGACTACCTGAAAGCCATGATCAAAAAAAGAGCCTAGATACCATCTTTCAGGAAATTATCAAGGAGAACTGCCCTGATATTCTAGAGCCACAGGGCAAAATAGAAATTGAAAGAATCCATCGATCGCCTCCTCAAATAGATCCCAAAAAGAAATCTCCTAGGAATATTGTCGCCAAATTCCAGAGATCCCAGATCAAGGAGAAAATACTGCAAGCAGCCAGAAAGAAACAATTTGAGTATTGTGGAAACCCAATCAGAATAACCCAAGATCTGGCAGCTTCTACATTAAGAGATCGAAGGGCTTGGAATGCGATATTCCGGAGGTTAATGGAGCTAGGATTAAAACCTAGAATCACCTACCCAGCAAAACTGAGTATCATGTTCCAAGGCAAAATATGGAGTTTCAATAAAATAGAGGACTTTCAAGCTTTCTCAGTGAAAAGACCAGAACTGAATAGAAAATTTGACTTTCAAACACAAGAATCAAGAGAAGCATGAAAAGGTAATCAAGAAACGGAAATTGCAAGGGACTTACTAAAGTTGAACTGTTTTGTTTACATTCCTACATGGAAAGATGATGAGTATGATTCATGAGAACTCAGTATTAGGGTAGTTGAAGGGAATATCCATATATATATATATACATATATATATATATGTATGTATATGTATATGTATATATATACGTATGTATATGTATATATATATATGTATATATATGTTTATGTATATATATAAGTGAATGTGTATGTATGTATATATCTTATATATATATATATGTAAAAGAGAGAGAGCAGACACAGGGTGAGTTGAAGATGAAGGGAAGATATCTAAAAGAAATAAAATGAAATTAAGGGATGAGAGAGTAACATACTGAGAGAGGGAGATAGGGAGAGATAGAATGGGGTGGATTATCTCGCATAAAGGTGGCAAGAGGAAGCAGTTCTATGGGAGGAGGGGAGAGGGCAGGTGAGGGGGGAATGAGTGAACCTGGCTCTCATCAGATTTGGCCTGAGGGGGAATACCATACATACTCAGTTGGGTATCTTACCCCACAGGAAAGAAGAGGGAGGAAGATAAAAAAAAAAATAAAAGGCGGGGGGATGATGGAGGGGAGGGCAGATGGGGGTGGAGGTAATCAAAACAAACACTTTGGAAAGGGGACAGGGTCAAGGGAGAAAATTCAATAAAGGGGGATGGGTTGGGAAGGAGCAAAATGTAGTTAGCCTTTCACAACATGAGTATTGTGGAAGGGTTATACATAATAATACATGTGTGGCCTAGGTTGAATTGCTCAACTTCTTAGGGAGGGTGGGTGGGAAGGGAAGAGGGAAGAGAATTTGGAACTCAAAGTTTTAAAATCAGATGTTCAAAAACAAAAAAAGTTTTTGTATGCAACTAAAAAATAAGATACACAGGCAATGGGGCGTAGAAATTTATCTTGCCCTACAAGAAAGGAAGGGAAAAGGGGATGAGAGGGGAGGGGGGTGATAGAGGGGAGGGCTGACTGGGTAACAGGGCAACCAGAATATAAGCCATCTTGGAGTGGGGGGGAGGGTAGAAATGGGGAGAAAATTTGTAATTCAAAATGTTGTGAAAATCAATGCTGAAAACCAAATATGTTAAATAAATAAATTGCATTTAAAAAAAAAAAGATTTCACTCCTAGGTATACACCCAAAGTAGGCCATTAATAAAAAGAAAGGGTCCTCTACACACTGAAGTATTTGTAACAGCATTTTTTATGGTAACAAATAATTCGGAGGGGGAGGCAGGGGTAGTAGATGCCAATCCATTTGGGAAATGGCTGAACAGATTGTGGTAGATGAATGTAATGAAATATTACTGTGCCACAAGAAATAGTAAATATGATGAATACAGAGAGGTATGGGAAGATTTGTACAAAGTCATGAAAAAATGAAATAAGTAAAGCCAACAAAAAATATATATATAATGCCTACAATAATATAAATGTAAAGAATCACCACCATAAATCAATAAAAATGAATATTTTTAAAGTTTTACTTATTTTACATTCATGTATATGTTTCTCCCACTACCTACCCCTCCTGCACAAAAAAAATAAAATAAAATAAAGCCCTCATCATGAACACATAGTCCAGCAAAACAAATTTTTTACAGTGATCATATTCAAAAATATACGACTCTATCTGCATATTAAATTCATCATTACTCTGGCAGGAAATGTTGTTTCATCTTCTGTATTCTGGGCTCCATTTTGTCATTTACTTAATCAGTGTTCTGAAGTCTTTCAAAGGTATTTTTCTCTATAATTTTGTTGTCGCTGTATATAAAAATCACCCCCCTAGTTTTGCTCATCTTACATTGCATTACTTTGTAAAAGTCTTCCCAGTTTCCAGTGATACTGTCCATTTCATCATTTTTTACAGCACAATAGTATTCCATAAAGAGAAAGTGGAAGATAGATACGAATGACTGCAGGATTCTCATCATAGAAGGGAGAGATAAGGTTTTCTCAAAAGAGCAATGAAAAGAAATAAAAGAAAACAGTAGAATGGGAAAGATAAGAGATATCTTCAAGAAAGTTAGAGATATTGAGGGAAATTAGGGACAGTGTGCAAAAATGGGCATGATAAAAGACAAAAATGGTAGGGACTTAACAGAAGTAGAAGAGATTAAGAAAAGGTAGCAAGAATATACAGAACTATCTAAGAAAGATCTTAAAATTATCAATAACCAAGGTGGTGTGGTTGCTGATCTAAAGTCAGCCATCCTGGAGAATGAAGTCAAGTGGGCCTTGGAAAGCATTACTAACAATAAGGCTAGTGGAGGTGATGGAATCTCAGCCAAGCTATTTAAAATCCTAAAAGATAATGTTGCTGAAGTGCTGTACTCACTAAGCCAGAAAATTTGGAAAATTCAGCAGTGGTCCCTGGATTGGAAAAGATGGGTTTATGAAACAATCCTAAAGAAAGGCAATGCCAAAGAATATTCAAAATATCAAACAATTGTTCTCATTTCACACAACAGCAAGATTATGCTTAAAATTCCATAAGCTAGATTTCAGCAAGATCAGACTGGTTTTTGAAGAAGTAGAGCCACTAGAGACCAAATTGCCAAAATTCACTAGATTATGGAGAAAGCAAGGGATTACCAGAAAAAAAAAATCTACTTATGCTTCATTGACTGTGTGGATCACAACAAATGTGGTAAGTCCTCAAAGAGACAGAAGTAACAGATCATCTTACTTGTATCCAAAGGAACCTATATGTGGGCCAAGAAGCAAAAGTTAGAACCAAACACGAACAACTGATTGGTTTAAAATTAGAAAAGGAATATGACAAGACTGTATATTGTCAACTTATTTATTTAACTTATATGTAGAGTACATGATGCAAAATGCCAGGTCAGATGAATCAAAAGTCAGAATTAAGGTTGCCAGTAGAAATATCAATAATCTCAGAAATGCTGATTATACAACTCTGACTGCAGAAACAAAAGAAGGATTAAGATGCCTCTTGATGAGGGTGGAAGAGGACAGTGGAAAAGCTGGCTTGAAGCTTAACATCAAAAAGAACTAAGATCTTGGCAACTGGTTCCATTGCTTCCTGGCAAATAGAGAAGAAGTAGATTCATTGACAGATTTTATATTCTTGGGCTCAAAGATCACTGAAAATGGTGACTACAGACATAAAATTAAAAGACACTTTCTCCTTGGGAGGAAAACTATGACAAATCTGGACAGCATACTGAAAAGCAGAAACATCACCTTGCCAACAAAGAAGCATATAAAGTAGCTATGGTGTTTCCAGTAGTAATGTATGGCTGGGAGAGTTGGATTATAAGGAAAGTTCAACACTGCAGAATCAGTGCTTTAAAACTTCTGAGAGTTTCTTGGACAACAAGGAGGTTAAATCAGTCAGTACTTAAAGAAATTAATTCAGGCTATTCATTGGAAGGTCAAATACTGAAGCTGAAACTTAAATACTTTGGTCACATGATGAGAAGACAGGACTCATTGGAAAAGATCCTGATGTTGGGAAAGGTTGAAGTCAAAGAGAAGAGGGGAATGATAGAGGATGAGATGGATAGGGTAGTGTCATGGAAGCGAGGAACATGAACTTGGACAGACCTCAGGAGATAGTGGGGGAGAGAAGGACCTGGCATGCTATCGTCCGTGGGACCATGAAGAGTCAGATATGACTGAGCAACTGAACAACAACAATAAATATTCCATTAATCCACATGCCAAAATCTGTTTAAAGGATTAGAGGATACAACAGGAGGATAACCCCTGGATTGCTAATTTTAAGCTACTATGAAAAGATCAATTATAAAAATTTTTGTATATATAAATTATTTCCCTCTTTCTTGGATTTCTTTGGAGTATAGGCCTAGTAGAGATACAGCTGAGTCAGAGGGAATGCATAGAAAGGGTAGAAGACCCTAAATGCTAGGCTGAAGCATTAGCGTTTTATCCTAAAAGGAATAGGTTTCCAAAATGTCGTAAACAGGTTAGTGACATATTCAGACTTGTGCATTAGGAAAATTATTTTGATAACTGTGAAGAATAATTTGGAGATAGAGAAAATCGGAGGTAGGTAGACTATTTGAGAGGTTATTATAATAGATCCGGGTAAAAATGATGAGGGTGTGAACTAGAAGAATAGTCTTTTATCTCCCAGGTTCTGGTTCTTTACACTAGTATCTTTTGATTTTTATCATATATTTGGCAAAAACTTGCATGAATCTTTAGAAATTATAATATCTTATTTGTTTATCCATAGATATGGATAGACAGACAGATTCAGTTCCCTGTTGTTCACAAAGTTCTTTACATGCATTAATGTAATGGCAAGCAAAGTGGGACATTTTGTTGTTTTTTGTTTTGGACTGCTTCTTAGCACTAAGGCAATAAAGTGCCTTTGATTCAGTCTTGCCTGTTTGTAGGAAGGCCCACACCCTTTTGCCAGTTAGGTCCCAGAGATGTGAAGCCCTCGAGAGGTGTGAAGCACTCTGACCCTGAAGAAGTGTATAAAAACTCAGGTTAGCATTTTGTTCGGGGCTCACTCATTGGAAGAGTGTTGGTGTGGAGTCTCTGGGTAGCTGATAAGAAGCCCTGGCTTTGAAAACCCAGATGTTGGTGCTTCTCTCTCTGGTAACTATATATGTACAGTTTTGGTCAGACAGCTAGAAGCCTGTCTGTTGATTTGTGTTATTTGCTCTGTTTATATTTTCTCTGTTTGTATTTGTTCTAAAGTTGAGGGTGCTGACTTTTCCCCCTGAGCTAAGTGAATGATATATGTATGTTTGATTAAAGTGAGATTGTAAAACCTTTTAAGTTGCTTTCCTTAGAAAGGCAGATCAAAAGAACCTGTGCTGGTAGCCCTCCTGTGAGCCGATGTTACTGGCCTTACACCTCCACAGCAGCTGTTAGCAGGATTGTTGTTACAATTATCTCATTTGATCTTCATGATAATCTTGTAGTTACCATAGATATTATTTTACCCATTTTACAGATAAGAAAACTGAGGCTCAGAGAGGTCATTGAATCTAACCAACATTTATTTAGCACTGACTATGTGCAAAGAACTATGACAGTGCTGAAAATGCAAGGACAAAAATTATACAATCCCCTCCTTTACAGAACTTACATTCTGATGTGCATTCAATTTTTCTGTAGAATTAGAATCTATTCACCTTCTCTGGCCTTCAATGTGCTAATATATATGAGGTATAAGTCACTTCCTGCTCTAAAACTCTTTGATGCAATTGCTGGGGGCGAGATGGGGTTGTAGAAAAGCTATAGTAACAGACCTAGGTACACAAAAATAATTATAGCAACACTTTTTTTGTTGCAGCAAAGAATCAGAAACAAAGCGGGTACCCATAAATTGTGGAAGAGCCAAACAAATTATGAGATATTAGTGCTTCATAAGAAATGACAAATCTGATGAATTCAGAGATACCTAGAAAGATGTATATGGACTGATGCAGAGTAAAATGAGCAGAACCAAGAAAAGAATGTATATAATGACCATAATAATATAAAGAAAAATAACTTGGAAAGACTACATGATTCTTTAGTTAATGAATGCAATGTCTAATCATAACTTGAGAAGAATGATAATAAAGCATATGACACTTTTTAGCAGAGAAGAAATGGACTACAGATACAGAATGAGATATGTTTTCAGATACTGGCCTATATATCAAATTGTTTTGCTTAGCTATATTTAATTTGTCATAAGGGAGGGTTTTTGGTTTTTTGTTCATTTTTTTTTTGGAAGGGGCAACTTAGTGGTTAGCAATAGAAATGTATAAACAAAGTAAATAGCATCAACAAAATATTTTAAAATAAACAGAAGAAAATAAAAGTATTCAGAAGGGGAAACAAACAAATTTGCAATTTTATCTCTCTTTAAATTTTATACGCTCTTTTAAAAAAAACTGCATAGATTTCACATACAATACCATTTTTTTATTCTTTCCATATTGTAATGTTCATATGTTTTGCTAATTGTTACATTTATCATAAAAAAGACAATTTAAGTAAGAAATACATTCATATTACCTTTATTGTTATTATTCATTTCAGTTATGTTTGACTCTTTGTGACCCCATTTGGGGTTTTCTTGGCAAAGATACTGGGGCAGTTTGCCATTTCCATCTCCAGTTCATTTTACAGATGAGGAAACTGAGGCAAACAGGGTTAAGTGACTTGCCTAGGGTCACACAGTTAGTAAGTGTCTGAGGGCAGATTTGAACTCATGAAGATGAGTCTTCCTGACCCCAGGCCCAGCACTCTATCCATTGTGCCACCTAGCTGGCCATCATATTACCTTAGACTGAATTAATAAAATATAGTAGATAGATCATAGAACAAAAACATTGAAAAAAATGAGAGTAAGCCCAGAATGTTGGAGGGGGTATTAAAACCATGTTAAATGAGGACTGATTAAAAGAACTAAGGTTTCTCAGCATGAACAAGAGAAGAGATATAAATTGTCTTGAAATAAAGATCTGTTGGGGGCAGCTAGGTACCATATTGAAAACAGCACAGGCCCTGGAGTCAGGAGGACCTGAGTTCAAATCTGCCCTCAGATACTTGACACACTTTCTAGCTGTGTGACCTTGGACAAGTCACTTAAGCCTAATTGCCCTAACTTCCCCCCTGCAAAAAAAAAAAGGAGAAAAAAAGAAATGAAGAGCTGTCATGGGAAGAAAGGGCAGATATTTCCTGGGCTTTTCTAGAAGGAAGAAGTAGGACCAATGAATAGAAAGTTTAAGGTATATTCTAGTTCTGAATAAAGGACAACTTTTTAATAATTGCAAATGTCAAAAAAAAAAGGAATGGGGTGTCGCTTGAAACAGTGAACTATCTGCCAGACCTCAGAGATTCTGTATAAAGTAATCTGCAAAGCCGGTTGGACTATTGTCTAGTGACCATTCAAAATCCACAATGGCCTGATTCTATACGGGACAGGGAACGATACATGGTGAATAATGAAGACAAGAATAAAATACATCATTAGAAAGATAAAGAAGACAACTAGGATTTGGTCTCTCTCACTAAGTCTGGAAATACTTTTTGGAAGGAGGGAGAGAGATACTTTCAGCTAAAATGGTAAAAGGATTAAATACTTTAATTAGATAGGATGTATTTTCCAGTCAGGAAGTATGTATTGAATTTGATCTTTTCTTATTAAGTCTGGTAAGTGCTAAATCAATACAAATTAATTGAATTAATTCTGTTTTCAACAAGTAAATTATACATTTCTATATGAAGTAAACTATATCAAGGAGGCCTCTGAAGTTTTTTCCAACTATGAGATTTGTGATTCTAACATGCTTATGCTTAGTCAAATATTTGTGAAATGAAATATAGTAAGACTAAGCCAAAAGTAAGATGAAAATTTCTAACATTTTTCATGAATTCAGAAAAGCATTCCATAGTTTAGCCTCTACTCCTTTATTAAGTAACTGACTTGATTGAATTTGGCAAAAGAACAGGTTAAATTCAGATTTTTTTTGCATATATTTTCACTTAGCAGTTTGAGTAATTTATTTTCTGAACAACTGCTTGGGCATTCTGTAGTATAAGTTTCAAGACTCAACGGGGATTGGAGAATATTTTTTAATATGATAAACTTGTCTCAGCATTCCCCACTAAACCTACCTTCTACCACAATTGTGACAAACAGTAGCAAACTGATAAGAAAATGATACAATGGATACACAGCTGCTATCTGAAACAGTCCTTTCTCTTTTCTGGCTTTGCTGGTTTTCAACGGTCTGTTTTTTAAGTAGTTCTCTTATTTCAAATAAATGAATATGAGTATATTTTATATTAAATAGTTTAACTATTTAAGAAAATGTTAACTCTTTTGGGTTATGCTTTGTAGCATATTTATAATAATGACAACAAAAACAGCAGTGATAACAACTAACATTCACAGTGTTTCTTATATGAGTCTTTGATTTATATAATTATGCTGATATCCTAAAATTGGAATGGGCCGCCTCAGGATGTAATAGTCAGTAACTAACTAGATGTCATGAACTTTAATTGAAAGGTGACCACTTGCCTGGGATACTGTAGCTGCAATTCCTGGTCAGGGATGATTTGGAGTAGAGAGCCTCTGAGGTCCTTCTCAAGTTCAAGACCCCATCACTACCTCAGAGAAATATTAAAAATGTAAAATTAACCCATGCAACCAGAATCTTCAAGTAGTTGTTTCTGAGATTGTATCAGTAAGGTAAGATTCATGACCTCGACGATGGCCATGAACATGCCTGAATGGTTCGGAATTGCAAAATATGAAAAACTCTCTAGGTAGAAGGCAGAGGAAGTATAACATTTATTTAGACACCAGAGAATCCAATCCCAGGACCAGTAATTCCAATTCGATATAGCAGTAATTGTATTCCAAAACCAGTAAGCCCACCTCAATGTAGCAACAAGGAATTTATAACACAGTATTATAGCAAGGAACCAAGTCATCCTGTAAATAATCACTCATGAATCCTAACTCTCTGCTCAGCACTCTCTTCTGCAGTTCTGTAGACACTGGCTCCCTCAATGTCTACTCTTCAGAGCCCTCTTGAAGTCTGCTGCCTCAGTGTCTTCTTGATGTCTGCTTCTCAATTCTGCTTTCTTTCAGTTCTATTCCTCTTCCATTCTGGTTCTCTCACACTCTGGGCTGTCTTTATATACAGTCCCAGCTGGGGTCTGATTGGCTGAATTCACGATTGACTAGAACTCAATGCACATGCCATTGGCTCTGATCATAGCAACTCTCTTTAGGGCCCTGAGAGCTTCACGCCCACATTGGCTTAGTACCTGATAAGTAGAGGCTTTAGGCCTCCTTACAAACAAAGATATAATCAGGCTTTCCCAGCTAGCCCCACCTTTAGACCTATTGAATGGGTGGTAAAGATCTTTGATCACATTAATACTATAGAGAGGTTAAGATGAATCCTGAAGGAATAAAGGGAAAGGAGAGACAACACAATGCTTTGTAAACCTTAATGTCATTTGGTATGATTATTCATAATTCTAAAATATCTGAACTCCTAAGGTATATTTCCTTTGAAGTCTTCCAGTGAAAGAAGTAGTTTTAAGGGTTTTCCATACATCAGTGTTGGTTATCAAGGTCCATAAAATAAAGTTAGAGAATATAAAATGCTTAAACCCATACTAGTACTTTCAAACTGTCCGCATTGGTTTTTGGAATTGCCTCCATATTTCTGTGTTTCTGATCAAACTTCACTTTTGTTATGCTTGTCGTTTAACACATGCTCAGGAAACTTCCTGCTCTCTAGCTGTGGGGAATTTTAGGAAAGATTTTGCTTCTACAGTTTCCTTTCCACATTTCACTGTATCAGGGGTTGGCGTAAGAAAATTAAATGGGAATTTTGGGAAATTTTATGGAAGACGCAGATGACACTCAAAGGCCAGCTGATGACCAAATAACCAAAATTTTACAAGGTACTGTAAACACCCCATAAAAGAAAAAATAATCAGACTTCTCTGGTATGAAGGGAGGGACAATTTTATTCAGATTTTCCAGATCAGGGTGGAGCTGGCCCCTGGTCCCCAAAAATGTAGAAGGGATAAATGTACCTTTAGTTTTTTTGATTGTTTGTTTTCTGCTTAAAGTCATAGTTTCAGAATTTTATAGATTTAAAGCTGGAAGGGACTTTAGAGTTCATCTAATCAAACTTCCTATTTAACAGATGAGAAAACTGAAGCCATGGAGGTTAGGAGGCTTGCCTAAGCACTTAGGCAAGTAAGGGGGAGACTTGGGACTCCAACCCCAGTCCTCCGATTTCAGATATAGCAATTTTTTCCAACTGAACAATGGTGCCTAATTAGAAACAAGCCCACCTTAATGTTATCAGCCCTTTTTCAAAGTGTACTGACACTACGGTTGGAGGTCTGATTATTACATACAAATGTGTAGTTGATAAAGCTCTATATGCTTTTTTTTCTTTTAACGTGAATCGCACATTTGCAAAGGCTTCTATAGTTTCCATTGTACATTTCCATAATGAGCTACATGATGGCTTTACTCACATTAGGCTACCCAGTCTCTGCTGCAATGTAGATCATTGTTAGAATTAAATAGATTTTCTCCCCGTATGACAAAAGGATAAAACAGAAGAAAAAGGCGAATCTACACAGGTGGCAAAACAGCTGAACCTTCACAGTCATGATAAAAATCAGCAAGGGAGAGGCTAAAAGGATAAAACCAGGCTTTTCAAGCACTACTTGAGACAAGTACTACCACTCAAATGCAGATGCTCTGATTAAATTAAATGATTCCTCTTTTTAAGGCACTGTTTAAAGCTGAGTCACTCAATTCACATACAATATATAAAAGCCTTATCTGACACACAATTAGGAAAGCCTTGCTCCACCACTGTTAAATGTCAGGAGATCTTAGTAATTGTCCGTCCTTTGTATTAAGGACATGTCCATGTATAGTACCAAATCAATCATTTTGCAGGTGTTTTAGAGCAATCACAGAGTAATCAATAAGATTATTTCACAGTCAATATGGTATTGAAAAAAAACAACCAAGATAACTGGGCTATGGTTCAACAGGCATTTGCCCAAGAAGGTGGTAATATGTCATTATGGCAGCCAAAGATTCCTAGTCAATTGGGCAATGATCAAACCCACTTCATTGTTTATTATTCAGCATGGTACTTTTCATTCTGAAATGAAAGTGTCTTATACAATAGGTAATAGCTTCTTGAGGCCAAATGGCCTTAATAGCCACTAAATGGTGACTTTCTGTAAATAGATAGGCATCATTAATCTTGTTTTTATCTTAGAGACTGCTTTACCTTGTCTACATACCTTATGTTGATTTTATACCAATTTAGTAATAATGGCAAGCCAAAGGGACTATGTTAATGCACAGTTGTATTCAAATGTGATGATTTCTTCCAGCTGGTTGTGCTTATGTAGTGGGAGAAAAAAAAATCCCAATCTTTTTACTGCAAGATGGAAGCTAAGTTCCAATAACCTAAATTTTCCAAATAATTTTGAAAGTTATGCTTGAATCTTTTTCCTCAAGTTCTTTTAGACATAACCATTAAAACACAACAATGAATGTTAATAAATTAATGTTGCCCTCGTTGTTCTTAGTATACAATTTTTATTTGAACATGAATTTGTTGTTATGTAAATGAGATTTGGATTTTGTACTCAATTTTAGAAATATCAACACATTTGAAACACTTGAATATTTTTTACAGGGTGATGCAAATTTACTCTTAAAATATTATATGAAGCTCGATTTTTTAAAAAATATAACCATACAATTTAATATTATATTGTCACATTTAATTTATTATTAGAGACAATGTTCTCTAACATTGAACAAAGAGGTTGAAGATATTTAACAAGGGAGAGTGCAGTCAAGATTAGAACTCCATTCTTTAATGTGACCTTCTCAATCTACAATCCCCTACTTACTCCATTTGAGGCTTTAACACAAACTATTTTGTCTTAATTCAGAAAAAAATCTATTTAATTCAACAACAAAAAAATCATTTGGACTTTTGTTAAATGAAACAGCTTGCTTTTTTTTTCTTTTCTATTTTGGGGGCATCATGTATCTTAAGCTATTCTTACACATGCAAAGTAAAGTAAAAAATCAGTCATTATCCAGATGTTTTACTTCCATACTTCAAAAAAAGCATGATTCATTGTGGCATGGTGGAAATGGTGCTGGATTTGAAGTCAGAAGACCTTGGTTTGATTCTTATATTTGCACTTATTACCTGTGTGAGCTTCAATTCACTTAAACTCACTGAGCCTCAGTTCCCTCATCTGTAAAATGAGAAAATTGAGCTAGATCACCTAAGGTCCCTTCTAGCAAAAGTTCTATGAACAAATGATTTTTGATTCTATTACAATGAGCATTTCCTCCAAGTCATGATACATGGTCATCATAAATTTCAACCAAAAAAAAAAAAAACAAAAACAAAAACAAGGCCATCTTTGGCTAGTCTTCTGGTAATAAGTATTTTCAAGCTTAGCTGATGGTATACAATATGTGTTTAGCTGTATGGAGTTACAAAGGTCTTTTAAGACCTTTTAGCAAAATAATGTCTATCAGAATGTGTGCCCCATTAACATAGGCTTTAAGAAGCCAGTTAACCTCTACACCTTGATGAATTCTGTACTAAAGTCAGTCTGATCTAGCTGATTTCTCAGAAGATAATTTCACATGAAATATTTAAATGATTGAGATAAAAAATGTGTTTATCATCTGAATTACCTAGAGAATTTTCTCCATTTCTGACTTCAAACTGTATACATAGACAAACCCTCAATGTATAATTGATGATGTTCATTTTGATAAAGGCAGTCACAAATTTCTTTTTGTCTTAAGGGAATTTCCATTTCCCTCTTCACCCAAGACTAGCCTTTTCATATATTATTTCTTCCACTATCACTCTAGATCCTTTGGCAGTGAAAAACGTTCTCATAACTTTTTAGTTAACACCTCATATCTCAAAGCTCTAGAAAGTACCTATTTGTTTTATGCCTGGATTCTTGCAAGAAAGGGAAAAAAATTGAGTGTCTAGCACCTGAGGCAGAATGTAGGGGAAAAAACACTTCAACAAGATTTAACTCATGCCATAAATCTCTTCTGTCAGATCTTTGACAGTCATGTTCTCACTGACCTCTTTCTGGTTGGAGAGAGGGGAAAGAAAGTGGTGTTGATTGAAGGTCATTATAGCATAGGCAGTATATTAAGATCCAAAATATTGATATAAATTTGTCCTACCATTTAAGACTATTTGTTATTGTAGTTCATTACATTTTTGGAAGCAAACTCCAGGATGTCCTCCTCAGTCACCTCTGAGATTTATAATGGTAATGGAGAAGGGAGGAATAAAAATTCTTTATCTTTAGAAACTTTGTAGAAACAAAGAAATGCTAATACTATTAACATTTTAATCCCTATTTCCCAGTGCCTTAGTTTTCAAAATGCGTACATTTTTAATGCAAATAAAAACAAGTCCTCGTAAATGAATATATCCATCACCTTGTGTACCATACTTAAGGGTTTAGAGCTGAAAGATACTTTAGAGGTCATCTTAACCAATCTCTTTCCTTGTGTTGCAGAAGAAGAAACTGAGGGCCAACAAGGTTAATCTATTTAGGATGATAGGATCATAGATCTTGAGCTGTAATGGACCTCAGAGGTCATTTGGTACAATCCCTTCAGTTTATAGCTGAGAAAATTCAAGCCCCAATGAGACTAAGCAAGCCATTTGCCCAAGGTCACATAGGTAATAAACATTAAAGGCAGGATAACTCAGGTTTTCTGATTCTAGAGGTAAGGCTTCTTCTACTATGTATGTATATATGTGTATGTGTATGTATATGCATATGTGTATATATATATATATATGTATACACATACACCTCTATAATATATACATATATACATACACATATGTGTGTTAGCACACATGAAAGAGTTCAAACCCTGAATTTGCTCTTGCCCTTGCCCTCCTAACTCCTAATCCAGAGCATTTTCCATGTCTCCATGCCCCCAGTCCCAGGTATATATTGACCTATCCATTTGAGTAAAAAAAATCCAAGTCTTAATCTTAAAGGTTATTTCCTAGAAAAAAAATGCTTTTTAAATTAACTTTGTCTATCTGGTTATGTTTATATTTATAGTCTATCTTGTACTTGTGACATTAGAATTTTTAAAATATAAAATATGATTACTACTATAACACCTACTCTTTGGGACAAATTGGAATCCTTTTCATCCCCACTCTAGACTTCTTCAGTTGTCTCAAGGTAGTAAGTAAAGAAAGCAGGAGCATGAAGGACCAGAATTCAAGAAGCTGCTTTGTAATAATGTAAAAAATCCTGTGGAAGGATCTGAAGTTAATGAAAATTTGGTATGTAAAATGTGTTTTATCCAAAGATCATATTAAATTTGACATATGGAATGACATTTCAAAACACCGTTTTCTAAAGGAAGTGCCCATTATTATTTTGTTTTTGTATATGGGGGGAATGTAGAGCAGAGATTAGAGGGGGAGGGGTGGAGTAATGACACAAATGATCAAAGAGATCAGATCTCTGAATTTCAGCTCCAAACAAGTGAATGAGTGCTGTTCCTCAATCAACATGTTTTGACTGGGACCAGTCACTTTTGCATCTAAGGGTGCTGTTATTTAAAGTACTGCTCCCCCCCCCAAAAAAAGTCCAGTGTTCCCTATCTCTTAAAATAGAGCAAAGCTGTGAAGAAGTTAAAATGTATTCTTGGTCCCTCCCATCTTTCTTTAAGTTACCCCTTCATTCCCTCATGTACTCTGTTCCTGTAGAATTTTAACAGTAGCTAATGTTTAGACAGCAGTATTAAGATTTGTACAACCCTTTATATGTAGCATCTTACTTGAACTTCACAACAACCCTGTGAGCTAGGTGATATAATTATGCCCATTTTACAGGTGAAGAGATTAAAGTTAAGGGAGGTTAAATAATGTGGGCTGAAACCACATCATTGAAATTCATTCCTTTGACTCTTGAAAGGTTTGGAGTACCAAAGGGTCCTCTAATACACATTTGAATTGATTTAGCCAAGATTAAAAAACATGGTGTAGTAGAAAGGGTACTGAAATTGAGTTTGACTCCAATCCTGCATGATCCTAGAGAAGTCATAAGATTATGAATTTAGAATGGAAAGGGACCTTAGATATTCATACCAATCATTTTACAGAACTGCAACTCCAAGAAGTTAAGTGATCAGACTGAGAATCTAGAGGTAGCAAGTAGGAGAATTGGGACTTGGGCCCAGTTCCTCTGACTGTGGAGCCAATGACCTGTCCATTGTATGTTCTTATGCTGACCTGATAGGGTATTAAGAATGTTGGAAATGTTTTTCCTCCCTGGATTATTTATTTTGCATTATGAGACTCTACAGGACTAAAAGTTCTTCTAAATTTAAAGTCATAATGGAATGAATTTTTATGGTGAAATTCCAAAGGAGGGGATTATTATAGGTATAGTTTGCTTCAATTTTAGTAAATCTTTTGATAATGTATCTCCTAATATTCTTGTGGGAAAAAATGTGGCAAGATCTAGGTTAGATGATAATATAATTAGATTGATTCATGGCTAGATGGCCAGATTCAGAGAGTAGTTATTAATGGTTTAATATCAGTGGGGTAGGAGGTGGGCAATATTCCAGCCTTTTGCTGCTTAACATTCTTATCAATGACTTGGATAAAGGTATAGTTTGTTCATCAATTTTGTAGATGACACAGGGCTAGGCTAGATAACTAAAACAGGAGGTGACAGTCAGAATTCTTAAGGATCTTAAGAGACTACAGTATTGGGCTGCTGAGTCTAATAAGATGAAACTCATTAGGGATAAATTTAAAATCTTATATATGGGTCAGAAAAATATTACGCAAGTAGAAGATGGAGAGTCTTGGTTAGTCATTTTTCTGAAAAAATTTAGGGATTTTTATTAGACTGCAAACTCAATATGGGTCAATATTATAAACTTAATATGTTTCAACAGTGTTATATGGCAGTCAGAAAAGCTATCAAAAACTGGGTTTCAATAAGAGAAGCATAGTTTCCAGAATTAGGAGGTGAAGGTTTCACTGAATGTTTACACACATGAGATCTTGTTAAGTGAATTGCATTCAGTCCTGGGCATCACAGTGTAAAAAGGACATTATTAACATGGTATCCAGAAGAGGGCAACCAGAATGGTAAAGAGCCTTGAGCTCATGCCATTTGAAGAGTGGTTGAAGTAATGGAGAATGTTTAACAAAGAAAAGACTCAGGGGAGCCATGATAGTTGTTTTCAAATATTTGAAGGTCTGCTATGGGGAGGAGGGATTAGGCTTTTTCTATCTGTCCCCAGAGGCAAAACTAGGTACTACTGGAGAAAATTGCAGAGACAAATTTAAGCTTGATGTCACTAAAAACTTCCTATTCATTTGAGCTGTCCCAAAGTGGACGGGGCTGTTTCAACAGGCAATCGTCATGGCCCCAACATACACCACTCTCCTTAGAGGTCTTCAGGTAGACATTGGATGATCTTTTGTCATATATGTTATAGAGGGGGTTGCTTTTATGTACCTTGATCTAGGTAGCCACTGAGGTCCTTTCCAACTCTTCTGAAATGTTCTGATTTTCTGACGGAGAAAATATGTTGGTGTTAGAGGCCCATGATATCCTTCAAATTATACCACCAGTAGGCATCCTACTAAAATTGCCCTTGTCTCCCATCATGGCTAAACACAGATTCCATGGTCATTAAGAGAAATCTGACAAGAGAAATGCTGGCAGAGGTGACAACATCAATTCCTTGCCCTCACTCCCAAATCATCACCAGAAAACTGACCAATCAGTGATGCATTTCTATGGCCACAGCAATTCATTACATCAGCTATTAAGGTGATAAAACTAAAAGAAGTCATATCTGTTAGTAGATAATTGAGAACAGGGTGCTAATGGAATGAATTCTTACAAATATGTTTAAGAATGCACTTACTAGGAGTAAATTAAAGATCATTTGAGATGGTTTGCTAATTTATTGACAGGATATACCTTGAGATAGGTAAACCCATCTCCAAACTAATAGGGTTAGAAGGATATCACAATTAGGTTAAGCCAAGGGTCACCATACTTGAATACAGGGTAAGCAACCAGAAGTTCACAGTAGCTAAGAAAAGTAAACTCCAAAGAAGTGGGAAGTGTCCATCTCTTTGTATGAAGCCCTGACAAAACTGATTTGAGAGTTCTGGATGTTGTCAAACTCATAAAGAGGCAATGGACATGCAAAGAGCTAACTCAATGACCAGAAGGCAAGCTCTCAAGCCTTCCTGTACATGCTAAACATACCTGTGAAGAACAAAGAACAATGCAGGACAGCTACAGATTCCATGAGGCCAGACAATGGACACAGAGGCAGTAAGTAGAGATTAAGGTGTAGACTGAAGTTTGAGAACTGGGATCAAAAGGCAGAATAGATAGTAGCAGAGGGTAGTTTTGCAGACCTCAATGATCTCGTCTCAGCAGCCAAGAGTCGTCATGTTGCTAGACTTGGGGTCTCTGCATGTAGAAACCCTTCCCCAGGGGCTGTGACACAGGAAAATGTTTATCTGGGACATGTTACATTCTGGGAACTTTGACTACTCTGATTTGTCTTTTTTCCATATTTTTTTAAATAGTTCTGTTACTTACTAGGTGTATGATGAGTCTTGGCAAGTCACTTCACTGTTCTAAGCTTTGATTTCCTCATCTATAGAATGGGGTGGAGGTGAGGAGGGATTGGGAAAGGTTGTAATAGTTGATCCTATGACTTTATGATTGATTTTTGCTAAAAGGAAGTTGAAAGGGGAGGAGGTAGAGGCAGCAGCCTACTACAATGTACAATGCAAAGATTTTCCCAGACTTCCAGATAAGGACTATATGACATCCTTAAAAGATAATCCAAACATTTTCTTCATGGTCATCTCTAATCCAAGGATTATTTAGAACTACATATTATATGAAGTCATATTCTATTTTCAGACAGAATTATTGATCAAATCATCATGAATCCCAATGTTGTCTGCCAGCTCTTTCTTCTTATATACTTTACCCACTGAGTTTCTTAGTAGTTAACACATCTCTGGCATTAAAAAAATAAATGAACACTTTTTTAAATGTTATAGTTTATCATGTCTTTAGGAGCTGAAAAGGACAGAGAATAAATACATCACTACCAAAAGTAATGGTTTGCTTTAAGAGATATGACAAATCATCTTTCCTATAACTCTGCTCATAACCCCAGAGCTCAAGAAGAAACAGTTAAATCAGAATGCAGTTCTTTGGCAATAAATTAACAGATAGACAAAAATCTCAAAATTTTTTGCTGCATTGGAAACAATTAGAGGATCTGGGTTCAAATCCTGCCCCTTTTATTTATTACCTATGTGACCTTAGGTAAATTATTTAACGTCCCTGGACCTCATGGTCCTTGAATATGAAATGAGTGAGTTATGCTAAATAGCCTCTGAAGTTTCTTCCATTTTTATGTCTGTGAACCTATGATCTTACTGGTTTCCACCAAAGTGGGCAGAGAACACAAGGCCAAGGAATGTACTCCTCTAATATTGCAGAGGAATATGTGACTCCAGATTAGCAGGAAAAACTGAGCTCAATGCTGCATGCCTGAGTAAAGAGATTACTGAATAGGGTCCAGAGATCTTCTTGGGAAATATAAATGAAGGATCTTTATCACTTCCAAGTAAATGGTAAAGAGAGAGAGGCGTTGGAAAGACATTCATGAAGTTAACCCAATCATATCCCTGGATTTGTTTGAAATTTTAGAGACTGTTGAGAATGTAGCTCCTCTGGAGTAAAATTGTTTTCTTTCTCCTTAGTTGAAAAGAGATTTTAGTTCACTCCCAGCTGAAGACTCCATTTACTTCTTTGGAGTATTCTGATTCATACAATAGGGCAGGCAGGTGGTACAGTGAGTAGGACACTGGGCCTGGAGTCAGGAAGAATCATCTTCCCGAGTTCAAATCTAGCTTCGAATACTTGCTAGTTGTGTGACTCTGGGCAAGTCACTTAACACTGTTAATCTTAGTTCCTCATCTATAAAGAATGAACTGGAGAAGAAAATGACAGACTCTTTGCCAAGAAATTCCAAATGGGGTGGTGAAGAGTCTTAAACTGAATGGCAACAAATTCATATAACTTCTATTTCTATTTTCAGTTTTCCTTGAATAAATGGACTTTTTCACTCTTTGCCCTTTGTGATGGGCTTTTGTGCAACTAGTGTTTGGGGAAAAAAAAGGAGCTAAACTGGTAAATGTAAACTAAGGGCTACCTGCCACCTTAAGAGCAATCTAGGAAGTACCTTTTATTCCAGACCTATCATCCCCTAGGCTACCAGTGTTTGAGGAGTGGCAGATGTACATAATGCCAACCCAATACCCTTCTCTGAGACTTGAGGAAAGAATAGCCAGCCTGGATGATACTCTTGGAGCTCATTTGCCCCTTGCTCTTGGCTAGCTCACTGTAGATACAGATAAGACCCTTCTCTTATCTTCAGATCACATCTATCCATATCTATACAACAGAAGGGGAAAAAAAAAGCAACCTCTCTGGGCTTAGATGGAAGCCAGATTAAACTATGAATAGTTTAAAAAAAATTTCATACTCATAGAGTCTCCTCTGAGGAATAACTACACAGAGAAATTAGTAATGAATGATGGCTACTGCTGTATTAGAGGCCTAGTCCATCTTTGATTTTTACAGTGGTGTTTCTTTAATTTCCATAGTGCTGATGCTCCCTATAGTCAGGGCTTCTCCTATAACTTATTTACTACCACATTAAAGACACAAGCTAATCCTCCCTCTTGCTGGGCTTTAGAAGAAAGGTAGAAGAATTTAACTTCAAAGGCCCATTGCTACAAAATCTGCAGTTACAAAGAGCAAACAGTCAAATTCCCCACCCCCTTTTCACTGAGCTATCTGACAAGAATTTGGTAATTCCACCAACCACATAAAAAGAAGTTATTTTTCCTCCGACGCCCCTTTTCTTCAATATGCTCATTAGGCAATCTGGCTTTTGAAAGGAATGCTGGCCCTTAGAGCCAGGAGATCTGGGTTCAAATCCCAGCTCTGCAAACTGGTAGTTGGGTGAAATTTACCTTATCATTTGACACACCTTCCCCACCCACTCCCACTCCTCCCCATTGCTGCCCCATGAACCCTCTGCAAAATGATACTGCTTTGCTTACCTCTGGAGCTGTTACAAGGATGAAATGAGATCATTTATCAACATGTGGAATAAAGAACGTAATAACATATTAGGATTATCAACCATGTTTTGACCCAGGTGTTTGAAGTCTTTAGATTTTTGTGCCTTTAAGAGCCAAAGACTTTTCCCTTCCAAATGCTATTTCCCATGTGGCTCATATTTGATAAACATTTAAATAGGAGACTTTCATTAGGTAAACTTGGCTGTTCACAAAAGTAATTGGTATTCAGGAAAAAAACAACCTTTAATTGGTTTAGGTGGAAATAAACAACTGGAAATTCAAGGTATCTCATTACGACCCATGAAAATGAAGGCTTTTTTTTTTTTGATGAGACCTTGATCTCTTCAACAGAATTGATTCAATTGCATTAATCATCAGAGGATTTCCAAATCATAAGTAAGTTGTTCCTTTATTATTTTCATGGGGTCCCATTTTGTTAGGCTTATTTTGCTACATCAGAATCATTAGGCAACAGGTTTCAAAGTTCTCAATGAAAATCAATGACTCCCATGATTGCCAAAAAATTAGTGTTTTTAACAGTAAAGAAAAACAAATTAGCTTTCGCCCTTCTAGCCAAATAGAAGAAAAATGAGCTTTCATTCTGAATGTGAACTTTTCTATTGGAAATTATGATAGTGATCTGTGAACGAAATGGAAGTTAGAGTTCTTCCCTTCAAATCTGTTCACAAAATATGTACTTTCCTCTTACAAGGAGGATTTTCCAATACAGTTACATATGTACATACATGTATACAGACATATGCATATCTGTGTTTGTACGTACACAATAAAGACATACATATCTATGTGCATATGTCATATCTCTGTCTATAGTGCTCCAGAAAACCAGAGAATATGTCTGAGTGATACAATAAAGACATGTTATTACCTTCATGGGTCACTACCTCTAAAGGGTAAATCATTCACCAAAGGCATTGCAGGCACTTAACTCTGGACACCCAATAATAAGTCAACAAGCAGTAGGATTAGAGTTATGGGACTTTATTTTAGGTGGCACATTTCATTTAAAATACCTTACTGAAACCTTGTTAATGCTATTCACTTTTTATTAATGGGTCCTTAAATAGTGTATAAGATAATAAGAAACACAATGCATTTTAAATATTTAATGAAGGCATTTATTGTCATCTATCACTAAACTGGGTGGCAAATACACTATAAAAGACTTATTAAAATGTATAAAAGATATCCCATCACAAAAGTGGGTTTATAAGTTTATAATTTTTATAATTTATAATTTTTATAATTATAAGTTTATAATTCATCTTTTCTAAACTGTTTCGCTTTACGAAGATAAAACAAACTGTACACATAAAATAGCCAGGAGATCTTTGGACCCACCAGGCTATGCTGAGAGATTCATTTTAAAAGTCCTAAAAGTATATGTTCAAATACTGAAATGATCTTCAAGGATTTTGGTTCTAAAAATTTGTTATCTGATGTTTACCATTCCTCTCTTTCATCATAAGGGATCATTGAAAAACTCCTCTTAGTCCTTCCTCTAAAGCTCAAAATACTTTTCTAATATACTTCTCTCTCTCTCTCTCTCTCTCTCTCTCTCACACACACACACACACACACACACACACACACACACACACACACACACACACACACACTCAAAGATGTTAGGCTATTCCTAAGGTTGAGAATTAAGAACTACAATGTATGTTCTGGAAGTAATAAGTAATAATGGGCAATAAGTATTCATTAAATGCCTACTAGGCATTTTGCTACATGCTGGGGATACAAAGGAAGGCAAAAAAAACTCAATTTCTGCTTTCAGGGAGTTGACAGTCTAATGGAAAAGACAACATGCAAACAAATACATACAGAAAAATAGATACAAGATGAAGTGCTAATAATCTTAGAGGAAAAGTACAAAGATTAAGGAACATCGAAAGGCTTCTTACAAGTGGGGCTTTAGCAGAGACTTGAAGAATGACAGAAACAATTAGGTAGAAATGATGAGGGAGAGAATTCCAGGCATGGGGGACAGCCAGTGGAAATGTAAAATTAGAAGTAATAAAACAGGGGCAGCTAGGTGGTGCAGTGAGTAAAGCACTGGCCCTGGAGTCAAGAGGACCTGAGTTCAAATCCAGTCTCAGACACTTGACACATGTACTAACTGTGTGACCTGCACTGCCCCCCCCCCCCAAAAAAAGAAGTAACAAAACATAAACATATACTGGGCCTCTGCTTGCTCTGAGACAACAGAAGTCCTCCTAGACCTAGACATAAGGTCAATATGGACCCAGGAGTTCTAGGACATATGCACTTTGAGTCCTCCCTAGGAAAAGGAGGGTCACAACAATTCCCACAGGATTCTTGATTCTCACTTGCCAAAGGACTGATCATACAATATTGACACAGAAACCCTGGAGTCAAAATTCCAGCTTACTCCTTCTTCATATGAGACATCAGGCCCCCAGAACAAATTGGAACTCAGGAGAGTTAGTGGTTCATCTGATCTCTGGTGGGGGGCTCTGGCCTCTTTCAGTTGCAGCTAATCCACAATGGAGCTGTATTAGTAAGATGATCACCTAACCCACACCAGAATCAGTGTTGCCATTGTCCTTAAGTGTCTTTCCCTCTGACTGAAGCATAACCTCTTGAAGCTGCCATGTTACTTCCCCTCTTGCTCCTTCAACCCAACCCTCCTCCACCCTCCCCAATTGCTCTTTGCAGAGAGGAGGGGGCCAGTTATAGAGTTAGGGGACATTTAATGATGCTTTCAAAGCAATGTTTTCAACTGGTGAACGAGTGATATTTATCTGTAGAGAGGTGTGTAAAATATTTTTAAAACAGGATTACAATTTTTCTCATATGAAAAATTACCTGAGAAACTCCATCCTCTTAGCAATTTTCCTTGGAAACAAATAGAAAATAAGACATGACACCAAGTGAAATTCTACAATCCCCTTTCAGAGGTGATGTCACATTTAGCATTTTCTGATCCACTCCCCCTGTTTCACACCCTCTTTTGCAGCAGATACCTAAAAATATGTTTTAAAGCAAAGAACTTCCCAGTTATAAAAAACAACTGTGATTTTCTTCTTAAGTTGCCAGTTTCCAAGGCACCATATGCTATCAGCCCCACTTAGCTATCAGATTAAATTCTTGATGAGCTAATATGGACCAACTTTGAGTCCACCATAATTATTCTTCATATTCAATATCCTTGCCTTTCTTTCAATGCGCAAGTAACAAAAGACTGTCTAATTGACTGAATTTCTAAATGCAATACTAATATGAAATATCCATTAGCTGATAGGGGACCTACTTCTAATGCTGTTAAAACTGTCGGCAGAATTCAAATTCTTCGTGTCAAATGACAAGCTTAGTATGAAACTACTTTCAGCTGATGATATTTTAACTGACTACAACCATGAAACTCAACCTCCCAGATGTATTGTTTTACCTTACAAGCTGCCCCTACTGTCACCTAAGGTGGTGATGCCATAGAGCTTCTTCTATTATTAGTTTAGAGAACCCTGCAAAGATTCCCCCCCCCAGAAATCCATCCACAAAGCACATAATTAAAACCCTCTGTCTGCTACCCCAGATTTTTCTATCTTCACTTTGGTGTTAATAACCTACAACAAAAAAAAGTAGAATACTTCAGTGTAAAATGGGTCTTACTTCTTAAAGAAGATCAAGGCATTTTGAAAGAGAAGTTGAATAGGAAAATACGCCCTGAGCTACTCCATGTTCCTATTCAACTTTCCCCAGCAATTACATACATTACACTTTAATGGTCCCCTCTGTACGGCATGACTTGTGTTTAATAATCTGCTGATGACAAGATTCCCAAGTAGGACCATTTAAGGATTTTATTCACAATATCTCCTACTTGGAATATACTCCTCTGTCTCTGCTACTTCCTATCTTTTAAAGTCCACTTCTGGATCCAGTTCTTCTTCATGAAGTCTTATTATCCAGAATCTCCCTAGGGTCTCTCATATAATATTTTTTTTTTTTGCCTTTCCTATGCATTTACCATATTCTGATTTGCAATATACTAGCACGTGACTTACCTCCCAACTAGATTGCAAACTTCTTGAGAGCAAGAACTTTATCTTTTAAAAAGGTTTCTTACAAATATCATAATATCTTGTTCAAAGGAATCAGAAATTGGTCTATGACCATGCAGCAGATTAACTGCTACAAGGGGTTAAACCCATAACTTTGGCCTCTAGATAATTTAGTTGGTGAGTATGGTCTACAAAGAAGAACTATAACTTTATGTATAAATCCAAAAATATTGATTAAGTCTAAGAAAATTTAGAAGATGCCACAAAATAGAGGCTGCAACCATGTAATGGAGTTAGTGGAGTAAATTAATGTAAAAGAAGGGAGATGAAAAAATGAGATGGTCGCATCCCATCCATCCTGGGCATCTTGCTATTTACAACCCCCATGCCCCACCACACTGTCTCACCTTTCTCCCAACCTAGAGCAGTACCCTCTAGACTAATCTCCACAGATCACAATCCCCTTAGCAGGAAGAGTTAATGAACTCAGGTATTCTGATCGGTGAGTGAATGTGTGACTACAAACCGGTCTAATTCACTATATCTAACTGGCCATAGACCATGATTTACATTGCATCCAGCCATCTATACCAGTTTCCTAGCTAGTTTCTCTATTATCATGCTTAATTTGTCATTCCCCAGGCTCCAGAAATAGTATTCAAATGAATATTATCATTGTTTCTAGAAAAAGCCAATTTCTCCATTCACCATTATAGTAACTTCCAAGACCAAGACTCCCTTCCCTGGTCACCACTCCCCTATATATGTCATCTCCTTCGATTACAATATAAGTTCCATTAAGATATAAGAATAGTTCACTTGTATCCCAGAGCCTACTATAGTCCCTACAACAGTAGACAGTTAATAAGTGATTTTTTTCTAATTCATTCATTCAGCCAATCAACAAATATTATTGAACATCTAATCTGGAAGTAGCATTATGCTATTCTGATATGTTGCATTAAAAAAGACATTATTGCTTGTTGCTAATAACTAAATTTGACCCTGTGCAATGACAACCACACTGGCATACCCAGGATGGCTGCTAGTGAAGGTTCTTTTATCTGCTTTACTAGGAAAGAAAGCTGTTTTAAGGGGTCAACAATATTTAATTACATAAAATACAAACAGAGGAAATACAGAGAAGAGAAATAAAGACCAACAGACTGCCTGATTCAGAACAATATTGCTATATATACTTTACATTCACCACTGGATTGAGAGAGCTTTTACCTCTGAGCAGTTGGGGATTTGTGAACAGATGGCCACTCAGAGTCTACCAGGGAATCACAGGGCTCTTCTCTTAAGTGAGCTTCCAATGCAAAAGCTAACCTCCCAGAATATATGCTCTTTCAGCTAATAGGCTCAAAGCCAGAAGCCTCCTGACTCAATGGCTCATTAGAAATTAGCAAAAGGTGTGTAAGCCTTCCTACAAGCAAGCAAGCTTCCCTTAATAGGCTCCATGTGAGGCCTATTGATAGGTGGAGAAGATCTTATTCCCTATTAACCTTACAACTTAGTAACAAATTAATAGGATTTTATTGTTGTTGTTGTTGTTTTAAATAAATTTCAAAAGCCCTGGCTTTTGAAATGTTGGACATAGGATCAGAACTATGAGCATCCAGTACTCACCATAGTCATCCCTGCCTGTATTCAGATAGTATATCATTCTAACTCAAGTGCAGTAACAGAACAGGACCAGTTAGAGGCTAGGTATATGATTGACCTAGGTAGAGGCTAAGAGCCATCATTAAGGAGGTCAATGCAGGGTGAGGCATCTGAAACAAATTAGTGGCTTAGGAGAAATGATATCAAACCAACAAGTCAGTGGTTTACCATGTTCAAAAGCAAGATAAATATATTGGAGTCAATGGTTCAGCAAAGTCACAAGGAGGAACCAGATCTCTGACATCAAGGCACAAAAGGGTCAAGAAAACACAGAAAGTCAGGTAGTTGGCAAGTGATACCGTTGAACTGAAATACTGAAATAGTGGGATCCTTGTGACCACTTGCCCTTTTGCTCCTTAATATTTCATAAAATTATCTAGTCCAATACCCTCATTTTAAACATGGGGAAGCCGAGGCCCTGAGAAATGGAGTGGATCATCTGAAGTCTAAGAATGTGTTAGGTGAAGAGCCAAGACTAGACCCAAGCCTTCCAGTGGCCTTTCTATTATGTTACAAAGCCCCTTTTGGCTGGTTGTGGTTGTTCACAAGTCTACGAGCACAAAGGGAAGGAACTGAAAGCTGAGAGAAAGTCAAAAACTTCAGATGTGCCCTGACTGGAGCAGGAACAGAAGAGCCTTTAATATCAGGTCTCAAGATAAATCCCAGAAATTTTGTGTCTCTCTCTCTTCACGTGTGACAAAGGAGGCAAAATGGAACACGTTGGTTTGAAAGTCGTTTGTTTAGGATGACAGGGGGTCATTGTTATCTTCCTTTCTATAAGATGTCAAACTGTCATTGATGGTCAGCAGAAGCTGTTGATCCCTCCTTCTGCTTGCAGGTCATTAGAGAGACTTAAGCAACAAAGGATGCCTGAGGCACTTAAAGATTGGGGATTCTCTTTTCTGTGCACATTTTTAAGGGGTTCAACTACAAAACGTTGAGCTGCATTCAGAAGTCAAAACCCAAAGCACAAATCTGTAATCTGTGACCACTTTGCCATCAACTGTGACCCTGTCAGGTTTCATAAACTACACATGATCAAATGAATTCACTACTTGGGTAAGACCTTATAGATCTTGGGGTTAAGTAAATGATGAAATCTCTGACGTTTCCCTAATAATAGGCAATAGTCTAAGAATGGAAAAGTTATTTTGTTTTTTAAATCACAAATTCACAAGAATACCTATCATAAGGGCAAGGATAGTATTACAGCCCTAGTACTATCCAGCTATTTAAAGATCCTGCCATCATTTTAGAAATAGTGGAAGCAGGAAAGCCATTCTTCTGATATAATTACATTATCAGTTACTTAGTATAATAATACGCCTTGCCTGCAGTTCCTACGTTATAGCCAAGTTGAAATGTTCACCATCACCAGAAAATGGCAACAGCTTTTTGGCCTCTGAAGCTTTGTTTGTGCTCATCCCTAATCTTAGAATGTCACTCAAGCAATAAGCATTTATTAAGCACCTACTGTGTGCCTAAGACTATCCTCCTCCAATTCCCTCTCTGCTCATTGAAAGTATAAGTAGAGCTAGAAGATGCCTCAAATATAAACTAATCCAACCATTTCATTTTTCATATGAAGGTGAAAGGAAAGGAATACGCATTTATTAAGTGCCTACTATGTGCTAGGCACTATGCTAAGCACTCTACAAATATTTTATTTGATTCTCACAACACCCTGTGAGGTAGGCACTATTATGATTTTCATTTTACAGTTGAGAAAACTGAGGCAGGCAGCAGTTAATGACTTGGCCAAGGTCACAAAGCTAGCATCTGAGCCTGTATTTGAACTCAGGTTTTCCTGATTCCAGGTTCAGTGTTCTATCCACTCTACCTAGTTACTTATATTCCTCACAAGTGGTTATCCAGCCCCTATTTGAGGAACCTAATACTTCCTGGATCAGGACATTGAGCTTCTGGTAGTTACAATTGTCCTGTCAATCCCAAAATGGCCACTTTAGAATTTCCACACAATGTTTATAGGTTGACCTCTATGGAACTAAGAACAAGTCTCTCCTACATGACAGTCTTTCCAGTATTTGAAAACAACTGTTAAGCTTCCTAGACATAGATATCACTCTAGACTACCCCAACAGGGATTCGTCTAGTCTCCAAGTTAAATATCTACAGCTCTTTCAATAAATTTCCTTATGACATGGACACATAGATTCAAAGCACCTCGTACTTCTGATTATATTCTTCAGTTTATCAACATCCTCTCTGAAATATGCTTCCAGAAAGCAAAGACCCATTGGGCATCCTAGTCCCATGTTAAGAATCCCTGAAATAATTGTAATATTGTCTAACTCACAGATCTCCATTTTCCCATAAGAAAAGAATAAGATAGATGTTTGTTAAATGCTTTCCTAAAATCTTAGTAATGTCTAAGCCATTTCCTTTACACACTGATTTAGGAACCTTGCCATGAGTGACATAAGGTTAGTCTGGCCTGATTTGTGCTATTTAAAAAAAATACTTTTATTGATATTTGTTGTGTCTACATAACCAAAATTTTTCCCATTATCCATCACTTGACACCACCCGGAGAGTCATCCCATATAACAAATAATATTTTAATTTTTTTTAAAAGAGGAAGAAAATAAAATACAGCAAAAACCCAATCAATACATAAAAAAGATCTGAAAATATATGCAATCTTCCAGACCTAGAGGTCCCCATCTCTTCCAAAGAGTAGGGAAAGGTATCTTCTCATACCTCTTCTTTGAAGCCAATTCAATAAACATGTATTGAG
Organism: Trichosurus vulpecula; assembly: GCF_011100635.1. Taxonomy (NCBI): domain Eukaryota; kingdom Metazoa; phylum Chordata; class Mammalia; order Diprotodontia; family Phalangeridae; genus Trichosurus; species Trichosurus vulpecula. The sequence goes on along the minus strand of NC_050576.1, from coordinate 91,625,297 downwards.
TGCCTATGATGTCCCAGGCACAATATTCTGTAATACTTTTGATTTTGTTGTAGTTTTTCTTTTCATTAACATTGATAGATAGATAGATAGATAGATATAGGTATAGATATAGATACATAAAATATTGGGTTTTTTGCATCTGCTTTCTTCACTTTCCATCAATGCACATAAGTCCATGTTTCTCTGTATTGATCATATTCATCATTTCCTATTTATAGTACAGTAATAATTGATTGCATTCACAGACTACAATTTGGTCAGTGAAATCCTGATGTATGGGCTTCTATTTTTTTCAGTTCTTTGCAACACAAAAGAAGTACTGCTTTGAATATTTTGGTTTTGTTGAGACTTTCTTCTTATCAATGACCTCTCTATGACATATGTCTGGTAGTGGAATCTCTGTGTCAAAGATACCAACATTATCACTTCATTTGCATGATTCCCCATTGGTTTCCAAAAAGAATGCACTAATTCACAGCTTCACCAACAGTGTATTAATATGTCTACCTTCCCACAATCTCTCTAATACTAATTTTTGGGGTGTGAAGTGAAACCTCTGGGTTGTTTTGATTTGCATTTCTTTTATGATTAATGATTTGAACCATTCTTTTCTGTGTTTATTAATAGTTTACAATTCTGATTTTGAGAACTATTTCTTCAAATTCTTTGACCACATACACTGGAGAATAGCTTCTGGTTATACATATACATAAACATATACAAATATACACACATGTACTTATATACACACATACCTGTGTATATATGTGTGAATATGTTATATATACATATGTGTATAATATAAATATATAGATCTATAACTTTAAGTCATATGTATTTGGTTATTTATATGTATATATACATACACACATGTTAGTCTTATTAGATTACTATCTCTTTTTGCTTCAGTCTTTGTATCCATACTGCCTTGCATATATTAGGTACTGTGTTAGTTTTTGTTTAGTTGAATTGGAGATGGTAGAAGGAAAGAAAACCAGAGAGGAAGGCAAAAGTATGTAGCTAGGAGAAGGGAAAGGATGCTAAGAACAAAATTCAAAGGTAAGTTTCACCTCCTTCAATATTTTTTCCTAGTACTTGCACTAGCCGCCATCCAATCACTCAACCAGCAATTATTAAAGTGCTATGTTCTAGAGCCTCAAAAATAACATACTTATGTTTAAAAAAACAGAATTTGAGAAGAAAAATTCAGCCTATATTTGGCATGATACAATATACTCACGTCTATTATGTCTATATACTGACTATACATCTATATATGTATATAGATATGAAATGAGATTGAGATCACATATAGATTTTTTAAAATACAAAGATGGAGTCAAATGCCTTTAAATATGAACAGATGGAATTCACTTGTGCCTACAATTTGAGATTTTGCAAGTGCTATTTTTTAAAAATTTTACAGTATGTAAATAATAAATATCTTTCTTTACAAACTTTTTAATACTCCAAGGACATACTACTGTTCCCAAGATACACGCATTCCTGTGTGCATATATCTTGCACCTGGCACACTGGAATAATGTCAACTGTGTTTACTTCAATAATTACCTTCAAACAAACACATGTAGTGAGCTTATCTGAATGTCAGATCCCACATGGCACTTCCTCATTCTAGCCAAGGGCCTTGAGGAAATGAATTAAGGGATCAAAACCTGGGAAAACTCTAATCCAGACCTCAATACATTAAGAAGAATTTGTGTTTTTAAAATTTCCCCAGAGGTATTACTACCCTTGCTAAGACAAAAAAAGTCTGTTACATTGTACAAAGAACCTTTGTTTACTTCAATGCCTAATCGTTAGGAATTACAACATGTTATGCACTTCGCAAGTCCACAAGAATGAAGATATTTTTAAGGCAGAAATTAAACTTTAAATTCTCTCTTTTCAGTCACTTAGAAAACCACAAATGAAAGCATGAAAATGGGACTTTTATGAAGATAAAAAGATGTATGATATGCCTTTTGGTGGTCTTTAACTCATCCAACTTCTCAAAGTCTTCCCTGATTTCTCCTCCCTATTCTTCCTTTCCAGTAAACTGTGAAATCCTTCAGAGCAGGGAGGGGCTGATTTTTTTGTTTGTTTTGTTTTATTTTATGTTTTTGACCTTTCTTTATGTTTCTAGAGCTTAGCACAGCACCTGGAAAAGAGTAGGCACTTAATAAATGCTTATTGACTGAGGGACTTCACCCATTCCCTCACCTCCAGAACTCATATTTTCCCCCTCCTCTGAAATAACAAAGCATTATGTACCTCTCTTCCAACACTTATGAAATTCTGCCTTTTATTATGGTTATCTGTGTATATGTCTTAGCTTCCCTCAAGCTCAGGGGGCAACATGTAACTTATTCATCTTCCCACACAAAGAAGACTTTGCCCCAGGGGCACCCACTTGGGGTGGGGAAAATGATAACCTGTTCCTGCCTCATCCTCATGATAACTGTTTTCTAGTGCTTTGCTTCATGATATTCTGACTGCCTACCCTGCCCCTGGGCCAACTTTCAGCTCCAGTCCGTGTTTTGATGTCTATCTCTTTTCTCCTCCAAGAACCAGAATCTGTTGTGTTTTGCTTTTTGTTTTGATGTGTGATTTGAGAGTTTAGATATTTTTTTTTTGTCCCAAAAGGAGGATTCTGGGGTGTTGAATGAGTTAAGACACTGGAGAATTACATCTCAACTCTCTTCAACCCCTTTAAAATACTCTTCATATCCCTGCCAGGGTAATGTAAACTTCTTGCAAGTAGAGATTATTTCATTTGTATCCTTAGCACCAAGCACAGTACCTGACACATAGTAGGCACTAATAAATGCTTGTTGATTGATTGATCTTTCCTTTACATATCACTCTGCTAGAAAAATCTCCAGTGGTATCATATCACTTCCCAAGTAAAGTTTAAAATCATTTCTCTGTTATATTGGTATACCCAAGCTGTTAAAAGAAACAGAGGAAATCTTTCAACATGCTGGACAGATTCTCTATCCAGTATTTATGGAAAGATGCTAACAAGAGTCATACAAGTTGAAAAAGCATAGTGGATTGTGATCAGTACCAGTGGAAGAAGTACACAAACCAATGAAATATTTGATCTATCAAAATATCAAAGAGGCTTCTTAGTTCATTGCCTGCAACACCATCCTGATGTAAAGTTCCAGAATTTGATCCCTATTTAACTTAGCTAGTCTCCTTCTGATCTGATGGACACATATCAAACCTCTAATTCCAATTTTAGTCACAGAAAGAACTGGAAGAGAGCATAGGGTGAATACGTGCAAGTCTATTACCACACAGAGAATCAGCTCAAAGTACCTCCTTCCTCTTAATGGTGACTCAGTAGCATGATGGTATCCAGACCACACTACCAATATTGACCAACCTGTATAAAGATCACTTTTATCCAAATAATTATGATTAATTATCCAAATTACCCAAATAAAAGAGAGGCAATGTGGTATAATGAATAGCATCCTGGACTTTTGAGTCATAAGACTGAAGTTTAAAACCCAGTTCCACCATTTGCTGAATGACCTTAGGAAGATTTCCCTTAAGATCTTAAGGCTTCCATTTCTTCTTCAGTGAAATAAGAGGGTTGGACTTCAAATATCTCCCCTACTTCTAACATTTTTTTTAATTCTGTGATCAGTGCAATTCATTTCAGAATTCATCATTACTAATTATGGATATTGCCTGTTTTAGCTTTATTAAAAACAAAGAGAGATATTCATTATAAATTACTGTTGCATCTGGAGGATTGACATGCAACCCAATAGGAACAGTCACCAGAGAGAGAGGATATTGGCACATCTTGCTGCACGTTGCATGATGTAGAAAGGATTTAGAGGGTCAGGAGTCAGGAATAGGCGAAGAAAGGTCATGACCACCCAACGTATCCGTACTTCAGAGCATCAAACACTATAGTATGGCACCAGAGGAAAGAATAGGAACATCAGTAGAAAAGAATGAGTTGAATCAGTTATATACAAACAGGAGCCCAGCAGAAGCTGAAATCAAAGAAGTAAAATCAGAAAAAGCCCAAGGATAAGAGAAGTTATGCATAAATCAACCAAGCAGGGAACAGATTGATTCCAACAAACACCTTCTTGTGAATGAAAATATCCTGTTGCAAATTGAGGACATGTTGATAAATATATACCTAAAACTTATAATTCAAATATAAATACATTGTCTCAATAAGAATGTACAGATTAGAAAACATTAAGTAATATATATTTGAGGAGGTTAAATTTATTCCAGCTCTTTACTGCGAACAGAATTATATGCTCCTGTAATAAAGTATATCCATAACCTTCCTTACAGAATTATTTAGTTAGGTCATTGAAAGTCTAAATATAGAAACATTTCTCCCTTTAAAATGAAAATACATGCTATCCATTTCCAGATACCTAGTGGATGGATTCAGAGTGCAGATTGAAGACTATTTTTCTCTTTCTTTTTATTGCTTTATTATTTTTTTCAGAACATAGCTTGTGCAAAAATATGTTTTGCATGACTTCATTTGTATAATGGGTATTGTATGTCTTGCCTTCTCAATTGGTGGGGGAGGGAGTGAAGGCGGGAGAGAAATTAAAACTTAAAAATAAATCAGGGGGGGAAAAAGAGAGCATTCTATATATAAGATAACTAATATGTAGTGGGTCAGATGTCTATTAATAGTTGCCTTTAATTTTGTTGTTGAAATATTTTCTATAGCTAGTGAACATTTTCTACGCAAATTTTAAATAATCTGCTGCTAACCTTTCCACAAATTCACAAGTTGATTAGTTTTCAAACCAAAGCAGATTTCTGATGGATGCTGAAAATAAAAGAAGAGGGGGGAAAAAGACAGTTTCAAACAGAGCATTCAAGTGCAATATGAAGGAAAAAAGGAAAAGTGCTTTCCACATGTAAAATGTTCATTACAGCATATTTGGATCATTTTTCAGTGGCTCAAACATACTACTCCCATGTTTACAAAACTCTGCACTGTTGTCAGTGTGGGTACTCCCTCTGCCAACAGAGATCAAAACTGCTCCCTACTGTAAGAGACAATTTTGTACACTGCTTGGTAAAGGATATTCATCACTTGGCGGCCATGTTTTTGCTGAGGAGAAACCCCAGACTTAAACAGGCAACTCCTTGAGCAAAAGACACAGTCTGTAGCTTGCATTCAGCTGACATAGCCATGAAAAATATAGAGTCACTTCCATGCCATGGTGAGGCAGTCTGATGCCACAATATTTGGTGACTTTGTAAATTCTTAGTGCAAAAAAATCCCTTAAATTAGAGCTGGTGGTGGTAATTTTCATGTAGTTTGAATTTATAGAACTTGTGTGTATGTGTGGGTGTGTGCGTGTACACCCTGGCTTGGACACACTTGTTGTGATGGGAAGGACACTGATTGAGAGGCAGGAGACCCAGATTCTAGTCCTGATTTTGCCTCTCATTTTAAGTACATCATTTATTCTCTTTGTGACTTAGTTTCCTTGTCTGTAAAATGGAGAAGTTTACCAAGATGATGATGCTCTTGCAACTCTAAACCATGATAGAAAAATTTAAAAATTAATATAAAATATGGCCAGATGTTTATACTCTGCTACCACACAAAAAAGCTCAGCAGGAAGTATCATTTGCTCTTAAGAATTTTAATATCGAAGCAAAGACAAAATGGCAAAGAAAAGGCAGCAACTCACCTGAAGTCTCCCCAAAACCTTTCCAACACTTTTAAATAATGCCATAAAATAATTCCCAAAGTGACCAAAACACACAAAAGTACATGGTAAAATAATTTTCCAGTCAAACACAACTTAGAAGTTCAGCAGGAAAGATCTATCGCACCTGGATGAGAGTGAAGCATAGTCCAACACAGGCCCAGCCAGCACAGCCTCAGCCCCAGTGAACCAGTAGCAGGTTTTGGAAGCCACTGAATCAGCAGGAGAAGCAGAAGCTGCTTCTGGAGCTCTCAGCCCACAGATGGTATGGAGAATGAACAACTGGTCAGAAGAAGATTATAGGGAGTCTTGCTGCTAGCTCTAAGGCAGGACATTGTTGCTTTGCCTATACTCAGATCAGAGTTGTAGTCCTGGGTGATAGACCCAGGGCAAGAAGGAGCACTAGCATACCAGAGCTTGCAGTTACAGTGGAGCAGGGATCCTCTTCACAGTTCCAGGGCAGAAAAAAAGTGTTTGTGATCACTCACAGGAGAAAGCACAGGCCACATGAGTAGTAAACACACCTCTCCTTAGATCATGTCGTGTTGGACAAACTGAAAACTTACAGGTCCCTAGACATATCTCTGAAAACAGCTGCACAAAACCCCTGGAGTTTAGGACAGTGTGCCCTCCATCCTAGAAGCAGAACCCCACTTTAGCAAAGAGTTAAAAGACAAGAAATAAACTAGAAAAATGAGCAAACAACAGAAAAAAAATTCTGACCAGAGATAGTTTACTGTAGTGATTGGGAAGATCAAAACACAAACTCAGAAGATAACAAAGTCAAAACTCCAATATCCAGAACCTCCAAGAAAAATATGAATTGGTCTCAGGCCATGGAAGAACTCAAAAAGGATTTTGAAAATCAAGTACGAGAGGTAAAAGAAAAATTGGGAAGAGAAATGAGAGGGATGCAAGAGAATCATGAAAAACATTTTAATACCTTGGTGAAGGAGACACAAAAAAATAGTGAAAAAATAACACCTTAAATGGTAAAAGAGGTACAAAAAGCCAATGAGGAGAAGAATGCCTTGAAAAGGCACATTGACCAGATGAAAAAAGAGGCACAAAAGTTCACTGAAGAAAATAATTCCATAAAAATTAGAATAGAGCAAGTTGAAGGTAATGACTTTATGAGAAATCAAGAAACAATGAAACAAAACCAAAAGAATGAAAAATAGAAGACAATGTGAACTATCTCACTGGAAAAACAACTGACCAGGAGAGATAATTTAAGAATTATTGAACTACCTGAAAGCCACGATTGAAAAAAAAAGAGCCTAGACATCATCTTTCAATAAATTATCAAAGAAAACTGCCCTGATATTCTAGATCCAGAGGGTAAAATAGAAATTGAACGAATTCACCAATCACCTGCTGAAAGAGACCCCAAAATGAAAACTTCCAGGAATATTATAGCCAAATTACAGAATTCCCAGGTCAAGAAGAAAGTATTTCAAGCAGCCAGAAAGAAAAAATTCAAGTATTGTGGAAGCACAATCGGGATAACAAAAGATTTAGCAGCTTCTATATTAAAGGCTCAGAGGGCTTGGAATATAATATTCCAGAAAGCAATGGAGCTAGGATTGCAACAAAGAATCACCTACTCAGCAAAACTGAGTATAATCCTTCAGGGGAAAAAATGGATATTCAATGCAATAGAGGACTTTCAAGCATTCTTGATGAAAAGACCAGCACTGAATAGAAAATTTGACTTTCATATATAAGACTCAAGAGAAGCAAAAAAAGGTAAACTGGAAAGGGAAATCATATGGGATTTAATAAGTTTAAACTATTTATATTCCTACATGGGAAGATGATAGTTGTAACTCAAAATTTTTTTTCATTATTAGGGCAGTTAGGAGTATACATAGACAGAAGGCACAGGTGTGAGTTGAATACAAAAGGATGATATCTGAAAAAGTAAAATTAAGGGGTGAAAAATAAGAATGCACTGGGAGAAAGGGAAAGGGAGGACTAAAATGGGGTAAATTATCTCACATAAAAGAGTCAAAAAAGGTGGGGGAGAGGGGGAGAAGTGAGTGAACCTTACTGTCATCAGAATTGGCTCAAAGAGGGAATAACATACAGACTCAATTGGGCATAGAAATCTATCTTACATTACAAGAAAGTAGGAGGGGAAGGGGTTAAGAGAAAGGGGAAGTGATAGAAGGGAGGGCAGATTGGGGAAGGTGGTAGTCAGAAGCAAAACACTTTTGAGGAGGGAAAGGGTGAAGGGAGAGAGAGAAAAGAATAAATAGGGGTTGGGAATAGGATGGAGAGAAATAGCAGTAGTAACCGTGAAAAAAAATTTTGAAGCAAGTTTCTTTGACAAAGGCCTCCTTTCTCAAACACAGAGGGAACTGAGTCAAATCTATAAAAATAGGAGCCATTCCCCAATTTATAAATAATCAAGAGATATGAACAATTTTCACATGAACTAATCAAAGCTATCTATAGTCTTGTTAGAAGGTGCTCCAAATTGCTATTTATTGGAGGAATGCAAATTGAAATAATTGTGAGGTAGTACCTTATACCTATTGACAGAAAAGTAGAATGATAAATGTTGGAGAGGATGTGGGGAAAACGAGACATTATTGTTATTTTTGTTACTATTGTTGATGGAGTCATGAACTGATTCAACCATTCTTTAGAGCAGTTTGGAACTATGCCCAAAGGGCTATAAAACCATGCATATTCTTCTACACAGCAGTGTCAATACTAGTTCTCTAGAGTATGGAAATATTTAGAGAAGCTCTTTTCTGGTGGCTGGGAGTTGGAAATTGGGAGGATGCCCATCAACTGGGGAATGGCTGAACAAACTGTGCTATGTGACTGTGATGGAATATTATTGTGCTATAAGGAATGATGAGTAGGATGCTCTCAGAAAAACCTGGAAAGACTTCCACGAGCTGATGCAAAAGAAATATACTGTGCACAAAGTAACAGTAATACTGTAAGATGATCAGCTGTGAATGACTTAGCTATTCTCATCCGTACAATGATCAAAGACAACTCTGAAGAACTTATGATGAAAAATGCTATCCATCCCAAGAAAGAACCAATGGTGTTTGAATACAGACTGAAGCACACTTTTTTTATTTTTTTCATTTTTCTTGAGGTTTTTTTGTCTGTTTTCTTTCACATGTCTAATATGGAAATATGTTTTGAATGACTATGCATATATAACCTATATCAAATTGCTTGTCTTCTCAGGTGGGGAGGCAGAAAGGGAGAGAATTTGGAACTCAAAATTTTAAAAATGAACATTAGAAATTGTTTTTACATGTACTTGGGGAAAATAAAATACAAAATACATTTTAAAAAAGAATTTTAATTTCTCCTGTTTCTGGCAAATCTGGCAGTACCCTCGACAAAGGACCGTACTACATACCAACACATTTTTTTTGATGGAGAGTATCAAAGTTTTCTTGTTATATGTTTTCTTGTTATATCAAAGACTAACACTGTATTAATATAGACTACATGGCCTGGGCTTCTGTTTCTTGAGTGTACATATGTATGGTAGCAGGGGATGAGAGATGGTCAACTTCATTTTTGACAGCACAGTAAGCCACATGTCGAATATGCTATCTGTGGAGCTTTATGTTCTCAACCACAATGTAACAATTATTATACTTCAAGAATTCAAGATGTAATTGGTATAAGTTCACCTTTCACCAACATGGATAGCAACCCCCTCACACTTGAGTTGAAGTTCTTTAGGAGTTAATGTGTCTGAAAAAATATAATCTGGTAGTTAGATTTCAGGTAACCACATTTATTAAATGCAATACTATATAATGCTATCTCAGTGAGTTAATTTCTTGGGTTCTTGAATCTGCAATAATTAGGTACTTCTGATAAAAAAGACATTTGTGAATACCCAATTGCCTATCAAGTTTTAAAGTTCGAAAGAAAACTCAGGCTTACTTTATGGATATGGTAATTTCAGTTCAGGACCTCCTTTACTCAAAAAATAAAATTGACTAGAGCACAGCTGTGCCAACTGACAAGGAATACAGTTCACTGTACCCAGTTTCTTAAAAAAATCTGGATCAATCTTTAAAACACACAAAATTATCGATTATATGGCATTTCTGAACAATAGACATCCAATTTATTTGACGTCAATAGTCAAACCAAATAATTCTGGTATCAAAGTAGCCTAAAAATGCTGTATTGATACATTTTGTCTTTATATCATAGTCATTTCTGAGGAAAATTTTAATAGCCCTGGCATTCTCTCCAAATTGAGTATGCCCTTGTGACAAAAAGTAACAATTCAGCAAAAACAACCCATACAATGACCATATCTGACGTTTATAGTATTCTGTCCTAATTGTCTCCTTCCCCCCCACTCCTGCTTTGAAGAGGGAGGTGTGTCATCTGTTCTCAGTGACTTTGAGTGCTTTCTCATTCACTCAGAATTTAATTCACTTTTGGTGATCCTTTCATTTACATAGTTGATCTTTTCACTGCAACACTATAATTGCTGTGTATATATTGCTTTTAGTTTTACTTATTTCACTTGGCATCAATTCATTCAAAAATTCATGTTTCTCTGAATTCCTCAAATTCTTCATTCCTTACTGTATTGTAGTATTCCACTATATTCATCTATCAGTCATTCCCTAACTGATGGACACCCACTTTCTTTTATCAGTTCTTTGTTACCTCAAAGAGTACTGCTATTTCTATATTAGTACATATTGGACCTTGTTTCTGTCTTTGATTTCCTTTATTTATAAGCCCAGTAGTGGGAACAGTGTGTGTGGTTGGGGGGCATGGAGGTGGGTGTGGGGGTGTATATGTTTATGTGTATGTTCAGGAGTACACAAAGTTTTTTTTAACTTACAGTTGTCACTCATTTATACAAAGCTCTTAGTCAGTGAAATCACAGGTTCAGTCCTTGACCCTTATAGTAAAGCACAATGCCCATTACTGATGTGACAAATGACACTCTCAGCTTTGGAAAAAAATCAAAGAAACAACTTTTCAAGAGTTATTCAAAAAGTAAAAAGAAATAAATATTGGAGACATGATGGGAAGTTAGGCATGCGAATTCACTGCCGGTAGAACTGTGAATTTGTTTGTTCATTTGGAAAAACAACATAGAATTATAAAAGAAAATAAATTGTTTATATCCTCTGACCTAGCAACCTAATTATTATTTTTATACCCCCAAGGAGATAATTGATAATAAGAAAATAGCTCTTTTAAAAAAATCCATAAGCTTATTTGCGATAACAAAGTTTGAAAACCAACTTTTTGTCTCATAATTAAGGCTAAATTGTGCCATGTGAATCTAATTACATAATTTAATATGGATATAATTACACCATAAGAATGATGATTATGAAAAATTTAAAAAATATATTGGCATATGACAAAGAGCGAAGAAAGCAGAGTCCAAAGAACAAGATATACACTGACTAATACTACTATGTAAATGAAGATCACACTAAATGGCAACAAAATGCTGGTCAAATAAAATGGATGACATGGCAACATATCTGACTCACCCTATCATCAAGAGGCCAAGACTGGCCATCAAAGCAACAGTAATTTGAACTGGGCATCTGTGTGAGTAATACTCACCAATGCATGACGTCGATTTGTTGTTGTTCAGTTGTTTCAGTCATATCCAATCCATGACCCCATTTTCTTGGCAAAGATACTGGAGTGGTTTGCCATTTCCTTCCCCAGCTCATTTTACAGATGAGAAAACAGAGACAAACAAGGTTAAGTGACTTGCCCAGGCTCACACATTAGTAAGGAGGTCAAATTTGAACTCTGGAAGATGGGTCTTCCTGACCCCAGGCCCAGCCTCCTATCCACTGCACCACCTAACTGCCCTGGATGACATTAACAGTAACTGGCTAAAGGTAAAACAGGAACCCTTTCTTTCTTTTAACAAATCATATATTGAAAAAAAAACCAAAAGGAGAATTTATCCTAATTGCCAACACTCATATTTTGCTTAACCATTTTGAGGGAATATACTCCGGTTTTTATTTATGATTTGTCTATGTCAAAATAAAATTATCAACAGAAATATTTCAGCTGAAATTATTTAATGCTATTTCTCCAAAATATTTGAAAAGTGAATGAACTCTGAAGAAAGAAATATTTTATATGTACCCACAAAACATGTATATGTTCCTTTCTTTTTTGTTGTTGTTTTTTTGGAGGGGGGACGGTAGGGCAATTGGTGTTAAGTGACTTGCCAAAGGTCACACAGGTAGTGTGTCAAATGTCTGAGGCCAGATTTGAACTCAGGTCCTCCTGACTCCAGGGCCCCAATGTTTTCCTTTCTTAATAGTAAAATAAGCAATAGCAGATCTAGTTTTTAAAAATATTTTTAAATGCCATGTCTATAAATTTTATATATATACATTTCTCTGTGTGTGTGTGTGTGTGTGTGTGTGTGTGTGTGTGTGTGTGTGTGTATATATATATATATATATATATATATATATATATATATATATATATATATGCATATATATTCAACATGGTTATGTTGGTGAATTTTTAAACAAAACAAAACAAAACAATTCCCATCTGACATGCAAAAGAATGTGTTTTCACCAGCCTCTGAATGCTTTATAATCCACACGAGAGTAGAGATTTTCAAAGAACAGTCAACAAAACACTCAAAACTTCCAGAAACTGCTCTGACTTAAAAGGTCATTGATGTTTAGAGTAAACGAGGTAAAGAGCAGAGATAGACAATAAAATGGACAAACTTCCAAATAGTAGAACTGAACTTATGTTTTCCATACTTTTCCACAGCTACAATTTGAACTAAACAAAACTCCTCCAATGCAATGTGAAAACATTATTATATTAGAAAATTGTTGTATTTCTAGTGATTCAGAGTAATGAAAAGGCTAAATCTGGCCACTTGATATGTCTTGCTTTTATTAGTTTTCCAGTTTAAAAATTGGAATTTGAGGCAGTTTGTCTTCACTGCAATAAGATCAGGTTTAGTGGGGAAAAGAATAAAAAGTGATGTTTTTCTTTTGCTTTCAGCAATTTACCTTTTTTTTAACTGAATGATTCATACAGATTATGTAGCCTTCATTACCTTATTGATATATGGAAGAAGGAAATCACTAAAGGATTTTCTAATTCCTGACCCAAAGACAAAGCAAATTTCCTTCAATATTTTCAGGAAGGAATAATCACATTTTAAATTCACTCACTTCAAACATTTAAAGTATATAGATATTTATTTGTTACAAAATAAGTCTCATAAGAAAAATATGATATTCAGTGTTTTGTTACATGAAGATCCAACATTTACTGTAAACACAGTAGGAATTTAGGGAAGCTATGGTATTTTTTTTCATTTTAAAAAACTGATGCTTTTTTGGTTGTTTCATATTATCATGTACCCCACCATAATTGAACCCCACATTGTAATAAGGAAAACACTCAAGAAAAAGCACTGACAAAACAACCAAGTATGACATGTATACAACATTCTCTACCCAGAATCCCCTACCTCCATGGAGAGAAGAAATGTGCCTTTTATCATCTGTTCTCTAGAACTAAGATTGTCCATTATAGCACAACAAAGCCTCAGTAAGCTATTCCTAGTGCAACCAGTTACCACATAGAAAATAATAATAATAGATAGCATTTATATATGTTTTAAAGTTATGAAGTGTTTTATGTATGTTATCTCATTTTAGAGTGGATTCATTTAATTGCCTAATGGCCTTCAAGAATTCATACAGTATCTTTAAGTGACTAATTTGTTATCTAGAAGCAGTGTTTAAGCCTGGATAATACCACTTAATAATATTCAACCAGATCTGTGACTTATCAATCTAAGAGTTTCCTCCAATTACGACAATCACAACTTGTCCATGCCTGCCTATTCTTTAACATTCTTGCCCATATCATCCCATAAGTTCACCACAGAGGGTATGGGGCTGTCCACTGGGGAACCTGGTTGCAGTTAGGTGCCCCTCCAGGGCCCCAGATGGAATGAGGCACCAAGATAAGTCTTGTGGGTTTCATAGGCTTGTTACCCAGGTCAAGCAGGACCAGTAATGTGAGGGAGAGAGGGAGGAGTTTTGACCTGGTAGCTGACCTGGGGAACTCTGAGGAATTGGCAACTAGCTGATACTCAAACTCCCTATAGATGGGAAAAGGGTTGGGATGTTACTCCAAGTCTTAATCTGAGAGGGTGACTCAGGGGATTTGAGCATCCCCAGGGCGTCTTCCTATAGCAAGGTGAGGAGGCTACTCAGATGATTACAGATCTATCCAAATGCATGTTGAAATCTGGACAATAGACATTCTTCATCCACTTGGTCTTCCCTGTGTGAATGAACACCCCAAGCTTCTCTGTATGGTTGCAGAGCTCTGCCAAGAGGTTCTGCATTGTTCTTGGGCTTAATGCAATGAACACAATGCCTTCTGCAAACAGGAACATCTGGAGAACTTCATCATCTAACAATAAGGACTAAGAAAAGAATCTTGTAAAAAGCAAAGCAGCTAAAAAAAAGAAAAGAAAAATGTGAGATGACTTGTTTTGAAGGGTAAGAAAAATCAGTACAGGAGGGGACAAGGTGATGAGAAGAATAAAGCACGTTGCAAATATTAAAGCACTATATTAATAAATATCTATTATTGTTGTTACTGAGTATGGGAAAGAAAACTAAGTTAGGTGTTCCTGTTAGTTTTATTTTTAGTATTGAACATGAAAGTAGAGTCCTTACTGCAATATAGTCTATCTCACAGCAGCTTTTCAGCTTATATTTCTCAAGCAAAATGGTTTAGGGAATAATCTACAGATGTTTCAAGAGTGTTAAATTCCTTTATATTACTAGATTTTATGGTCAACATATGCCTCTTCCAATAGTCAGGGTACGTACCCAAAGTATATTAACAATATACCTACATTTCAGAAAGAGAGACTGTAATTGAACAAATGGGAATAAATTTCATCATTTTCATGGCCTTTCTGGTCAGTTTTATCCTCTTAGGTATAAATTAGAGTGGCAGATGTACTGCAAGATTTTTGTGCTGACTTATAAAAATGTAAGATGGTTGGTTCCAACTATGTTGTTAGCTAGACAGATTTGACTCAGCTTTCACAGCCAGGATGCCTGTGGGTTAATATTGAGTAAAATTTAGAAACGAAAGGTCATTCACTCAATAACTTAGCCATCCCCCTCTTCTCCCCTCACTGAAGCCTCCAAAAATTAGCTCAGTTCCAAGTCCCTAGGTATGCAGATCTGGGCTCAGATGGGTCAGTTTAGATTTGAAGAGATCCCAAAGAAGCAAACCAAAGACCAAATCATTTTCAGTCTATGTAATACTTGAGTTACCAGATAAATTAGATCATCTTGCAAGTTTGGATCCATTACAGGGAATGGTTTGGTCCAGGAATTTGAAAGCTACTCCATGGGCCCAACTTAGAATAAATCTAGTCCTAGAGTTGGTTTCAAACTCAACCTAGTCTCCAGGTACTTTATATAACCAGAGATTAGTCAAGTCCTATCCCCTAGCACAGTACCTAGCACATAGTAGCTCTTAATAAATGCTTGTTTCCTTCCTCCCTTCACTATCCCAGCACTATGGCCTGGACTAGAACTATGCTCTAGTTCAGGACTGAGCTAGCTTTCACAAATAAGAGTACCCATTCACTCCCCTGCTTGACTGTCACCTATCGCCTCTCTTATAAAATTAAAAAAAAACAGTATTTATTTGTCATTTAAAGTCTTCACAGGATACTTACACATTATTCCCACTACTATCCAGACTGACCCACTCTATGTTCCATTTCACATCTCCATGCCTTTAGCAAAGACTGTCCCTCATGTCTAAAATGTTCTCCTTCTTCATCCCCAACTCTTGGAATCCCAGCTCCCTTCAAGGATTAGCTCAAAATCCACGTTCTACAAGAAGATTGTCCTAATTGCTGTAGTAGTAGTTCCACCACCAGCTCCCTCCACACACAAAAATCACTTTGTACTTATTTTGTATTATTTTATATATATTCCCCTCATGCTTTCATAAAATATTTGTCTGGACATAAAGTACACTGTATTAAGCACTGTAGGATATACATATTTTAGATACGACATTGTTCTTACCCTCATGAAGCTTAAAATAATGAAAACAAGACCCATATTTCCAAGTTCTATAATATAGCATAATTATATAGTAAACCACGGATGAGAACATTGACAATGATGCCCAACTGGCTAAGGAGCTCCAAGATTTTGAAGGAATCAGATGATTTTTATTTTTTTTAAATTTAAGCTTCAACTTTATAAATAGCACTATAATGAGGTACCTGAAGAGAAAAAGAACCGAATCCTCCCTCCCATTCCATTTCCAAGGAATTTGATCTTCTGTGCAGGGGCCCTTGTACATATGTTTAAGGAGGAAAGAGCACATGCAATCTTCCAATCCTGTTTCCTTCTCCCCTCGGTTCTCTACTTTGGGAATAATGCATTTTCTACTAGAAAATGGAGCTTGGTGTGAAGCCTTACAGTTTACTAGAAAGTCAAATGCATTCTGTGAGCAGCTCCCACTGGAATGAAAACAAACTCTGTCCCCTGGGCTCAGGGATTAGAAGAAATCAGCATTTGCCTAAAGGAAATTGGGTAATTGTTCTAATGAAAAGCAACCCAGAAAATGTACTTGGCCTATTTTTTTTCTAGTTCATTTTTGTTAAGGTTTTATGTGAGCCTGTTTCTGGAAATGTATGCTTGTGGTCTGTCTACCTAATGATATTAGAAGAGTAAAAAGAACATATCCTAGTAAATGGATAGAACTACTCAACATACATGAGGATAATGCAAATGTAATTGGCCAACACAAATTTTAATGGTCAAAGTCGGTTTTGAAAATTCGCCGCAAGAATTCATAAATGTGTCAAGGTCCCAAGAAAGATGTAACCCATATGTAATTTCCTATATAAGGAAGAAATGGGTCATAGTGGGAAAAGCTCAGACTATAGGGTCATAAGACCTGGGTTCAAATCCCATCTCTGACACATTACTTCTGTCACTTTGGACAAGTGTAATGGGAGTCTTAGCACATATGCAGACACCATCAGTTTGCAAAATGATATCATCTATATGGAAGACACTAAGGTCATTCTTCTGTGGAAGCTGGAGCATTCATTAACATCCTACTTTATATTACTTCATGGTTGGGAGGATTCTTTTTCTATTGGCTGTATAGCCAGAAGTTTTTGTGGTTTCAAAAATTAGCACCATCTATTTCTCTTGCTGTGTTCCTATATGAAAGATTAAGGTGATTCCACAACTTATGGCTACACAATATAGTAAATGGGAGTCTTTATGGTCCTGAGAAACAGTCTTGAGTCTTTGGCCTTTCTGTTCATTCTTTTCCATTCTAAGGGCAGAGAGTGGAATCTCTGATCTGTCACAGGACTATGAGCCATGGGGATTCAGGAGTCCAGGAATCCAGGTCAGGTGTTACAGCTAGCAAGTTCCAGACTCTAGACCAGCAGAAGCTAGAAGTGCTTCAAACCTAATCAATAATGCCTAATTCCAACCCTTATACTGAGGTGGAGTACGTGGCTTATTAGGCTGGGCAGCTAAGCAGAGCAGTAGATAGAATATAGGCCCTGAAGTCAGAAGGACCTGATCAAGACTGGCCTCAAACACTCACTAGCTGTGTGACCCTGGGCAAGTCACTTAACCCTGTTTGCCTCAGTTCCTCATCTGTACAGTGATCTGGAGAAGGAAATGACAAACCATTCCAGTATCATTGTCCAGAAAACCCCAAATGGAGTCATGGAGAGTCAGACTAAACTGAAACAACTCAACAACCAAGAACAGTGGAGTATTAAGCATCTCTCCCATTGGGCAAAATGGTTGTGTATTTGTTATTGCCGTATCTTTTAAGTAAATATCCTTTTGTAAAAGTCAATCTTGTGTTAAGTGCTTTAAATGAAATTGGGGTGTTGGTCACTGGACCCCTAAAAATGGCAGAATACAGGTAGTAGGGGATTGAGACAATGACAATCACCACAAGGTACCTCAGAATACTGTTGTTGGAAGAAGAAATTAGCTGGCTGATATAGAAAGAGTGGAGTTAGAGTCAACTTTGTTACACAAGTTATTTAACTTCCTTGAGTTTTAGTTCCCCTGATTTGAAAATGAGAGTGCCGAATTAGATGGCCTTTGAGGGCCATTCTATTTCTGGAACTATGATCTCATAATTAGTCTTAAAGAGACTCCTTAAATTCAGAGAAGGGTTTTATCTATGACCTCACAATCAAGTCTCAAGAGTTGACATCCGAACCCAGTTCTTCCTAGTTTCAAGTCCACCATTTGGACTTCCTGATTCCATCTCATACTACCTACTACAAGTCTGAATATTCTAACAAAATTTAGGTTTAAGAAGGTTTGAGAAGAGAATTTAACCATGTCCTCAGAAAGAGGTCATATAGCTCAATTTGGGAAATCTAGGAACCAAAAGATATAGAAATGACTTAGAAGGCAGGAGCTGTGAGATTGGAGAAATTAACTATTCTCTATGCATGATTTTTTAAAATAATGATTGCAAAGGCATATGTTGAGGTAAAAAGAGATGTTTTCAGAAACTTTAACATTGTAAGTTAGAGTATCCAAAATGCTAGGTTCAGGTTTATTTTCATATTTATGTTCTTCAAATACGTGGCTAATAATTTTTCCTAGTTCCCTATTGTAGTTGCTTGTATTTGAGACAATCAATCAAAAAGTACAATAAAAAGTCTGATGAAAGAGCAAGAAATAACCTTTCATGACAATGTCTCAGCCACATATGATTTGTTTCCTGAAATTGAGGTCCTAAGTGACAATTCTGTTTTTGACCTTGTATTCATTCCAGGTTTTATGTCTGCACTTGTAATGAGTTGCCTTGCCTTGGTCTCCGTCACTTCTGTTCTATGGCATGTCATTAGCCCTTCCTTGATTTTTTTTGTTGTTGTTGGTTCAGTCTATGATTTCCTAGGGCTTGTTCTTTTAAACCAGTCTGCTATCATCTGACATAGATAGCGGGTTTTTTTTTTCCTTAGGCATTTTCACTTCACAGTTCCACTTTCCACAAACCAGAGAAAATGTCACCTGGAATACACAGGTTTGGATTTTTTTTCTGTTCTGATTTGGAAAGGAATAATCTTTTCATCCTAGAGATACCAAATAGTTCAGGAAACAAATTATTAGGTTAAGAGAATAATAGATGAGAATCTTCAGAATATGACAATCACAGTTACTGAATAGGTTTTCTAAATATAAACATTTGAAGGCATCTTTTTTATTTGATAGGCTATAGATTTAAGGCAGGTAAAATCTGATGGATCATGTAGTTCAATTCTCTAAATTTACAGATGGAGACCCAGAGGGGTGAAGCAGTTTGCCTGAAGTCACAAAGGTAGTAAGTCGAAGAGTCAGGAATTGAACTCAAGTCATCTCACTCTAAATCTAATACATTTTCTCGTGCACTATATTGCTTTAAAAGTATTTTAAACCCTCCTCTGTTCAATTCCATTAAAAAAGTCTTTTATTAATACTCTACTATGTGTGGACCACTGTGCTAGGGGTGCAGCAAATGGAGAGCTTTGATAAATCACAATCTTTGCTCTCGTGAACTTTTTAGTCCAATTGGTGGATAAAAAGACACATACAGAGATAACTTTAATATAGATAATATAAGAGAAGTACAAGGTGTGAACAAGGTGTAAAACAAAGTGCCAAGTGAGATTTTAAGGGGGAAAGGTTGTGATGGACAGGAATAATCATGTTGTGTTTGTCCTTCGTTTTCGAAGAGGACCATGAATGACATCAGGAAAATGATGACATGACTTGCAGTTGAATTTGATTTGAGCGAGGGAGGGCTGTGCAAGGTCACCAGCCTCACTTTCTCCACCAGAGCCATCTGGGTCCAGTGGCCTGATATTCACCAGGAAGACTCCAGATGGGCCAGGATGCATTGGGAGACCCAGGCCCTTCCAGGCTCAGATCTTTACTAGTTCTCACTTTGAGGGAGGTAAAGCCCATTCAGTGAATAGGCCTCTTTATGAAGTGAGTCAAGGGATGGCCCCTTTAATTAGAAAAAAGAAATAAAAAAATCTGAACTGGGATTTCCTGATGTCATTATCCTCTTGGAAAATAATCATATAAGAATTCAGAGAGAAGGTGGCATTTGAGCTGTGGTTTAACTCAAAATAGCACGTAAGAGTAATGTGTAAGAGACACCCTGGAGACATTTTTATATTCGCCACACTTCCAAACCTTCCCAATTCTCCTTCAGTTGACGAGTTCCTCTGGAGAACCTCCGTTTGAAGAAGTTCTCCCCTCCCCCAAGCCATGCTCATTTCCAACTATTCAGCTATTGACTCTCCATAGGGAACTTTCCCCTCCCCCTTGCAGAACTCTTTTGTGTCTTCTTCCTCCATTACCTAACAAACTCCTTGAGGGCAGAGTCTGTCTTTTGTTGTTGTTATATTTGTATTCCCAGGGTCTAATGTCAGGCCTGGAACTAGGAAAAGTCAGTTTATAAATAAACATTTGTTAAGGCCTACCAGGTGCCAGGAAGTGCTCTAAGTACAAAATAAAAGTACAAAAAAATAAAGACAGACCCTGCCCTTAAGGCGCTTACAATCTAATTCTAAAGAAGATGACACAGGCACAAAAAATCTTAATAAATGCTTTCTCTAATTTAATCTGAAGAGAGGAAGGGAGAAAATTCCAGGTGTGAGCAGTGAGAACAAAAATCCAGAGGGAGGGAGGTACCTATTCTATGTGAGGAACAAAAGGTTAGAGTGAATGGAAGGGGCTGACTACAATAAAACTCAACATTTTTTCCTCATTGATGGATATGGTTGTTCTCCCAATAACAAGAGTCTGGTAAACTGAAGGTTTCCATATCCATTACACATATGTTCACAATTTTCAAATAATTCAAATATAATAAAATGCATTAAGCTAAATATCTTTCTTTGATTTTTCAGAAGGCATGTGCCTGTCTTATAGTATCTCAAAATCATCATTACCTTTAATCTAAAAGGAATTTTGGTGATTTTAGCCTTCTATTTATTTGGAATCTGGACAAGTAGAAGTTTCCCGTATATCTAGATCTTCATCACAGCACACTTGGATTTCTTTTTTTTTTTTTTTTTTTTTTTTTGTTGCTCTTAGTGTGGTAGCTTGATCATTTTTTAAAATAAATTTTTATTGATGTCTTTTTTTTACATTCCCACAGTTTCTCCTAGCATCCTTCCCCCCCCCCCAGAAAGCTATACCATACAACAAAGAGTATTTTTATGACATGAGGCAATTTATATTTCATATGACATGTAAAAAGGAAAATACATATAACTGTTTTAACTAATTGGCACAGCCTATGAATACATTTAATAATGCTTTAGTCCATTTGAGATATTTCCAGTAAAGCAAGGGTTCTTTACCTGGAATCCATGAACTTGAGTTAATTTTTTTTTAAATATTGGAGTATCTGTCTTTCAATATCATTGATTTTCTTTGTAATCTTATGCATTTAAAAATATTTTTTTTAAATTTAAATTTATTTATTTAACATATTTGGTTTTCAGCATTGATTTTCACAACAGTTTGAATTACAAATTTTCTCCCCATTTCTACCCTCCACCCCACTCCAAGACGGCTTATATTCTGGTTGCCTTGTTCCCCAGTCAGCCCTCCCCTCTATCACCCCCCCTCCCCTCTCATCCCCTTTTCCCTTTCTTTCTTGTAGGGCAAGATAAATTTCTACGCCCCATTGCCTGTGTATCTTATTTTTTAGTTGCATGCAAAAACTTTTTTTGTTTTTGAACATCTAATTTTAAAACTTTGAGTTCCAAATTCTCTCCCCTCTTCCCTTCCCACCCACCCTCCCTAAGAAGTCGAGCAATTCAACCTAGGCCACACATGTATCTTTATGTATAACCCTTACACAATACTCATGTTGTGAAAGGCTAACTACATTTTGCTCCTTCCCAACCCATCCCGCTTTATTGAATCTTCTCCCTTAACCCTGTCCCCTTTCCAAAGTGTTTGTTTTGATTACCTCCACCCCCATCTGCCCTCCCCTCCATCATCCCCCCCCCTTTTATTTTTTTTTTATCTTCCTCCCTCTTCTTTCCTGTGGGGTAAGATACCCAACAGAGTATGTATGGTATTCCCCCTCAGGCCAAATCTGATGAGAGCAAGGTTCACTCATTCCCCCCTCACCTGCCCTCTCCCCTCCTCCCACAGAACTGCTTCCTCTTGCCACCTTTATGCAAGATAATCCACCCCATTCTATCTCTCCCTATCTTCCTCTCTCACTATGTTGCTCTCTCATCCCTTAATTTCATTTTATTTCTTTTAGATATCTTCCCTTCATCTTCAACTCACCCTGTGTCTGCTCTCTCTCTTTTACATATATATATATATATATATATATATATACACACACACATACATACACATATATATATACACATACATATAAACAGATATATATATAAAACACACATAAATATACACATACATACACATACATACATATACACATAGATACATACATACATACACATTCACCTATATATATACATAAACATATATATATATATGCATATTCCCTTCAACTGCCCTAATACTGAGGTCTCATGAATCATACACATCATCTTTCCATGTAGCAATGTAAACAAAACAGTTCAACTTTAGTAAGTCCCTTGCAATTTCCGTTTCTTGATTACCTTTTCATGCTTCTCTTGATTCTTGTGTTTGAAAGTCAAATTTTCTATTCAGTTCTGGTCTTTTCACTGAGAAAGCTTGAAAGTCCTCTATTTTATTGAAAATCCATATTTTGCCTTGGAACATGATACTCAGTTTTGCTGGGTAGGTGATTCTAGGTTTTAATCCTACCTCCATTGACCTCCGGAATATTGCATTCCGAGCCCTTCGATCTCTTAATGTAGAAGCTGCCAGATCTTGAGTTATTCTGATTGGGTTTCCATAATACTCAAATTGTTTCTTTCTGGCTGCTTGCAGTATTTTCTCCTTAATCTGGGAGCTCTGGAATTTGGTGACAATATTCCTAGGAGATTTCTTTTTGGGATCTATTTGAGGAGGTGATCGATGGATTCTTTCAATTTCTATTTTGCCCTGTGGCTCTAGAATATCAGGGCAGTTCTCCTTGATAATTTCTTGAAAGATGCTATCTAGGCTCTTTTTTTGATCATGGCTTTCAGGTAGTCCAATAATTTTTAAATTATCTCTCCTGGATCTATTTTCCAGGTCAGTGGTTTTTCCAAGGAGATATTTTACATTGTCTTCCATTTTTTCATTCCTTTGGTTCTGTTTTATAATATCTTGATTTCTCACAAAATAACTAGCTTCCACTTGCTCCAATCTAATTTTTAAGGTGGTATTTTCTTCAGTGGTCTTTTGGACCTCCTTTTCCATTTGGCTAATTCTGCCTTTCAAGGCATTTTTCTCCTCATTGGCTTTTCGGAGCTCTTTTGCCATTTGAGTTAGTCTATTTTTTAAGGTGTTGTTTTCTTCAGTGTATTTTTCAGTATTTTTTTGGGTCTCCTTTAGCAAGTCATTGACTTGTTTTTCATGGTTTTCTCACATCCTTCTCATTTCTCTTCCCAATTTTTCCTCTACTTCTCTAACTTGCTTTTACAAATCCTTTTTGAGTTCTTCTATGGCCTGGGGCCAGTTCATGTTTTTCTTGGAGGCTTTGGTTGTAGGCTCTATGACTTTGTTGTCTTCTTTAGGCTGTATGTTTTGGTCTTCTTTGTCACCAAAGAAAGAATCCAAAGTCTGAGACTGAATCTGGGTGCGTTTTCGCTGCCTGGCCATATTCCCAACCAACTGACTTGACCCTTGAGTTTTTCTGTGGGGTATGACTGCTTGTAGACTAATGAGTTCTATGTTCTACGTTTGGGGGGGAGGTGCCAGCTCTGTCAGAGCCGCACTCCTCCTTCCCCAAGAACCCCCAGTCCAGACTGGGCTTAGATCTTCAGCAGGCTGTTGCACTCCTGCTCTGATCCGCCACTTAATTCCTCCCACCAGGTGGGCTTGGAGCCGGAAGTAACAACAGCTGTAGCTGCCCCCGGGGCTGGAAGCCGAACCGTGAACTCCTTCCACTCCTGCAGCTTTTCCCACTAACCTTCTCCGCAGTCTTTGGTGTTTGTGGGTTGAGAAGTCTCGTAACTGCCGCAGCTCACATATTCAGGGTGCTAGGGCCCCCTTCGCCTGGCTTCTGGTCTGGATGGTCCACGCCGCTCAGGCTGGGCTCTGCTCCACTCCGTTCCCAGCTCCCAGCTCCGTGTGGAATAGACCTCACCCAGAGACCATCCAGGCTGTCCTGGGCTGGAGCCCTGCTTCCCTCTGCTGTTCTGTGGGTTCTGCCATTCTAGAATTGGTTCAGAGCCATTTTTTATAGGTTTTTGGAGGGACTCGGGTACTGAGCTCACTCTAGTCCCTGCTTACCAGCCGCCATCTTGGCTCCGCCCCCACACTTGGATTTCTACAACAGCAACTTAAACAAATTATATAATTCCAGTCTCTTGCCCCTGAAGGGGAAATACTCCCCTTCTTCCTCCTTCATACAATTGACATACTGGTCTTTCTTACCACCTTTTTACATGTCAAACTTCAAAATATTCAGTGATTACCTATTTTCTATTATATCAAATCCAACCTAACTTGACTAAATTCATAATTGATCCTATTCAACTTATTATATAGTGTAATTTCCCATTAAACCCTGAAATGGACCCTTTATCAACCAGTCAAGTAGGTTTCTTTGCCATACGCCCTTAGGCTGTTTCTCTCCTCATTTGTAATGCCCTCTCCCTTCTCCTATACCCATTAACAAGGTCATCAAGGGCCAGTTAAAATCCCAACTTCTTCCTGAAGACTTTTCTGACTATTCTAGACAATACTGGACATCCCTTTCTCTGATTTCCAGAAGCACTTACAATCTGAGTAACACAATTTTATTCTGTAATATGTTCAGTGTTTCATGGGTTAATAGTATATTCTTGACTAAATTATAAACTCTCTGAGGGCAAGAACCATTTGATATATTTCTTATATTCCTTGAAGTATGCAGAAATACACATAACAGATATTCAAAAAATATTTGCCTATTTATGGATTTTAAGGAATATCTTTATGGGTAGTAGATGGCTCAGTGGGTAAAGAGCCAGACCTAGAGTCAGAGAAATCTGAATTCAAATCCAGCCTAAGACATTTACTACCTGTGTGACCCTGGGCAAATCACTGAACTTGTCTGCCTCGATTTCCTCATCTGTAAAATGAGTTGGACATGGAAACAGCAAACCACTCCTGAATCTTTGCCAAGAAAACCCCAAATAGGGTCACAAATAGACACAACTGAAACAACTGAACACCCGTAAGAAATATCTGTGCCAAATGACTCAAGAAATATAAATTAGCTGAAATACTGATGACTGCTAAGCTAGTTGCTGTGTGCCATCCTGTGTACTATCCCCACAAATGATTCAGGCGTTCCTTGATAGTAGCAGATTGCTTTAGTTGATTTTGTGCAACAAACTTGGTTTGAGGAACAAGAAGAATTAGAAACCTGTCAGGAAGCTGACAGTAACATATTCTAGAACACAGACCTTTAAGAACTAATGAGGTGATTAAGACTGCCAAGTTTGTACACATTTGGGAACCAACCAAGGAATGGGTGAGTCAAAACTGACTCAGCTGAAGGAATACCTAGTGAAACAACAACTTCTAAACACAAAATTTGTCCAGTAGGACTGGTTGTAGCCAATTTCCTTCTAAAAAGAAAGTTTTTCTACAACAAAAGAGAAAGCTAGTTATTTTGTTTTGTTTTGTACTACAGGAGGGCAGCAAGTACTTGTCCTATACCCAATCCTTTGCATGTATTTTCCTTGATTTTTTTTTGCTTTTGTGTTAAAAAAAATCCAAAGGAGAAAATTCAAATACAAAACTTATATTTTAGGAATAATGTATTACTCAGTCCTAATTCTGAGAGTCAGTGGACCTCTGGTTTCCAATTAGCTAGTTTTGTGCCCTGAGAGAACCTACCACAAAGAGGTATTGTGAAAATCAAATGATAGAATCTATGCAAAGCTCACAGTTAACTTTAAAGTGATTCAGAAATAATATAACCATTTAATTCTTTGATTATATCAAGCAACTAAGTGGTACAATGGATAGAGTTCAAGACTCAGATAGTTCAGGACAAGAGATCTAAGTTTGAATCCTACTTCAGACACCTACTAGTTGTGTAATACTGGACACACCACTTAACCTCTATGTACTTCAATTTCTTCATCAGTAAGATGGATATAATAATAGCACTTACCTCCCAGAGTTGTTGTAGGGATCAAATATGTTAACATATGTAAAGCACCTGGTAAACACTAATATATCACATGCTAAATTAATTCTGGCAATTATTAAGTAATTATTTTATTATTAATTTAGCAGTAATAAATTAGTAGTAATAATATTATTATAATACCATATAATAATAAGAATTCTAGATTTGGGTAAAGTGTTTGGGCAGAGTTGTGAAGGCTCTAAAGAATATTTCTGCAATACTTTCAATGGTCTAGGTTCCACTTTGTGGCAATGGAATGACACCAGCTATCGATCAAGCTTCCATTTCCCCTCACTCTGACCCGGAAGCAGTTAGCTAACTTAATGCTATTGTCCCAAGTCACATTCTCCCAGATAAGAATCAGAGGGCCAGGCTGATATTCAATGGCTTTGGAGTTGACTTAAGTTCCTTCCCCCCCTCCACTCTGAGTTTTGTCTCCTCTGCCTTCCCCAACAGAAAATTGTTATTCTCTCTACTCGCTGAAGTGTACATAGAGAGAGACTCACCATCCCCAGAGAGTATTAAGTAGAAAATGAGTCCTGAGCCTCTTCTCCCTCAAGAGTGACTCAGATGGAACAGAGGGGAAAGGCAGAGCTATCTCTACTGATCCCTCTTAATTCTAGCGCCTTCTCTCTGTTGATTATGTCTAATTAAATCTGTATATATCTTGTTTGCATATAGTTTTTCCACATTTTCTACTCCATTAGAAAGTGTGCTTCTTGAGAGCAGGGATTGTTTTTGTTTTTATGTTTTTTACTTTTTGTTTTTAATGTTTCTTTGTGTCCTCATTGCTTAAATGCTTCTTGACTTGACCCTCTAGGCCCTGAATCTCCCCACACTGAAACTGTTGTTCCAGCTGCTGCTCTCTTCAGCAAAAGCTGAGTTGTAAAGTGCCCAGTCAAAGGATTTTTGGGTGATCAATTCTAGAATTTTCCCAGAAATCAATATTTAGTTCATACAGTGGTGGTTTATCTGTTTTTCACATTTCATAATCTCACCTTCTCTTGAAAATGAGGACATTTCCTCTTTTTTCAGTCTTCCTGAGCCTTTCCCATTCCCTGCAATCTTTCCATAATCACTGACTGCTGCTCAGCTCATTAAAATTTACACATATCAATAAAACATATACATAATTTTCCTGGAAATATAAAGGTATTTAATGTGTTATAGGAGTATCGTACACATTAATGTTCAGGAAAATGTCTAGTTTTTAATACAAATATAAATTTATTGAAGATGATAGCTATAAAACAGGGATATAATTGTTAATACTAACTTTAAAACACAATAAAGCATACTGATAAAGAGCAGGGTATCAAGACAACCTGGGTTCAAGAACCTAACATCTTTAAGCCTAAACTCACTTTTACCATTTGACAATTGTGTGATCTTATTAATGAGAGCTCTTCCATGAGTGTAGATTTGCAACCTATCAATGCATAAAGCAATAAGTATTTATTAAGCAATTATTATATGCCTATCTGCATGTTCTCATGATACACAAGGCTTATCAATGTCTTCCAATAAATCTTCCCTAGATAGTCTTCCTCTAATCCCTTTAGTATTTTATAGATACCCATAGTGCATTCAGCCTTTCCATATGCTACTCTTCCATCTTGCTATGTGACCAGCTCACCATCTCCTTCAACTCTACCTTTCCTTGATGAGATCTTTTATACCATTTCTTACATATGTCATCACTGATGACATACTACAAGCTGCTGATGCCTACTTATCC
Source organism: Trichosurus vulpecula (assembly GCF_011100635.1). NCBI lineage: Eukaryota > Metazoa > Chordata > Mammalia > Diprotodontia > Phalangeridae > Trichosurus > Trichosurus vulpecula. The sequence continues at coordinate 91,597,454 of NC_050576.1, read as the reverse complement.
ATTAGTGCCTGGATCATTCACAATTTGAAGTCTTCAAATATTGGAGTTTTCCATGATTTGTAGGCCAAATAGAACAAGCAAAACAATATCCACACTATTTTAAAAATGGGATTTTTGTGTCAGAAAGCAGCTTAGAATAATTGAAAAAGCTGCCCAGTTTCACATATTCAACTCAGACCATTATCCTCATACTATTTAATGCTAGGAATATCACATTGTCCATATGTAGTACCTGTCCAACACGTATATATTAGGGATCATATGTGGTTATAAATAAAGTTGGAAGGGACTTCAAAGGCCACAAAATCCAACTCTCTGGTTTTATACATAATAAAAATGAGCCTCACATTTGTAACCCTCCATTGGAATCTGGCCTTGTGCCAGGTGACCACTGAGATGTATATGTATTCCCAGGATTCCAACAGCCACTGGTATCCTGAATTGTATATGAAGGCTTCTGGGATTATTTACAGAGTGTTCTGGGAGAAGCACACTGGAAGGAGAAGAAAGAGGAGATAGTTTGAGTATGTTGGCATATCCTCCATCTTAGGTAGAGATGGAGAGATGTTGGTGCTGGACTTGTTCTCCCTCGCCCTTTGACTCAGAGAGACTATGACAACTAATTGCTATGAGTGGTGCTGGGATGAGGACAAGGAGGTATTATGGTGCTGAACAGATCTGATTAAGTGAGACTGCCTTCTCAAGGACATTAACACCCCCACCCCTAACTAACCAAGCCACAGAGAAAGCCACTATTAACTGTGCCCATATCCCTACCTCCAGTGTTCAACCAGGAAAGCTATTTCTTTCCCATACATTCAGCAATAATTCCAACAGATTATGCAGACTAGCATTCATTGCTACTCTTCCCTATAGGCTTTCTGTCTCCCTTCAATGATACTGTATAGCCCTTGCTAGGTAAAAGAATTTAGCCCACTAACTTGTTTTTGTGTTTAAATTTGGGCTGATGGAAGTTTGAAGAAAACAAAAAAAAAAATGTGGAACTATAGTATGAGATACATTTAGTTCCCCCTCAATGAGTAGCATGGGACTTGTACGTAAGCAATGGACTTTCTCAGGAAATTCACAAACTGTGGAGTTGGCTGAAGAAGCTTTCTTTCTAGGTCAGCCCAAGGTGATATACAAGGAAAATAAATAAAAAGGAAAGGAAGTGAACTAGAAGCTGACCATTCACTCCCCTTTACCACACACACACACACACACACACACACACACACACACACACACACATACCAAGAATGAAAAGGGAATAAAAGAGAGGGACTATGCCATTCATGATTGGCTTCTCCATTGCTGGCATCTGAACTTGTCATAAATATTCCAGAGCTTGATGCAATCAGGAAAACATCAGCAGTAAACAGCATTACCTGCAAACCTTACTGTCTAAAGATAATCTTTCATTTGAACAGTGCACAGGATATCTTTCATTCTAGTAGTAAGTACCATTCCTGAATACACATCTCCCTGGTTTATGTCTTGCTTGATATTGATAATCAGAGAATCATTCAGTGAGTTATGTTTCTTGATGCATCTATCAAGGAATAGTGTATGATCTTAACATATAAATGGTAGACAGCTTATTGAAGGAGAGTATTTAAGGTTCTGTTATGTTCTATTGAGTCAAAATCACAAATAACAAGCATAATGTAATCTTGTTCACTATCGCAAAGTTTGTAAAATTCTGCTGGTTTCTTTCTCATGTTTTCATCAATACAATTCATGTATGAATGTGTGTATGATAGCATTTTTATAACAATCTTTAATGATAAATCGGTCATATGGGTTAAAAGTGGCTGGTGTCTTCTGCCTCTGTTTTTTTTTTTTTTTTGTAGTAATGCCATCAAGGAGTTTTGTCTTTCACAAAGTCCTATTGCTTCATCATACCTTGGAGATGACCCACAGTTTTCTAAGACTACATACCTAAGGAAAAAGTACCTGAGCATTAAGGAACGAGAGAAGCCAAAGATTTGTAGTCTAAAAATACAAAACAAAAAACTCCGAAGCCTATACATAATGAATTCTTTCTTTAAGAAAAAAAAATAGATTCTGTCCAACACAAGCACCAAATAACACCACAGAAATGAAATGGATCTTATTTTAACAGACAAAATGATAACTCAGTACCGACGTGAAAGTTATTTGTGAATCAACTCTCTGTGTACAGGCAAACCACTGATTTCACAAAACAAAGATCAGAATTACATAGCTATAAGAATAAAAATGAGAAAAAGATATTGTGTGCAACTTACACAATTTCAACATGACCTATTTGAAAGTTAGTGATATTCCCCAAAATGGGAAATCAATGGAGAAAAGGAAGTCAACATTGATCATAATCATTTCATGCAGAAGTTGAGTGAAGGACAAAAATTGCCATAATGAGAAACCCAAGAGTCTCCAAACTGCCTCATTCTGCAAACATTTGACTTGCTTGCCCAGCAGGGAGATGTGGCAGCCAAGTGCAACCCTAGCTTAGAATATAAATTTGTATATTAACTTACGGAGAAGGGTCATGGAAGATTGTGTTCAGTATTACCACATAAAATAGAAAGAAGCAGTGAAGGGAAAAATCAGTGTAAAGAAAGTCTGGCAAGAGACTCAACTAAGTAAAGTCATTTAAGGATGAAAGCAAAAGGAAGGCCACATACAAAAGAAATTTGTTACGTATTCTTTTTACCATCAACGACAATGAAGTGAACATGTTCAATATTACAGCCCCAGATGTTCTAAAAGAATGCTAAAATACACTGAAGAGGACAAAAACAGGAAAATCAATTGAAATAGAATCATGAGATGCACACGACTTCACACATTTGCCATACAAATACAGTTACCAGATTTTATCATTCTCTCCTCCCAAAGCCTGTTGCATCTTCTTCTCTCTACCTACACAACTGCCATCTTAGTCCAGAATTTCTTCACTCCTTTCATCATCCCTAGACTTTTCTAATAGGCTCTGTAACAACAATGCTACTTGCCGCTACTATGGCTATGTAAGACCAATAACACCAGCACAGAGAAGGGTTACTAGCACAGGTTCTTTGATCTGCTTTTCTAAGGAAAGCAACTTTAAGGGGTTTACAATCTTACTTTAATTAAACATACATATATCATTCACTTAGTTCAGGGGAAAAAAGCCAGAATCCCGAACTTCAGAGAGCATACAAACAGAAATTACAAGCATACATTATATAAACAGAGCAAATAAACACAAACCAGTAGACAGGCTTCTGACCATCTAACTATAGCAATACATGGTGTTGCCAGAGAGAGAAGCATCAACATCTGGGTTTTCAAAGCTAGGGGGGAGGGTGCTTGTATTGGGAATCAAGATGGGCCCTTAGCACTTATTTAACTAAGTGCCCTTGAAGAGTTTGGTCTTTGTTTCCTTGATTAAATTAGGAGTCCTTGATGACCTCCTTGCCTCAAAAGAAAGACTAGTTTACATGGGTTTGAGTGACATGTTTGTGACATTAGAGGCTTTTAGACCACGTGGGTTTAAGTAGCATTTTTGTGATGATTTTAGGTCGCATGGGTGAGTGGCATGTGGCACTCACCTTTGACCCTGAACAAGATATATAAACGCAGAGGTTGGCTTTCTGTTTCAGAGCTCTGAGCCACAGCAGGAGTGGTATATTACTCTAGGCCAGCCATTGTTATTAGCTCTCCAGCTTTGATGTTGGTGCTTCTCTGGTAACTGTATATTGTGATTTTGTCAGACAGAAATCTGTCTGTTGATTTGTGTCTATTTGCTCTGTTTGTATTTGCTCTGAGGCTCAGGGTGCTGGCTTTTCCCCCTGAGCTGAGTCAATGATACTTGTATGTTGGATTAAAGTAAGATTGTTAACCCCTTAACGTTGCTTTCCTTAGTAAAGCAGATCAAAAGAACCTGGGCTTGCAGCATTCTTGTTGTTGGGCTTGTGTTGGTTTTTCACTCCCACAGCAGCTGCTGGCCAGATTGTTGAAACAGTGCTCCATGATGGCTACTTAGAGTCTAATCTAGTCAAATCACAGGACACTCTTCCAGTGAGTGAGAGCCCCAAAACAAAACACCAAGCTCAGATCATAAATACCCTTCTCAGGGCCCTGGGGCTTAGTCCCTACTTAGCAAAAGGGTGTGGGGCCTGGGCCCTGGGGCTTTCTTGTTTCTTAAGAAGGACAACAAAGACTCTTGATTCAATCAAAGATTCCCCTTAAAACAAAGGCAAGATTGATGAAAGGCACTTGATGACCTCAGTGCTAAAGCACTCAAACAAAGAAATACCATAAAGTCCCACCCTGATTACCATTACAGCCTCAGGCCCCCCTCCCTCAGGACTATTCCCATCCCAACCCACCCTCCACCCAGCTGCCAATGTGATTTTTCTTAAAATAGTCTGCCTGTGTCCCTCCCCTATTCAGTAAATTCCAGTGGTTCACCAATACCTCCAATAATAGATATATACTACTTTGTCATTTTAAGCCTTCCAAAATGTGATTCCAAACATTTTTCCAACCTTATTGTATAAACTTCCCTTCATGCACCCTGTAATTCAGCTGAATTGGCCTTCTTATTGTTCTGCACGCAACACTCCACCTCCAGTCTTCATACTTTGTTCCATCATTCTCTCATACCCAGAATGCTCTCCTTCCTCATCTCAGACATTTAAAATTCCAAGTCTTCTTCAGGACTTGGATCAAGAGCAACTTTCTACGCAATGCCTTTCCTGATAATCTAGAAATATGTGTGTACAGACGTGTGTGTGTGTGTGTGTGTGTGTAAATATATATACAATGTACATTAATACACACAATAATATAGAGTTATCCCTTCTACATCATGACTTTCCCCATTATAGTTTCAATATATCGTAGTCCAGCATAAGGAATTAAATGGGGATTTTGGAGGAGTTTTGTGGAAGCTGCAGATGACACACAAAGGCCAGCAGATGACACAGAGCTTATGATCAAACATTTAACACAAAGTTTACAATAAGATACTGTAAACACCCCATAATAGAAAAAAAAAAAAGAAAAAAATCAGACTTCTTCTCTGGTATGCAGGAAGGGTCAAAAAAGTTTATGCACATTTTCCAGATGCACCCCTAACCCCTACAATGTGGAAGGGTTAAGTGTATACTCTATGTATAAATATGTTATGTGTAAAATATACAAGTGTAATCTCCCCATTAGAATATATACTAAATATGTATATCCTATGTATAGGATACATATTCTATATCTATAGATAAATAAAATGTATGTAGATATATTCTAATGGAAGAGAAAGCATTTATAATATATAGTAACATTATAATACAATATATAAATGTTAACTCCCCCAATTAGAAATAAAGCTCCTTGAGGGCAGGGCATGTTTGTGTTTTGTTGTATCCCCAGCACTTAGTACAATACCCCAGTGCCTAATAAGTACTTAATGAATGCTTGTTAAGTGAATGACTGATTGACTGACTCCTCTGCATATTTAAATGTTACACTTGATTTCTTGAAAGCTAGAACAATAGAAGTAACCTTATCTGCTGACTCTCTGATCATTAACTTCAAGCCAAAGGAAAAAAAGAAAGGTGCTTGTCACTTACACTGGAGATTCAGAGACTGAGGAAAATGATTGCTATGATTAAAAAGAACCTCTTGATCATCCTATCTTATTTCAGCAAGCCCTAGAACCTAGAAGAATTCACTGTCAGTGACATCTGAAAGACTATGAAAAATGAGAGAGATTCTACTCCATTGAAGAAAAGCAAAACATGTTTAACCACAGAAGGGAGAACTAGGAACAGTGGGTGGAAGTGACAAAGAAGGAGGTTTTAGCTTCATGCCAAGAATAATTTCCTGACTATTGGAGCTATCCAAATGTAGAATGGTCTGCCTCTAGGAGGAGAGGCTTTCCCCACAACTGGAGGCTTCAAGTAGAATCTGGATGCCCACTTGTCGGATACAGTTGTGATTTCACTACAGGTATGACGAAAACTAGATGGCCACTGTGGTCCCTTATCACTCTAAAATTCTGTGATTCTGTGACATGTATAATAATTTTTTAAAATCAGGTAGACTAGTCACAGTAAGCAAACAAGGGATAAAAAGGTGATGAACGGTAAGCATGTTTAGTTACGATGACAGGAGAATTCGATGAGTCTTCATTTTCGTGGATTGACTCACTATGGCAAGTTTATGGAAAAAGGTGGATCACACAGAACAAGCTATGGGTCAAGAGATGAAGTTGAAGGAAATGCCTGTATTGGTTAGATTAATGATCCAGCTTTGTATTTAAACATTTTTGGTATTTCCCCTTCTTTGAGCTATCTTAAAAATCAAAGGCTGAGTACCTAAAAATTATGCTGAGAGCATAAAATGTTTGTTATGTGTATACTTGGTCAAGTTTAAGTATTCTTGCCAATTTCATCTTCTTAATTGTAATTTTCATTTTCTTCTATCACACCAGGTATTAACAGTATAAATTTCCTGGTTCAGATGCCTCTCATGATCATCACTATGATAACATTGGTTGAGCTGGTTCATTTTGCATCTCTTTGTGGGAACATCTTTCAATTTCATCTGTAAATAGTGTTGGGATAATCTGGTTTAAGTGGGTATTATGCCAAGATTTCTGCATATTTCTTTTCCCCTCAAGTCTTTATGTTTCCTGAGGCAATACTTATTACTCATTATTTTATTATTCTCTCCATATTTTTTATTATGAAAGAGAATATTGTCAAGAAGCATGAGCATTTCAATATACAAAAAGTCCAGAAAATGGGGACTGTATATGAAATATGAATCTATTACATATAGTTTGTTTTAACTATGTTAGTACTAACATTACCTACTTTGTCATCTTTTCTGAACTTTCCTCAGCCATCTTCTGTGTAATTTTAATTTTTTTAATTATTCTGTCTCTTGCTTTTCTCTGTCTCTGTCTGTGTCTCTCTGTCTCTCTCTCTCTCTCTCTCTCTCTCTCTCTCTCTCTCTCTCTCTCTCTCTCTCTCTCCCTCTTTCAATGACCATGTACCTATGTGACCTTCAGCACTTAAACTCCCTGACCCCCATTTTCCTCTCCTGTAAAATGAAGGTTTCAAACAAGATGGCCCTTGAGGCTTCTTCCAACTTTACCTCTCTCATCCTCTGATCCTAACAATTCAACCAATATTTGTACAAAACCTTTTTAAAAAAATTATGTAACTGAAATTTTCTCCTTTGTCTTTTAAAATCTTACATTAAATATATCAGATAAAAGTCTAAAACCCAAAATCTATAGGAAATTGACAGAGATCTATAATAAGAGCCATTTCTTAGAAGAAAGAAGAAATACGAAGTAAGTATAACCACTGGGAAAATTGTTCGAAAATAATAATCAAGTCAATAAGTATTTGCTAAGCACCTACTATGTGCCAAGCATTGATTATAGAATTATAAGCTAAAATAAACTTGAGGGAGAATCACATACTGTCAAATTAGCAAAGGTGACAAAAATAAGAAATCTCTTTCTTGGAGGGGTTTCAGGAAGAAATTCACACTAATTGAAGGTAGAGCTATGAATTCGTTATATTCATTTGGGAAAAAAATTTAGGATTATTCAGGTTTAACCCCTGATATTCTCATCATAGGTGGGGTCAATCAAATGCATAATCCACTAGAAATGTAGTTTTGGATTTCCAAAAAGTGACTGGACTCATCCTAGAGAGAGTGGTGAAGCTGAACCAGCCAGCTGGAACCTTGACTTCTCCTTCAGGCACTAGCTGCACTGGCATGGGGAAGTGCTCTAATCTCTGGGGCATCTGGAGGTGGGCAAGGAAATTTAGGGAAGAAAAACAAAGGTCTGATGGCATGCAGTGATCAGTGTGTTAAGAAGTTTCACCCACTGGAGGAAGCAGCAGCAGTGATCAGATTTGAAGGAATGCTTCAGATTTGGAGAACTTTCTTTTCTTTGGGAATCCTCACCCAACTCACATTCTTCTCCCCTTTCCTATTCTTTATCCACTTAGAGCTGACAACAAAACCATCTTTCATATTTTCTTATTTTTCCCACCTCATGATAGTTTTTAAATTTGGTTCTCTTTTTATAAAGGAGCATGCGATAAAACTGCTCTAATGTATGCAAGAAATAGATGGGTCAGCATCGGGTTGCAGAATGACCCTACTCAAAACTGTCATGAGGATCAGCTTAACATGGGCAGCAGAGAAAATGGAATTCCTGGTGCCAAGAAAGCAAGATTTACAGATCAAATATGAAATACCAATTCCCTACCTGGTAGAAATGCTCCAGTGCAAATGGCACTAACTACTAAAATGGGCAAATCACAAGAACACATGAAAAAAGACTGAAGACATGAATAGCTTCATTATATGCCAATAAAATATAGCAAAACTGGAAACATCTCATCAAGGGCTTCATCAGCTCCAAATCATACAATCATCTATTTCTGAATGATACAGGGAAATCACAAAAATAAATAAAATAAAAATGGGCTTCACATCTAAGTCTCTATTAGACAAAATCAAGAAAGTAATAAATTCTGAAAAGGGAAAAGTTAGAGCCTCTGAGGTCATTGAAAATGTTCACTTAATGCAAATTCCAGAAATTATACTTAATCATGAAACATGAGAAAAACAGCATCAAATTCTCCAGTGATTTTTAAAAAGGAGATGGGCACAGTGAGCCTGGGATTCCAAAATACTCTTTTCAAGTATGATGGCAAAAATCCAACTAGCAGACCAATTATGCCAAAACAGTAATTCAAATAGCTGGGATCTGCTACAACCATTATGAATCATCATTTGTACAGATTCTCTAACAGTATTTGGAAGAAAGTGTAAAAATATGTCAGGGCCTACACTAAATAGTTTATGTACCAGTTATTGCCAAGGTTAAGAGCCAGAGGAAGAAGCATGGAAATAGCAATTAATATCCATTAGGAAAAATAGCAAACTCCACCATGGTAGAAGTGGCTTGAGAGGGCAATTGGATGTCTGTGCAAATGCATCAGAAAATTTTAACATCTACTTCATATATCCAATGGAAAACTTAAAATTCCTATTGACCAATTAAAGGCAACAAAAAGAAATATAAAGAAAGAAATCCTGAATTCAATCGATCCATAGTTGAAAGTAAAAGTCAAAAAGTTAAGATCATATAAGGAGAAAAAATAACTTAAGGAACAAAATAAACAATTCAACATCAAACAGAAACCTTGCTACAGAAGCTTGAGAACAAAGAAATCTCAAGAGTGAGAGAGAGACCTCTGAAGAAAAAGGATGTAGAAAATTTGGGGGCAAGAAGGGGCAGCAAGGCAGAGTGGACAAAGGGCTGACCTGGAAGCTAAGAAGACCCAAGTTGAGTTCCACCTCTGATAAATACTGATTCTTTGACCTTGGACAAGGCACTTATCCTCAGTGCTAGTCTAGGCTCTGTAAGACTATGGGTTACACAGAAAATGTTTATCTGTATTTGTAGAGGGAATTTACTGATGCCAGAGCACAGGTCTAGTGCTTGAATAAAGAATGTCATTATAGAGATGCATAAGCTAGGCAAAAATGGGTACATGAAGAGAATATAGAAGGTCAACTATAATCTAGTAAGGTAGTAAGTAGCATAAACTTGGGTCTTGACTCAAAACCAATGTTCTTTCTGCCTTAACCCACTACCCTTGGTGAAGGCTAGAAGGAAATTATCAAATGACAAGACATATTACTGTATGCTCAGACTTTTGGCTAGGTTACTACCAAATGAAAATCATGATTGCTGACAATATATGAGGTACAAATTTGGAGCTCAGTGTACCCTTTAAGTACAATTATAATGCAAAAAAATGTGTGAAGTCATTTGTAGTGAGAGAAGCTGTTTGCTTGATCTGATTTCTTTACATTGTTTATTCAATTTACTTCTCTATAAAATGGGCATTATAATATACTAACTGTGACTCCTCACAGGGCTGGTAGGAGGTACAGTTAATTAACATTTGCCAAAAGCTCTAAAATCCTCAGCTAAAAGTATTTTATGACTCCAAAGTGCCATTACTGTGTCTGTGAAAGCAGAGTAGTCTAAGCATTCTGTTTGCACTGGGAAATGAAAGGACATAAAGAATGTGAACACATGGAAGGCATTATAAATGCTGCAAACCTTGGGAGCTCTCTGTTCTTCAGATTTTACAGATACTCATTTGAACACAAATTTTGAAAGATTATTTAAAACAAAGCTGGATGGCTTCTGAATTATGGAACAATTTCATAGAGTTACAACTAAAATGCTGACAGGAAGCAATCTCCTAGCTTTAATAGTGCAGTGAACATTTTCAAAATCGGCTCAATGAAGTTGTTGCTGTGATGGTGTTAATTTAATGGTTAATTTAATCTTAAATATGCACAGCAATGCAGAGCTATTGATCAAAAAACAGTCAGTGGGCTAATCAGGTCCTTTGTCTGGGATAATGCTATATTTGTAAGCTACTTGTTAAATGCATACATAATCACAGCTGCTTATCTTACATATCATGTGTGTATATATATGTATATATATATATATATATATCCGTGTCATCCATAGTAAGAATCGCCCCAACTTGCTGAGACCATAAAACATCTTTGCACAAATTTAAAAGCAAATGCAAAACTTTCAACCTCTGTATATATTCAATAAATGCTTTTGGAGGGGGACAGGAGGATAAGTAGATTTTTTCTTCATATTTTGTGACAAAAGATAATAACAGGTAACAAACATCAAGCAGCTACAGAAGTACTTATCATGTGCCAAGAACTATACTAAGCACTGGGGATACAAATTAAAGCAAAATGAAATACAGTCTCTGAAAATTCTCAGGGCAAGTAATCTCTAATAGGGAAAGACAATATAAAAAAGGAAGTTGAAAATGGGGATTGGGGAATGAATAAAAATACCCATGTAAGGACATGGTGTTGATGTCTAGAAAATCAGAAGCACAGACAGAAGAGGAATGAAGGTGTGGCTGCCTGGGCCCCTCTCCAAAGTGGGAGAAGGGAATTTCTTTCAATGGGAAAAGGGGGCCAGCATGGCAGACAGATATTCCAATATGAAGAGGCTGCAAGCGCTGAGAGAGGTTCCAAGGTAAAAATACAGCAGAGGCTTGGTGTTGAAGTCTAGAAAGTCAGAAGCACAGCCAAAAGGGAAATGAAGATTGGCCAAATAAGTTCAAGCCAAAAAAAGGAAACAAAAAATTAACATTAAATATTAATCTATTAGTATTAAAAGAATTAAAAATAAAAGTAATTTCAATTTGCAAAATAAGTGTATGGCAGTATGGAGTAATGGAGAGAGGTAACCCCATAGTCAGAAAGATTTGGATTCACATCCTGTCTCTCACCCTGAACAAATCACTTAACTAATTCAGTTCATCCAAGCAGCAGTCTAAGAATATAAATTGCAGAAACCTTGCTGGTCTGGGTTGGGAGAGAAACCTTCCTCACGGGGGATTCCCTAAGCTAATAAAATTATAGTTCTAGTTAAAATAAAATCTGTGACAGACAAAATCAAGGGATATAGCAAGGTTTAATAGAAAGAGCTGAAAATTGACATGAGGGGCAAGAAAAGGGAATAACCATTTATATAGCATCTATTCTGTGTCAGGTACTGCGCCTTTACAAATATCATTTCATTTGATCCTCACAACAACCCTGCATCATAGATTCTATTATTATATTCATTTTATAGTTGAGGAATCTAAAACACAAAGAGATTTAAGTGATAAGTGACTTGCTTAGGGTCACACAGCTAGCAAGCGTCAAAGCCAAATTTGAACTCAGGTCATCTTGACTCTAAGTCCAGAACTCTATTTACTTCACCATCTAGCTGCTTCATGAGGCAGCTTGGTTTTTAGTCTTAGCACTGACATATTTGGTGTGTAACCATGTCATTTGACTTTCATAAATTTCATTTTCATCACCTATAAAAAGTGGATAACAATACTTGCATTATTTGCCTCAAAAAATTGTTACAAGAAAAGTATCATACAGGCCTTCCTGCCAAGATGGAAGCAGGCAGCTCTGTCATTACACAGGTAGGTAGTAATGTGTAGTAGGTTACCACAACAAAAACTTTAAAAATCACACCAAATCTAGAAATTCAATGAGAAACTATGGTAAGTGACTTCTTCCATCTCAGGGTAACAAAAAAGTCTGCCAGAAGCCTCCATCAAAGAAAAGCCAGTGCCAGCATAGGCAAATAAATTGGCAAACATTCTCTCAGGCTGACTAGAGATATATGGAGCAGACAGGGTAGAGAGCTCCCTGAGAAAGCACCAGAATAATCAGAGACCCACAACAGGGGCATTGAAAATGAGTAGAAGTAGTAAGAACTGGTATTGGAGTGGCAGCACTCAAACTGGGACAACTCAGAGATCTGAGCTCCCTCAGACTCTGTCCTGATAGACCATAAAAGGTCCTAAAAATCCAGTGTTCTCAGCCTCAAAGATTCAAGGGGACTATAACCTTGGGAGGTTGAGGATGGCATGGGAAGTCAGGTGAAGACTAAGCAGCAGGGGCAGCTAGGTCACTCAGTGAATAGAGTGCCAGTCCTGGAGTCAGGAGGACCTGAGTTCAAATTCAGCCTCAGACACTTGACACTTACTAGCTTTGTGACCTTGGGCAAGTCGCTTAACCCAAATTGCCTTGCCTTTCCCCCTCCAAAAAAAAGAGTAAGCAGCACACCCCACCTCACCCAAAAACACAAAAAGCAGTGGAACTTGACCCTGGAACAAAATTAGAAGAAACTAAAATTAATGATTCCAAAAGATAGCAAAAAATAATAGAACAAATCAAAAAGATTTTTAAAAATAAAGATTTTAAACATCAATTTTTAATAACTGTCCTGTAAAAGAGGTCAAGAAAGAAAGATTTAATAATCATTTGATTCCCTCAAAACTATTATTTTTAAAAGTCTAGACACTGTATTTCAGGAAATCACAAATGAAAACTGCTCAGATTTATTAGAACCAGATGGTAGTGTGGAGATAGAAAGAATCCACTGATTACTTTCTAAAAGAAAACCTAAAGGAAACATGGTGTAGCCAAAATCCAGAACTTCCATCTCAATGAAAAAATATTATGAGTAAGTGGAAAGGAGTTCAATTACCAAGGAACCTTAATTAGAATCACACAAAACCTGACAGGTTCTAGTATAAATGAGAAGAAATCTCAAAATGCAATATTCCGAAAGAAAAAAGATAGGAGTTTACAATCAAGAATAAGCTATTCTGCAAAGCTGGATATAATCCTTAAGGGTGAAAAATGTACTTTTCATGAAATAAAGAACTTTCAAGCATATCTGATAAAAAAGATTAGAGCCTAGGAAGTACTATGAAATGCTTAAACAAGAGTCAAGAGAAACTTAGGAAGGTAAATTTATTTGAGCAGTCGGAAGGGATTGTGTGATGATTCAGTACCAACATTCTGAATGAGAGAGAAGAAATGTATGTAACTTCAGAATCTTAATATCTTTAAAGTGGATTGAGGGACTTAAAAAAGAAAAATAGAGGAGCTAAGGGTAGATTGGTTCTGTTCTAAGGGAGGGTAAAAAGGATATATTAGTATAGGAAAAGGAAGGAGGGAGGTAGATTTTGATATTTTTTTTCATAATTGGAGTAAATGAGAAGAGCACTATCCAAACAGAGAGTAATGGAAGTGGGTAGCAGTTATCAAATGAACTTTATTCTCCAAAGGACTTGTGATAAAGAATTTTACTCACCTCCTGACAGAGACTTGAAGGACTCAAGGCACAAAGAGAGGCATGTTAGACATGGCTACTGTGTAAATTTGTTTCGCTCCACTATGCAGATTTGTTACAGTGAGTTTTATCCCCCTCCATTTTTGATTGGGAAGAAGGACTCTGGGATGACGAGGTTAGCAATAGTGATCCTCTCGCAAAGAAAAAATACGCTTGAATTTTTTTTTTTTGCACAAAAGAGACAAGAAAAAAGTTTTAAAAGTAAACACAAACAAGTTGGATAATTTTGAAAATAGCACATGGAATTTATTATATACCTTTTTCAAAAGCAAATGTATGAAATGGAATGACAATTTCATATCTAATTTTCTTTTATATGTTCTACCATGTATATGTAAATGCTCCTTTAAAAAATTAATCTAAGTTCAGAATTTTTAATTAAAAATTGCTATGTAAATATTTGGGAATTATTGTTATAAATAATGTTTCCATATTTAAAATACCTGTTAGTTTACTTTTGTGGATACTCCCCCAGCTCATTCAGGCTGCAACCCTTTCATGAATTTATTCATTATGACTGTAATAAAATTTTTAAAAATCATTGCTTCATGTCCAGTCATTTGGTGGTAAATGTCCCTGAAATTAGCTGAATTTGCATGTGCTCCAACACTTCACATTGTCATGAGGGTATGGGTGCTCAGAATCTATGCTTTTAGAACATAAGCTCTGGTATATATTTTCTAGCCAGACTAGAAAGCCTTCAATTATAGTATCAGCAATATTGTCAGCTTTCTGAGTACCAGCATGTTTTAAGTTAGGAGAAGTTCTCTCCAATGAGCTTTCTAGCCGGTTGATTATGGCAGCCTGTGATGTAAAGAAAACTGCAAAATGGCCCTGACTCCTGTTTCCTTTCACTTCTGAAGTCATGGCAGTAAAGAAGCAGAGAAAAGGACAAAAGGTGCTAAAAATCATCCAGATTTCATTTCTTAATACACTTAATGTGAGATCCTGGTCCAATGACCAGAGGGAACACTTAAGAGAAAATGAATTACATCCATCTTTACATTTCTCACCATAAATGAAACCAAAAAATATAAAAAAGAAACTGTAGCTAAATGGAAGAATAGTTTCCATACTCTCTTTACAAAGACAAATAAAAGTTGGCAGGATGGGTTTTATTTTGCACCTAAAGTCAATTAAAAAAAACATCATTTCATGGGATATTTGGCCATATCATACTGTAGTATTCATTAAGTATTTGCAAAAGGACCACAGTGAGGATAATTGCAGGATACTTGCTAGCATCTGTTACAAAGAAGGAAGAGGCAGGGAAAGTCTTCAAAGAACTTGGTAAGATCATTCAATTTAAATAAGCATAGAATTTGATACTCAGTGACTTTAAAGGGGGAGAATAATCAAGGGCAGAGAAAAATATTTGGGGAAAAAAGAGATCAAGATTAAGGAAGCAGAGAGGCAACAAAGGCTTCAAGACTGCACAGAAGACTTATGTCTATAAATCATGAGTATTTTCTCCAAAAAGAGAATCAGAATGATATTAACATGGTAAATCCTAAATAACATCACAGAAAATGAAATTGATTTTATTTTAATATGCAGGAAACAACTTGTTATGAATTCATTCCTGAATCAGCTATCTGTGTACAGTCAAACCACTGACTTGTTTGAGCAAAGATCAAAACTACTACAAAGCTAGAAAAAGAGAATATTAAAAAAAGCAAAGCTATATCATAAAACAACTCCAATATGGCCTATTTAAACATGTCTTCCCACGTACGCAAAAATTTTTAAGAATATTTTGTTCATGCATAAAGGACACACTTGATGTGAACAATAGGAGGGAACAGACCATACTCACAAGCAGTATTTCAGAATGGGTCCCATATTTACCATCACATAATTAACTGAAAGATGAAGACAATACAAGATCCTATGTGATTATAAAAATCTTATTCAATTTATTAGAGCAAAATGCCTTCATAAAAGTTCTTCAACAAGTTGACTCCCATTTATAAGTCAAAATCATGCCAGAGTCTATGAAAAACAGAAATAACTTGTCTAATGACTTTCAGATCATAAATATCAAGAGTTACATAAAACAGGAAGACACATGCTTACTAAAGGTGATTATTGTCATGGATGAGATCTAGCACAAATTCCAAGCAGAAGGAATAGTTATCAACAGTGAGGTTGTACAGACATCCCTTTTTGCAAAGGACATAGTGTTAATTACATCAAGTCTTAAAATACAGCAGATCCTCTGAAACCCTGAGGGTCTTCCCCTCCCAGATCGATTTT
The DNA here is from genome assembly GCF_011100635.1 of Trichosurus vulpecula. Classification (NCBI taxonomy): domain Eukaryota; kingdom Metazoa; phylum Chordata; class Mammalia; order Diprotodontia; family Phalangeridae; genus Trichosurus; species Trichosurus vulpecula. The sequence goes on along the minus strand of NC_050576.1, from coordinate 91,581,427 downwards.
TTTTAAGTAGGTAAAGAAGCCATTCTCTGCTTCATTTTTTACCTAGCCTTCATCATTGAATGGGCAGTGCCTCAGTCAAACTGAGACCTGTTAAAGACCTTAGCTTAAAAAGCCAGTCTCCCACTGCATACAGAGCCATCTGTAGTCGTCCTGATTTATATCTTGCCATTGGACACAGATGACTCTGGAGGAGAAAGTGAGGCTGGTGGTTTTGCATAGCCCTCCCTTACTTAAATCCAATTCACTTACATGTCATGGAATCACCTCCCTGATATCATGGTCCTCTTCAAGAACAAAGGACAAATAACAACAACCAGCAACAGCAGATCCTCTTAAATGAGATAAATAACCTCTGAAGGGAGTGAGTCTGAATATTCACACAGTAAAATAACTAAGTAGATGAAGAATGCCTATTGTCGACCACTATTGCGTGTACAATATTTCCCCATGTATAAGACACACCTAAATTTTGGGTACCAAAATTTGAAAAAAAAATGTACTAGAGTTATTGAACTCAAGTTTTATTCATCTGCTCATAGCTTTCAGGCATCTTTTGGATGAGTGTGGTGCATGTACGCATGCTTAGTCCATTCCGTTTCATGAACCTGAAACACCAGTTGTGTCCTCCTTTGAAATCAGTAACTTCTTTTTCATCAGCAATTCTTCTTGCCTCGTGCTGAACCATCTTTGTGGACACAAGAATTCCAATTGCTCTTTGCTCTTCAATCCATATCTTCACTTCCCTCTCTAAACCAGGACATTTTGCTGACTTGCCTCTCATGGCCTTCTTCTGCCATGGAGTTTTCAGTAGGGTTTCTTCTTCCCATAGCCAGTCTCGGATTGTTTTCTCAGTTAGAGGAGGACCAAACTTATGTTCAGTAGCACAATTTCCACTCACTTTTGCAAACTCAATCACTTTTAACTTGAATTCAGCACTGTATGAAAATTTTTTCTGAGTCATTTCCGGGCAGAATGTGGCAAAACATAATCTAATATACCGGTAACAAATGCGAAACAATGAGCGCAAAGACAAGCTCAAAAAAAAGTGGGAAATGCAAGTAAAAAAATCTGCAACCACTGTATAAGATGCTCCCAGTTTCTAGACCCCTAAATTTTTCGAAAAAGGGTGCATCTCATACATGACAAAATATGGTAATTAAAATGACAACCTGTATAACACATATAATCAGATATTTATCTTGGTCAGAATGTACAAATGGATAGAGATTCAAATTCACATTCAACACAAGGAAAAGATGGGGCTAAGTTGGTATTAAAATTTTTTAAAGTTTTATTTAGTGATACCAAACTTCTCCTAGAAGCCATTTTAATAACAATAATATCAACCAATTTGTTAAGCCTCTAGTACGTGTCAGGTACTGTGCTAAGTGCTAGGAATACAGTAAGAGAGAAAAGATGGCCCTTGTCCTCAAGGATCTTACAATCTAAATTTACAATGATTCAGGGTTGGTTTCTAAAATAAGACCTAATCTCTGCTAAAGGATTTTAGAAGAAAATGTCTGATTCAGCAGTTTCTCTACAGGAAGTGAATGTAAATTATCTCAGTGGATTACTTTAGCTGATGAATTGCACTTTTACCAATCTCAAGCTTTTGTGGCAGTAATCAAAGACACTTCACCAAGATATTCCACTAGCCCAGCAAACCTGTACCTGAAGAACTCTAGAGCTACTGGATTTCTTATTCTGTCTTACTCAATTATAACCACATTTTAAGTATTATTCAATTTGATGTTTCAAAAGATCTGTGCTCTTACTGATATAGGTACCCCCCTCCAACATTGTAGATGGTAGCTAACCAAAACATTCTCATCCTACGAGAATCCTGTCCACATCCTCCATAGAAATTGTCCATCCAATTATTTAAAGTTTTTAAAAGTGCGTGAGTATCAATGAAGCATTCAATTTGCAATCAATGATTTCTTGCTCTCCCGATATAAATAGCCCACCTACTTTTCCATGCATACTACCCTTTGATAATATATTTTATGCCATTTTTCCTGAACAGAAGCAAAATAACTTTGTAAACAATTTTTAGTATCCCCTTAAATAGTTCCTGAAGATAGAAGGTTGCTTTTTGTCTGACAAACATAAAACTGATTTTCCTTTTTTTCTATCTCAAAAATCAAAATTAAATTTATTTTAGAAATCATAATCCATTAGATACAGTAATAGGTTATCTGATAAATCCCAATAGCTAAGTGACCTTGAGGAAGTCATCTTCCTGTCTTCATTTGTAAAATGAAGGGATTGGACCAGGTGATCCTGAAGGGCCTTTCTTGCTAAATATCTTGTAATTCTAATATTTATTGAAGGATACACCATTCCTGATCTTTGTTAATCTTTTGCATGAACTTTAGACCTCCTGTCTTGCTCTACATTGTACTATAACCCCATTGATTTCTGCTTGTTTACCTGGCTTTAACCACAAAACTACCTTGTAGCTATTCATTTTCTAGATATTGTGTATGAGTGAAGGCCATGGAACAAACCCAAGGGGAACGTGGCTTGAATCCAAGGGGCATGTGATCAACTAATGAAATAGTGCAACAATAGATCACAACCTGCCCTTCCCCTGCATTACTTGTTGTGGTTTTGTCTCCAACACAACTACCTTACTTCCCTCAAAATTCCTCGAATCTCCTTATCACCAGGCTGGTCCTATTGGGAAAACTTACAAACAAACTCAGATACTATCAGAAGTTACAGAGTCAAAGTCCCCTGCACCAGGACCTAACCCCCAAAACAATGAAAGCAATCTCCACATTCTACTGGGGCCACTAGCCAGTAAGGATTTGGGCATGGGAAAAAGTAAATAGCAGACTATGAGCAAGCATGGATGTGTTACAGTTTTAACCCCTTTCCCAGCCCACATCTTTCTTCTGAACTTCCCTATTTCTATTGAGGTTACCATAGTACCTCCAGTCATACAAGCTAACAGCCTAGGAATTATCCTTGTATAGCACCATTATGATAATTAACTCATTTTGAGCCTAAGGTCAAAAGCCTAAGCAAGCTTAAAGGTCCACTTGGTTTTCTATTCTTCAGCTTTTGGTGAAACATTAGATGAAAAGTTCTTAGTTCAGTCAAAATCTTTCCAAGTCCCCAGTTATCAAAAATTCTTAACACCTGGGCAGAGGTTTTTATCCATACTAGCCATACACATTCAGTTTTGATTGTTTTTTAATTTAATTTTTTAAAAATGTTTGTACCAAGTCAAGGCAATAGCATCAAATAGGATAGTTTTGGCCCTATACTTAGATTTTATTCTTCACTTTCTTGCATCTTCTTAGTCAGTCTATTCCTATCCAGTTTTTTCAACCTTCACAGACCTCTACACCATATGTTCCCTTCTCACTACTCATATAATACCACCCCAATTCAAGTCTATATCTCCTGTACCAGTGAAATAATTTGCTAATTGGTGACCCTGTCTCCAGTCTCTTCCCCCTCAAATTTATCTTTCCCATAGATGTCAATGTGATTTTCAGCACTAGGCTAAACATGTCCCTTACTCAGTAAATTCCAGTGGTTCCATATTGAGTTTAGGATCAATATTATTTATTCTTCATTTCATCTTTTATTATTTTTCTTATTTTTATGTGTTTATGTATTTATGTGTTTATGTGCATATATAATTATGAGCATAGTAACACATGCATACAATTTACAAATAGGCATATATAAAGAGAGAGAAACAGAGAGAGAGACAGAGACAGAAAGAGAGAGTGTTCATTTTTTAATTTTCTGATGAGAGTCCCATCAAAAAGGTTTGGAGATACTCTAGACCAATAGTGTCAAACTCAAATAGAATAATCTACACATAAGGATCCCCCAAGACTGCATATTGATTTACAAAATCTATTTCTATTGAAACAGAAAATATATTGCCTATGTTTTATTGTACTTTTTTTGTTTTGTTAAATATTTCCCAGTTATTTTTTTTTTGCAAGGCAATCAGTGTTAAGTGACTTGCCCAGGATCACACAGCTAGTAAGTGTCAAGTGTCTGTGGCCAGATTTGAACTCATATCCTCCTGATACCAGGGCTAGTGCTCTATCCACTGTGCCACCTAGCTTCCCCCCAATTACATTTTAATCTGGTTCAGGCTACACTTGGGAGTATTGCCCCCACGACATTCTTGACACCTCTGCTCTATACAATTTGGAGAAAAGATATTTTCACTTCAGTGTTTGCATGAATTACTTTATCTTGTAATACAATGAAGACAAGACTTGACAATCAACCAAAAAGTTCAACTTCTATTTTCAAAGCAACTGAAATATTGGAAATTGAGGAATGTTTCTATGATAGTACAAAAACAACCTGTGGCTTATATTTGACACCTGTATTTCCCAAGCTTGTTTGACTAAAAGTCACTTAAATATATTTGTTCACAGCCTCCTTTTGAGGTAGTGTTGGAAAGTTCTATTTATTTTCTTATGAATCATATTTTCATATTTTTCAAATATTCAGTTATCTATAGATTCAAATACAAGAACATAACCTCAATATGTGGTCATTGAGCATGTTATCAAAATCTTTCTTTTTTATGTTTTACTAAAATAACATTAAATAGCAGTATGAATAACAGAATCTGTTTAGTACATACTTTCATTTAAATTAATTTACATGGAAGGCAGTGTTGCATTGATAAAGGAATTGACTTTAGAGTCAAAAGATTTAGGTTCAAATCTTGCCTCTCACTATATCATCTGTGTAATCTGGGGCATTTTGCATCCTGAACCATTACCTCTCAGGAAGAAAGTAGTATGCTTCATCAATCCTATGTATTTCAATATATAACATATCCTAGAATTCTTGTCTTTTCATTGTCATTTACTTTTCCTCATCCGATCATAAGTAAGGTGTACTCCATTCTTCTGCTTCTGCTTTTTAAATTTTATAGTATTGAATAAAGGTCTTTCCTTTACATTACAATATTTTCTTTCCTATACAATATTTCATTGTATTCCTCATACTTATAGTCATATGGTCATAGATCTTGAGATTGACGGGACTCAGAGGTCATCAAGTTCAGTAGGCATCAAATTCAAATAGAAATAAAGGCAACTAAACCTGTACATAAGGATCCTGTGTTGCATCTATTGTATTTTTATTTATTTTGTTAAATATTTCCCAATTACATTTTAATCTGGTTCCACTGAACTGAGAGGAAACATTGCAGGTTGACTGTTTCACGCCTCTGATCTAGCCCAAACTCATCATTTTACTTCTGAGGACACCAAGTCCTACGGAGGTTAAACTTGCCCAAGATGACACAAGAAGTAAAGTACCATAGTATATTTAACCATTCCCCTACTGCTTGACCTTTTGACTGCTTCCAGTTTTTCACAATTACATAAATTTGTTAAGAAAAAGCTTTGAATGGAGAGTTCTTCTATTTTTTAAAATAATACTTTAAGAGTTCATGTCTAATAACAGATTTATTGACATTAAAATAAATTTTAATGTGAAAAAACTTTATGAAAAACTGATTTTGTTTTTAGGATCATTGATGATAAAGTCATTGTATGAAATCAATTAAAACTCAAGTAAGTTTTTCTATTCCTCATATTTAATAAGACTTATGGAGAAACACAAGTAAGCAGACAAATATTTGTCCTGTGAAAAATATTGGTTTTAATATACTAGAAGTTTTTCAACTATCTATAAATAGTCTCTTTTTCTTCATACACAATAATGGATATAGCCCACTGTACCCATTTCTAAAAGGATGAAAGAAAAAGAAAATAATTTCCCAAATCCCTAGAGCAACTAGAACAAGTACTATTATATTGCTGACATGAATATATTTTTCAAAATCTAAAAGCCTGAAGATCTAGCAAGTTAAGACGAAAGGATTAAAGGTCTCTTCATTTTTCAGAGCCCTTTTCTAAACCACTTTAATTGATCATATTCACTAAATGCTCCTATTGCTGCTTTAATGGAACTTTATAGTGCCTGGGTATCCCCATTTAGAAACAAATGCATGAAATAGACAAATGACACAAAAACATTACAAAGGCAGCCTTTCACATACTTAAAGTTTGAGTTGTTTCCAGGAAAAATATGCAAGTAGAGCTAAAGTCAAGTCTATTGATAATTCACAGTTTTATCTAAAGTAGTTTCGAAGATATGTATTATTTTAATATGGACCAGGGATCACTTTGCTATACTTAGTTTAGGACAGAAAATAATCACAGATTTAATCATGAGAATACTGATTTATAATGCACAAAGGAGTCTCAAATCTCCTTCTCCCAAAATTTTATAAATTTCCACAATCTGAGAGTCGGAACGGACTATCTGATCTAATCTGTACCCAAACAAAAATATATTCTATAGGACAAGTGGTAATCAAATATTTGCTTAAAAACTTTGGAAACACAAATATGGTACTGATTCCTAAATCAGGAAGAGCCAAAACAGAGAAAGAAAATTACTGAACAATTTCCCTAGTGAATGTTAATGCAAAAATTTTACAGCAATTTATCACCAAGATAATACACTATGATCAGGTGGGATTTATACCAGAAATGCAGGGCTGGTTCAATATTAGGGAAACTATCAGCATAATTGACCACATCAATAACAAAACTAACAGAAATCATATGATTATCTCAATAAAGGCAGAAAAGGCTTTTGAAAAAATAGAGCACCCATTCCTATTAAAAACACTAGAGAGCATGGTATAAATGGTGTTTTCCTTAAAATGATAAGTAGTATCTATCTAAAACCAGCAAGCATTATATGTAATGGAGATAAGCTAAAGGCTTTCCCAGTAAGATCATGGGTGAAACAAGGATGCCCATTATCACCACTATCATTCAATATTGTATTAGAAATGTTAGCTTTAGCAATAAGAGAAGAAAAAGAAATTAAAGATATTTGAATAAGCAATGAGGAAAAAAATTATCACTCTTTGTAGATGATATGATGGTATACTTAGAGAATGTTAGAGAATCAATTAAAAACTACTTGAAATAATAAAACAACTTTAGAAAAGTTGCAGGATATAAAATAAACCCACATAACTCACTGACATTTTTACATAATACTAAGAAAGTCCAGCAGCAAGAGATAGAAAGAGAAATTCCATTTAAAGTAATTGGTGGGGGAGGGGGCGCAGAGGCAGCTGGAAAGCAGGGACTTGCTTATGTTCTTCCCCAAATCCCTCCAAACACCTGTAAAAAAATGGCTCTGAACAAATTGTAGCGCTGTGGAACCCACAAAATAGCAGAGGGAAACAGGTCTCCAGCCCAGGAGAGCCTAGATAGTTGCCAGGAAAGGTCTATCGCATGGTGCTGAGAGCAGAGGGCAGCCCAGTGTGGGACGTGATGGGAAAGATCGGACCCAGAATCAGCGAGCCAGAACAAGCCTTGGGGCCATGAAACAGCAAGCTGGGACAGTTACCAGACAACTCAACCCACAAACACCAAAGAGCAGGTTAGGGGGAAACTACAGAATCTAGTTCAGAGAAGTCTGATCACCAGCCCTTGGGTTGGCAGAGGTGGTGCAGCAGTTGCTTGGCAGCAGCAGGAAACTCCTGAGGCTGCTTCCAGAGGTACAGCATCAGCTGCTTCCCAAGTCCCTGGCTCACACAGTGGGAGGATTCTAGCAGTGGATCAGAGTGGTAGTTCAAGGAGCACTTTGTGGGCACAAAGGCAGATTCTCTTGCTGTGCCCTGCTTGGATCTGCATTGCGGTCCTGGTTGGCAGTTTTTGGGGGAGGAGGAATGCTGTGGTGACAGAGCCCTGGGTGAAAGTGGAGTAGAAGTAGCTTTGAAAACAGCAGTGCTTAGACCCTAAAGCCTGGGACAAAGTACTCTCTACTCTACAAGCAGTCATATCCTGACAAAACCCTACAGGGTCAAGTAGTTGGCTGGGAACATGAACAGGCAGAGAAAATGAACTCAGACTCAAACGCAGACTCAAACTCAAACTCTAGATTCCTTTTTTGGTGACAAAGAAGATCTAAACATACAGCCAGAAGAAATCAATAAAGTCAAAGAGCCTACCTCAAAAGCCTCCAAGAAAAATATGAATTGGTCTCAGGCCACGGAAGAGCTCAAAAAGGATTTGGAAAAGCAAGTAAGAGAAGTAAAGGAAAAATTGGGATGAAAAATGACAGTGATGCAAGAAAACCATGAAAAACAAGTCAGTGACTTGCTAAAAGAGACCCAAAACATACTGAAGAAAATAACACCTTAAACACCTTAAAGAACAGACTAACCCAAATGTCAAAAGAGCTCCAAAAAGCCAATGAGGAGAAGAATGCCTTGAAAGGCAGAATTAGCCAAATGGAAAAGGAGGTCCAAAAGACCACTGAAGAAAATACCACCTTAAAAATTAGATTGGAGCAAGTGGAAGCTAGTTATTTTGTGAGAAATCAAGATATTATAAAACAGAACCAAAGGAATGAAAAAATGGAAGACAATGTGAACTATCTCATTGGAAAAACCACTGACCTGGAAAATGGATCCAGGTGAGATAATTTAAAAATTATTGGACTACCTGAAAGCCATGATCAAAAAAAGAGCCTAGACATCAGCTTTCAAGAAATTATCAAGGAGAACTGCCCTGATATTCTAGAGCCACAGGGTAAAATAGAAATTGAAAGAACCCACCAACTGCCTCCTCAAAAAGATCCCAAAAAGAAAACTCCTAGTAATATTGTCACCAAATTCCAGAGTTTCCAGGTCAAGGAGAAAATACTACAAGCAGCCAGAAAGAAACAATTTAAATATTGTGGAAACATAATCAGAATAATACAAGATCTAATAGCTTCTACATTAAGGGATCAAAGGGCTTGGAATATGATATTCCAAAGGTCAGTGGAGCTAGGATTAATCACCTACCCAGCAAAACTGAGTACAATGCTCCAAGGCAAAATATGGATTTTCAATAAAATAGAGGGCTTTCAAGCTTTCTTGATGAAAAGACCAGAGCTGAATAGAAAATATGACTTTCAAATACAGGAATCAAGAGAATCATGAAAAGGTAAACAAGAAAGAAAATTCATAAGGGACTTACTAAAGTTGAACTCTTTTGTTTACATTCCTACATGGAAAGATCATGTGTGTAATTCATGAGACCTTTCTCAGTATTAGGGGAGTTGAAGGGAATATAGACAGAGAGCACAGGATGAGTTGAATATGAAGGGATGATATCTAAAAAAATGAAATAAATTTAAGGGGTGAGAGAGGAATATATTGAGAGAAGGAGAAAGGAAAGATAGAATGGGATAAATTATCTCACATAAAAGTGGCAAGAAAAAGCAATTCTATTGGAAGGGAAGAGGTTGCAGGTAAAGGGGAAAGAGTGAATCTTACTCTACTTGAGGAGGGAATAACATACACACTCAATTGGGTAATTTACCCCACAGGAAAGTAAAGAGAAGGGGATAAAAAAGGGGGGGAGATGATAGAAGGGAGGGCAGATAGGGGGAGGAGGTAATCAAAAGCAAACACATTTGAAAAGGGACAGGGTCAAGGGAGAAAATTGAATAAAGGAGGACATGATAGGATGGAAAGAAATATAGTTAGCCTTTCACAACATGAGCATTGTGGAAGTGTTTTACATAATGTGTGATCTGTGTTGAATTACTTGCCTTCCTAGGGAGGGTGGGTGGGAAGGGAAGAGGGGAGATAATTTGGAACTCAAAGTTTTAAAAGCAGATGCTTAAAAAAATAAAAAAAAAGTTGTTTTTTACATACAGCTGGGAAACAAGATATATAGGGAATGGGGCATAGAAATCTATCCTGCTCTACAAGAAAGTCAGGGGAAGGGGGATTGGGCGAATGGGGTGAAAGAAGGGAGGGCTGCCTGGGGAATGAGGCAATCAGAATATATGCTATCTTGGAATGGGGGGAGGGTAGAAATGGGGAGAAGATTTGTAACTCCAAATCTTCTGGAAATCAATGTTGAAAACTAAAATATTAAATAAAAATGATAAAATTTTTTTAAAAGATTAAAAAAATAAAGTAACTGTAGACAATATAAAATATTTGGAAGTGTACCTGCCAAGAAAAAGCCAGGAAGTATATGAACAGAATTACAAAACACTTTTCATACCAAAAAATCAGATCTAAACAACTGGAAAAATGTCAATTGCTCATGAGAAGGCCAAGCTTATAAAAATGACAATTCTATGTAAATTAATTTATTCAGTGCCATACCAATCAAACTACCTAAAATTATCTTATAAAGCTAGAAAAAATAATAAAATTCATCTGGAAGAACAAAAGGTCAAGAATATTAAGGGAACTAATGAAAAAAATACAAAGGAAGGTGGCCCAGCCATACTAGATCTAAAATTACATTATAAAGTAGCAATTATTAAAGCTGCTTGGTACTGGGAGGGAGGGGGGAGATGAGGGAGGGAGAGAAAATTTGAAATGCAAAAACTTGTGGAACTGAGTGTTGTAAACTAAAAATAAAAAATAAATTAAAAGAGCTATTTGGTACTGGCTATGGAATAGAGATATAGATCAGTGGAATAGGTTAGGTACACAAGACACAATAGTCAATGACTACAGTAATCTGCTATTTGATAAACACAAAGACATCACTATGTGATGAAAACTGATGGGAAAAACTGGAAAATAGTATGGCAGAAACTGGGCATAGACCAACTGTAGAAGCCAAGCTCTGAGAAAATCCCCAACAGGATGAGTCCAGGCCAGGTTTTCACTGAAGCCAGTTTTGTCCTCAGGCTGATAAACTCAGGAAGTGGGCTATCCAACCCTCCCATGTGTGCATGCAGAATATTCTGTTCCCAAGAGGGCCTTTGACGCAGTGCTGATATGACGCAAAGGAAGAAAGTACAAGGAAATCACGCAATGCGGTTAACAATTGCCAAATGTTATCGTGAGAAGCTGTCCTGCTTGCTAGCTTGAAGAGTATATCAACCCCTTCCCTCAGATCAATAAACATAGCTGTCCTTTACTCTTCCGCCTGGCCCATGTTTTCTTTTCACTCTCCACCGCATTCAGCCATCTCTGGCCATTTCCGTGCCACAGCCGCTGGCGACAGACCAACATCTCACACTGTATACCAAGAAAAGGTCAAATTGGGCCCATGATTTAGACATAAAAGGCAAATTAGGAGAGCAAGAAATAGTTTATCTGTCAGATCTATGGAGAAGGGAAGAATATATGACCAAACAAGAGATACATTATGAAATGCAAAATGGATAATTTTGATTAAATTAAATTAAAAAGGTTTAGTACAAACAAAACCTTCCTATCAGAAAGCTGGAAAACCATTTTTACAGTCAGTGTTTTTGATAAAGGCCTCATTTCTAAAATATATAGAGAACTGAGTCAAATTTATAAGACTACAAGTCATTCTCCAAGTGATAAATGTTCAAAGGATATGAACAGGCAGTTTTCTGATGAATAAATTAAATCTGTCTATAGTCATATGAAAAAATGTTCTAAATCACTATTGATTAGATAAATGCAAATTAAAACAATTCTGAGGTACCACCTTACACCTATCAGACTGACTAATATGACAGAAAAGGAAAATGATAAATGTTGGAGAAGATGTGGGAAAATTGCAACACTAAGGCATTGTTGGTGGAGTTATGAACTGATTCAATCATTCTGGAACTATGCCCAAAGGCTATAAAATTGTGCATACCCTTTGATGCAGCAATACCACTACCAGATTTGTACCCCAAAGAGATCATTGAAAAGGGAAAAGGACCCACATGTACAAAAATAGTCATAGCAACTCTTTTTATGGTGGGAAAGAATCACAAATTGAGGAGATGCCCCTCAACTGGGGAATGCCTGGACAAGCTGTGGTATATGGATATAATGGAATACTATTGTGTTATAAGAAATAATGAGCAGGCAGAGTTTAGAAAAACCTGGAGACTTACATGCTGAGTGAAGTGAGCAAAACCAGGAGAACATTGTACACATTAACAGCAATACTGTGCAATGATCAAATATGACAGATTTAGCTCATCTCAGCAATATGATGATCTAATACAGTTCCAAAAGATTCATGATGGAAAATGCTATCCACATCCAGAGAAAGAAGTATGGAGTCTAGATGCAGATCAAAGCAGACTATTTTCACTTTTGTTGTTGTTGTTGTTGTTTTCTCACAATTTTCCCCTTTTGTTCTGACTCTTCTTTCACAACATTACTAATGTGGAAGTATGTTTAATATGATTGTACACGTATAACCTATATCAGATTGCTTGCCATCTTGGGGACAGAAGAGGGAAGGGGAAGGAGGGAGGAAAAAATTGGAACTCAGAATACTATGAAAGTATATGTTGAAAACTATTTTTATATGTAATTGGAAAAAAATTAAATACTATTAAGTTGGAAAAAAACTGGTTTTAACCTCAAAAAATTGGTAAAAAAATTTTACTACTTGCCAAGGTAGTCTTTTCCCTTTTTAGGTAGCACTAATTGTTATGAAGTTTCTCATTGTATCAAACACAGGTTTTTTAAATTTACAATTCTACCCATTACCTCTAGTTCTTCCTTCTTGGACTGATCCCCCTTGTCTCTCCTCTTTGATGCCTCTTCCACAAATCGTTGCCAATCACCTTGCCACCATGATTACAAATCCACTAATATTTCCAGTTCTTTGTTGGTTAAGCTGCTATCCTATGGTGTATAACTCTGATGTGTGACGGATTATTTTCCCAACCTAAATGCCAAATTTTAAATTAACCCCCATTACATTTCATCATTAATTTTCTATGGTGTCAAATATTCTATAGTGTTAATGTTCTGTCTTGTTAAATTCTGTCTTGTTATTCATTGTATTAGCTATGTAACTTCATGTCATTTGCAAACTTGATAGATAATGCTAACTATACCTCAATCCAACTTATTTACAAAAGCTTTAGAAAGCACATATTAATCACAGATTACTGGGGTTCTCTACCATAGACATTCTAAACTCATATCAAATCATTAATGAGTACCCTTTTAGACTGGCATTTTAACCATGTCCAAATCCATCTAATGGTATGCTAGTCTAGCCCACAATTATCCATCTTATCCCTAAAAAATAGCATGAGACTTTTATAAAAGAATTTTTTTCCTAAAATTCAGATAAAGAATATCTACAACATCCTGATCAATGACTCCAATAACTCACTTGAAAAAAGGAAATGGGATTAGTTTGACATGACTTATTCTTGATGAAGTCATATTGTCCTTTTGTGATTATAGTTTCCTTTTCAAGAAAATTTAGACATTTTCCCTTTTCTAGTCCTGTACTGAATCTCCAAGCTTTATGATGTCCAAGATTATTAATGATGACTTAACAATAACATTCACTTCTTTTTTTGGTACCCTGGATTGTAGTCCCCTTGGCCTGGGGGTGGGGGTGGGAGGGTGGGGCACGGTGTAGTGGGGATGTAGAAAAATAGATACACTAAGGCACTGTTGGTGAAGTTGTGAACTAGTGTAAGTATTCTGGAGATCAGTTTGGAACCATGGTCAGAAGGGTATAAACTGTGCATACCCTTTGACCCAGAAATACCATCTGTACCTGAGAAAGATCAAAGGAAAAGGAAAAGAAGCCACAAGCACAAAAATGTTTACAGTAGTATTTTTTAAAAGTTAAAAATCTCAAACAGTATGGAGGATAGGAGAAATTGTGTAGTGACTTGTAGGAAGTGGGCAGTATTTATCTTTCTGCTATAAGTAAGTGACTATAATTTGTTTTCCAAGTGTAGGCTGATCTGCCTCCTGGAATAAAGGTAAATAAGGGTCAACAGAAGAGAAAACTTGCCATACTTGGTGATTCTCTGCTAAGGGAAATGGAGGCAGCTATTTGTTGGTCTGATAACAGGAGAAAGCTCTGCTATTTTCTGGGGCCACATACCCAAGAAATAACAGATAACCTCTCAAGACTTATCAAGAGATGATTGACACATATATAATCGATGCTGCCAGAAGAAACTTATAATGCATTGCCAAAGACAAATAAATCTTGAACAAGAAAATGAAGGCCCAAAAGGCATAGATTATCTTTTCATTGTGTTCTAGTTGTTCATTGAAATTAAGTTATATAAGAGAAAAATGGGATTGGGAAGTCAAGAGCAGGCTAAGAAGGTGGAATATGAAAATGGACCTTGTACTTCTGGAGGGAAAATGCAGCAAAGTAACAGGAAAGAACACTGGCCCTGGAGTCTGAGGATCTGGTTTCAAAGCTCATAACTGACATTTAACTCCTTCTATGACTTGAAAAATCCTTTGACTTCTGTAGACCTCTGTTTCCTTATTTGTAAATTGTAGGAGTTGGACAATACATATTCTGAGATCCCTTCTAGCTCTAATTCTGTAATTGCCATCTAGCATATACTCAGGAACCAAGCTCTGTACACTCTGACAAGCTATACCCACCTCAGGACTCCAGGGGTAGCACTGAGGACGTGGGCAGGGTCTAGTTCATGAATCCTCCTCAAGGTACTTCATCCATGATTATCCATGGATATCAATTAATCAGCCAGGCTTAATTCACTTTTAGAAGGAAGTATTTAATAAGCTAATATAGTCAAAACAGTTGTAACAAAACATCTTCCCCAAAATCTGTGAAATACTCTCTTACTGGTATATAGGGGCAACTCACAGCTCCTGGAAATCAAGATATTACTATTAGATGTAGTGTAGCTTTTCTGCTGTGCTTTTTTAATGGCTTTGAATCCACCATCTGCCCTTACCTCCTCCTGATGGAAACATTGCTACCAGATACTATCTCAGGTTTGCGAAGCAATGGAAAATGCCATTACTGAAATCATTAGCATTCTTCTATATCACAAACAGAACTCTGCAAGGAGAGATAGTTAAAAATTATCAATTTAAAATAACTCTAAACAGTACAATATGCCTGGGAGTACACATGCAAAAATAAACCCAGAAACTATATAAACAAAATCATATGAAAAACTTTTTATACAAATAATATCAGATTTAAATAATTTGAAAGAATTGTTCATGGGTAGGCAGGACCAATATAACAAAAATGACAATTTTACCATCCAATGCCATCTCAATTAAATTACCAAAAAAAATTTACTGAATTAGAAAAAATAACAAGAAAACTTATTTGGAAAAACAAAAAGTCAAGAATATCAAAGGAAATGTTGAAAAAAAGTGTAAAAGGAGTTTTAGCAGTACTAGATCTTAAACTACAAGGCAGCAATTATCAAAACTATGTGGTTCTGGCTAAGAAATAGAAAGGTAGATGAATGAAATAGAGTAGACATACAATTTACAGCAGCAAATAAACATAACCTTGTATTTGACTTAGGTATAATGACTTAAGATTATGGGATTTGGTCAAAATTGTTGAGAAAAATAGAAAGCAGTATGGCAGAAACTGGGCATGGATGACTATCTCACAATATTTACCAAAATAAGGTCAAAATAGATCCATGACCTAGACATAAAGATAGATTTTACATGAAAATTAGAAGTACATGGGACATATTATTTATCAGACTTATGAATAGGTGAATAATTCATGTAAAACAGAGAGAGCAAAGTTAGATATAAAATGGATCATTTTGATTACATTAAATCAAAAACAATGTTTCTACAAATAAAACAAATGTGGCCAAGATCAGAAGGAAAGCAGAAAACTTGAGAAAAATTTATTGACAGTTTATCAGATAAAGGTCTTATATTTAAAATATGTAAGGAACTTTGTCCAATCCATAAGAATATGAGTCACTCCCCAAGTGATAAATGATCAAAGGATATGAACAGGCAGTTTTCCAATGAAAAAAATCAAAACAATTTACAGTCATATAAAGATGGTCTAAATCATTATTGATTAGAGAAATGCAGATTAAAACAATTTTGAGATATCATTTAACACGTACCAGATTGGTTAAAATGATAGAAGGGGAAAATGACAAATGTTGGAGAGGATGTGGAAAAATTGGAACATTAATTCATTGTTGGTGGAATTGTGAACTGATCCAACAATTTTGGAAAGGAATCTGGAATTATGCCCAAGGAGTTGTTAAACCACCTATACCCTTTGCCCCAGCAATACCACTACTTGGTCTATTTCCAAAGATGATTAGGGAAAACAGAAAAGAACCTATATGTTCTAAAATGTTACAGCAGCTGTCTTTGTGGTGGCAAAGAACTGAAATCACAAGGATGCCCATCAATTGAGAAATGGCTGAACAAGTTGTGGCATATGATTGTAATGGAATATTACTATGTTATAAGAAATAATGAGCTCAGAGATCTTAGAAAAACATGGAAAGACTTGCATGAAATAACGAAGAGAGAAATGAACAGAACCAAGAGAACATTGTTTACAGTAACAATAATAGTTTTAAGAATGACTTTGAGCAAATAAGTAATTTTGTCTATTATAAATACCCAAATTAACTATAAAGAACATATGAAGAAAGATGCCATCTGCATCCAGAGAAAGAACCGATGAATAGAAATATGTAGAGAATAATTTTACATATGTATGTATTTGTGTCTAGAGGTAGCCATGGGGGGAGGAGATGAAGGGAGAGGGAACAAAGAAAAAGAAAAAAAGAAATTTACATAATTCTGTTATATATTTGAAAGGAATAGCAAGTTGTGCATAGTAGATTTGCAGTTTTATGTACAATCACCTTTTTATTGTACTGTTATGAAAATGTTTGTTTTATTCTATAAATTAAAAATAAAATAAAAAGATTATGGAAAACTGTAGAGGTAACATAACATTAGAGAAGAGAAAACATTATCCTGATTTTCAAAAGAGGGAAGATAACATAGCTTGAAAATCAGTGACTTTGATTTTGGTTCCTGGTGATCTTCTAGAACAAATTATTAAAGAGATGATTGGTAATCATTTAGAAGAGGGAGCAAGGATTAAAAATAGCCAGCATGGCTCCATTAAGATGGGTTATCCAAGACTAATACAATTTCCTCTTTTGACAGGTAAATCAGGGAGAAGCTGTCAATACAATTTACCTAGATTTTAGCAAAGCCTTTCATGAATACTTCATATGATTTGTGTAGAAAACATGTGGAGATGTTGACCAATTGTAATATAGTTCAATGAATTTGGAACTGGTTAGATGGCTCAGAACGTGTTTGCTAATAGTTTAATTTCAACATGACAGAAGGTCACTGGTGGAGCATCCAGGGATCTGTGCTTAGGCCTATAATGTTTAATATTTTTATCAATGGCTTGAATAAAGGAATAGATTGTATGCTAATCAAATTTGTAGATGACACTAAGTTGGATAACTGAATTAGGATCCATGAATATATTAATAGGCTACAGGATAAGACTGAATCTAATAAAATGAAATGAAATAGGAATAAATATAAAGACATGTACTTGGGTACCAAAATTCAACTTCAAATACACATATAAGATGAATGAATAAGTAAAAAATAATAATAATAAGGATTGACTATTTGCCGAGCACTGGTGACACAAATACAAAAATAAAGACAGTTCCTACCCTTGAGGAGCTTACATTCTAAACAGAGGGAGGAGAAGAATGATAGCCAAGAAGAAGCACTTTGATCCAGAGAATTACAAGGTTGGTGAGTGGGGCCATACCTTACCCCCAATCAAAAGCACTGGCAAACATGATTCATGGTTATGGACCTATAGGGAGGCAAGAAGGAAAAAGCATATGTGGCAGAAAGGCTAAGCTGGTGGTAGCTAGAGCATAAGGGAGGAAGTGAAGCATCATAGCTGAGGCTTTCCTAAAATAGTGGTCTAGGAGAGACAGTCACTAATGAGAAGAGAGGAGGTCTAGAAAAGAAATTTCTTTTGGGTGGCAAGGAAAATGGTGAAGCTGAGGGATGTATGGTTAGACATCAGTTTGTCTGAAAAATATCAAAGGTTTTAGTGAACTGAAAAGTCAATGAGTCAGCACTATGGTAGCTCAGCCCCCAAAATTAATAATATCTTGGGCTGCATTAAGAGAAAGGGGCAGAACCAGGAGTAAAGAGTAGAAGTTGTAGAGGGGAAAATTAAATTTGATATCAGACAAAAAAAAACTTCCTAAACAATTAGAGCTATTCAAATGTAGAATAGGCTGCCTCAAGAGACGGTGGGCTCCCTTTCCCTGGAAATCTTCATGTAAAAGCTGGATGACCATATGTTGGATACATTGTAGTTGGTTGAACTACATGGCCATCTTGATCCCTTCAGACTCCCAACACTCCTTCTCCTACCAGCCCCTTTTTGTGATTATTCTGAATGAGATATGCCTTTCCTGAGCCATATTGTATCCATTAATTTCATCCCATCAAATGTGAATAATAACTGTGCAATAAAATTTGCCTCCTTGCGTTAGACTCTAGTCTAAAGTATCTAGCTTGATATCCTTATTACGTTCCACTGTGCACAGTCATCTGAAGGCAAGGGCTTTGTCGGTTTAGCCTCCTGCCAATGTATGGTAATATCTATTTCTATTCTTCCTACATTTTACTGCTTCTTATGATATCAAGCTTGATGTGTATAATATAATAATAATGTATATACATAAATATTTATATAGAAATACACAAATTATCTTCTTTTCTTCCCCAACCCCCTTTCTTTTTCATTAAAAACCCTTTTGTTTAGATTTGCAAGACTAAAGGGAAATAGTCTTACCACATCTTATTAGGTTGACTCCATGCCTGGGCAAGAACTTCTCATTGCTGTATTATAAGTTGGGGTCCAAGAATCCAAATCTCTTCTCATATACCTTCTTAAACAGCTGTTCAGTGGCAACACCAATGATGAAAATACCATCTTTGCCCCTTAACTCTTTAGTTTCTTGCCCAATATTTCTTGATCTTTTATAATAATTCCTAGATTTCTTCTGACTCTATCACTTGTGTCCATGCAAATCACTAAAAGAGGATGGTAGTCTTTTGATTTGACAAGTCTTGGGAGATTCTCTTTTAGGAAAGAGAGCAATCTGAACTTTGAGTACAGATAATAGTCACTTGGCTGTGGCAGAAGTGACAACATCATACTCTCTATACAGGACACTACAAAAGTCTTCCTACAATTCATACCAGTGGGAAATAAAATCTTCAGTCTTTTGGTAGTCTTCTTATAGTTCCTGTGGAGAATTTGGCTGTTATGGAGACACCTAGGCAACACAAAAGATAGAGCTCTGGGATTGGAGTCAGGAAGACCAGAGTTCAAATTCAGCTTCAGACACTTACTAGTTGTGTGACCTCCTGGGCAAGTCCCTTAAATATTTTCTACCTCAGTTCCACCATCTGTGAAATGGGGATATTAACAGCACCTACCTCCCAGGATTGTTTTGAGTCTCAAATGGGATATTTTTAAAAGTGTTCAGCAGAGTTCCTGACACACAGTAGGCCTTTACTATTTGCTTCTTCCCTTCCCTTCCCTGTGATAAAAGTGAAATTGTGAAGACCATGCATGTCACTAGTCCCTTCATCATAACCTAACCAGATCACCAGAGGCATTTCCATATGGAGACAAGCAGGGCTGAATAGAGGGAAATTAAATGCCACTATATCCCTGTCACAAATCCTCTCTATGTTAGGGCAAAGTAAAAGTCCTTTTGTTAACTTTCAATGACTTCCAAGTGCCTCGTTTCATACAAACATCAAACCTAAACCAAGAGGGTTCCAAAGTTAGAACTACCTCCAACACTAGATGGTCAATGCAAAATGCCCTCTACTCTAAATATTTTCTGGAAGAAAAACCTATAATCTTTTGTCGTGCTTGCTTATGGCAAATTCTGCTAGAGACCAAAATTGTTCCATTATATAGGAAGGATCAGTAACGTAAGTCCAACATTCCTTCTGGGGGTGACAATGTGAAGTAGGCAGCTTCCCATCCTCACTATGTTCTCCCAGAATGACAATTCTTTCCTTTGTCTCAATTTTTGAAACATTTTTTTCCACTCTTTCATCCTCTCCTGCTAGTTTCTTAGTCTAGTCATTTCATCATTAATGTCTGTGATGTGACATCCCATAGTTCCTTCCCCTATTCCTGTCATAAGAGTCTGTTTCCATGGTTTCATATATTAGACCCAGCCCACTGTACTTCCACCCCTCCCCTTCACAGACACACTGAATATCTCATTCTCTCATGTTCAGTGTGCTACCAAAATTTTCAAAGTGTCCACTAGTATTCTGACAGAATAATACTTATTGGTATACACATGAGACAGGCCTAGTGGAAAAAAGCTGCTTCCTACTCCTCCCCCAATTAGAGTAAAAGTGCATGATTTTTAGCAGAGTGCTAGGAATAATTTCCCTTTTTTGTGGTCAGGCTCAGAAGAATTCTGCTAATAGATATAATTATAAGCCAAGTAGGAGGTATGGATACATGAGAGCAGTTGAACAATATAATTTTAAGCTATCAAAGCCTATATTCCATCTAAACCTGACCCTGCAAGGGTTCTATTCATATCTTTAACTTAATATGTATTTTGTGATTTTAGGTAAGAAATGCAACCTCTTCAGGACTCACATAAGGAAAAAATAGCGAACTCAGTACTTTAATTTACTACCACCTCTATGCATGAATTTCTTTTTCATTTTAAAGAGAGTACATCACAGAAAAGAGAGAACAGCCACTGAATTGGGTCCAGAATTTATGAAAATATTCTCCAACTGAAACACCTTGCTTGAAAGTAATCTCTTGATTATGATCATGAGCTTTCATTTACACATGAAGATGATGCTACCAATCCATCATCAGATAAGCATATGATCTGAGCTGATTTTCTAGTTCTAGTCATGAATTATGTTGAAACAGATACACACGGTTGATTTTTCCCACAGTTGCCCTAGTCAATCAGTCAACGAGTATGTATTAAACACTATGTTCCAGGCATTGAGAAAAGTGCAGTTATTCAAAGAGTGACCAAAGGCACACTTATCTAGTAATATATGAAGGGTTACCAATTCATATAGTTGTTGGTCATAAAATAGAATTTTCTTCTGCCCATTGCCATTGCTCCAAGGGTCATATCTGAATGCTGGACCTCACTGTCACTCTATGGATCATGGAGGTAGCATGGTGCAGCAGAAAGAAAACTGGCTTGGGAATCAGATGACCAAGATTAAAATCTCGGCCCTCTTGCTTATTACCTGTGTGACCTTGGGCAAGTCACCTAACCACCCTGGGCCTCAGTTTCCTCATCTGTAAAGTAGGCCTTTGAGGTCACCTCTACTTCTCCACCTATGATCCAGAATTAATGGTCAGGATTGGTTCAGTTAATCCATCATACCATGCCACTGTACTTAAAATATTTGACAGAATGCTATTCCCTGACACTTTTACAACAGAAGACATCTTAATTACCCACAAAGTAAGAACAAGGCCTAAAAACCCACACACCCCTGAGAAAAAACTTTTAGTACAGAGGTGGGCACCAAGGGCACCTCAGCTTTAGTCTACCCCACCCCCACCTCTTGCTGGAGGACAACTCTGGGGGTTTCAAATGGTTTAGAGAATTTGGGGGGCTATGTTTCTGTTGACATCCTCTGGCATTCACCCAGAACAGTAGTAGCTAATGGCGGTGTCTGTACTGGGAGGTAAAGATAAACTTGACAAAATGAGAATAATAAATTCAAGGATCTACAAAGGACTCAAGCAAATCTACACCATACCTAATGGGAACATCATGAGGCTTTCAGCAAAAGGACTTCTAGTATCTGAAAATTCTCCTTTGTGCTCTTGAAACTTGAGCCCATTTGTCCTTATACCCTCTATGAACTTGTGGGAGAGCGTTTCACCGGATTGTTTGTTTTTGGAGGGAAAAACATTTGTAGCAGTTGTACTATGGTAAATACCCCTTCTAAAAGCTAATTAAGCCTAATTGATATAAACTGATGATTATCAAGGAAAAGCACATCAATGGGGGCTTGTGAGCTCCAGTATTAGAAAAACTACCCAACATCACCTCAGGGCCACCCTTAGACTCCTCAGGGAATATGGTAGCTATGCTCAGGGGACCAAACTCTTAAGTGCTAGTGAGAATTGGAATAGTAGCTCCAAAGCATGTACCAAATAGCAAAAATAGTATAAACCCTCAGGCTAACAATAGAAAGTGTGTGTTTACTGAGAACAAGCCTTTATTCTGAGAAATGAAAATAGCCTATGCTTCAATGCTAATAATATCTTCTCAATTTTTTCATGCTTTTCCTTTCTCTTTAAAAATAACTGTAAAATATTGTAATGGCTTTATGCTTTCTCTATGTCAAGTTAGGCCAGGATACTGACAGAAAAAAAACTGTAACATTATAATAACATAGTATATAATGCCAGTTTTGATTCAACTGTGAGAAGCAATACATTTTCAGACAGAAAATTCAGAGATCAACTGGAAGAGCAATGACCATCCAGGTACAGCTTATTTAAGTCTTCATGAGGTGAATAGGCCAGGACCCCAAGTTTGACTTCAATGGGTAAAAAGTGCCCGTGGAACCATAAATGACAGTGCCACTGTGACTATTTTGTAGAGCTTCAGGAAAATTGACATGGCCCTCTTCAACTGCCCATTCAAGGAGACAAAAAATAAAAATCGACTGAGGTCAAGTGGCATGTTTACTGTCAGCTAAAGCTCTGAAAGTAATTGCATGCAGCTCTACTGAAAAAGAAACCTTATTGTAGATCAGTCATTTTTCCTTTACAAGGATTTTAATAAAAGGGTAGCTTTCTATTAGATTCATATTATTCAATCAAACAGTCAACAAGCATTCATTAAGCTCTTCCTGTATTCCAGGAATTGTATCAATTGTTGGAGATACAAAGAAAAAGCAAAAAACACTTCCTACTTTCAAGAAGCTTACATCTTAATTGGGGATGTACCATAAAATAAAACAGATAGATATAAAATAAACGGAAGATGATCTTAGAAGGGATGGTTCTAGAAACTGGAGGGACCAAGAAAGTCTTCCCAGAGCAGATGACTCTTGAGCTGAGATTTAAAAGAAAGCCAGGAAGTCTAAAAGTTGAAGTTTGGGAGGGAGAGCATTCTAGGATAGGTAATCCCCAGTGGAAAGACATGGAGACTGGTGACAAATTATCTTGTGTGATCAGAGACCACCCAAAACTAGGCCAGTATGTCCAGTATGACTTAAAGTGTGTGGAAGAAAGCAGAATTCAATTTAATTTAAAAAAAATTGTTAAGTGCCTGCTATGCCAGGGTCTATGCTAAGTGCTGGGGATACAAAAAAAGGCAAAAGACAATCCCCGCCCTCAGGGAGCATACAATCTAGTGGGGAAGACAACATAAAAAAATGCAGAGCAAGCTACATACAAATTAAATAGGAAATAATTAAGAGAAAGACAACATTGAAATTAAAAGGTGTCCTTTAAAAGGTGGGATTTTAGCAAGGACTTAAAGGAAGTCACAGAGGTTAGTATATGGAATGGAGGAGGAAGAGCATTCCAGGCATGGGTGACAGAGAATATGCCCGAAGCTTCAAGATAGAGTGCCTTGTTCATGGAACAACCAACAGGCCGGTGTCACTGGATTGAAGAGTGCATGTTGGGGAGTAGTGCAAGAAGACTGGAAATTTATGAGAGGGCTAGGTTATGCCAAACAGAGCATTTTGTATTTGCTTGCAGAGGAAATAGGAAGCCACTGGAGTTTATGAGCAGGGCAATGACATGGATGGACTTGCGCTCTAGGAAAATCACTTTCTTAGGCTGAAGAAGGATGGATTGAACTAGGGAGAGATGAGGAAGGTAATAATCAAAGTGTGAGGTCATGAAGGCCTCATTAGAGTGGTGGCAATGTCACAGGAGAGAAAGAGGAGTACTTGGGCGACGTTGCATAGGTGAAGTTGGTAGACCTTGGCAACAGCTTGGATATGGAAGGTGAGAGATAGTGAGGAATCCAGGATGACTCCTTTGTAAGCCTGAGTGACTAGGAGATTGGTGTTGCCCTCTTGAGTAATAGGGAAAGTAGAAGGGGAAAGGATTTAAAAGGAAAGAAAATGAGTTCTGCTTCAGACATATTGTGCTTAGAACGTCTATTGCACATCCAGTTCTAATATCTAAAAGGCAATTGGAGATGCAAGATTGGGAGTCAGGAGAGACATTGGGGCAGGAAAGGCAGATTTAAGAATCACCAACATAGTAATTAAATCCATGGGAACTGATGAGATCACTGAGTGAAATTGTATAGAGGGAGAAAAGAAGAGAACACAAGAGGGATCCCTGAGGAGGGATCCCTGGTTAGAGGCTTTGATCTGGAGGAGGAACTAACAAAGGAAACAGAGTTCAGATAGAAGGAAAACCAGGAGTGAGTGGTATCCCAAAAACCTAGAGAAAACAGAGTATCAAGGAGGAAAGTGTAATCAACAGTGTCAAAGGCTGCAGAGAGGTCAAGAATAATGATGACTAAGAAAATGCCATTGAGTCTGGCAACTAAGAGATCATTAGTGATTTTGAAAAGAGCAGAATGTTAAGGTCAAAAGCCAGATTATAAGGGGTCAAGGAGAGAGTAAGAGGAGAGAAAGTAGAGGCACCTATTGTAGACAGTCTTTTTGAGTTTAGCTACAAAGGGCAGAAGAAAAAACAGAATGATGGTTATCAGGGATAGAAGGATCAGATGAGGGTTTTTTCAGGGTAGGGAGACATGGGCATGTTTTTAGGCAATAGGGAAGGATCTAGTAGAGAGGGAGAAATTGAAAACAAGTGAAAGACGGGAGATAATAAAGGGGTGAGACTGGTGGCAGAGAAGGGATGGAATGGGATCACTTGAACAAGAATAGGAGTTAGGCTTGGTAAGAATTAAAACTACTTCATCACGTGAAACGTGTTGAAGGAGGAGAAAGTGACAGAAGGCACCTCAGTGATAGAAAATGAGGAAGAGGAGAGAAGAGGGAATTCACAGCAAATGGCCTCAATTTTTTCATGAGAGGGATATAGAGAGTTGATAAGGGAAATACAGTAGGATTGCCTAGCAGCAGCAAGGGCCCATTTGAGGTTCTGTAACATAAATTCGTAGTGGACCCAGTCAGAATGATTCTATGATTTCCTCTACCTTTGTTCACCAGCACATATGTAGGCAATGAATGGCGGGAGTGAAACAAGACTGAGGCTTGACTGAGCATAATGGGCAATATGATAAGGGGGCTATATATTCAAGAGTACAGAACAGTATTGAGTTGAATTGGTTCACAAAGGAATCAAGATGGGGAGAAAAGGAAAGAGTGGCTAGTGCAGAGGAGATGGACTGGGAGAGAACTGAGAGGTCAAGGGATTGGGGGGGGTTCACAATGAGGATAAAGAGTACGGTTATGTAAGGAAAGGCAGAGGGAAATGTGGAAAGCCAATACATTATGTCAGACAAAGGGATTTCAGAATTTTCTAACATAGAAGTGGAACATTTGTGGATGATGACAAGATTAAAGACACAACCATCTTTGTGTATGGCTTAGGTGGAGTAGAGAAGTAGCTCATGGGAAGAGAGTAGTTTGAGGAACTGAGTGGTAAAGATATTTGAGAGAAAATCAATACATATCTTGAAGTCCTCTAGTATGAGGGCAGAAGTTGGAGAGCAAAGAAAAATTGTAAACCAGGTATCAAATTCATTGAGAAAGGAAGGGGAGTAACCTGGGGGTCTGTAAATAACTGCTACCAGGATTTTGATTGGGCAGTAGGTATGAACAGCATGAATCTCAAAGGAAAAGAAGTTACTGAGTGAAGAAGGAAAGGGGAGAACTTGAAAGTGGCAATGAGGAGGAAGGAATATTCCAACTCTCCTGCCTCAACTAATGAACTGAGAGGAATGAGTAAAGGGACAGCCAGTACTGGAAAGGGTGGCCAGGGAGGCTGTGTCATCAGGGAAAAGCCAGGTTTCACTAAGAGCTAGTACAGAGGAATAGATTCAAGATGAAGGGAAGTTTATTGCCTATAAAACAGACATTCCAGGGGGCTTAGTGAAAGGGCTGGGTGGAGTGGGGATGAAACTTTGGAATGGTAAGGTTGAGGAGGATGGGAATGAGGAATTGGATGAGAGGGAGTATGGAATGGGGTTGGATGATGAGAGTCACTGGAATGTGAAGCACATGACTATGTATGGGAATACTTTCAATTGAATGGAGGGAACCTCTACTCTCAAAGGACAGCCACAGAAAGAGATAGGAAACTCATATGAAGCCAAAGAGAGAGCTGTTCCTTTTTGCCCTGGAGGTTCTCCACATCCCATTTGGGAGACTGGGCTGGCACCAGGAGGTAGAAAATGCCTTATGCTAGGACAGATCGAAGCAATTGCTTTGGGGCAGAGGAAAGATGTCCAGTCTAACCCCTACCAGCCTTTCCTAAAGGAAGCTGTGCCCAACAGGAGATGGAAAGCTCAGAATATTAGAAGACTGCAAAGGTAGTAAGGGACTAGACTGTGAAGAGCTTTAAATACCAAACAAAGGACTTTATGTTTGATCCTAGAGGTAATAGGGAGTCACTGGAGATTATTGAGAATAGTCAGATCTATACTTTAGAAGATCACACTGGCACCTGAGTGGCAAAGAGATCTGAATCAAACAGAAAAATTAGAAAGCTATTGCAATTTTCTAGGTGACAGGTGATGGGAACTTGTACTAGGTTGGCAGCTGCTAGGGTATAAAAAAGCTGGATATATGCAACAAATGCGGTAGAGAAAGAAAATATAAGATTTGAAAACTGATTATAAATGTGAGTTTAATGAGAGAGGAGTCAAGCATAACAGTAAGATTTCAAACCTAGGTAACTAGGAGGATGCTGGTGTCCTCAAAGGTAAGAGAGCTCAGAAGAAGGGTAGATTTGGGTAGAAAGATAATGAGTTCTGTTTTGGACATGTCAAATGTAAAATGCATATGTATCAGACAGTTTGAAATGTTCAACAGACCTCAGGATGAATAAACAGATCTGGGACTCATGTGCATAGCAATGATAATTGAACCTAAGGGAGCTGATGAGTTTACCAACTACAGCAATATAGTGTGAGAGAAAAGAATACTCAGGACAGAGCTTTGGGAGTCTTATGTAGATGAAGATCCATCAAAAGAGACTGAAGAGTAGTCAAGCAAGTAGGAGATGCAAAAGAGAACAGAATCACAAAAACACAGAAAGGAAGAAAGTATTCAGAAGGAAAAGGTAATTAGCTACAGAAAAAGTGATTAGCAATGCCAAATGCTACAGAGAGATTGAGAAAGAAGATGATCAAGAAAAAGTCATTAGATTGGCAACTAGATCATTGGTAATTTTGGAAAGAGCAGTTGCATTTGAACAATGAGGTCAGAAGCCAGATTACAGAGTTTAGAAGAGAGTGAGAAAAGAATTGGCCATATCTGTAGGCCACAGGATCCAGTAGACAGGGAGAGATTGAAGACTGCAGAGAGTAAGGATAGTGGTGAGGGCAATCTCCCAGATCTAGGGTGTGCGAAGAATGGTTGCTTTTGATAAGAAGAAGGACCACCTTGTCAACAGAGACTGGAAGGAAGGAGGATATAGTAGAAGATGGTGACAGAGGGATAGGAGATGAAGAGGGGAAAAAAGGGAACTCTTAGAGAATGGACCTAACATTCCCCATGAAGTATGAGGTGTGATTTTCAATCAAAGTGGGTTGCAGGTGGGTACTGGAATAGAAGTCTTGAGCAGGAAATAAAAAGTTTGAAAGAACTGATGTGGTGAGTGTTATATTAGGAAGGAGTAATAGTAATAGTCTTTTTATAGTAAGAAACCATTTGAGACTCGTTAGAATAGTTAAAATGAATTTATAGTGGACTCAGTCAGCTCATTTTTATAAATCCCTCAGCTCTGGTTAATGGTATGCCAAGGAAGTGGACAAGAGGATTATTCCAGGGTTAACAGATTAATATTAATGGCATTATACTTTAGTAGTTACAGACATTCTGTAAAGCTAATCTGGATTAGATACATTATAAAGCACATGATGACTCTCTCCTCTTGGGATCATATTCTCCTGATTGTGTGACAGAAGTTGGTCCAGAGCTATCATTTCATGGGTGTAAGGATTCTCAGTAAGGAAACTTGTTTTCTACCAGGGCCTATCAACAAATATTCTGAGCTTCAGAGGCTTAGAGAGTTGCCTAGGGTCACTGAAAAGTTAAAGAGATTTGCCCAGGGTCACACATGTGTTAGAGGCAGTACTTGAACCTAGGTATTGCTGCCTTTGAGGCTGGCTATCTATCAACTATATGACTTTGCCTCCTGAAGTAGAACCTCAAATGATCAAATTCATATGCTGGTCCTTAGGAAAAGACCTGTTTATGAAAAATTCTCATTCTCATTCTCTCTCTCTCTCTCTCTCTCTCTCTCTCTCTCTCTGTCTCTCTCTCTCTCTTTCTCTGTCTCTCTCTCTCTCACTCTTTCTCTTACCATCTCTCACATTTCACACGCAGAAATACCCTGTTAATAAAATTCATTCTCTTATAAGAAACACACAATTTTGTCTCCTAAAATAATATACACTGTGATGTGTGTTTATTGTGAGAAGAGACCTTGGAGACCATCTAGTCTTGCTTCGCCCTATTACAGATAAGGAAACCAAGGCCCAGAGAAGTTCGGTGATTGCCCCAGATCACAAGAGCTCAATATGGAAAGGCTCTATTCTGTCTTCCCCCTACTTTTCTTGTCTCTCTCTTCTAGTGATCTCATCAGCATCTACGAGATCAATCATAATTTCTTCATGGATGATTCCTAATTGCAAATATTCATCTCTCATCACACACCTGAGCTACATTTCCAAGTACATACTGGACAAACTCAATATGTCAAAAATGAATGTCATTATCTTCTTCCCTAAATCCACCCCTCTTAATTTCTATTGAGTGCACCACCATCCTTTTAATTACACAGGTTTGCAATGTTGGAATAATCCTTGATTTTTCTCTTTCCCTCATCCCCCTCTTATAGTCACTCAATGGCCAAGTCTAGTTACTTCTAATTCCATGGTATCTCTAACATCCATCTCTTTCTCTCCCCTCACACGGCCAGAACCATGGTTCAGGTCCCCATCACCCTTCACCTAGACAATTTCAGTAACCTACTAACTGAGCTCCCTGTTTTCAGTGTCTCCCCTCTGTAATCCATCCTCCACACAGTTGCCAAAATAATATTTCTAAAGTCTTACCACCTAGCAGCTAGGTGGTACAATGGATAGAGTGTGGGCTTAGGCTCAGGAGGACTTGGTTTCAAACTGACCTCAGACACTCCCTGGCTGTGTGATGCTAGTCAAGTCACTTAACTTCCATTTGCCTCAGTTTCCTCATCTGTAAAATGGGGATAATAATAACACCTACCTCCCAGGGGTGTTGTGAGGATCAAATGAGATGATATCTGTAAAATGCTTAGCACGGCACAGCCTAGCACATAGTAGGTACTGAATAAATATTTGTTTCCTTCTCCTGTGCTAAAATCTTCAAATGTTCCATATTACTTCAACAGTCTCCTCAATTTGACACTTAAAATCCTTCACATTCTTCATCCAACCGGTTTCCCAGTTTGTTTGTTTTTTTTCAATATCCCCTTTCACATATTCTTCATTCCAACCTAACTCACCTTCTCTTCCATCCCTCTACCTGTACACTGGCTGTATTCAAAGCCTCGAATTCACTCCCTCCTCACTTCTTCCTCCTCCTTCAGTGCTCGGTTTGGGTGCCATCTCCTAGAAGTCTTTTGTAATTCTTCTGGCCATTAGTGCCCCCTCCCTCTTGAATTTATCTTATAATTTGCTTATGTCTTAACATGTTAGATCCTCCAAGTAGAATATAAGTTCCTTAAAGGCTATTTTTAGAAATCTGTGTCTTTAGAACCTAGACCATAGGAGGTACTTAGTAATGCTTGTGGAATTAAACATAACTCTGCACACAGTAGGATTTGACTCCTCCTTCAATATCAAATCTAGTAGTCTTCCCATTACAGTACAAAGATACTATCCCTAGAACATTAGCATACCTGTTGGCACAGTCAATCATGGCAGAGCAGTACTGTACATCCCCCAATTCTATATTCTATGACTCTGCTACTGTTGGCATCGATCATTAAACAACTCTTGCTTGCAGCAGTTTCCAGTAGCAATTACCCATTCTTGATATACTATAACAAAACCTTACAGTCTTGCAAAACAACCTGCCTCCATTTAGCCATAAATCAAACCATTTTCTCTCCCTAATTTGCCTAAACTGCTGCAGATAGTTAGTATACAGCTCCCTGATTTACATAACGAAAGCATCTGTTAAAATCATTTGTAGATCTGCTGGATTATCGTCACTATTCATTAATTTAGGTAGCATAAGAATTGATAAGCTTTAACAGCCAATTTGTGTGAATTAAATTTGAACTTACTGCCCAAAGAAAACCTTGCTGGCAACTCGAGTGCACCACATTCTTCGGTGGCTGAATTAATGTTATTAACAGTACTGCAACTGTTGTTAATTTTAATATTACAAGGAATAAAAATATTCGGAATGAATCAGATTTTGGTGTTATGCATTGATCTTAGCTGTTAGAAACATTTCGGCATCTGCTCTATAATTCTAGTGCATGGCTTTCTCCAGCTTCTCTTCCTGTCTCTTAGTCTACTATTTATTGGGTCCACTTCCCCAAGGCACTGCTGTCTCTAAATTTTCTCTCTTGTTCACATTCTAGTCAAGTACAACTACCACCATGGACTCTAGCAGTCTTCCCGCCTCAGCCTGTGGCAGTCTCTACCCCTGAAGGCATACTCAACCCCAGTGTGTGAAAGAACGATGATTTTTCACTTTCCTTTCCCTCGGAATAGGAGGGTTAGTTTGCCAGTCAGAGTGAGGGCTAATTCCCTGGGGTTGAGGAGATGAAATGAAGAGGTTTCCATGCTGGCCAGGAATCCTTATCTCCTTGGCAACCCCAACAGGGCACTACCTGATGATAGTGACTAGTCACTGACAAGCGACTTACTCAGAGTCAAACAGCTAGTATGCACCAGAAGCAGGAGCAGAGCCCAGGTCTTCATGGCCCCCAGGCTAGCCCTCTATCCATTTAGGTCATGCTACTTCTCTAGTTAGAAATAGAATAATAATGGAAGAGAAAAATGATCAAAGTGATGAAGATGAGGATGGTGGTGGTGGTGGTGGTGATACAGATAATAATAGGGAAAGAAAGAGGCAGAGAGATATTTTCATGACTATATTTTTCAAACTCCACTTAAATAGCAAAGAAAAGACATGGAAGCAGCTTGGTTCAGTGGAAAGAGCTCTGTGCTAGGAATCAGGAAACATGACTTTTAGGCTTGGCTCTACAATTTATTGGCTATGTAAATTTGATAAGTTACCAGAAACCCCTGGACCTCAGTTTCCTCATCTGTAAAATAAGCAGGCTGGCAGATGTCTTCTCAGTACCTTCCAGCTCTATTATTCTGTGATAAGTTTATTTCAGAGGCAGCTAATAACAGCAGAGTAGATAGAGAGTTTAGCCTGAAGATCTGAGTTCAAATCCAGTCTCACATACCCAGGCAGAGATAACTAATAACAGCTTATATTTACATAGTGCTTCATATGTGACAGGCATTTTGCTAAGTGTTTCATAATTATCTCATTTGATCCTCACGGTAACCCTGGAAGTAGATATTATTATTGTCCTTCTACAGAAACTGATGCAAAAAAGTTAGTGACTTGTCCAAGAAGTGTCTGAGGTCAGATTTATACTCTGGTCTTCCTGACTCCAGGCCCAATACATAGCTGTCTCAAGTCGCTTAACCTCACTTAATTGCTGTACACCTCAGTTTCCTCAACTGTAAAATGGGAATAAGATAATATTTTCCAGGATTGTTGTGAGGATCAAATGAGACAATATTTGTAAAGTGCTTAGTTTAGCATCTGGCACATAGTAGGCAATTAATAAATCATTTTTGGAACTTTGCTGTCACAAGTTTCACACTAGCAATCTTAGTTAAGTTATGGGACAGTAAAATATGCAAAGAAAAAAAAAGACCTCAGGACACTAAGCTGATATCCCTGAGTTTAGGCTTCTACTAAGGAGAGACATGTGGTCAAGTTCCATTTTTTCTAAAATTAATGGATAAAGAATTAAAATAGATGTCATAGTGCTATACTTCAGTGAAGCATTTGATACAGTGCCTCACGTAACCTTAATTTAAAAATTCATTCAAATTGGCTCAGCTAGGATGACTCTCACAAGGGTTACAAACAGTCCAGAGGACCAGGAACAACAGAAAATGAATGATAAATGACAGGCAGTCAAGTTGTGGGGGCAATATCCAGTGGAGGTGCCACAGGGACTGGTGGTAGGCCAGTTTCTGAACATTTTTATTAATGATCTGGAAAAGAGAGTAAACTGAGCGTATTAATTACATTTGCATACAATCCTAAGCTCAGAGGTACAATATGAATCCAGTGAATAGAAAATAAATGGATCTGGAGTGATAAATTACTGTCAGGCTTTTTTTCCCCCTTAACTCCCTTTCTGAGATGCAACTTTGAAATAATCTGAGTTGATCTCTTTGGAGATCATTATGGTGATCAACAGAATGGTCAGAAAACTGGAATTTAAAAAAACTGGTTTTATTAAAAGATAATTCCCATAATATAGCTAATTAGGTGCCATATAAGAAAATCTGAAAAGAAAATTCTCTCTGCCATATTTGTATGACTTATATTGGATGAAGGCAAAGAAATTGAAGCATGTCTTATAAGTTCCAAATCAAACATAGGATCAAAGATCTGGAAAGAAGCCATCCCATTTATTTTACACATGACAAAACTGAGGCCCAGGTGGATAAATCATTTACCTATGGTAATACAGATAATAAATATCAGAAGTGGGATTTGAACTTGTGTCCTCTGACTCCAGAGTCGGTGAGTAATCTTTCCATTGTCCCACACAATTAAAAAGCATGTAGTAAGTATCTGCTATGAGCCAGGAACTATACTGGGTACTGGGGATAGAAAAAAAAATAAAAAATAAAAAATACCTTCCCTCAGGGAACTTATACTCTATCAGATGTCTAAAGTAATCTGGAATCTCAGATTCTAGTCATTATAGAGGGAAAGACAGCGTTACAACTGGGTTTTCAATGTATAGTCAAGTTTTCATTTAATAGAAACTATAAGGAAACACCGGAGTGACAATCTTACTTCTTCCTGTGGTTTCATTCAGATTTTAATGTCATTCATGTTCATTCCACCACAGATAAGTTTCTTAGGAGAACACCACCATTTTGTTTCAGCTTAGCATAATCACTCAAATGTAAATTGCTGTAGAAAAATTGCCTGCAGTGCTGGATGTAAATTAAAATTACTACTTATAAATTCACTGCTCAAATTATCTGACAACTGCTGTTGTATTAATTTTGTTGCTGAATACATTAAAGAAGTGCAAATTCACTTTCCCACTAATGTAGTAATTACTTTAGATGCTGTTCAGGTAGTTCAACTAAATACATGGGAATTCATTTAATATTTAGAACCCATTCAGAAGCAAGAGACTTATCTATAGTGAGTGACCTTCCTAATGGTAATGGTGACTTCACTGAACACTGAAATCATGTCAAGACAACAAAGTCCTGAGAAATCAATAAAGAGTATCTACTGCTTAGAAAACTAGGCTTAACCTGGGCTGTATCTTTAATTTTCTAGGAGGTTATATTCACTTATGTATTCTCTTCTTGAGGGCAGGATGAGAGGGTTAAATCCTCCTGCTTCCCTTGTAGTTCTTCGCAACCCTTAGAACAGCCTCCTATCCACCTCTACCAGCTTTGTTCAGTAACTGTTTTAGGGACAAATGAAATGTATCATTGTGATACTCTTCAAATAGAGATAATAGATTAAATTAAATAATATTTGCAAAGCACTTATGCATAGCATACAGTAGGTGCTATGTAATGCATATTCCTATATTCTCTAAATTCAATTCTTTTTTTAAAACCTTTGCCATTAGATCACATTTATTTCTGAATATATATTTTCTCCCTTCCTTACTCAGGAAGGAATGTTGTAACAAGATGGAAAAAATATTCAATTCAATGAAATTAACCAATCCATAACAGTATATACCTGATTGTATATGTAGTTTTCTACACTTACAGGCCCACACCTCTGCAAATGGTCTCCAGGGTCATGCTTAGACATTATAATTACATGGTATTCCATTTTATTTTATTATTCTTTCCATTTACATTATATAGATGTGTATTTTATTTTATTGGATTTATTTCATTTTATATAAGTTCCTCATGCTTATCATTTCACTATTTTTTTCATTTAAATATTATTCCAACCCACTGAGTACTTTGGAATCTGCAGTCCCACCCCCTCTCCCAATGATGAAATCACATCCATTGAAATATAAGATGATCAAAGGGATTTAACTATTTTTTCTTGACCTATGTTAATATGCTAGAGAAACATTATAAAAGAAGATATATCAGAATGAGTCAGGGATGATAAAGCTATAGTCACTGGTACAAAAAAAAAATTCCTCTAGCTAAGATACTAGGAGAAGATACATTGAGTTAATTGATAAAACAGAACTCTATTTTCACCCACTCCCTTTTAATAGGGAAAAACAGTTCAGACAAATAGGCTGACAAAATGACCTCATCTGACGAAGTACACAAAATTCTGGACCTCTTGTCCCACACCTCTCTACTTATAGAAAAGGGGTTCTTAACCTAGGGTCCTGCCTTGAGAGTCCATAGATTTTGGGGGTCCATGAACAACTGCAGTGTATCAGCAAGGCAATAAATACAACATTGATGATAATTGTGAATATGCCTGTGTAAGTTCTGTACTGCAAAACATGAGAAACTCTCCATGTAGAAGGTGTAAGTAAAACCCTTATTCAGACACCAGAGTCCCATATCCCATAACCAATAAGTCCAACCCATTCAAGCAGCAACCACCTCCCAAAACCAGTAAGCCCACTTGATCATAACAGCAAGAGACTTAAAACAGCATGGAGCCTCACCATCCCATTAGCCTTCTGCCACTCTGCTGGGGCCTTCCCACAAACACACTCACAGCACAGCTAGCTTGTCTGCTCTCTC
This sequence comes from Trichosurus vulpecula, assembly GCF_011100635.1. Lineage (NCBI taxonomy): Eukaryota > Metazoa > Chordata > Mammalia > Diprotodontia > Phalangeridae > Trichosurus > Trichosurus vulpecula. The sequence goes on along the minus strand of NC_050576.1, from coordinate 91,546,408 downwards.
CCTCAGTTCTAACTGTTCTCTCCCAGCATTTCCTGTGACACACTTTCCTTTTCTTCTCAGCAAGCTCCTCCTACCACATGTGACTTAGGCTTCCTGTGATGTAAGCAGGTCACATGGCCTATTAATGGGTGGGAAAGATCTTCAGATCTAAATTGTCATTACATGCAGTAAGGAAAAACACTCTACCAAGGCAGATTGGCAGCTCTTTGGCAACTTTCATCAAATTTAGGCAATTACAATAGATTTGGTTTCTTCTGCATTCTTACATTTTTTTAGACATTCTCCAAAAACATTTTTCAGAGAAGGGGTTTATAGATTCCATCAGACTGCCAAAGGTTAAGAACTCATCTTATAGAAGGAAAATGTGTTTCATCATCTGCTTTCTAACATCAAAATTGGTCATCAAAATTAATCGGAGTTTATCTACCCTTTAGTGCTGATTTCATTTATGTTGTATGTATATATGTATATTTTCTCAGTCTTGCTCCAATCTGTATCGGTTCATAAGTCTTCATATGTTTCTCTGAACTTCCCCCATCTTTGGCATTTTTATGGTCCAGTTGTATTCCATAACATTCAGACATAGGAGGGCCTTTTTATTGGAGGATAATTGGAGGAGAAAAAAGTCATCTAAAATCAATCCAATTAAAATGGAAAACAACATTTCATAGTTTGGGGGGGGGGGGCTTGGTTGGGGTTTTAGCTTTAAAAATAAAGTGAAAAATTATTTAAAAAATGGATAAAATTTAGGTTATAATTGTAACTAATTGCTAACTCTTTGAGTAGAAAGTAAATCAAGTGGATACTTTGAGGAGAAATAATTTTTCTTGCAAAATTATGGGATGGTACACTATAATATTCTTTATTCATACTTGATTTTCATAGCATAATTATATGGAGGGCATTGTTACAAAATATTTTAAGGCTTCATCAGCTTTCCCATAGCCTCCTCTAAATCTTTGATATTCAAATTATTCTCTTTTAATGCACCATTGGCAATCATCAAAGAGATTGATGGACAAGGATTCTAAAGTGATAGGGATGGCAGGAATAGATAATAGTGTTAAGTAGGGAGGGACATTTGAGAGAGCACTGGTTTCCCTACTAAGCTCAGTTCAAATTAATATTTCTGTTATGAGGTTTTTTGTTCCCCTATGCAACTTCATATGCAAGCAGCATATCATAATAGATAGAAAACTAGCTTCAAGAGTCAAGAATATTTGGGTTCAAATACCATAAAGATTAGCGATGTGGCTCTGAGCAATTGTTTCAACAATCCAGCTAGCAGCTGTTGTGGGGGTGAAAAACCAACACAAGCCCAACAACAAGAACGCTACCAGCATGCTGCAAAAGCCCAGATTCTTTTGATCTGCTTCACTAAGGAAAGCAACATTAAGGGGTTGACATGTTTACTTTAATCTAGCATACAAATACCATTCACTTAATTCAGGGGAAAAAGCCAGCACCCTGAACTTTGGAGCAAATACAAACAAATTACAAACATCGACAGACAGACCCAAGACAATTCATAGTTACCAACATCTAGGTTCAGCCCAGGAGCTCATAACAAGGACTGGCCCAGAATCACGTGAGCCACCATGGCTGTGGGCAAGAGCTCCACAAAAGAGAAAGCCAACCCCTGGTTTTACATCTTTTTCAGGGTCAAGGGTGAGTCACACATGCGACTCAACCACGTGACCTAGAATCGTCACAAAGAGGCAACTTAAACCCACGTGGTCTAAAAGCCTCTAATGTCCCAAACATGTCACTCAAACTCACATGTAAACTAGGCCCTCCCCTGAGGCAAGGAAGCCACCAAGGACTCCCAAATCTAATCAAGGAGACAAAGGCCAAACTCTTCAAGGGCACTTGGTTGAACTGAGTGCTAAGAGCCCATTTTGTTTACCAACACAGAAATTCATTTAATCACTTAGTGAACTCAATTTATTAAAAAATATTAATAATTTATCTATTTTATCATTCTTAAAATTTTCAGTTCTGAATTCTCTTCTTCCCATCAGGCCTTCCTCCACCAATTGAAATGATATCAGTTACATACGTGAAATCACACAAAACATATTTCTATATGAGTCGTGGTCCCAAAAAAGTGAGAAAAGTAAAGTGAAAAAAATTATGCTTCGATTCGCATGCAGAGTTCAAGAAGTTGTCTCTCTGGAGATGTACAGCATTTTTTGTTATAAGTCCTTTGGAATTGTCTTGGATGATTGTATTGATCAGAGTAGTTAAGTCTTTCAAAGTTGATCATAGTTACAATGTGGCTCTTACTTTGTACAAGGTTCCCCTGGTTTTCCTCACTTTGCTTTGTATCCATTCATATAAAACTCTCCAGGTTTTTCTGAAACCATCCTGTTCATCATTTCTTATACTCCAATAGTATTCCCTCATATTAATGTATCACATGTTCCGCCATTGCCTGATTGATTAGCATCCTCTCAATTTTTGATTTTTTTCTTCTACAAAGAGAGCTGCTATAAATATTTTTGTACATATAGGTCCTTTTCCTTTTTCTTTGATCTCTTTGGGATACAAACCTAATCATGGTATTCCTGGGTCAAAGGACATGCACAGTTTTATAGGCCTTTGGGTGTATTTCCAAACCATTTTCCTGAATGGCTGGACCAGTTCACAACTCCACCAACAGTGCATTTGTATTCCAATTTTTCCACATCCCCTCCAGCATTTGTGATTTTCCCCTTTCTGTCATGTTAGCCAATCTGATAGATGTAAGGTGGTGCCTCAGAGTTGCTTTAATTTGTATTTCTCTAAGAGTGATGCAGTGCATCTTTTTCATATGACTGTAGGTAGCTTTGATTTCTTCTTCTGAAAACTTCCTGTTTATATCCTTTGACCACTCATCAGTTGGGGAATGTATCTTATTTTATAAGTTTGACTCAGTTTCATAAGTATTTGAAAAATGAGGCCTTTGCCAGAGAAACTTACTATAAACTCTCCCCAGTTTCCTGCTTCTCTTCTAATATTTACTTCATTCATTTTGTTTGTGTAAAAACTTTAATTTTGTGTAATCAAAATTATCCATTTTATTTCTCATGTTCCTTTCTATCTCTTATTTGGTCATAATTTCTTCCCTTACCTATAGATCTGACAGGTAAAATTTTCCATCCCCTAATTTTCTCATGATATCACCCTTGTATCTCAATGATGTACCCATTTTGGCCTTATTTTGGTGTATGGTATGAGATGTTGGTCTATACCTAGTTTCTGCCAAGCTGCTTTCCAGTTTTCCCAGCTGTTTTTGTCAGCTATTGATTTCTTGCCCATAAAGCTTGGATCTTTGAGTTTATCAAACAGTAGATTACTGTGGTCATTTACTACCATGTATTATGCACCTAATCTATTCTATTGATCCACCACAGCATTTCTTAGCCAGTAATATACTGTTCTGATATTTACCACTTTGTGTCAGGCAATTTTTAAGACTAGAAGTTGCCAAAGGGTTGCCAATCTACACTGGCAGAGGAGACTTTTTTATGGCAAGGCCCCCTCACTGATGAAATTAAAGGTCTAGACCCTCAGGGATTCAAATAGTAAGTGCTCAGGTGACAATTTGTTTATCCATTGCTCCAATTGATAAGAATCCAATTTGTTTCCAGTTTTTTGCTGTAGCAAAAAGTGCAGCAGCAATCATGTATATACACGTGTATGTGTGTGTATATATATATATATATATATATATATATACACATATATATATATATTTGTATGTGTGTGTGTATCTATGTATGTATGTATCTATGTATGTGTGTGTATCTGGGTTTGCCCAAAGGACCATTTATTTGCTCTTAGAATTCACCTTGCACACACCCATACATACACCATATAGTTAGTTATATACACCAATGCCAAGTTATTTCATATGCAAATTACAAAAATGCACCCCAAATCAAAAAGGTTCATTTGATGGCCATCCCTCTATTGACATGGCCTCTGTTCTTTGAAGAGTGTGTTCTACAAATATCGTACTCATCCAAGTGTATGAACTAAGAAGATAGACAAAGAATAGTGTAGTGGAAAAAACATCAGATTTGGATTCAGAAGGTCTAATTTTGAATCCCAGCTCTGCCTCATATTATCTGACAACCTTGGGCAAGTTACTTAAACTCTGTAGGCTTCAATTTACTGAACTTACAAAAAATAGAGATGAGCTACATAACTTCTAATGTCCCTTCCAGCTTTAAGTTATGTTCCCATTTTCAATTTAAACAAATTATTTTAAGGCTTTGTATACACACATTAAAAGTAAGATAATCAGGAGTTTCCTGGAGGACAGGCATCCTAATGAACTACAGGTGGAGTTTTGAGACAATCCAACCATCTTGATATTAATTTGGTATTAGATGTATATACCACTGAGATCAAAGAAAGAGGGAAAGAACCTATATGGACAAAAAATATTTACAGCAGCAAGTTTTGTTTGTGGCAAAGAAATGGAAGCAAATTGAGCATCCTTCAATTGGGACACACTTGAACAAATTTTGTTGTATGAATATGACAATATTATTGTGTAGTAAAAAATGACGAGAAGGGCTGGATTTGGTGATTTGTAATCTCCAATACTGGGGGAGGCTTAAATTGACAGATTATTTGAGTTTGTGTGTTCTGAAATAGTAAAAGACTAAAACTGATTGCCGAGACTGAAAGGTATCAATCAATCAATATTTATTAAGTGCCTATTACATGCCAGGTACTGTTCTAAGTGCCTAGAGATTAAAAAAAAAGAGGTAAAAGATAATCCCTGTAGTCGAGGAGCTTACAATCTAATGGAGGAGAGAGCATACAAGCAAATATATACAAAGCAAGCTATATACAGGATACATAGGAAATAATTGACAAAGAAGAGACACTGGAAGGCATCAGGCTAAGGACAGACAAACTGATTAAAGACTCTACAGTGATTAGTACTAGAATTAGGCCTATGTGTAACTATCACAATTCTAGACTGGTTGAGATAAGGAGATGCAACCCAAACAAATAAACAACAGAAAAAGGGACAAATACAGAGAAAACCTAAGGAGACTTTTACGAACTTGTGCAGAGTGAAGTGAGCAGACCCAGGAAAAAAGAATTCTACAATGACTTGGTTTGTTGTTGGCCTTCATTCTTGAAGAGGACCAAAATGACATCACTATGTTAGAGTCAAGTTACAGTGTGTCTGACTGTGGCTGATCAGACCAAAACAAGCTTGGAATGCTTTGCCACAGGTCAGGCATAAATAGTCCACCTCAACATTTGGGATGGATTCTCTAATTTTGCACATCTCATTTCTTTTGAGCTACTTCAATTCTCCTTTGTTCATAGCAGGTGTGCAGTACCTTCTCTGATGAGGGCACTCCATGCTGGGCAGTCCTGTGCCAGTGTCTCCCATGTCACATTATCAATTTCAATGTTCTTAAGGGAGACCTTCAGAGTGTCCTTGTATTGCTTTTTCTGACTGGCTTGCCCTATATGAGTTCTCCATAAAATAGTCTTTTTGGCAAGCTTATGTTTGGCATTCAAACAATGTGGCCAGCCCACCAAGTTGCACTGTCTGCAGTAGAGTTTGAATACCTGGCAGTTTAGTTCAAGAAAGGACTTCAGCGTCTGGTATCTCATCCTGCCAGATGATCTTCAGAATTGTCCTACCACATGGTAAAAGAAAATTGCTTTGAAAAACTTAAGAATTATGATCAATACAATGAACAATCATGATTCTAGAAGTGATAAATCATGTTTCCCATGTCTTGGCATAGAGGTGATGGACCGTAGGCACAGGGTAAAGTGTGAATTTTTAGACACTGCAAATATATCAATGGATTTTTTATTTATTATTTTTACATGTTATAAGGGAAGGGATTTTTTTTAGGTAGGGGGATTTATTAAGAAGAATGGGTAGAGTAGTGGTGATGATGATGCAAAAACAAAGTAGACATGCATCGAAATGAAACATTTTAAAAATACACAGAAAAGAACAGAAAAAAATTCAGAAGGGGACACAGACAGGTTCATATGGACAGGTTAAATTTCATATATATATATGTATGTATATATGTTAAATAATCTGCCTGATAGAGATTCATGGTTCTATATGCAATACTATTTTCTTGTACTTCTTTGTAATGCGAATGTTTATGTTAATTTTTGAAAAGAAAATTTAAATTAAAAAAAAGAGCTGAGTAGGTACAAACCTGCTCTTATTTGTTCAGACTGATTCTGTTCCACTTCAACATAAAATAACATAATCCCATCTATGCATTTTTCCTTCTTTTATGATATTGTGAATACCAGTGAACTCTCTCTGGAGGTAAAAGCACATTGAATTTTTTCTTCGGCTTTCCTGCTGGACCTCATAGAATCATATACTTCTTTCCTTATAGGAAATATACTTTTTCAGCTGTCATCATTGTATAAATGGGCCTGTTTAATTTAAAGACACTGAGTGACCTCAATGTGTTCCCTGCACATTTATTGAATTTATACATGCAATGCCTTTGGATAAGTATTATATTTCCCACATACTCTATTGATCCATTGAAAATATTATACTTCTTCTAAGAACCATAAGGGGACATTCATAAAGAGAGTGAAATGTGCCATATTCTTCAATTGCTAGCCTTAAACATGATGGATTGGTGGTATGAGTCAAAGATGAAACCACTACTAGCAGTTTTAAAACTTGATGTATATAACTGAATCAAGTCATATTTTTCATATTTTAACTGGAGCTTTCTATACAATACCATGACTGATTGATAAATAGATGACCAAATAATTTTTGCAGGAAAAAAAAGAATAGTTTTCCATAAGACTCATACTTTGCTCCCTGAGCTGGAAAACCTTCAGAATCTTAAAATGGAAAATCAACTGTATATTGATGTACAAAAGTACAACCATAAACATTCCACATGGTCTGCACTGTAGTTGACCCCAGATGTGCTTTACCTTATTCACTGCCATCCTCTTACCACCTACCACACAAGTGCCTTTTACCCTTCTCCCTCACCTTCCAATTCTAGAACCATAATCAAGTCGATGCTACCATTGCTACTGGAAAGGTTGTATCAGTTTATTTCTATATGGCTCTACTCACTATTTCTATAACTTTCAAAAACAAAATACTTCTATATGAATACCATCTCCTACATACACACACACACACATATATATAGATATATACATATATGTATATGTATACATATATATGTATATATAGTTCATTCTTATTAGAATTTAAGCTCCTTGGGGACAAGAGCCATCTCAGATTTTGTGTTTGTAACTAGTATTTAGCGGAGAGTTTGGGACAAAGCAACTGCTTAATAAACGCTTTTCATTCATTCATTTAACCAATAATTTATTCAGAAGTGGTAAGAAAACATTTAGATAACTCTAAAAGCTATACATAGCTGTGGCACGAATTAGGTCTTATTCTGGCTCTTCAGCTTATTTCAACTGTCAAAATAAAATCTAATCTGGCTGCATAATTTCATCCAAGTAGTAATATCAATGGGAAAAACACTATATTCAGTATTTATAATCCTTTAATATATAAACCAGAAGCAACAGTAAATAGCCCACATCCATCAGAGATAACAAACTTCCACATGCCAATGCTACTACATGACCTGTGTTTCCCAGGTTTCAGAGATGGATAATTTAATATTTGGGGTTGTCTTCCAGTTGTACCTCTTCCCTGGTCATTTTGTGACTTTTAGGACATAGTAGGTAGGACTAGGAATAAGCCTGAGCAACTTAACAAAATTAAAGGACTGACCAGAGGCCATTGGAACTTTGATTACCTCTCTCTGGAGCCATATCCAAATATATTAATAGGTTGAAAAGATTGAAGACATCTCTTTATAGGGTCTGATAAGTAGCTTTGGCTTTAGTATTTGTTGACCTATTCACAGATCATGGGATATAAGACTCTGGATCTCAACATTAATAAATTATTTGATTGGGGTCAGGAGGTTATAGACATGAGCTATATATTTTACTCTTCGGACTGGTCCTATAAAAGGCAATAGAGCTAAGGAGAAGAGAGAAAGAAAATTGGGGACTGAAGGAAACAGAGCTAAGGCAGTTGAAAGCAGTCTTGGTCCCCAAGAGGAAGCAGGAGAGAAGGGAAGCCAGTACATCTGCACAGCCTCTTCCCCAGGAACCATTAACATAAGATGTGGAAACATGAACTGAGCCTCTCAAATACAGACCAAGGAAAGGAGGGAAGGGACAAGAGCCAAAAGATGATAGCACTCAATTCCATAGGAAAGCAGTAGTAGTCTCTCAATCACAAGGCCTTAGAAAGAAAATCAAATAGCCCAAGGAATTACCAGATAGGGAAATGCACGGCTCCAGAAGTGAGGAGTTTCAGACAGCAGTGAATTCCTAAGCCAAAGCTCCTGGAGAGAAGAGTAGCAAACATGTAGCCCCAGAATTAGAAGAATCATGAAGGATCAAATTATGATATAGGGGAGCAAATTCAGGCATTAGTTGAGTGTCCAAGAGCAAATCACTAACCTTTCATTCCTTCATTTCCTCATCTGTGAAATGGGAAAATGGATGAAATAGTACTTACTTCATACTAATATTTCCATCTATACCCCTGCCTGACAGCTCCTAAACTATTTTATTATCCTCTCCTTTTTTCATATACTTGACCCCATAGCAGTAATACCTGGCATTGCATGCTTTATTTCATATAATTGTCACAACAAGCCTAAGAGGTAAGTACTAAGTGATTTGCCCTTGGTTACACAAGGAAGGATATTACCCATGTCCTCCTGGCTACAACAGGAGAGAAAGAGAAGATGGAGAAAATGACACCTCTGACATTTCTGCCTCAGTTTCCTGAACTGTAAAACAAAATCCAGTAATTCTACCTGCCCTCCTTATTCAAAGGGAGATTGAAATTATGTTTGTGAGATCATTTGCTCTCTTTGTATGTAAAATGTTCTTAAATACTTATATGTATTTCCTTGCTGGAAGTTCAGCCTTGATTAAAGAATTTATCTAAGTCTATTTTTAAAATTTTAGCTCAACTTCTTCCATGCCGAAGGAATGGTTCAGAAGGGATTTGTGTTACAGTAAGAGAAAATTACTAAGCTCAGACACCTGTCTAATTCCCCACACTTTCTTCTTCACTAAATTTTCATTCCAAATCCTATCTTCAACCAAACAGCCTTATTTAAACTAGGAGAAGAATGGAAAACAGCATGTAGTGCAGGAAGTCAGTACTAACTGGAAAAGTAAGTAATGAGTTCTGTTTTTCAAAAGCCATAAACTCCAGATCACCTAACCACCCACCTACCAGAACTTTAATTCTTTCACTTGGGATTTTTGTAGAAGTCTGCAAGGGAAATTGATTGCAATCTTCTTTGTCTTCCATTTCAATCTCTTCCTATTCTCAAGCTCCAGATGAGCCCAAAATGCCAAAGCCAATCCAATTCCCTCAGATTGCTTTTATCTTTTGTTATAAAAGTGTACACATAACTGTCAATGCCTAAAGACTCCTCTTGTTTACGTGAAAATCAGACCAAAATGCCTTAAAATGATGAATTACTAGTAATTCTTTGTGGTACTCTCAACTTCTTCTAAACACCTCCAGAGCATGACCATAAGAAAGAACTGTGTCTATTTATATGAAAAGATCTCTCAAGTAAACTCAAGTCCCTTGTGGAAGATTAAGAATGAGGGATGCAGGATTAAATTAGTCCCATCATGGCAACCATACAATTCATCACAGGCTGCTATCAGCACTGTTAAACACAGGCTGTTACCCATGCCCAAAATGTTCTTCCTCCTTCCCTAATCTCTTGGAATCAAGTTTAAAGACAGCTTCATCTATAAAACAAGTTGAGATGAGTGAGGGGGAATTATTGACTAGATGACTTGTGAGGTCCTTTTCAGCTCAATATCTATGATCTTACTATGAGGTTTTAAGTGTTCACTCCTCTTTACTGGAAATATTTATTTTATTTTGCACAGATTTTCCATTGTTTCCCATTTTGTAGGTAAACGTCATGATCTGCTGGCATTCTTAATATGTCAAGAGAAATTTAACAGACTCTCAAGTCCTAACAGGCCTTGGGAGGTCTCCCTGAGGTCAATCTACAGAAAGTCATAAACCAAAGTCACACTGGATGACAGGATTGCAATCCATGTTCTTGGTGAGAGTGCCCATATTGATGAGATGAGATATCCATTTTAATATATTTTGCATTTCTTTATTTGTATGGGTATTATTTCTTTCCAGTAGAATATAAGATCTTTCCTTTGACCCAGCAATATCACTTCTAGGGCTGTATCCCAAAGAGATCATTGCAAATGGGAAAAGGACCCACATGTACAACAATATTTATAGCAGCTCTTTTGTGGTGGCAAAGAATTGGAAATTGAGGAGATGCCCATCAATTGGGCAATGGCTGAACAAATTGTGGTATATGAATGTAATGGAATACTACTACGATATAAGAAGTGATGAGTAGGCACACTTCAGAAAAACCTGGAAAGACTTATATGAATTGATGCTGTGTGAGGGGAGCAGAACCAGGAGAACATTGTACACAGTTACAGGCACAATGCGTGATGGCTAACTTTGATAGACTTGGCTCTTCTCAGCAAAGCAGGGTTCTAAGACAACTCCAAAAGACTCATGATGGAAAATGCTATCCACATCCAGAGAAAAAATTACAGAGTCTGAATGCAGATCTAAGCATACTATTGGCTCTCTCTATTTTTCGTTTTGTTTCTTTTTTATTGTGGTTCATTTCATTGGTTATAATTCTTCTTTGCCACATGACTAATGAGAAAATACGTTTAATTTGAATGTATATGTAAAGCCTATATCAGATTGCATACCATCTTGGAAGGGGAGGGGGAGAAAATTTGGAACTCAAAAGCTTGTAGAACTGAATGTTGTAAACTAAAAATTAAAAATTAATTTAAAAAAAAACAATATAAGATCTTTGAGGGCAAGAATGGCTTTGGTTTTGTATTAGAATCCCTAACTTGGGACAGTATCTGGACGTCAGTGACATTTGACAATGATCCTTTAAGTGCAACCATGGTAGATTATGCATTTACAAATACATATGCAAATAGGAGTGTAAAAATTACCTGGCATTCTGGGATTTGCTGTTCAGAGGGATAAGTACTTCCTCTTAAGGCACCCCCCACCAATAATTTGGAACTGAGACCTTTGAGGTAGAAGGTATACTTGAGTCACACCTGGGAGTTCTTGTGGGGATACACAGTCTTTGTGGCACAAATGGAGAGAAAAGGGAATACTTCAAGAGCTGAAAAACAGCAGCCAAGGAATTAAGAGAAGCCAGAAAGAACCAGTGGCACAAGAGTAATTAAGGTGAAAAGGTAAACTGAAAGGAGAAAAGGACTAGGCTACATTAGAGAGGGGAAAGTTTGAGTAGGGCCATCTGATGCCTACTGGTATTTGGAGTTGTACTCACACCTTAAGGACTGTGGGAGCTTCCAAAGAAGAAGCCCTTTTCTCAACTTCTCCTTAGGCCTGACCAATAACAGACATCGTAATCTACTTTGCCTACTTTTCCATAAACATTTCCTTTATATTGATTTTTGCCTCAAATGTATAGAGGCTAGGGATTAACTAGAGATAAACCTAAATTTAAATTAGGGTTGTGAGTCAGACGTCTACCTGAATGTTAAACATTTTCCTAATTGGGTATTCTGAGCTATCGTGATTGACTAAATTTCTATCTGATCAAATTCCATTAAAAAAAAATCAGAGAAGGAGACCTTGTGAACCTGAAGAGACATTACATGTCACCTAGGCTAAAAAAAATGAACTAATTACTATAAAAGTGTGTGGCTAATCAAATCTCTAAAGAGAAAAGGATAGAGACGAGAAGGTGGTCAAGTTACAAGTAAATAAGCATTTATGAATTACTTACTACGTGCCAGGCACTGTGCTAAGCTCAGGGGATACATTGAAAGGTAAAACAAAAAACTGTTTACAAAGAGCTCACTATCTAATGGGGAAGATAAAATACAAGCAGATAGATATATACAGGATAAAAAGGAAATAATCTCAGGGAAGGCACTAAAATTAAATAGGACAGATAAACTGCTGGAAGAAGGTGGGACATTACCTGAGACTTGAAAGATGCCAGGGCAGCCAGGAGGCAAAGATGAGGGTGGAAAGGATTCCAAGCAGGAGGGACAGCCATTGAAAACCGTGGAAGTAGATTCTGGGAAGATGGCAGAGTAGGTCAGAAAATTCCAGCCTCTCCAGATTTCCCCCACAAATGAGATAAAATAGTGCCTCAGGGTGAACAGAGTGATAAAAATAAATAAGAGTAGGGGCAGAACAGTGGTCCTCCTGGAACAATCAGTGAAGATCTGAAGAAAAATCTCAGGATGAGGCTTGGTCACTGTGAAGAGTAAACAGCTCCAAGCTAGTTTCCCTTAAACAACAAGTGACAAGCCTGGGGATTAGCTGGGTTGGGAGGCAGCTTAGGCCCCAGCCACAGGAACTTTTACTCAAAGGATAGTGAGGGGAATTGGGCATCTGAACAGGGGAAGTTTGAAGGAACCTCTACTAATAAGGAACCTCAGACCCACCTGTGCTGCAGAGATATGGCCCTGGGCAAGAAGGAACCAGCACAGGCCTGGTGAGTGCACAAGCAGTGGGGCAGGGATGCCACTGGCTGTGGGCACTTACTGGAGGCTGGAAGTCTTGATTTCCATTCCAAGGGATCTAAGGCCAGAGGCACTATTCCCCATACCTCAGAGTTAGAGGTGATTACAAAAAATAAGTTGCTAGAAATTTTTTTAAAACGAGCAGGCAAAGGAGAAAGAATTCAACCATGGAAAGGTACTATGGGAATAGAGAAGACTGGGGTTCTACTTCAGAGGATGATACTAAAGCAAAGAAACCCTCTTCTAGACCAAAGAGTAATGTCACCTTCCCAAATGGTCACCTGCCCAAAAAGAATTCATAGAAGAACTTTAAAAATCAAATGAGAGAGATTCAGGAAAAACTAAATAAATAAATAAATAAAAGAAGAACAGTTCAAAGAAAGTAAGATGATTATGAAAAGAAAGTCAACCAATTAGCAAAGAAGATCTTATGGATCTTAAGGAAGAAAATTACTCCTTGAAAATCAGAATTGGGCAAGGAAAAGCAGTGAAGTCATAAGAGACCAGGAAATAATAAAAACAAAATATAAAGAATGAAAAAAAAGAAGAGAATGCAAAACATAAGAAAAACAATTGATCTGGAGAATAAATCAAGAAGAGAAAACATAAGAATAATCAGATTACCTGAAACCTATGATAAAAAAAGAATCTTGATACAATAAAATAAGAGATAATTAAAGAAAATTATCCTGAAGCATTAGAATAAGAGGGAAAAGTAGAAATAGAAAAAAAAAATCCATTGATCAACACCTGAAAGAGATCCTATGAGGGAAACCCACAGGAATATCATAGTCAGCTGAAACCCCAAGCTCAGGGATAAACTATTACAAGCAACAAGAATTTAAAAAAAACAGTTTAAAGATGTTGGTACCACAATTAGAATCACTCAGGACCTGACAGCAGCGACAATAAAAGAGTGCTGGTCTTGGAACACTATATAATGGGGAGCAAAAGTACTGGGGTTCTGGCCAAAAATATCATACCCCAAAAAGCTAAGCATAATCCGGAATGGAAAAAAATGGATATTTAATGAATTGTCAGACTTTCAGGATTTTGTAAAAAGAAAATTTAAATAAAAACAAAATCCCTGAACTTAATAGATTTGACATACAAGAGCCAAGAGAAACATAAGGTACATACCAAAGATGAATCACAAGGGACTCAGTAAGGACAGACTGTTTCCCTTTTATGAGGAAATGTAAAATATATGTCTAAGATAGTTATTAGTAATTGGGTAGTTTGTAAGAAAGATGGGAGTATACCTGAGTATGATATGATTTTAAAAAGTAAAACCATTTAGGATCAGCTAAAAAGAGTAATTATCTTATACAAATGAGGTGGGAGAGGAAGAAGTAATACAGAGGAATTAGGTGGGGGAAGAAGGCTGGTAATTCTGGAAACCTTTAATTGAGAATGGGTTTAAGATGGAACACTGCATATGTATCTAGAAGAGTATAAGTCTTCTAAATTCAGAAAGAAATAAAATGCTAAGGGGATAAGGAAGGGGAAGAGAATAAAGGAGGGATCTTAGGAGAGTGAGGGAATAGGATAAAGGGGGTGGGTATAGAAGTGTGTTTAGATCAGTAGGAATGAGAGGATAAGGGAGGGATCCTTGGGGGGGGGGTACGCTAAGTAATTTGAGGGCCAGGTAGCAGGTAGAAGCAAAGTAGAGGAGTCAGGAAGGATAGGAAATAAGAGATACAAACAAACATAAAATAAAGATCAGAAGTAGAATTTGTTGGGGGAAAAGGAGCAGGGGAAGTAATCACAACCTCAGATATTAAGGCAAAAATAGATTTAATCAAAAGAAAAAATTGGAAAACTACATTATGTGTCAGCCATATTCATCAATGTTGTTTTGGACTATTTAAAACAACTTACTAGACAGTATAAGGTTGGAATATTGCTATGCTGTAGGAAATGATGAGTTGGTAGACTTGGAAAAATATGGAAAGACTTGGACTTAAAGAGGAAGGGGTGTTGTGTGTGTGTGTGTGTGTGTGTGTGTGTGTGTGTGTGTGTGTGTGTGTATGTATCTGCATTTAATTGTAGTCTGGGGAGGGAGGGAGGAGAAAAGAACAAAGTAAAAAATGCACAGCAGAGAACAAAAGAAAACTTACAAGGAGGCAAAGAAAAGATGGACAGCTGTCAACACAATGTGTAGTATTTATTATATAGGCTTTCTTGAGATGGGAATTTATTGCTGCATATTTTGAATCTGCTCACATTCTGCTGTGCACAGGGGAATGCTTTTTTTTCTTTTCTTATTTTGCATTATTTTAATTTTAGAATTTGTTTCTTTTTTCTTTTCTTATTATGTATTTAAGTTTATCTTAAAAAAATTACAAAAAAAATTCATGGAGTTGGGAAATGGAGCATCAACGAACAGTAAGGAGGCCAGAGTCATTAAATAGCAGACTGTGTGGCAGGGAGAAAGATGTAATAAGCCCAGAAAGATAGAAGGGGCAGATTATGAAGGGTTTTAAAAGCTAAAATAAGGATTTTATATTTGATCTTGGGGATAATAGGTAGCCACTGGAGCTGATTGAATGGAAGGGAGGTGACAGATCAGATCTGCATTTTAGGAAGGACAGTTTAACACCGGAGTATAGGGTGGACTGGACTAAGGAGAGTCTTGAGGAATGAAACCAACTAGTAGGCTATTGCAATAATCTGTGCCTACCTGCACCAGGATGGTGACAGTGTTAAAGAAGAGAAGAGGGCATATGCAAAAGATGCTACAAAGGAAGAAATGACAAAACTTGGCAATTGATTGTAAATAATGTGGGGGCTGGGGAGCAGGGAATGAAAGAAAGAAGTCAAGGATAACACGTAGGCTTTGAGACTGGGTAACTTCTGACAGCAATTGAGAAGTTCAGAAGAGGGAAAAATTTGAAAGAAAAGATGAGTTTAGTTTTGGAAATGATAAGTTTAAGATGTCTACATACAATTTGAGGTGTTTATTATTAAAGATATAAGACTAAAGATCAAGAGAGAGGATAAGGCTGGACAAATAGATCTGAAAATCAACTGCTCTGCCATCATAGTTGACTCCATGGCAGTTGATGTGATCATGAAGAAAATATTATAGAGGGAGAAGAATAGGATCGAGGACAGAGCCATGGGGGACACTCTCTGTTAGTGTCATCCGGATGAAGATGCAGTAAAGAAGACTGAAAAGGAGCAGTCATGTGGGTAGGAGGATGACCAGGAGGGAGTAGTATCAACGAAACATATAGGAAGAAGAGAATACCAAGAAAAAGAAATTTATTCACAGTATTGAAAGCTACATAGAAGTCAAGAAGATTGAGAATTAATAAAAGCCTATTTCAATTGACAATTGAGAAATAATTTATTAACTAGAGAAACTAGTTTCATGATTTCAGGATGAGATCAGAAGCAGCCTAAAGAGAGTTAAGAAGAGCAAGAGAAATGGAAGTGGAAGCAGCAATTTTAGACACTTTTCTCAGTAAGGTTGGCCACGAAAAGGAGAAGAGTTAGGGGATGATAGATAGTTGAAATGGATGAATCAAGAGAGAGGTTTTTGTTTTGTTTTATAGGATTGGGGAGACATGGCATGTTTGTAGGCAAGAGGGAAGAAGATGGTAGACAAAGAGAGAATGAAGATAAAAGAGAGTAGAGATGATAAAGGAGCAATCTACTGGAGAAGACAAAATGGAATGGGATCACTTGGGCATGTAAAGGGGATAGCCTTGGAAAATAGAAGGGCCATGTCTTCATGTAAGACAGGGGTGAAGGCAGAAATAGTGGTAGAAGGCATATGAGTGATGTAAGTTCAGGAGGAGAGAAGAGGGAGCTCTCCATTAATGTCCTCCATTTGTTCAATGAAATATGAGGGAAAGTTCTCAGCTGAGAGGTTGGGGAGATTAAAAGCCATGAGAGGTTTGAGGATTAAAAGATTTGAAATGCTGATGTGGTGAGTGGGATAGTGAATCAATTAGGGAAGTATAAAAGAATTGTCTTGCCATAGTGAGAGCCTAGCTAATGTCATATAACAAAAATTTGTAATGGACTCAGTAAGCATGATTTTGTGATTTTCCCCAGCTTGTTAAGGAGCATCTCATTAGGCATTAAGGTAGCAGATAGTGGGAGTAATCCAAGACTGAGACTTGGTAAGAAAAAGTCTTCAATGGGATAAGAGGGCAAGAATTAGAGAGAGGGGTGTAGTGTACAGTTAAACTGGTTCACTTGGGGGTCAAGAAATAGGAAAGTGAAGAGACTGTAGCTAGCGCAAGAGTGATGACCTGGGAAAGAACTGAGGGGTGGAGGAATCTGAAGACATGATGAGGACAAAAAAACCCAGGGTTTGAGATGTCAAGGCAAAAGAAAATATAGAATGGTAAATTACTATCAGATAAGAGAATGTCAGAGTTCATGAACAAGGACTCTGATGTGTTGTTTGTGATGGCAAAATCAAGTGCATGACTATCTCTGTAGCTGAGGTGAAATGAGAAGATTGGGCCATGCTAAATGAGTAGGTTGAGAAATTGAAAGATTAGAGTGTTTGAGGGAGTGCCAGTATATAAGTTGAAGTTCCCTGTGTTAAGGGGAGGAGTTGAGAAGAATAGAAAGACTATGAGCCAGGCACTGAATTCATTGAAGGGGAAAGAAGTATCCTGGTGGTCTGTAGACAACTACTATCAGAATCTTGATCGGGTGATAAATATTGATTGAATGAACTTAAAAGGAAGAAAATTCTGGAAACTGCAATGGAGAACAAAGAATATTCCCATTCTCCCACCATGACCAATAAATTAGGAGGAATCAGTGAACGTGCAACTAGTGATGTAAAAGGTTGCCAATAAAGTTATGTCATTGAGAGTACATGAATATGGAGAGAGATGGAAAGGGAGAGAGGGAGAGAGAGAGGGAGAGAGGGGGAGAGAGGGGAGGAGAGAGAGAGAGGGAAATAGAGAGAGACAGAGAGAGAGAGAGAGAGAGAGAGAGAGAGAGAGAGAGAGAGAGAGAGAGAGTTTTAAGATGAAAGCTAGTTTATAACTTATGGAATAGGCATTTGATAAAGTACAGTAGAAGGAGTGAATAGCTTTAGAGTGCAACATTGGTGGGGTTGTGTTGAGGGGGATGGAACTAAGGGTGTGATTGGTGGGGGACCAAGAATGGAACTTGAACAATGACAGCTGGAAAGTTCAGCAATCTCTGAAATAGGCAGAGAATTATGGAGCTAGTATATGTTAATTACTGAAGAATAGGTCAGGTAAATTATTCTGGCAGGTGACCAGAGAAAAGATCACACCTAAGCTACTTCCTATGGAGGAAATATAAAGGGAGTGAGGAAGGTTCCATTCTATCCCTATTCATCAGTGAAGAACCAGAAGAGATAACGTTCTAGCCATCCTCACTACACATTGATACCCTCACCCACAAGTATTACTTCAGTAGAAAAAAGACAGTCTCCAAAATCACATCTTAAAATTTTCTTGGGTTTCATAGTAAAACTCACCAGATGATAACACATTTTTTAAAATAATAACAAACTACAGAAGAAATACCCAGAATCCTAGAAGGCAATCTATAAAGACAAAAGTTATTGAAGGGCAATCAACCACCATCTTCTTCTTCCCCAGTATCATTCTGATAACACGACTAGGATGAATGCCAGACTATGAGGGAGGAAGAAACCATTATTGCTGGCAGTTCTCATAGCTTAAGAGATTATGGGGGAATTAGTTCCAGCCTTCCAAAATAGTTTCTGAACTGAATATATGAAAAGAATATCAATTCTAAGTGTTGAAAGGATAAACTACTTTTCAGTATTTAGTATAACTAAAAGGACTTTTTTAAAAAATATATATACATTGAGTGGTACCCTGAAATCCAAATACATTTTCTCTGAAATATATAATGCTTTCTTGTCTGTTGAAGCAACAACAACTGACTACAATTATGGTAATTCTTATGACAACCTTCTGAAAATCCAGCTGGTAATAGCTTTAATTTTAGCATGGTCATAGTCAGTTGAGTGTTGAATTCAATTTGTACTCATCTCTGGTCTTCCCGTCCTTCTCCATATAAAAAAATGATGGAAAAGGGGAAAATTATTAGGATAGCTAACTAATTTTATTTTAGTAAATGTTATTTTCTTTATAGTACAAGCTTATTACTTGTGGTAATGAACATTACTCACATTTCAGGTATAGAGTAATCCACAGCATCTCTGTAGAAGCCAAAAGACCTGAAAGGAGATATTAAATCAGTGAGACATTGGAAGCAGGACTGTGTGAATATGTATTCACAGTCAAAGTGAAGCAAAGTGAGAGGTTGGGAGACAGGGGAAAGACTTCTGTGAAGTTGCAAAAAGTCAAGACATCCCTTCTTTTTTGCTTTTCATTGGTTTTGCCCTTGGAAAAGACTGCCACTTAACTATTCATTAAGTTTGGATGCAAGGGAGTTAAAAAAAGGACAAGGCAGAGGAATACTCAAGGGTAAAGGGAGGCACGTGATTACTACCAGTTCTTGGTTGCTGCTATGTCTGATATAGTTTCTCAGATGCCATTAGACTGGTGGGCTGATGGATCAAGTAGCACTGTAAAACCAGCCTGAAATGAGTGCTGAAAATCTCAGAGGATTAGATGGAAAGAAATACTGATTTTTCTCTTTTCCATATTTGTCTTTGGGGCAGTCCCAGACTCCATACATATGCCAGAAATGTAACACAATCATAGATGACAGAGGGATTTGGAATTTCTCTCCCATCTCCTACAACAGTGGTGAAGGTCATCCAGAGGTAATTAGGTTGAGCACTCCACAGAGTATTACCCCACAGGATGCTTTTCTCATTATGTTTGGGCAGTAAATTTTGTAGTTACAGGATTAATTGCCTCTGCAATATAAATATAAAGTGTCAAACAGGTTGAAGTAAATTTTCCTGATACGGAGTGGGGATAAGAGCGCATCAAGATTTCTAGGATTTTAATATTTCAGGGTGTCACTCCATTTTATTCTCTAGACTTAATTTTGAAGAGTAATTACTTAACTACTCTGGATCCCAATTTTACTCACCTATAAAATGAAGGAGTTAGGCTGGATGATCTCAAAAGTCATTTTTGGTTCTCAGTCCTATGGAACTTAATTTGGATAACATCTTGTATATTTCTGTCTCTTCTCTTACTATATCATTAGCTACTCGGGGCCAGAGACTATTGTCTTATACACCTTTGTATTACCAGCATCTAACACAATGCATCACTTCCAATGTAGATACTTAATAACTGTTGGCTGAATTGAAGGGTATCCAATTCCTAACATTTTAGATCTGGCTAGCTCCACTCATGCCCAACTTGAAAAAAATGTGCTCATTGTCCCATGAGGTAAACTATCTTGCCCCAGCTTCTTTTCCAAACATTCCCAATTTTATCCTGCAGATTAATGGAAATTCTTCTGTCCTCTTTTTCTATTTCCTTATTGTTGTTTTTAGTTCCTCCCCCCTCCCAATTTCCTGTGTATTAATGTAATTTGAGAGACGAGATACTCCAACACAAGATGGGGATAGCCCACATAAATTACTGTCCTGGCATTTCCAGAGTAACCAGAAAACCATATGGAATTCTGACCCAACTCATATAGCAATAGTTCTCTAAGGGAAAATCAGTAATATTGGGTTTCCCACCAGCATATAGATGCTCATGAACACGAATGAACACACACACACACACACACAACACCCCAATAAATGCCCTGTGACCCTCTGTAGGCCACTGGGGTTTTTGAAGCCCTTTATATAAAATTCCTCTTCCTTATTATAGATTCTTTCAGCTTGTCATGTAGGACAACACTATTCAGTGCCATGACATACAACCAGAGAATAGAGGTTTTAAAATAGAACTAGAACATTATTGTAGAACTAGAAGGTACCTTAGAAAACTTCTAGTCTGATGCCCTCGGGCTATAGGTAATAACAATAACCATAGCAACAAAATAATTAATAATTTAGGGATAGGGATTGAACCTATGATTTAATCAGTGTAGGTTACTCCCGGATAATGAAACTCCCTCTAACAGCTCAGGTCAGCACCTTTTCTATACCTTGGAATCTTATTTTCCTAGAGCATTGAGTTTTTTGAATGGCTTGCCCAGTATGTATCAGAGATAGAACTTGAATCCAGATCCTCATGGGTACAGATGAGGCAATATTTGTAATATTATTGTAAATAAAATAAAACAATTATAATATTATTATGAAATATTTGTAATAATATCAAATGAGATAAATTTTGTAAAAAAAAAACACTTAGCACAGTGCCTAGCACATAATAGGTGCTATATAAATACTTATTCCACCACCACCCCCTTCCCACCTAACTCCTAAACCAAATTCCTGTCTACTATGCTTTGATGCCTCTTTATTACATGTGATCTGCAGGAGTAGCAGCATAACTGTCATTTACATGAGGCTTTATATACATTATTTCATCTGACTGAAGGAAAATGAGATTCAGAGAGGTTTGGACTTGTTAGCTAACAGCTAACAAGTGTTAGCGGCACAGCAGGGATTCTTAGAATCCAAGTGTTCTGACTCCTAACCGAAAGGATTCCAGTTTTTCAAAGATAGTCACTGGTGTTAGGTGGAATGGCATTAAACACTGAGGCTTTAGTCAATGGTATTTTTAAATTTCACAAATCAGCTTATTAAGTGTGTCCAGTTAGAGGAAGTAGACACAGTTAAAAGCTGGTGAAAAGTGAGATTTTCATCTCCTATGGAGTCTCCTTTTAAGAAAAAAAAAGTCAAGAAAAAGAAGGTAAGGAAAAATGTGGGGCTCCCCTGACCCCATTTAAAAGGCCGTCTCCTTCCATTCCAAATAGGCAACCACAGTTTACTTTCTAAATGTCAAGCCAAGTCTCAACTGTGTTTTTAATACATACATGATTTTTTAGGAAGGAACAAATTGGTAATTATCTTCCCTAATGAAATGTGCTATAATTCCAGTTAGATTTTAAATGGGGCACAACTCACATTTATAAGGCTCATTGAATAAATGCCTATTAGATGCAGTTTAATGACTTAATGTTTGATTCACGCTTTCTCTCACTTTCTGTGATTCTTACTGTACATTCAGGATTAAAGTGGGAACTTCCTTTTCTTTCCTATCAGATATGTGATTCTAATATCAGGAACCTTAACTGTGCAAGGGGACATCAGCTTGGCCTGTTAAGCAGGAAAATAACAACAATGACCAGAAAGTACCTCAAGCAATGCAGATTCACCTGATCTGAGAGACACTATCATTTAATGTTACCAAGATGGCAAAATGCATTATCCTAATATAATAGCAAACTGCAGGTATCCAACAATAATAGGTAATTAACAAAGACTCATTATCATTATCATACCCCATATGAGTGGATCTGTCATTCCTTTGGCAAAAACACGGTTTCCCTCCTATAAATTTAAAGGGAAAGCTCATAAAGACAAAAAAAACCATGGTCTATAATGGAGAAACAACTTCCTTTGAACAGAGGTAAAAAGTTTCTAAGGGAAAAAACATGGCTTCTGTTCCATAGTAAGAAATAATTCAATACACTACAGTGTCTTGCTCATAGTGGGTACTTAATAAGTATTTGTTGAATCATGAAATGTGTTCAGAATTTTGAGGCATAGGCCATAGATTCAAATTCTGGTTTTGAAATTTTTCTTGCTGTGCAACTCTGGACAAGTTCCTCAACCTCTCTTAGCTTTGGCTTCCTTATCTGTAAATTTGAGAATTAGACCGTTGTTATTTGTACTTTGTTCTCAAAATGGACCACAACATCAGGAAGGTAATGTCCTGACTTGCAAGTGAATTGGATTTAAGTGAGGGAGGGTTATGCAAAGTTACCAGCCTCATTCTCCCCTCCAGAGCCACTTGGGTCCAGTGGCAAGATATAGATGTAGATGGCCCCAGATGCAGTGGGGCCTTTTTAAGTTAAGGTCTCAGTTTGATTGAGGCAAAGACCATTCAGTCATTAAAGCTAGGTAAGAAATGAGGTAAACAATGGCCTCTTTGACTTAGTTTTAAAAAAAATCAATCTGGGAAGGCAAGACCCTCAGGGTTTCTGTTTGAAAGAGAAACAATTGCTATTTACACTGGCTCTGAGACATCAGAGCCCCAAAAATGACAAAGTGGGGCTTAAGCTGGGGCCTATTGTTGGCCAATCAACGAGAGCCAGAGTGATTTGGGTTTAAGGCATGGTCATTAAGAAAGAAACCTAACCCTTAAACCCCAAAATATCTTGTGAGTTTTAAGTGATCAAAATTTCCATTCTTTTGGACAGAGAACCCAGAGGTAAAGATATGATATGCTATGTGGACAGAGGGAAGGAAGAAAGGAAGGAAGGAAGGAAGGAAGGAAGGAAGGAAGGAAGGAAGGAAGGAAGGAAGGAAGGAAGGAAGGGAGGGAGGGAGGGAGGGAGGAAGGAAGGAAGGAAGGAAGGAAGGAAGGAAGGAAGGAAGGAAGGAAGGAAGGAAGGAAGGAAGGAAGGAAGGAAGGAGCTATGTTGCCCAATTGGAACTGGCCAGTTGGGTCCTCAGTAAGGCAGTTCCTACTACTCACAGGTTGTTGGATGTCCTTCACTCTTGAAGAGGACGATGATGTCAGGAAGGTTATGCCATGACTTACAAGTGAATTAAATTTAAGTGAGGGAGGGCTATGCAAAGTCACTAGGCTTACTCTCTCCTCCAGAGGCATCTGGGTCTAGTGGCAAGACATAGATCAGGACAACTGGAGATGTTCTCAAAGGGAATTGGACTGGCTCTCTAGGGGAAGCTTCTGAAATCTATGAATTAAATGTATGTCAATGTATTAAAAAATGCTCTTGATACCTTTTCTCTTATTTGCTACCTATACCAACTTACTATGTGATGGAAGACTGGTTTAATAAAAGTGTGTTATGTATATGTAAGTGTGTATAAATGTACATAGATGTCTATTATGTATACATATTGTAATGGCAATGTAAATGGGAAGATGTTTCCTATCCATTAATAGGCCCATGTGACCTGCTTAAGTCACATGGAAGCCTAAGTCACATGAAGCCTGTAGTGGGAGGAGCTTGCTGAACAGCTGGAAAAGGAAGGGGTGGAGCAGGAAGGGTGGAGCAGGAGGGGTGGAGCAAAGCTGAGAGGAAGTTGGTCTGAGCAGTCAGAGCTGGGAAGGAGAGAGCAGGCAGAGGAACTAGGGTGAGTGAGAGAAGAAGTGATTTTGCTTTAGGGTGTCTATTTCTGGGAAGGCCCTAACAGGGGGAGACTTGGAGATGTCACTGCCCCCTGCATTGTTAATGTG
Source organism: Trichosurus vulpecula (assembly GCF_011100635.1). NCBI lineage: Eukaryota > Metazoa > Chordata > Mammalia > Diprotodontia > Phalangeridae > Trichosurus > Trichosurus vulpecula. The sequence goes on along the minus strand of NC_050576.1, from coordinate 91,522,427 downwards.
TAGAGATTTCTTTGTTGCTATGATAAATTTGGTTTTCTGGTGTTGGGATTTGGCTTTGAGGTGTTTGAACAAATGTTTTGGTTCTTTCTTCCACGTGGAGATTCTATTATATTTTGTGATTCAGAACTACACCAGCATATTCATAGCTGCTGTAGGCACTATGAATATTGCACTGGAGCTACAATATATACATATTTTTATATACACACATATTTGCAGCTGGCAAATAACTTTTGTTATTAACAAATATTCAAAGAAACTTCTATCTAGAGCTTATTAAAAGTTATACAAAACATCAGCCCATTTTCCCTTCAAAGGCAACTGGGAATACTTTTCCTGGTATCATCTCCTTAATTTCTCTCTCTAAAAGTACAAATGAAATATCATAAAGAAACTCGTTAAGACAATTATCAATGCAGAGAAACTAAAAGATCTCCATGACCCATTCATTTAATATATCCCATACAAAGAAGCTCTAGAATCACAACAGACTTGAATTCCATCGTGGAAGTCATTTTAATAGAACTGGGTCTGTATCATTTCCTAGCTAAGTGACCTTGGACAAGACACTTAACCTAAGGCTCAGTCTTTTCATCTGTAAAATGGCAATAAGAATAATGGTATTAGCCAGCTCATAGGATTGTTATAAAAGGACTTTGTAAACCTAAAACTTTATAGAAGTCTATAAATGTGATCAATACCATCATCCTCATTACAATTATACAATTAAACAACCGTCAAAATTGTAGCCATTTGGTTTAAAGGAATTTATAAATATGTAATGCCAAGAAGTCCCTTTCATTTACGTAGCCATCCAAGTAGGCCACAGTAAAGTGGAGTGATTGCTGCTCAGTTGTCTATACTCCCAAGAGGCAATCTACTGGGGCCTGAGTAATGCTTCCCTCTTTTTAACAGATGTTATTTCAATTAAAAGGAGATCCTCTGAGATTTGAATATCCACTGCCAGGTAAAAATTCTGTCATCTTATTTGCTTACAGAACTTCCCCCTGACCCCTTTTCTAATATCTTCATTCCAAAACAAGGACAAGGGAAAAGGAATCATACGAATACCAGGATCCTAGTTGAAAATAATGATAACTCACATTTTTTTAGTTCTTTGAGATTTATAAAGTGTTTTCTTCACTATACCCTATGAAGTAGGTCAGCATCATTCATTAATCTTTTAGATTCCTAGTCACATGTATGAAAGGCCAGAAGCTCACCCAGAGCTTCACAAAAATCATTGACAAAGTTTGATGAAATCAAGATCTCTTAATATATTGCCCTTCCTTCAGCTAATCCCCAAGTTCCTGGAGGTGTCTTGGAGTGAAAAAATAATGCTTTGAGTGTATTTGTGAGCCAGGAGAGGAACAAGATGATTCTCAAGACAATTAAAAAGTGGTATTAACATTTAAAATTTCCTTTCATTTGAAAAGTGATGTTTAACCTACTGAACAAGAACTAGATATCTTCTGAAAATCAGTTCACTTTCATTGTCTCCCCATACATACATTAAGAGATAAAATTCCTGTACATTCAGCACAAGAGGGGGGACCAAAAAAGGAAGACAAGAATAAAAAAAACTGGGATAGAATGAATATTGACGGCTCTCTTTTCACTTAGCCCAGTGGAAAGGTGAAAACTGTTTCTTTAATTTAACACTTAATCCTCCCCAGGAAAGGCAAAACACATTCTGACTAGAAAAGCCTCTGAGAGCAGTGTAGTGGTTTCCAAAAAATAAAAATAGAGAAGACACAATATTTGTGGGAAATGCTTATCATTTTTCCCCTGAAAATGAAGTATGAAAATATGAAACAAGAAATATATGAGAGTAAAAACATGCATAAGTATTATTTCAAAATATTGTGGTATTTGAAAATTGGGGAAAGGGTCATGATATTGTGCAAGAGAAATGCATGTAAGGGAAAGGCCCTTTGGTGAGATTTGAAATAAAGGCAATCCATCTAAATGTAATGGCAGAGAAAATTTTCAATAGAGTCCAAATCACATACCTTAAAGGGCATTTTTAATGAGAGCTCAACCACATGAAGAAAGAGCAGGGGATAGTGATCCATTGTCAGAAGTTTGTAAGCCAGGAGCATTTTTGAATTATTTTGCTTTGTTTTTCTTTCTTTCTATTTTTAAAGGGAGATACTGTGCTTTTAAAATGGTGGTAATTCATACCAAGTACATGATCTGTTCTTTTCCTTCATTCTCTGGTTAAGAGCTATGCTGATATTTTGATGAATTAGCCAGGTTTCTCCAATGTTTAAATTTATCCATAGAACTGCAGTCTGTGAAAATTTGTCAATGACCTAGTCCATTTCTATCTCTGTTCCATTTTGGGGGTAATTGTGACTCTATCCGTTACTTTTTTCTATCTGTCTCTCTTAAAGGGACAGGTTAACTGAAATAAGAAATCTTGGCTTTTCCCATCTGGACAGATTATCCTATGATTTCAATTATCCATCCATGTCAATATTCCATAGCATTGGCAGGAACAGTTAAAAGCTGATTTCATTCACAAATACTGCACCATAAAACTAAAAAGTATTTACAAGTGTGCAAAATGGGAACAGTTGAAACTCTCCACAGTGGAAAAATTACTCCCTAGGAGTAAGTTAGACATTTTGTAAAGTATGGCAAAACTTTTGGAACACTGAGGTACTATTCAACAAAATTACTCAAGAAGTAGTCAAATCTACTTCTAAGTAATCAGATCTTCCATTTACTTGACTTCCCCATTGTTAATTGGTAAATCTCACCCTAAGAGGAAGATATTCTAGAACAGTCAGGCCAAAAGAAGGGCAGGGGGGCAGGAGACACATATATTTTCTCTCTTGCTGACACTTTTACCTCTCCAATCCAGATTTTCAGAGTTGATAAGTGATGAGCAGAGTTTTTTAATATCTGACCAAAATGGCTGGCGCATTCTTAGCCATATGAAAGGCAGTAAATTATTCTTCCAACAATATTTGTGGGAATATTTGTCCCTTTGCACTGTTTACATAAGTAAGAAATCATTTATCTTGTAAAGTATTTTGTATCCCTTTAACTGAAACACATCTAAAGCTCCTTTTTCTCAATGATCTCTGTTCAGGTGTTTTTATTTATGTATTATATTCCTTCTAAATGTTAAACTGTATAAATACATTGAGACACTTGACAAGAAGGCACCATGATATTATGATGACCACGTAAGAATCAGGCTTTTCCCCATGTGTGGAATGCTTTCCTTTATCATTTCTACCCCTGGAATTCCATTCAAGTTTCAACTCAAGTTGTTAATACTCTCCCTGGCCTGAAATTTGGGCTCTGGACAAAAGGAAGGTCATGTTACACGCGAAAATCTTATCTGGTGACTCTGCACTAAGACTGACTTTCTAAACTTACAGTTAGAGACAGTGCTGTGCCACACACCTAACCTATCTGAGGGATAGAGTTGTATTGGAGACCTAGCTTGCCTTTACATTTAGAGATGATTGCACTTACGTTCCTAATTGCCAGCTGAGAGGGGCCTATACGTTTACTAGCAAAATATCTACTTGTGTTTCTTATCGAAACATAATACACCATTTCCAAAAACTCATTTATCCCCCTTCTTTCACCAAAAAACAATGGCAAAAATGGTTTAGAACAAAGAAGTCTGGAGGTAAGGAGTAAACAGTGATAATATTAAAAATCAGCATAATTTAAAATAACACTCAAAACTAGAGAGAATTTCTTTCCCTCCCATTTCCATTGGCTCATTTGTCTAAACTTTAAAAATTCTTATTCCTCTGAAAGGATGATCCATATAATAATCCTCTGTCTCTGCGGCCCATTAAGAGGATAAAATGTTCTTTTCTCAATGCCTGTGGTGAAAACATATATGAGATAGTTTCAATTTATTTCCTGAGGTTTGGCAGTTTTTCACATTTACTTCGACAGAGAAATAAATCAAATCCGGGGCACTATCTACAAGAGAAAATTATTATTTGAATAAATATGTGTTAGTGCTGGCAACATGAAAATGGCCTTTCTGCTCTAACAATATGGTTAGATATGATTCCCATTGATTTGGAGAATTCATTTAGACTTTATTATTTCTTGGGTTACTCCATTTGTTCTGTTTCCCTTGATGATTTTTCTAATAACAGATTGTAAAACTTTGTAGTTGATTTGGCCACTTTGTAACAAAAGAACATAAAGGTCATTTTTAAATGGTGAGGGAAAATGTGTCCTATGTTCATGGACAGAAGAACACCCAGTAATCTGATGGGCATGAATTAGAGCAAAGAATTACACTGAGATGATTTTCAATAATTCTTAAAACTTTAAATAAAGAAATAAACATCCCTTATTGGGTAGTTAATACATTAGTGTGAGAAATGAATTAATGTGTCAATTACCCTCATATTTTCTTAAATATTTAAATACATTAAGATAAGCTCCAAATTTTTCCTAGAATTATATTGGTATAAAAATCCTGGGAAATTATATTGTTGCCACACATCAGGTAACCTGTTTGCTATTTTTCGGCCCTCATAATAGCCCAGAGCAATAGATCAGAACAATTGGCTCTATAGTTCATAGGACTACCCAAGGCAGGCACTACAATCCAAAATAGCTGGAGAACAAATTATTCTCTGATTCTCTACTGTTCAGTATTCAAACAAATCAGCAATTGAGTTAGTACACATATGCTCATGAATTTCACACAAAATTTTAAAAGAAAACACATTTTCTTTGCATGTAATGAATAGGTTTATGTGGATGTAAGACAGGAAAGTTACAACCCAAAGTTTTCTAGAATGAAGAACATGAGACTTGACCTCCCCAATCCAATCCAATGACAGATGTGGCACCAGCAATCAAAGCAGAGAAGGGGAAATAGACTTTTTCCCTCACCTGCAGCCAACTGCCATTGCAGGTAAGGGGAAAATTCTACTTCTTCTCTCGCTCTATTCTGTTTGCTTGTCTGCCAGTGGTGGACATCTGGTTTCACTCAAACTGTATCTGATCCCTTTCTCTCTGCCCATCTCATGGTATTCCCCCTGCCCCCAAACACACACACTTACTTCAAGATTTCATATTCTCTTATCCCAAACAACACAGTCACCATTAGAATCTTCCTTCCTTAAGGGAGCTATCTCATTAGTCTTTGGAAACTTGTGGGAAGGGCTACACCAGGTTGAGTAGTTTGCATTTTGTCCAATACTCATTAGAGCATTTGAGATACTTAAGGTATTTGAGCAATGACGTGGTCAGACTTAACTATGCCCCATTAAACTTCTCAAATTGTGATTTTCCTTGCCATAAATTGGGTATGGCAGTACTTACACTAGAACATCTCAATGAAAAAGACCTCAAAAGGTCATCTAGTGCAACCAGATTGGCCATTGCATTTAATTTGAAACCTGCTGCTTTATAGTGTTCTTTTCGTTCATGTTATAGTAGTCACCATACACACTCTTTTACTGGTTCTCCCTTCTTCAATTTACATTAGTTCATATAAGTATCCCCACATTTTGCTGAATTTCTACTTTTTATCTTTACTTACAATGCCATAATAGTTCATGACATATTACAGGTCATACTTTAAGAATCACCAACTGTAAAGATCCAACTTTGTTTCCAGTATTTTCCTATAAGACTAAAATGTGTACATAGGCAGTTTTCTCCTTCCCCCTTTCTTTTTAATTAAAAAATTCACTTGATTGGATTTTCAAGACTCCAGATAAATATCTTCTTATTAGCCCTTATTATTTGTACTTTGTCCCTGACCAAGCTCCCATGATACTGCATTTTAAGCCATGGTCAAGAAATCTTAATCCCATTCGTTAGCATCTTTTTAGCAAGCTATATACTTCTCAAAGCTGCCTCTGTCTTTGAGTTCCCTTGCCTTCTATTAGCAACAGTTATGATATGTTTACCTTTGTCCTTAATATCTTCAGTTTATTGCCCAGGTCTTGAGAAACCTTAGCAATACTTCCCAGATTACTTCTGGCAGTAAATACCATTTTTCTTCATGCGAATAACAATAATCAATAATATTAATCAGTTTTGACAAATCTTAGGAAGTTCTCCTACCCATTATTTTATTGGGAAAACAGCAGACCTTTTTATTATAAATTGTAAATGCTATGTTGACAACTAGCTACTTTGGTACCTTCAACATGGGATCACCAACCACTGCTATCTCCTCTCTTTAACCAAATGTCACCTCTCCTGGTGTTATCTGTGAATCTTCATTATAATTCCTTTGAGGGTCAGTAGTTGCTTTCTCCAAAAAGGGCCTAGATCAACCAATTAATAAATATTTATTAATTACCTACTAGGTTCTAGGCATTGTGCTAAGCACTGGGGATACAAAAAGTAAAAGACAGATCCTCTTGATATGGGAATATCTTCCTATCTGTGACTTAGTACCAACTGTTTAGTGGTCTTCTTCCCTTTCTCTTCTGGGTTACATTCACCTACCTTCTAGCTTCTAAACTTCAGAGCTACTAGCCTCCTGCTTCAAGATTCCACTCTTTCTCCAAAGATCTTTTCTCTATTTTGTTTTATCTTGAGGATCTTATCTTCTCCCCATTTCTTTAGGAACATTTCACTCTTACAGATCACCTAGAAGTAGGAAGAGGTATTCTTCCCTTTACTTTATCTTCTAGGACAGAAATCAGCCTACACTTTGAGAATGGATAGTAGCAACTTAGACACAGTGGAAAGACAAACTCACACTCAGATCACTGAGACATTTCCATTATTTTCTATAATGGTTAGAAACCAAGTTTCTCAGTTACTGGTCCTCTGCCATTCTTTTGGGTAGCTCTCAGAACCATATCTGTCTTCTTACCTAATTGAGTTGTTATGAGGTCAAATAAAGTGATATACACAAAGCCCTTTTTAAAGAATGAATTAAACATAAGTCACCATTATTTGCAGTTTTTCAATTCAGCAATCAAGAGGCAGCAATCAAGCCAGCAACCATTTTTTAAAACAGTATTTTATTTTTCCCCAATTACATGCAAAAATAATTTTTATATTTTTAAAAAATTTTGAGTTCCAAATTCTCTCCCTTCTCTCCACCCCACAAAGATGGCCAGCAATTTGATATATGTGCAATAATACGAAATGTATTTCCCTATTAGTCATGTTATGAAAGAAAACACAGCCAAAAAAAGCACGAAAAAAGTGAAAAATAATATGCTTTAATCTTCATTCAGACTCTATTAGTGGATAGCAATTTTCATTAAAAATCCTTCAGAATTGTCATAGCTTATTGTATTACTGAGAATAACTTAGTTATTCACAGTTGATTATCATACAATATTGCTATTACTGTGAATGTTCTCCTGGTTCTGTTCACTTCACTTTGAATCAGTTCATGTCTTTCCAGGCTTTTCTGAGGGCTCTCTGCTTGTTATTTTCTTTAAAGCACAACAGTATTCCATGACAATCGTATACTACAACTTGTTCAGCCATTCCCCCATTGATGAGCATCCCCTCAATTTCCAATTCTTTGACACTACAAAAAGAGCTGCTATAAATATCTTTGTACAAATGGGTTCTTTTCCTTTCTTTAAATCTCTTTGGGATAGAGACCTGGTAGTGCTATTGCTGGGTCAAAAGGTTTGCACAGATTTATAACCCTTTGAGAATAATTCCACATTTCTCTCCAGTATATTTGGATCAGTTCACAACTTTACCAAGAGGGCATTAGTATCTCAATTTTCCCACATCCCCTCCAACAGTTATCATTTTTCTTTTCTGTCATGTTAGCCAATCTGATAAGTGTGGGGTGATACCTGAGAGTTAATTTGCATATCTCTAATTAATAGGGATTTAGAGCATTTTTTTCATATAACTATAGATAGCTTTGACTTCTTCATCTGAAAACTGCCTGTTCACATCCTTAGACCATTCATCAAATGAAGAATGACTTGCATTCTTATAAATTTGACTCAGTTCTCTATATATTTGAGAAATGAGGCCTTTATCAGAGAAATTTTAAATTTTTCCAATATTTCTGTTTTCTTTCTAATCTTGGCTGCATTGATTTTGTTCATACAAAACCTTTTTAATTTACTTTAATCAAAATTATCCATTTTATATCTCATAATGCTCTCTCACTCTTATCTGGTCATAAATTCTTCCCTTATCCATAAATCTGATAGATAAACTAGTCTATGCTCCCCTAATTGGGTAAGCCTGCAATCTAAGCTTAAGGAAAATATCTGGTCTGGTTTTCTTCATGCAACTGCAAATAGTGGACTAGATAAATTCACTTGACTTAAACTAAACAACTACTCAGTCCTTGACTTTGCTCTTTTTCCATTCACTTGCGCTGTCACCAAGTATACATACCTTAAGCCCTAAGAATGATAGTGATAGCAGAGATTACAATAATCATGGTACTGGACAGTCTGAAGCCCTAAATTAGATCACTTTCTCTAGCTACTCCAATGTTTTCTGACCTTGAAAAGCCAATTAATTCAGTGCCTCAATTGTCCAACACCAAAACAGGAGTTACAATAGTTCTTATCTATATTAAGAGGTTTAACTAGAAAGAATGATACCACATTAAAAAGGTGCTTTGTTTTTCTCCAAGCAAAGATGGTAGTGGCAAAAGGAATGTTTTCATTTACAATTCAATGTTATGTCATTTATCCCATGTGGGAAATATGGATCTATGATCTAAATGTCAATGGATACAAATAAATGTAAGCTTTCATGACCCTATTAGGACCGCAGGTACATCAGGATAAATAAAGCATTCAAAGCTACTAATTTCACAAATATAATAATATATTTAAATTGATAGACTATGCCAATTCTTAGTTCATATTTCCCTAATCTGAACAGAAACCTCCTAGGTCTCAGAAGTAAGAAACTTGTTCTGTTCAAAAGCAGATAGGAAATGTTTTCATTTTTATAAATGACTTGCCTGTACAGTCTCCTATTATATATTAAATCGCTCTTCTGATTTGAAGAACTTACAGCCTGAACCTACAAGCCTGCAATACTGCCCAATATAAACAGTCATTGGACAGGATGAAAAAAAAAGCTATCCCATCTTCTCTTTAATCTTTGTACTTCCCCTCCTTCCCCCCATCTTCCATTTACAACAGCAGAATGGCCTTTTGAATATCATTCTGAACTATTCTCTAATGCAGCAGTTCTTCTAGGGCAATTCTGTACCTTAAAAAAAGGGAGGAAATGGAAGTGTGCTTCCCAGACTGATTTTTAATTTTCTATCAATACATTTGGATCAACTTCATTTTCTCTCACAAGCTTTGGGAATGTCGACAATAACTAAGTACTGGGTTCCTGCCCTTAATTTCTTTACAAAACAGGAGTGACAAGATCTTCTTATCAGTTCTTTCCATTCCAAATGGCAAAGGAAAATCTAAATTAAGCTAATAAAAAGGTTGCAGGTATGTGAAGAAATTTTGACTTGGCAAATATGTACAAAATTTGAGACAGGAAAGGCTTAGTGGTCTAAGAAAATACCTGCTGTCAGGAACAATATGTTTATGTCCTTGAAAAATGCATTTTTGTGATGACACAGATAGTTTCTGCACTTTTGTAACTGTATCTACCCCTTTACTTAGCTTTGTCAAGGAATTTTTTATTCTCAAACACTCCTAAGATCAATACTAGCTCAATATTTTCGCATGATTAGTGCAGAATGGGTAATGGTGTTCCTTCTCTTTTTTCCTGAGTGCTAATGCTGAAATAAAGGAAGGTCTGTTCTGCCTTCACTAGCACAATGTAGTGTCTATAATGTTATACAGGTAATAGTGGAAAAGTGCTGAATGTGTCTCTTTATTTATAATGCCTTAAAGTAGTCATTTACTACAGTATCCTAAATTAATCAAATCAAGATAATTTCCTCCATATCTTCTTCACTTAGGAATCATTTACTTTGCTTAATCTCAATAGCGTCACACTCTTAGAGAGCATGTGGTCTAATTGTCTCATTCGGTAGATAAGAAATCAGAGGCCCAGATTTCCCAAGATTAGTTAATGGCAGAGTCAAGACTAGAACATGTCTTTTCACTTCTAGGATCAGAGATTTAGAGCTGCAAAGGCCCTTAGAGTCCAACCTCTTCACTTTACAGAGGGGGAAACTGAGGTGCCAAGAAGTTAAGTGACTGCCCAACATTACAGAGGGTAATAAATGGTAGAGCTGGGATAAGACCACAGGTCCTTCACCCCTGATTGCCGTACTATTTCCTCTCATCCAAACTGCCTTCTTATTCCTCCAATTTATCCTGTGATAATCTTCTAATTATTAAAATTATAGTTCATTATGTGCTCCAAAATGAAATAAAGAATGGAGATTATTAAGGAGCAAGAAGAATACAAGGAATCAACCACTTCCTATTAGCATTATTTGCGTAATATAAGTGTAAGCTATCAAAAGGGACCCAGGGCTCTATTAACAAGAGGATCAATGGTTACATATCCAGGACAGTTTTTGTGAAGCCCTATTTAGAGGCAGGAAATTGGACTAGATGGCCTCTTTATGGCTTTCTGGGAAGAAAACAAAAAGTCAACTTTCTTCCTTTTCATCTTTGTACTTTCTCTCTTTCACCCCCACATTGATTTATAGCAGCAGAATGGCCCTTAGAATATCTTTTTATGATAGAATTATTTTCAAAATTAAGAACATTAGTTCTACAGACAGGAAAGTATCTTGGCTTGAAGAACAATGGGAAGTCAAGATTTAGTCGATGCTCTACCACTAAAAAGCAGTTTGTTCTCGAGTAAGTCATTTACCTTCATTTTCTTCAATTATGAAATGAGATTTTTTTTAAAAAAATTCTTTATTCTACACACAGTAATAATTTACTTATAACATTTAGTCAATAAAATACTTGATTACCTAATGTAAGAGTCTATATGGTATAATGGATAGAGTTCTTGACTCAGAAAATTCTAAAACCAGGAAGACCTGAGTTCAAATCCTGTCTCTGGTATTTACCATGTAACCATATGGGAAATCACTTACCTTCTTTAAGCTTGTTTCCTCATCTGTAAAATTAGGATGATAATAATAACTCAAAGGTCAGCAGTAAGTTTGGGTGAGATAATATATATATGTAAAGCACTTTACAAACAATAGGTTATTATATCAAGTGGTTTGTGTTTATTATTGTTATTATTATTGGTTTTTTTTATTTTTCCTATGCCGAGTTGACCTTGAACATAGGGGGACTCCCTTCTACACCTTCATCAATCAAATGTTTCAAATGCTGAAAATTTCATTGAACTTTGCAAGTAAAGAAGGTAGCAAAGAGCAATTCTTTCACCTCAGTTTTTAAGCTAGACTCCCCAGATACATTTGATTTCTGACCATAAGTATAGGTATTTTCTATGCTACCTAAATTACTTAAAACATAAGCCTAACTACAGATACTCTGAAAATGGCATATTTCATGTTTTTGATTATCCAACCTCACTGAGGATCATAAACATAAAATAGGCTGGAGAGAGAAGACTACTAACAGAATCTCCATGGAATACTTCTACTTTAAACAGTGCTTCCCAGGAAAAACACTCATAAATTGGAAATGTGTTAACTAGAAAGCAACACAAAAGATTCTTTCATAATTAGTCTCTGTTCTGATTATTGGGCATGCTCAGAGTTATTTCTAAATCTAGGTGAGAATTCATTTAAGTGCAACACCTGGGCAAGGCAGCAGCAGGCCTTGGGGACAACTATGTTGTCAGCAAGGGCTTCTGAGCTCTCAGCCCACAGTGAGAAGGAGATTACAGACAACCCTTTACTGACCCTAGGTACCGGTCTCTGTTATATTGCCCATATGCAATTCTAGTTCACAATTCCAAAGCAAGGAGGAGCACTAGCACACCAGAGCTTGTGGCCATAGGGGAACAGGGTCCCTAGTCACATCTCCAGGGTAGAAAAATGTTCTTGTGGTTGCTCACAGGCCAGAGCACAAGCCAGGAGAGTAGCAAACATACCTCTCTTTAAATCATACCACCTTGGAAGAACTGAAAATTTACAGATCCCTAGAACTATCTCTGAAAATAGATATACAAAAAATATGAAATTTGGGACAGTGCCCCCTTGATCCTAGGAGAAAAGTCCAACTTTATAGTAAAGTCAAAATAAAACAATAGACTGGAAAATGAGCAAATAACAACAACAACAAAAAAATCCAATCATCAGAAGTTACAACGGTGACAGGGAAGATCAAAATACAGACTCAAAACAAGACAACAAAGTCAAAACTGCTATATCTAAAGCCTCAAAGAAAAAATGTCAATTGGTCACAAGTCCAAAAAAAGAATCCCCAGAAGAACTAAAAAAAAGGTTTTAAAAATCAGAGAGGTAGAGGAAAAATGGGGAAAGAAATGGAAGTGATGCAAGAAAATCATGAAAAAAGAGTCAACAACTTGGAAAAAGAAAGCACAAAAAATATTGAAGAAAATAACATCTTAAAAAACAGACTAGGCCAAATGTTAAAAGAGTCACAAAAATTCACTGAAGAGAACAACTCCTTAAAAAGAGAACCTGACCACATGGGAAAAGTATCCAAAAAATTACTAAAGAACTCTTTTAAAAAGTGGAAGTAGTTGAATGGGGGGAAAAGGCATAAATACTCACTGAAGGAAATATTTCCTTAAAAATTAGATTTGGGCAAGTGGAAGCTAATGACTCCATGAGACATCAAGAAACAATAAAACAAAATCAAAAGAATGAAAAGACAGAAGAAAATGCAAATTATCTTATTAGAAAAAGAACTAACCTGGAAAATAGAACAAGGAGAGATAATTTAAGAATTATTGGATTACTGGAAAGCTATGATCAAAAAAGGAGCTTATATATCATCTTTCAAGGAATTATCTAGGAAAACTGCTCTGATAGTATAGAACCAGATGGTAAAATATAAATTGAAAGAATCCACTGATCATATCCTGAAAAATATCCCAAAATGAAAGCTCCCAGGAATATTATTGCCAAATTCCAGAACTCCCAGATCAAGGGGAAAATATTGCAAGAAGCCAAAAAGAAACAATTCAAATATCGTGGAACCACAATCAAGATAACACAAGATTTAGCAGCTTCTACATGAAAGGATTGGAGGACTTGAAATATGATATTAAAAAGGGTAAAGTCAGATTACAACCAAGAATCACCTACCCAGTAAAACTGAGCATAAACCTTCAGGGGGAAAAGTGTTCACATTCAATGAAATAGAGAACTTTCATTCATTCCTGATAAAAAGACTAGAGCTGAATAGAGAATTTTATTTTCAAATACAAGACTCAAAAGAATCATGGAAAGGTAAACAGGAAAGGGAAATCATAAGGGATTCAATAAGGTTAAACTGCTTACAATCCTACATGGGAAGATGATACTTGTAACTCCTAGGAACTTTCTCGATATTAAGGAAGTTAGAAGGAATATACATAGAGGGAACAGATATGAGTTGAATATGATGGGATAATAGCTAAAAAATAAAATTAAGGGTTGAGAAAGAGGAATGTACTGGGAGAAAGGGAAAGAGAGGTAGAACGGGGTAAATTATCTCACATAAAAGAGGTGCAAAAGAGTTGTAAAGTGGAGGGGAAGATGGGTGGTACATTGAAATGCTGTTGGCTCAAAAAGAGGATAACATACACTCAGGTATGGAAATTTACCTTACCCAAGAAGAAAGTAGGAGGGGAAGGAGATAAGAGAGAGGGAGTCTAATCTTCAAAAGGGAGAGCAGATTGGGGGGGGGGGGGTGCTGTCAAAGTTGTTGTTGTTTGTCGATTCATCTTGAAGAGGACCCTGACATCAGGAAGATGATGCCATGACTTGCAAATGAATTGGGTTTAAGTGAGGGAGAACTGTGAAAGTCACCAGCCTCACTTTCTCCTCCAGAGCCATCTGGGTCCAGTGGCAAGATATAGATCAGGGTGACTGAAGATGCCCTGGATGCAGTGGGAGACCTTCATGGGAGGTGGTAGTCAAAAGCAAAACTCTCTTGAGGATGGATGGGGTAAAAGGAGAGAAAGACTAGGATAAATGGGTGAAGTAATAGGATGGAGGGGGAAATACATTTAGTAATCATAACTCTGAAAAGAAATTTACAGTTTCTGTGATAGAGGTCTCATTTTTCAAAAACGTTGAAAATTGAGGCAAATTTATAAGAATATAAGTCATTTCACAATCAATAAATAGTCAAAGGATATGGATGGACAGGTTTTAGAGGAGGCAATCGAGGAAATAATTAAAGCTATGTATAGTCATATGAAAAAAGTGCTCTAAATAATGATTGATTAGAGAAATGCAAATTAAAACAACTCTAAGGTACCACCCCACACCTATCAGATTGGCTACTATAACAGAGAAGGAAAATAACAAAGATTGGAGGGGATGTGGGAAAATTGAGACACTAATGCACTATTAGTGGAATTGTGAATTGATTCAGCCTTCTGGAGAATAATTTGGAACTATGCCCAAATGGCTATAAAACCACACTCTTTGAACCAGCAATATCACCATTAGTTCTTTATGTCAAAGAGATAAAAAACAAAGAGGGAAAGAAACTATATGTACAAAAATATTTATAGCAACTCTTATGGTTGACAAGGAATTGGACTTTAAGGGGATGCCCATCAATTGGGGAATCACTGAACAAGTTGTTATATATGATTGTGGTGGAATACTATTGTGCTATAAGAAATGATGAGCAGGGAGCCCTCAGAAAAACCTGGAAAGACTTACATGAACTGATATAAAGTGAAATGAACAGAACCAGGAGAACATTGTACACAGTAAATGTAATATTATATGATGATCAACTGTGAGTAACTTAACTATTCTCAGTAATACAATGATCCAAGACAATTCTGAAGAACTTAGGATGAAAAATGCTATCTCTCCCCAGAGAAAGAACTGATAGAGTCTGAATACAGATCAAAGCATACTTTTTAAACTTTCTTTCCTTTTCTTTTTTTGTTTGTGTTTTCTTTCATCACATGATGTTTTACAAGATTACACATGTATAACCTATATCAAATTGCTTGCCTTCTCAATGGGAGAGGAGGGTAGAGAAGAAGGAAGACAATTTGGAATGCAAAATTTTAAAAAGCAAATGGTAAAATTGTTTTTGTACATAATTGGAAAAAAATTTTAAATATAAAAAAGAGAATTCATTTAAGGACACAAATAAGAATAAAGGAAAACCACAAAAAAGGCAACTGCTACATTTCAACATAAGTGATAATACACATAAAACCATCACCTTTTAGATCTAGGACTTGAGAGTCCATCTATTCCAAATTCCTGATTTTACAGATGAGCAAAGTAAAACTGAGGCATATGAAGTCATTTTCATTGAATCTCAAAACTAGTCAGTGTTTTTCTGACTCCCAGGCCAGTGTTTCTTTCGACAAACCCCATAATGTCACAAATAGAACACTTAAGATAAAAGACAAGGAACAGGACAGGAAAAATTAACACTAGCTTACCACGTGATCTTTAAAAAAAAGTTTATTGATTTTCTTTTTAAAAGAGTATTGCTGGCACTTCCCCCACCACTACCACTACCTAAGGTAAGACCAACAGAACTTTGGCTGCTGCGATGCATTCCCTAAAGGTCTGGTATCTGTCATTCTATACTCCCCTCCCCATCCATATAAGGTAAGCCTGTTATTTAGTACTTTTAAAATTGCAAATGTTACCCTAGGGAATGAATTGACACTGCTTGCTATAAATACATCGAGGGAAAACTCTAACTCCTTAAGGCAAAGGTTCTATTGTCCTTTTACAGTAAGAACATGACTTAAGACCATTTTCCTTAGCATGGGTCAGGCTAGAGAAAGACATGCCTTAGGATTCTTTAAACATATGATGAGTACAAGAAAGGAACAAAACCCTATAAAAAGAAAAAGAATAAATCATATCGGACTAGGGACGATCAGGGGAGAGTTCTTAGAGAAAGTTATATTTGGGTTCGGCCTTCAAATATAGGCAGTATTTCAATAGCTGGAGAAAGGGGCTGGAGCAGGATGATGGAAGGACATGACAAGGTTTCTAATATCGCATATTTGTTTACTAGAATCATTATTGACCCTTTGCTTCCCTCTAAGCTACTGAGGCTCTTTCTTTTTCTCACCTCACTGCATTTCCCTTCAACCCACCTCACATGGGTAGATTAAAGGAAAGAAGAACAAGAAGATGTAAAAGGACCGAAACTAAGCAGTGACATCAGAGCTGATGGAGTTTTTAATGGTACACATTGAAAGTACTCCATGTGCAGAAATCAATATAGTTGCTGAAATGAAAGGTAACAATGAGATCGATACAGCATTCTCTCATTAGAAAGATGTTTTATTTTATTGGCTAAATCTATATACAAGACAGGATGAAGTTAGGCTTATATATGCTAGACTGTCCATTTAGACTTACTTGATTTTAAAGTATTCAATAATTTCCCCTGTTCTGTCAATGGCTTATTCTTCACAAATCCTTTAATTAATATTCAGTAGATATAGGTCATCAACAGGTTCCCCAAATGTGAAACTAACTAAGCTGCTGGTGTATAAAACTAGTATTTAGTTCTATTTAGCACTACCTTTTTTAAGTATTTGTTTTGAACATGAGAGCAAAGCCAGATAGGAGTGTGAATTAAGATCTCAAAACCGTCCTCTCAAAGGGATCCTTTCTCTTTTTTTAATCAAAACCATGAGGATAGAAGAGAAATGGAAAAATCAAACTGTTTGAAAAAAGACTCCTCGAAGAATCCAATATTTCTCCCCTTTTATTGGTGTTGTCAGCATTTTATGCAGTTAATTGCACAACTGCTATTGCTTTTCCCTCTCTTCCACCCCACATTGACTTTAAATAAACACATGGAAAACGTAGGAGTAGAAAATCTAATGGTCTTGACCTAAGAAAAGATATCATTGGAGTGAGAAACTCCCTCAACCCTTTTCCAATAGGTAATATATCTGTAACTTGGAGTTTGAGAGTGTTATCTCTCTCAGAGGACTTAACTGCTATAGGAGTTAAAGTATTTGACTGTGGCCACTCAGCTAGTATGTGTTAAAAAGGAAAACTTGAACCCAAGTTATCCTGACTCCAAGGCTAGCCCTTGGAATCACAATGTCACTCCACCAGTAAAAAACTAAAAACAACAACAACAAAAAAACCTTTTCATGGGAAGGATTTCCTTCTATTCTTCAGTTTCATTTCCCTGCTGTGGATTGAGCTTCAATATAAGAATTGGCCTCCCTGAGCATTTGATTAAATTTAAAATGACAAATTGTTAAATCGCTAGGTTATGGTTTGTGGGTTTGTTTTGTTTTTGTACATCATCCCAGAAACAATCTGTATGAGAAATTGCTGTTATGTCAAGATTATGTGGTAGTGGAATAAGTCGCCTACTTGGGGCATTGATCTATTTCCTAATAGTCTTGTTTTTAAAATAATATGCAATTGTGCTCATTCATTGCCACAGAGGCTGCTTGTCACTACTATTCTTTGAGAACTTATGAAGGAAAAGATCCTACCTAAGAATGTTCATTCTCACTTTATTACACAACTGCCAGATTAATCATCCTTATTCACAGCTCACACCCAGTTACTCCTCTAAGCCAAACTCTTTAATTGTCCTCATTGCCTAATAAATATAATCCAAATGCCTAGTCTAACTTTCTTGAATTTCTATAATTTATTGCCTTTTCACTTTTCTAGTCTGACCTCATATTCCTCCCTTACATGTACGCTATGCTCCAATCAAACTTACAGTCCTTTATACATGTCAAGTACCACCTTTATGCCCTTGGCTGCTCCATTCTCTATGCCAAGAATGGTTTTTCCCACCCACCCCCTCTATTTTTGGAAATTGTTATCAATACGTTAAGACCTAGCTTAAATTCCACCTCCTCTAAGAAGAAATCTTTGATTGCCCTAGTCAAAAATTGTCTTTCTCCCTTCATACTTCGCGTAGAACTTTGCATCTTCAGAAGATCACATACTGAAAGTTAGAAGGGCATCTTACAGATCAAACCACTTACTTTTCAGAGATGAAGAAATTGAAGCCCAAAAAGGTATACTGATATCTTCAATGCTATAGTACATTCTATTTTGCAACATAGAATATTGAATTTTTTTGTAAATTTTTGTATTTCAGTCAAATACTATTCATGTGTATTATATAGTCCTCCTGTACCCCCAACAACTGCTAGATTATAAACTACAAGAGTTATTATGAATGGAATCTAAGGTTTCATGTACTAACAATCAACATAGTCCACTGCACATAGTAGGTGTTTCAAAATAATTATTTAAATATAGAATTAATTACTTTGGGAATAATTACTTTTCAGATTTGCTTATGGAATGTGAGCAAAGTATTTGTATCAAGTTCTGAGCTGAATGTCCTACACATTAGAAATTATTTGCAAATCAAAACAGCAAGACCTTTGAACTATCCTGGTCCACCAGTGTTCCCCATTCTGATATGAAAACAGACACATGAGATATGAAGTTCTATTTAGGAACCATGGATAACTCAATACTTCTCTCCACTGAATAATTAACAAAAATTAGAGTAGTCACATACTGTGCATCATTCTAAACATTTTATTCCAAATCTTTAATAACCTCTTCTTCTAAGTCTTTTATGAACATATATACCACATTTGGGGTATTTAGAGAATGAGAGCTGCACACCAACATAACTAACAAATGAAAAAGTCAGTGAATCCATCAATTATTTAAATCTATGTGATGATCAATAACTGAGTTGATGGCCTTTTATAAATAATAGCTTACATTTATTTAGTTTACGAAGCACTTTCCTCATAAATACCCGATGAGATTAGCATTATCCTCCTTTTACGGGTAAGGAGTGAGGCTCTGAGCTATTCATTAAATGACTTGCTCAAAGACATACAACTAAAACATAGAAAAGCCTGTCTTCAAACATAGGCTCCTGTTTTCAATTCCAGTGTTTTTTCCATTATGCCATGCCTTACCCTACCCTACTCCCCTGCTATGACACTATGACAGATCCTCCCTGTAAGACACTGGCCAAGGCATTTAACAATCCCTGCCCCTGGCAAATTTCTAAATTGATAAACTACATGATTATTTTAGCTCTGTATTGGTAGGGGGAGTTTCCTAAACAGGATTCCCTTACATCATTGAAAGAATAGATATGAATGTGGGGGTGGGGGATAGTAGTTATTTTGATATAACCTCAAAGATACAACCTCAAGAAGCCCATCAGCTACTTTAAATGGAAAAAAAGTAGCAAAATGACTGTTCTCCTGAAATGTTATTGAAATGCAATGTCAAAGAGTATTCTGTTTGATCTCAAGGGGGTTATGCTTTAATGTGGCATATCTCTCACTGAATGCTGGTTTTCGATTTAGTGTATACTACAAAATGGCTCTGGCAGCCTACAAATCTCATGCCAACAAATATAATCTTGTCATATCAGTGATTGCTTTCTTGGAGCTAGCAAGAAAGAGATTTTTAAACCTTTCAAGGCTTGCCAAACATTTTCTTCTCCCTACTTCCTTCTTTTTAGATGCAAAGAACTTTCCTCTTATTACTAGACAGACACACTAAGGTAAACTGTGAAAATAAGACTCCAGGTCCTCTCATATCATCCTGTCTGTAATGTCTTTGTTTAATTTATTAGAAACTTTGGTCCTATGTGCTTTACCACAATGTAGAGCTATCAGAATAAATTCAAGGATTTTACAGGGCACTTGGTAGGAGGTAAAGATTTTTATTCACCTACCTCTGCACTGGCATAAAGAATTAATGATGCACAATTTGTTGGATGATTTACACTCTCATTAGTTTTTGGTGTTCATTTAATAATATGCCACAGCTGTGCCTATCCTCCTAAACACTAGCCTGTCTCTCTGAGCTCTGTCAGGAATGGCACACCTGCTCAAGGGTGGGAGATCATAAAGTCTCAAAGAACTGCAAAGGATATATTCCCATTTGAAGGAAGGAAGGAAAACAGACAGCAAGAAGCTCAAAAGAGGGAGGGAGGCAGGAAAGGTACACAAAGAAGAAAAAGGGAACAATTTAAAAATGGATTTAGAGATACTGTTGATCTGAGCAATATGAGGATTTTTTTTCCTACTGTGATTATACACCACAGGTGTTTAATAGTCATTTTAAATATCCTGGGTTTTCCCTATTGCATTTTGTTCAGTTTCAGGGCCCACTTCATTTCAGACACTTGCTCACAGCTCCTTAGATATACGTGTTGGGATTATCATACCAGGTGTGACTGTAATGTGATGCAATTGGTTTTCAGATAAACAAAGAAATATAGCAAAAAGTCCCAGCATGTCAAGTAAATTTCCTGTGGAAGATTCATTCAACAACCAATTCAAAATGTCTTAAGGCAGCTAGGTGGTACAAGAGATAGAGCATCAGGCCTGGAATCAAGAAGACCTAAATTCAAATATGGTCTCAGAAATTTGCTAGTTATGTGACCCTGGGCAAGTCAATTAACTCTATTTCCCTCAGTTTCCTCATCTATAAAGTGATCTGGAGAAGGAAATGGAAAACCATTCTAATGTCTTTACCAAGAAAACCTAAATGGGGTCACAAAGAATTTTATATGACTGAAACAATTGAAGCACAACAAATGGACAAGACTCCCATAGGAAAGGCAAGAAAGGTTGTATTGTAAGCTACATCCTCAGAGAGAGCTCCTATATTGATGAGCTCAGAGGTTCCTTGGATCTCCTTGAGGCCCTGAAATGTGAAAGTACATCAGTCCTCATACAATCAAATAATCCTAGTTAACTTGGTAGGCTGTGTGCTTCCATAAACCAATTAACAAGCATTTATTAGGTGCTTATGCTAAGCAGAGGGGTTGCAAAGACAAAAGTGAAATCCTTCCTGCGCTCAAGAAGCTTCCAGTCTAGGCAAGGAAGAAAATGTATACATGTGCATACAGACATATACATACAGAGTATGTATATGCATATGCATTTGCATGTGTGTCCATTTACACATGTGTGAATATTCCAAAAGTCAGTACAATTTTAAGCTATAAAAGCTTAAGCTTTATAAGCACTTAATAAACACTTGTTAAGCTACGAAAGATTAAAATAACTCTCAGACTTTTGAGACACCCAGTATTTAGGCAGTATTAGACAGAACAGATACAAGGTAACTTGAGGGTAAGGCTCTAGAAACTCTGGGAATCAGGAAAGATTTCAAATAAAAGTTAGTATTTGAACTGAGCCTGGAAGGGAACTGGGGATTCTAAGAAGTAGGAATGCATTCCAGGTACAGGAGACAGCAACTGGGAAGGCATGGAGATGGGAAATGGAATATAGTATGAGGAATATCAAAAAGGCCAGTCTGGACTTTTCTCACCTGGTTGCACTCCTCTAGGATTTCCAGGAAGCTCCTTATTGGGAAAATCTCATCATCCTGAAAGATCTCATCAGCCTTTGTACTCCACCTCATCACAAACTCCATCTCTCTGATTGCAAGGCCTATCCATGAATTCCAAAACTTACATTGAAGGTCAGAGCTCAGCTTGGAATGTCACATCATTTTTCACCCCCCTGTACTACACTGAGACTGCCAGCTATACTACCTCTCAATAAATGTTCAATTACTGACTCTGGACTGTTTGAAGGAGAATAATACATAATAAAGCTGGAAAAGTAAGGTGTGATCAGGTTATGAAAGGCTTTAAATGCCAGGGGAGTTGATATCTGATCTTTGAACTTACAGAGAGGCACTAGAGTTTATTGACTAAGGGAACAATATGGTCAGACTTAAACTTAAAGAAAATCAGTTTGGCAGCAGTATGGAGGATGGATTGAATTGGAAAAGGGAGAGACAATGTAGGGAGAACAATTAGAAAGTGACTGCAATAGTCCAGCCCAAAGGCCTTTAACTAGGGTAGTGAAAAGAAGGAAACAGATTAAGATGTTGTGGACATAGGATCAACAAGATTTGATGACTTGTTGCATTTGTGGATCGAAGGCAATTGAAAAGTAAAGGATTCCATTGAGGTTAAATAACAGGAAGGGTGGTTGTAGCCTTAATATTGCTGACAAGTACTTCTTCAGCATTTGTTAGAAGACTTCCACTGCTAGGTAACTCATTATCTTAAGAGACTCTCTTTGTATGACTCTAATTGTTAAAGAAGTTGTGCCTTATATCAAGCCTGAACTTGCCTCTCTGAAACTTCTACCCATTGCTCTAAGTTCTGTTCTCTATGGCCAAGCAACCAATAATAATAATAATCCCATATCCATATTAAAACCCTTCAAATATTTGAAGACATCTATCACAGCATCACCCCTCTACACTTTCTCTTCTCCAGGCTTACTATTCCATTTCCCTTTAAAAGGTCCTCCTGTGGCACAGTCTCAAATCCATGCATAGTACCAAAAAAGTAAAAAGTACAAACAACTAAAATTGAAGTAAAGGAAAGAGAAAAGGAATTCATCAGAGAAGAAGTTGTACACTACAGGTGAAAGAATAAACAAGAAATACTGCACTTTGGAGAAAAGTTGATAGAGTAATTGACAAAGATGGCAAAAACAGAAGACCAAGTCCACAAAAATCAGTTGGAAAAATTGTGCTAGTCCATATCAAAGTGCATGGCATTATTCTCTGTGGGCAATCTGATGGAATATGATATGAAAGAGCTTTTAATAAAATTTCATTATTCAAATTAAACTTTGGCCCACTTTTAAAAAATCTCCTAAGAAATGAGTCACAGAATCGAAATCTCACAACTGGAAGGGACCACTGACATCACAACTAATCCAATGCCATGGCTGGTGCCATGATATTTTGAATATTCTCACCAAATCTTTCTTCTCTAAGAGTGGATTTCATATGACAACAGAAGGAAAAATTCACAAAACTCTATTAGAAAAGCCCTATTCTAAAACATATCCTAAATGGGGCTGTTAAGAAGCAGAGTTCATTTTTTCCCATTCTTTTTTATTCATACCATTCACCTGAATTTAAAATTATCTTCCCACTTTCCATAGCAATTAAATCCACATAAATGCATCAAATGCAGCTTACAATTTAAGAACCTCAACCTTTACATGTGGCTAATTACACATGCCAAAACAGCCTTGGATCAAGTCCATGATATTCTTAAGTAGAGACTAGGAAATTATTTGAATATTTTAGGTGTACTCTTTCCAAAAAATTACATAAGTGTACCTTGATTATAACTTACAATTCAGAATATCACTAATAATGATGCTTCAAGGAAATTAAATCCACAAATTTATCATTTTAGTGTACATTGTGCAAAAAAATACAATTGTGAACTTTCTTTGATCAATTATCAGTTAATTCTCTTGCATTAATAAATGCTGAAACATAATGATTTGAAAGTTAACTCTTTGATTGTGATCATCAAAGCTAGGAGAGTCATTGAAGGTCATCTAGTCCAACACACAAGGAAAACAAAGACCTAGAGAAGCTGAAATGATTTGCCTGAGGTCACACAGGGAGAAAGTAGCAAGCTGGGAATCTAACTCAAGTCATTTAACCCCAAGTTCATAGCTCTTTCCAGATTTTGTCCCTTACAACTGTGGCTTACCTAAGATTGAAAAATCTTTTACCTTTCTATTTCTTGACTTCAAATCTTTACATCTGCAAACTTATCAAAAAGCTAATGTGGCAATTTCGCATGTTTGTTTTGAGTCAGCACAGTGAAACAGAAAATGAACTGGCCCTTAAGTCAGAGTACCTGGGTTCATATCCCCGTTTTCCACTTAAGGTCTCAGTTTCCTCATCTGTAAAATATGAGGGACAGACCAAATGGGGTCCCTTGCAACTCTTAAGCCATAATCCTTTCTAAAGTCAAATAGCATTGTGCTAAAAGTTAATACTTTTTCTGTTGTTCACTCTGTTCTACCACTGATTCTTACCTTCCTTGAATGAGGCTGTTAGCCTAGACTAGACTCCTGATGTTTGTGTTCTTTTAGTTTGTTGAAGAAGGATTCTGATCCCACACCAATGAAATTATCATGGTAAACAGGCTACAGCTTCCCTGAGGATGGGGGATGATCACCAGGAATTGTCACTGACATATGATAGATGTAGGCAATTTAACTCTTCCTACTTAAAGAGCAAGGGTAAATTGGATGATAACTGCAATCTTCTTATCAGCCCTTAAATAAGTAGGTAGTAGTCTTGGAGGAAAAGATTTTGAACCTTATTGTAAAAAGGCTGGAAGGACATCAGAGTTGGAGGGAGTTTTCAATCCCTCTATCTAAAAATCAAGTTAACTCTGGTGGCTTTGAGGTAGCCCAGGATTGTTAAAGATTAAGATAAAGATTGTTAAAGTTAAATATAGTAAAGTGAAGAATTATGAACTTGGAATCAAGAGAGAAATGAGTTTGATCATTTTTAACTAGTTGTGACACCATGTGCAAATCAACTTTTCAAAGTCTCAGTTTCTTCATCAGTAAAGTAGGAATGCTAATATTTATAGTATTTTCCTTATAGGGTTCTTATTCGTGTCATGTGATGCAAAGTATATAAAGTAACTCGCAAACCTTGAAATCCATCACAAATGTCTTATGTTCATTCTGACTTATGCATACTGAGCTAGGCAGGTAACCTCCTCAAAAGAAGCAACTCTTAACCTGGCACATTCATACTAAGATAATGTGATCTGCTAAAAGAACGGTAATCACTGGCCAGACAAGAGAACAACACCAATACTTCTCCTACTTTTACCCGTGGCATTCATGAGCACAGCTGGGTTGCTGTAGGAAAAAAAATCCTCTAGCTAGGAATTGTGAGTACTCTCCCCATGTTTCCCTTACTTTCCTTTGTTTATATTCCATGGACTGGAATTGTAGTCCTAGGCATATATCCCACCCCCTTGTTCCCTTTCCAGGATCTGTGGACAAATGAGGTCTAGAAATCTCTTGAAAAAAACCTGAAGAATGGGGAGGAGTTTCAGGAGATGGTTAATGTAAAGGGTTCCATGTGGGAGTACTTATTTTTTCTTTCATTATATTCATTTTCAAGTTCATTTCACTACAAATCAATAAACTATGTGACCAAGATATATTGACCGCATCCAAAAGTCTGTGGGGTCATTTGACAGAGGAAGGAGATTCCAGATAGATGCGGAACAGGGGACAAGCTAAAGAATTCCTATACTGAATTTTTAAAAAAAGTTTATCTATTAAATACAACCAAGTCTACAGAGTGTTTTAAACTACTATTCTGGCAATCAGAATAGTGTACCAGAGACTCTTCTGAAGCCACATGACTAGTGGCTTGAGCAGACTGCCTCTTGGTAGATAATATAGTCCTTTACCAGATAATTAATATATTGATACTCTGCTCTTCTATAGGTTTAAAGGAGCAAACACACAAGTCAATTTGTTCTACTCACTCTACTTCAATGCCTCAATTGTCTTAAGGTGTGCACAAAACTCACATGCAGCCCAGAGGAATTACACTATTTAGATGGCAGAAAAGAGACAGGAAAAGAATGTTTTCCATCTAAAATAGGTTCTGTCTAAGATTAACAACAGATAAAAATGTTATTAAATACATACACTAGCACTTCTCAAATATTTTGGTCTTGGGACCTCTTTACAATCTTAAAAATTATTGAGGAAGGCCTCAAAGAGCTTTGGTTTATGTGGTTTATATCAATCAATATTTATTACTTTAGAAATTAAAATATCTTTCTATTATTATGAAAATAGGTTTGACCTGAGATCCCTGAAATAGTCTTGGGGATCCTCAGGGGTCCTAAGACCACACTTTGAGAACTGCTGGATCCATCATATTGAGATAAAATAAATATGTAAAAGGCAACATACAGTAGTCAGTAGAGAACTGACCTTGGAGTCCAGAAGACATGGGTTTAAGTCTCACCTCTGACACATACTGGCAATTTGATCCTGGGCAAATCACTTAACCTCAGTGGCCCAGGCAACTCTCTAAGACTGTAAATTGCTAAGAAGGTAATGATTGGCATTAGTAGAAGAAGTACCTCATCAGGAACTCATTATACCACTAAAATTATTGGTCATCCTCCCCAAAATGTACATTTGAAAAGTAAAGGTACATACCTAATTAATGCTCAGTGCTCAATAGTATGCTTCCAATGAGGATGAACATGGCTTCAAGGTCAGCTACCATACTGATGGTAAATTCTTCAACATGAAAAGGCTACAAGCCAAGACCAAAGTGGGGGGATATTGGTGCATGATTTTCTATTTGAGGATGATTGTGCACTCAATGCAGCCTCTGAAGCTGAGATGCAATGAAGTATGTATCAATTCTCTGCTGCTTATGCTAATTTTGGCCTAACGATTAACACCAAGAAAACACTGGTGCACCATCAGTCACCACCACACCATCCACGTGTGGAACCAGTTACAGCAAATGGAGAAATTTTGAATGCTGTGGATAAGTTCACTTGCCTTGGTAATATACTTTCCAGGGATGCACACGTGGATAATGAGGTTGATGCACACATTGCCAGAGCTAGCTCGGTGTTTGGGAGGCTCCAAAGGAAAGTATGGGAGAGAAGAGGTATTAGACTGATTACCAGACTGAAGGTCTACAGAGCTGTGGTGCTGACCTCATTGTTGTATGCCTGTGAAACCTGGACAGTCAACCAGTGCCATGGCAGGAAACTGAATCGCTTCCATTTGAATTGTCTTAGGAACATTCTGAAGATCACCTGGCAGGATAAGGTACCAGACACTAAGGTCCTTACTCCAACTAAACTGCCAAGCATTCAAACTCTGCTTCAGAGAGCACAACTGCAGTGGGCTGGCCACTTTATTTGAATGCAAGACGTACACTTGCCAAAAAGACTATTTTATGGAGAACTCACACAGGACAAGCATTCACATGGTGGTCAGAAGAAGTGATACAAGGACACTCTCAAGAATTTTGGAATTGATTGTGTGACATGGGAGACATTGGCACAGGACTGCTTAGCATGGCATTTCCACATCAGAGAAGGTGCTGTGCTGTATGAGAAAAGCAGAATTGGAACAGCTCAAAGCAAACGCAGGATGCACAAGTTTGGAGTATCCACCCCAAATGTTCACACGGACTATTTGTGCCCAACCTGTGGCAGAGCATTCTGATAGCCACGGTTGGACACATGAAACTTGACTCTAGCATAGTGATGTCATTTTGGTCCTCTTCAAGAACGAAAGACAAAACCAACCAACTCAATAGCAGAAACAAGTTTCAATTGCCTGTCTTTACTTGTCTCTCTAGCCTTGGTTTTTTAGGAAACCTTTACCCAGCTAGAAGTTGTCGTCATTAGATTTTCCAATACCTCTCCCCCCATCTATCATTAACAGCTATCATTATCATTATTATATTCTGTCATCTATCATTAGAGGGAGCTGGGTGGCACAATGGATAGAGCCCTGGACCTGGAGTCAGGAACTTGAGTTCAAATCCCACTTCAGACACTTATGAGTTATATGACCTTGGACGAATCACCTAACTTCCACCTGCCTCAGTTTCCTCAACTTTAAATTGGGGATAATAGTAACACCTACCTCCCAGGGTTGTTGTGAAGATCAAATGAGATAAAATTTGTACAGTGCTTAACACAGGACTTGGCACATAGTAAGCACTATGCCAATGTTAATTATAACAATAATCATAATTGGTAATATTAACTACTGTTATTCCTGCATTCTATTAAAACTCAGGAATGTCTTCTAGTCAAAGGAAACTGCTGTACCAGAAACCACTCTGAGTCCCACAGATGAGGTCTGTAGGCAGAGTGCCTCCTCGACAATGACACAGATCAGCCATGATTCTTAGCATCAACTTTGGGAGTGCTGCTATAGACCCACAGTTCTGAGAACTCAACAGATCCTGGTTTGGATCCTGATTAAACAATGCAAAACAGAACCAACACCCAAGGCATAGGGGCATGGCAAACTCACAGATGGGTTGGAGTGCTACCAAATGAAAAGCAGCGGGGTTTACACATCAAAGGCTTCATTGTGTTATTTTTTATCATAAAAAGATGAAATCAAGAGCTTCTAAATGCTGTGAAAGGGATCTCTGGCTGCACCTGATAAAAGAAAAGCAAAATAACCAGGACCCTTGGGGGGAGGTGAAAAGGAGGGCAAAAGTTCCCATGAAGGATAATAGAAAAAGGAAAAATGATGAGTTAAGACTGTTGTTACAGAGGACAGATCATATATTCAATCATTTGTTGTTTGACTTTTCCATGGACTCTTGTAATGAGAATAGGAGATTGAGAAAGGGGACTTTAGTGTCATATTGTTTATTCAATGGGATAACTTCAGGACCTGATTTATTATTCCCTTGAAAGAAGGAATTCCTGGATGAGGAAACCCCTCTCCCAATGAAGATGGGTATGTTTTGTGCAGTTTAAAGACTCTCCTAAAATACTGACAAGTTAAGTGACTTGCCCAGGGTCACACAGACATGTGTCAGGGGTAGGGTATAAACTCAAGTGTTCTTACCCCAAGGCCAGCTCTTTATTCACTAAGCTACGGTGACTCTCTTATAAAATTACTTTCTGGAACATTTCTATTCCTATATTTCCATTTACATACCATTAGGAAAGAAATATCTCTAAGGTCATTTCTTGTTCATATTCTTTGGTTCTTCATGTAAATTCAAAATCAAAAATCATGTGACAAGACAGGATTTTCCCCCTCTATTCAGATAAATTCCTTAGTGTCCTATGGACTTTGCTTTATGAAAACCCAAACAGAGTTTTGTTTTGGTTTTTTTTTTTACACAAGTCCAAACTCCTGTGTTTGGAGTGGTAGCACTAATCCTACTGAGGATGAGAAAAAGAAAAATAATCATCTGAAAAATAGGACAGTTAGGAAGAAAAGCAGAAATGAAATCTAATAAATCCACACTAGGGGGGAGCTTTGTGAAGGAAAGATGCCAGAGACTGACATTAGAAGATGAAGGATTTATCTTCAGATATTTACAACAAAAAAAATCAGCACAGTGTCAAAATGATACCCTTGAGAGAAAGATAAGCTATATTCAAATTTCTATTTTACAGACTATGAAACTGAGACACTAAGCAGCTAAGACATTGGCTAAGTAGAACCAATTGTCACAGCCAGGAAGAGGATCAAAGGCTTCCAATTTCTTGTCCAAAATTCTTTTCTAGTAGTCTATGCTATCTCCCCTAGAAGCAACAGTTTTTTATGAACTTGCTTGCTTACAAGCATAGTACCAAAATAACCTAGGTGCTGTAATATAAATATCATGTAGTTGGTTAACTTGAGTGGTTAAGCTATTTTCAGAAACTTGAATTATGCAGAGGAACTTATGGTAATGAGAACAAAATAACCTTTATTCCTTTTTTTGACCAAACACTAAAATAACTCTGTCTAGCTCTCACTCCAGTGACTGATCATTATTGGGGGTTGAGGAAATTCAAATGCATCCCCTCTATTTGTTAAAAAAAAATTTTAAAAATAGCTTAAGTTATATATACTCTGCTGATTCTTTACTTTGATTCAACAAACCTTTATTAAACACCTACTATGTGCATGGCTCCATACTAGTGTTGAGAATACAAAAACAAAAATGAAATTCCCCCTGACCTCAAAGAGCTTATTTTTTTTTTTACTTTGGTGGTTGGAAGAGATGAAACAGGAGTATCATTTAATTTTCAGCCTTTCCTTATCTGTTGACTGCTTCCTGGTTTCTCACAAACGTGCCCCTTCCTAATGAAGCAGAGGCCAGTCCATAGATTATTGTGAAAATAGGCTTGCCTCTCAGACCTTTCTGGTGGGCCACACATGCCCTTGCTAAAAGCCCTGGGTGACTAGTAGCTCCTTATCCTTGTGAGTGGAAGCTATTTCAAAAATAACTACTAACCGAGCCAGGAAGATCTACCCATTCAGCAGGTTTTAAATAGAGGGCAGAGCCTTGAACACACTCTCTCTTCCTGTCTTTTGGATACTATTCTTTGGATTCTACAAGTTTTCCCTTGGACTTCCAGCCAGGAAGTGAGAGAGGGGATTTTTCTCCTTCCCCACTCCTTAACAAGAGCCATTTCCCATTACCTACATAAAGAATAGTCTGAACTCCTAATCATAGCATTAAGTGTCCCATGCAAACTGATTCCAAAATCCCTTTCCAATCTTAACTCATATGACTCCCATTTGCATGATTGCATTCCTGTCAAACTGACCTACGTGCTATTCCCCATTATCATCTAGTCTGCTCCCATTTCCATTCCTTTTCTTATACTATCTCTCATGCCTGGAATAAGCTTCTAATCACCATCCCCTTTCTCTAACTGTTGAATTCCATCCTTTCCTTCAAGAACAATTAAAACTTCTCTGAATTACCCTCTCTCTCCTAGATGAAATCAATTTCTCACTCTCTATATTCCTCATATTACTTTAGCCAGACCTCTCCTTTGCATTTATTTCATTTCTCTTGCGTCACAGTTATTTTTGTTCATGTAGAATTGTGGGAATTTATCTAGACAAATTTATGCCTGAACAAAGATTCTTTTACAGATGTTTTTAACTTTTTTTCTAATGAGGGCCCCTTTTGACTCTATAGTATTGGGACAGCTAAATGGCACACTGGATAAAGTGCCAGGCCTAAAGTCAGGGAGATCTGAGTCCAATCCAACCTCAGACATTTACTAGCTGTGTGACCCTGGGCAAGTCACCTAATCTTTCATTTCCTCATCTGTAATAATAATAGTAGAGTTGTTACCTCCCAGGGTTGTTATGAGAATCGAATGAGATAATAATTAAAAAACGGTTTAGCATATTACCTGGCACAAAATCAGTACTATATAAATATTAGTTATCATTATTATTAGCAGTAGGATCCCCTAGAAGGGATTATCTCACCTCTTTTTGAAAATCTACAATAATGAAAACTCTCTTCATATTTCCAAAGTCCTTCCAAATCTAAATTTGCCCCTAAGTAATTTATACCCATTGTTCCTGTTTCTGGCTTCTTGGTTCCAAGTAAAATAAATCCAATTATTCTTCCACAGGAAAGACCTTAAAATACCTCAAGGCAACTACCATATTCTGTCTTCTCTTCTCCAAACTAAATATCATAAATTCCTTAGACAGCCAGACCTAATGGATTTTTTCTCAGTCCTCATCTTTCTTGACCTCTCTGTAGTTTTTGACACTTTTGATCACTTTTTCCTCCTAAATACTCTCTCTAGACTGGATTTTTGTGAGACTGCCTTCTCTTGATTCTTGTCCTACCTTTCTGAATGTTCTCGAGTATCCTTTAATGGATCTTCATCCAGGCCACGTGCATTAATTGTAGGTGTCCCTCATGTCTCTGTTCTAGACTTTCTGCTCTCATGATTCATTTGTCATCACTATACAAATGATTCCCAGATAGATTATTGATATATCTTGCTCTAACTTTTAGATAAAGATGCACATGTATGTGTGCATGTCTATCCAATCCTAATCTCTATCCTTAGCTCCAGTCTCAAATCACCACCTGTTTAATGAACATTTCCAACTGGATGTCCCGTAGGCATCTCAAACTCAACTTAGCCAATCAAAGATCATTATCTTTTCCCCAAAACTCAAACTTCTTCTTCCAAACTTCTCTATACCTGTCTACCCTTCTACTCACCTAAGCTAGCAACCTTACAATGTCATCTTTGACTTCCCACTCTTGTCAACTGCTATTTATTAAGGGCCTACTATGGGCCAAGCATTGTGCTAAATATGGGGATACAAAGAAAGACAGAAAACAGCACCTCCTCTCAAGAAGTTTACAGTCTAAGGGGAGAGAATATATAAACAGTGGCATATAAACAGGATATGTACAGAATAAATTAGAGATAATCAACCAGAGGAAGAGAACTAGAATTAAAGTAGGGGGAGGGGGCAATGTTGGGAAAGATCCTTGAAGAAATGAGGGTTTAACTAAGACTTGAAAGAAGCCAGGGAAGTTAGGAGGCAGAGATGAGGAGGAAGAGAGTTCCAAATATGGAGAAAAGCCAGTGAAAACATTCATGTGCAAGGAACAGCAGGAAGGCCAGCATCACTGAGTCACAGAATGGGAGGTAGGCATGAGGGAGGGGCAGTATAAAGTGCCAAATCTTATCAACATTTTCATTACAACATAATTTTAATAAGTCTCATTCTCTAGTCACATAGATATAACCCTATTTCAGGCCCCCTTACCACTTCCTACCTAAACTGTTTCAATAGCCTTTTAACTGTTTTCCATGCTTTAAGTGTCTTCCCACTCCAGTCTACCCTCCACTCAGCTGTCAAAGTAATTGTTTTTAAATGTAGGATTGACCAAGTCACTCATAAACTCCAATGGTTCCCTATTAACTCCAGAATCAAATATAAACTCCTCAGTCATTTAAAACTCTCCCCGAATGGCTCCTTTCTAACTCCTTATTCTTCTTATACATTGCTTTCTTCCGTCCACCCGTACTCACCTATTTTCTGTTCTCCATACATGATGCTCCATCTAGCTATATGCCTTTACATTTGCCACTCCCCATGACTGGAATGCATTCCTCACTCATGGCTGCCTCTTACAATCCATAGTTTCATTTCAAGGCTCAGCCAGAAAGCCACCTTGCACAGGAAGCCTTACCTGGTCATTCTCCTATCACATGCTAGATTCTAGTGCCATCCCCTCTAAGTTGGCCTTTTGCCTACTTTGAATATATATATTTTATACACTTATTTATGTACATGTCATCCTCTTTGTTAGAATGGAAGCTCCTTAAGGTAAGAACTCTGTTTTTGCTTCACTTTCACTTAACACAGTAAAGGCTTAATAAAAGCATGTTGATTGATGTATTGATTGGTTTTATGTCCTTGTAACATCTTGGTCATTATTCTCTGGTCATTTTCGGTATATTACATATTCTTCCTAAAACATGACCCCCATAATTTGATATAGACCCTATATAGAATATAGGGGTCTGACCAAGACAGAGTAGAACAGTTAAGGATGTTTCATACTATAAACTACATTTGAATTTATGTAACTTATGAGCAAATTATGCAACTTATTAGCAAAAATTACCATATCATACTGTGGGTTCATATTGAGGTTGAAGTCTGCTAAAACATCCAGAAAAATCCTAAATCATCTTAGATATAATGTGTTCCCAATGCTAGACTTGTGTTACTAAATTATTTTTTCATTCAAATTTAGTACTTCACATTTCTATTCCTCCCCACCCCACAATTCGATTTTGAACTCCTTGGGCCTGGACCAGAATTTGTATTTTATCTATCTTTTTATCCTCTTAATCCACACAGCGCCTTGCACATAGTAGGCACTTAGCAATCTGTTCAATGAGGAAATCAAGACTTAATCTGCTCATATAAGAAAATTTTGCTTGAGAAATCACTATCTTCCCAATGTGGTCCAAAATAAAGAGTTCATATTAGTGTTTGGGTAAGCATGTGTTTGTGTGAATCTCTTTATAAAAATCACTATACCATCTCATGACAGGAAATTACCATTATCTAAGCTGAAAAAATAATATTTTAGCACAAATGTTATCAACCTGAACTTGCAAATGATGACACATCTCAGAAAGTGAATAGCTTTGGATTATCCTTATTACGAAGCTGGTCAGTTTTTTGGGTTTGAGTGTCCTTAAAGGTACTCACATAGCATGGCATTAGTGCATCAGGATACACAACAACAAAAAGGTACTTACAATCTAACAGAGGGTTCCTCTCCCACCTCGCATGCCCACCAAGTGTAGATTATTGCCCACACTTTTCCCCACAGCATAAAATCTGGTAAACAAATAAGTGCACATACAAATAACATAAAAACTGCTGATTCACATACTCTTTCAAGTAGTATAACTACCCAAGAGGCTTCTAAATAGTTCAGACCCCTTTGGAAACAGCAGAGAATCCCTTTAAGTCTGAAGGATTATGCTTTTGAAAGATTGGAATGGGGAAAATCCTCCTTTTTTAAACTCCTCCTGAGACACCATAAATCCGATAGTCAGTATTTTTGCTTGATTTACTGGAGTCAAGCTGGTTTATATTGCTTACTGAAGATATATGTTTACTTATTTTTATACAGCATATTCTCCCAGAGACCCAAGTGTCAAGTACATTTTCTTCCGATCAAAATTGTAAATTAATTTTTAAAAACCTTTTGAAAGTAAACTCATTTCAAAGACAGAACTGCTCCCCAAACGCTGCCATGTGCCTGCTTCCTTTCATCCATTCTGCACAGTGAGAGGAAGATGACAACTGCAGGGAGCAAGACCACTCTTGTCACCAAGAAGAAAAATGGTTGCTTTGCTTTTGCAGGAGAAAGGAAAAGAAATGTCATCCCCAGAAATGAAGCTTGTGCTCCCACCCACCAAAACAGCAGTAATTGCTGACACAGTGGGGAAGCTGAGAGGGGAGGAGAAAGGCAAGAGTCTGGAGATTTATCTGGAAGCAGTTGAAGAGAAGCAATCCTCAGCTAAGCATGAGTAATAACAAGTGGATGGCCCAAAGTTTTGCCAAGGATAGCACATGGACATCACGCTAATTCAAGTCTCTCTCAGACTTTTGCAAAAGCCTTCTAATCATTCTTCTTTTCCTCTCCTCTGTCCTCTCCAATCCATTCTCCACACAGCCAAACTGCTTTTGCTAAAGCACCTGTCACCTTCATGTGAAGAAATTTTCAATGGTTCCACATTGCTTCTGGGCTAAAACACAAAATTTTTCAACCTGGCATTTAAAGCGCTTTACAATTTGGTTTTACTGCTTGCTCACTATGTGACTGGGAAAGTTGCTTAGCCTCTTTGGCCTCAAAGAGGCCATGTTAACAAGTTTCCCCCATATTAAATGTGAGGGTTGGACCAAATGAACTCAAAGGCTCCTTCCAGCTCTAAATCTAAAACCCTACCTATCTAAATTTTGTTAACATTATTCCCTTTTGGACATTCTGCCTTCTGGACAAACTAATAGACTTAATATTCCCCAGATTCTTTTCCCATTTCTTTGTCTCTGCACAATCTGGCAAGAATAAACTCCTTATACCTAGAGTGCACCCCCTCCTTTTTCCACCTCTTAAAATCCTGGCTTCCTTCAAGGCTTAGCTCAGGTGCCATCTCTTATGAGAGGCTTTTCCTAATCCCCTTAGTTATTAGTTTCTCTCTTTCTCTCTCTCCCTCTCTCTCTCTCTCTCTCTCTCTTTCTCTCTCTCTCTCTTTTCTCTCTCTCTCTTTCTTGTTCTCACTTCCCCTCTGTCTCTCTACTCATATGACCCAATGATGTTTGTTTTTGTTTTGGGGGGGGGTTTCTGTGCACATATTGTATCCTTACATTTCTTGAAGGCAAGAATTACTTGTTTTTATCTTTTGTATCACCTGTGCCTAGCTATTGCACACATTAGGCACTTAATAAAAACAAATTAATTGAATTGAATTGAGATGGCTAGAGGTCATCTGGTCTTGGTCATCACAGATGATCAAAAGACAACAGTGCTGCAGCTAGGTCTTTCTGATTCCAAGTCTTGTACTTAGCTTGCCAAAGAAAGTGGGGATTTAAATGAAATTATTTTTCTAAAAAAAGTTGAATATAAATAAAATTTTGCAAGTTGTACATGATTCAACTTACAAGGTATACTTAGGGAACTGGCTGAATTCTATCATCATATAAAAACACTGTACATCACCCAGAACCTAGCATTGAGTTCTACACAGTAGGTGTGCAAGAAGTTTTCATTGTTTATTGATTTTTTTATAGTCCAACTCATTATAATGCCCTCTTTCTCCAATCTAAACCATTGAAAATCCAGATTTTCACATTTCCAATCACCTTGAAGCAGGGTGAACCTAGTTTCTAAACAGTTGGAATAAAAACAGGAAAGGTCCCCAAGGAATTGCTGCTTCCAAGCAGGACAGAACGTGAACCATTTCAGAAACACAGTTGTCTGTGCTATAATTAAATGCCCTCAGAGAAGGAAATTTCACAGTATTCATTTTTTGTAGCATATTATAATGAGCACATTATAAATGGGCTTTCAAAGTGTTATAGGGGAAAAAAAGTCAGCAGGAGCATAGTTGTATGGGCAGGTATTCCTCCCAAATACCACAAGTGTTTTATGCATAATATAATCCACTTTGTCCTTTACAAGTTTTGCCAGTTTAATAAGAATTCAACTTAAGTAGAATTTCAAGTAATTTGAAATCTGGCATATTGTTTTTATATTTAAGAAAAGGTACCTCACTCACTAGCCGTGTGACCTTGGGCAAGTCACTTAATGCTGCCTCAGTTTCCTCATCTGTACAATGAGCTGGAGAAGGAAATGGCAAACCACTCAAGTATCTTTGCCAAAAAAAACCCAAATGGGGTCATCCCCATTTGGAGTCGGATATGATTGAACAACAATAACCTTCTTTTTAAGATCATGGAAAGCAGGATCTGAAGGCAAGAAGACTTGACTTAGAATCCCACTACTGACTCCCTACCTGTGTGACCAGGAGCCACTCATTTAACTTGTCTAAACCTTAGCTCACTTATCTTTACAATGGAGATATTAATAACTACAATATCTACCCCTCAGTTTCCAATGAAGTAATATATGTCAATCACTTTGCAATCTTTAAAACATTAGTAGGTCTGATCTGGGTGCCCCATATTACAAAGAAGGAATCGCAAAGGAGAGTCAAAGTAAAGGATGCCATGATGTGGCATGCCACAAGCTCAGTGTAGCGGATAGGTGATAAAATTGGGGCCAGGAAGACCTGGGTTCAAATCCCACTTCAAATATTGTGGAACTCTGAGCAAGCTGCTTAATTCTTCTGTGATTTATTTGTGTACTGAAGAAATCTGATTTGATCATGTCTAAGATCTTTCACAGCTCTGAATTTATAATATTATTACCAAATAGATCCCTTAAGAAGAGGATGAATCATAAGATCACAGATCTGGAGCTGGAAGGAAACACAGAGACCCCCATGTCCCCCTTTCATTTTGTATATGAAGAAACAGAAGCACAGACAGGTTGGGTGATTTGCCCCGGGGTCACTGAGTTAATTAGTGAGTAAGGCAGGGTTTGAACTCCTTTCTGAATACAAGTCCAGTGCTCTCACTACCATACATGGGCAAGTCACTTGCAGAAAGCAAAGGAAGGGATTGCCAATAGATACCCTAAAAGACCCCAGGGAAGAAGAAAACCTAAGGGCATTGGGTGAATTCCATGTGAAGAATTTAGAAGAAGATGTGGATGAGTTTCTGCTCTAGCATGAGCAGGTAGTGGTGCATTGTAATCTGTCTGAGTGAGGGGAAAAATATAGACATATAGGTGGAATTATAGATCTGCCGGAGCATTGGAGTATAAAGGTGTAGCTGTAGCCACAGCCACAGAAGGAGAGACAATGTGGTGTCACATATAAAGCAATGGGCTTGGAAATGAGGAGTTGTAGGTGGGAAGCCTTCCTTGGTTCCTTATTAACTGTGTGACCCTAGACGAGTCACTAGGGGCAGCTAGGTGGTGCAGTGGATAGAGTACAGGGCCTAGAGTTTGAACCACCCAAGTTCAAATCCTGTCTCAGACATCCTAAGCAAGTCAGCTTAAGTCTGCCTCAATTTTCTCAACTGTAAAGGGGGGATAATGATAACATCTACGTCCAAGGGTTGCTGTAAGGATCAAATGAGAAGTAAGTTGTAAAGGGCACAGTGCCTGGCATATAGTGAGTGCTCTATCCGTGTTAGCTATTGGTGTTCTTGTTATCATCATTGGCATTACTTACCCTCTATCTGCTTCAGTTTCCTCATATGAAAAATATGCATAATAGCACCTCTCTCACAGTGTTATTGTTAGGATCAAATCACACACACACACACACACACACACACACACACACACACAAAACCCTAGTTCTCATTATCAAATAAGATAACATAACTAAAGCACTTTGCAAACCTTAAAGTACCATGTAAATATTAGCTATTATTATTATAATATATTTGTAAAAACAGTACAGTGTCAACCATATAGTAGATACTTAATATATGCCTGTTCCTTCCCTCCTGTAATGATAATAATAATTATTATCATATTATTATTACATTTAGAAGCAAAGCTCTAGAAAACACTTGCTTAGCCAACACTTAGAAAGGGAATCCATGCTTCTGCCACTAAGACCCTGAGTTTAAAATCTTTCCTGGCTCAGTTTTTGACTTTCCACATTCAAACTGTTTGAGTCAGGTGGTGGCTTCCACTCTTCTAATCTGTTTTTCTGGATGTCGTATTCTCCACCCCTGTCCTTTCATCTGTATGCACAGGGTCCAGTTAATCTCATCTGCCAACAGCTTTGGATTGCATTCATATGCTAATACCACGTGGGTCTATTTTTAAATTGTCCTTAATATTCTTGTCACCTGGCCTCCAACTTGAATATACTTCTTACAAACCAACCATGCATGTGTACACAACCTGTCCAAAGAAAGAATACATACAGAGTCATGTAGAGAGATTGGTCCAATAAAGTGCTGAATTTTTTTTAACAAAAATGAATAGTTCATCATTTTGGCGCAGCTCATTCAAAGCCCAGAGGCATTCTTCACATAACGGTCTGGAAACATTTAAAACCAGATAGGTTTGCAATGAGAGCACTTTATTAGGCCTGAATAATTCCTCTGACACTACACCAATCATTTCTGCCATGGTGAGAATACTAGGAGACCTGCTCCTCATCTGTTCTAACATTTCCATTAGAAAGTTGAAAGGAAATAAATCTGAGGGTTACTGCTGCCCTTCTGCATTTTTGATGAGTGAAAACTCAGTTGCTTAATGAAAATCTTCATTTTGTAATCACATTCCTAGGCACATGACTGAAACAAATTCCACATTTTGTCATTCAAGATCATAAGATTATTAGTTTAGAGCTACAAGAAATCTTAAAGACCATTCAATCCAATACCTTCATTTCAAGGATGAAGAAGCTGAGACCAAGAAGAATTAATTGACTTGCCCAAACTCACACAGGCAATAAACCATAGGGACAGGATCAAATCAAAGCCTTCTGGTTCCAAATTCAGTGCTTGTTCCACTGTACCCATGCCGCTTTTCCACAATTCAGTGACTCTCATAGGCATTTGTTATCTGAACTACTCATGGTCACCTCCACTAAAATGCTACTATAATGATTCTTCATTGTGTTCCTAAAGACTACACCAGTGGTAAATCCTACCAAATTGAAAAGGTCTCAAGTAGGAGCCCCAAAAGTATGTCATCCAAGGA
The DNA here is from genome assembly GCF_011100635.1 of Trichosurus vulpecula. Lineage (NCBI taxonomy): Eukaryota > Metazoa > Chordata > Mammalia > Diprotodontia > Phalangeridae > Trichosurus > Trichosurus vulpecula. Next base: position 91,483,198 of record NC_050576.1, on the reverse strand, counting down.
ACAGCCTAGCTAAATTGAGATATTTATTAGTAGGTTAGCTCCAATGCTATGATGATGATGATGATTATGGCTAAGGAAACTCTCAAAGGCCATCTACTAAACTTGTGGAAAGGTGGTAATTTGCTTGAGTGGATAAAGTATGTAAGTATTCTTTTTTTTTTTTAATCTCTTTGGAGAATAGGTCTCGAAGTGGTATCGTTGGGTAAATTAGTATTTAGTATTTGGGGGCATAGTTCCAATTGTTTTCCACAATGGCTTACCAATTCAGAACTCCACCAAAAGTAAATTAATATGCCTGTTTTCTCAGTCCCTCCAACATTTGTCATTTTCCTTTTTTTGTCAAATTTGCCAATCTGATGGATGTGAGGTAGAACCTCAGAATTGCTTTCATTTGCATTTCTCTGGTTATTAATGATGTAGAACATTTCTTCGTATGGCTGATGATACCTTGGATTTATTCTTTTAACAACTATTTGTTTATATCTTTTGATTATCCATTGGGGCATAGCTCTTATTCATATAAATTTGAATTTACTCTTTACATATCATGGAAATGAGACCTTTATCAGAAAAAAAAAACTTGCTGCAAAGAACCAAAGCAATCTCTTACTGTAAGGATTTCTATTTTACAAAAAGATAGTCTTCTCATTCAGCTATGAGAGACATGTGATGAAGTGGAAAGAGTCTTAGATCTGGCACCAAAGGAAATTAGTTTAAATCTTAACTCAGTCACTTACTACATGCCTGGCCTTAGGCAAGGCTCTGTTACTCTTCATTATTTTCATCTGTGAAAAGAGAGATTTAAATTGTTATCTCTAATTTTTCCAGCCATAAAATCTATGATTCCTATGGTATTTCAAGACTAAGTATTCCTCATATCCCAAGTCTATTCTGTAGACTAAATGTCCCCAGTTCCATTATTTGACTATGTTGTATTATGGTTACTGACTTTCTCTGTAACCCTGGCTAACTCACATTTTTGTCTCGGTTTCTTAGTCTGATCTTTTTAATATCCAGATCACCCTCCTCTACATACCCCAGCTTGTCAATGTCTATAACCTTAAGTTAAGTGTTTATGTGTTCCTATATGCTGTGTATGCCCCATGTCTGTGTGTTCCCACGTATCTTATGGGTTATCTAAGTGCATCTCACAGAGATGCAGAAATAGATATGGGTATTACCCAGGGAAATGACTTCTGTGTGAATAAGCATTTAAAAATCAAACCTTGGTCACAAAGAAAATTTTTGCAAATGAATTTGTTTAAAGATTTTGGGTTTTGTTTCATATTTACAATCAAAACTGAATATCTGCACCCTATCCATTGTAACTTCTCACCTACATTACAGAAAACAGGATTGTTGTCATTTTAATTGTTTGGTTAAATACTTTTCACCTTATCTACAATGAATGTGAAGCAAAATAGTAGAATGTTAGTCATAGGCAAGACCTTCAACATCATCTAGTTTAGTTTTATAGGTGAGAAAACTGAGGTCTACAGAGGTGAGAAAATATTTACAGGTAGTCACAAAGAGACTTAGGAGCAGAAATGGGACTAGCATTAAATGCTCCCAAATCCCTTTTCTCATTCTACTCTCCCTCGTGCATTGAAGAAACTATCTTCTTCAATAATGTTTGCTAAACATGTTCTTAATTGTCATCCCATTAAAGAAAATGGAGGCAATGTGTGTGTGTGTGTGTGTGTGTGTGTGTGTGTGTGTGTGTATTCTGTCATCCTATTAAGGAAATGGAATGACAAAATCCCATTAAGAATACATATATATGAAATATGTTTTATATGATTGCACACACATAACCTATATCAAACTGCCTACCATCTTAGGGAAAGAGGAGGAAAGGGAGGAATGGAGAAAATTTGGAACTCAAAAATTAATTTAAAAAATTACATGTAAGTGAAAAAATAAAATACTATTTAAAAGAATATATATGCATATTCTTTACTAGCAATTTTAGGATTTTTCTTTTATCTGTCCATATAACCATCAAATGAAAACTATAACCAACTTTCTGTAATTATCAGCCTAGTATGCCAAGCTCAATCTCAAAGAGAATGACAGAAATCCATAAGCAATACAGGAATTCTTAACAGTAACTAAATCCACAGAGAAAAAAAACCGTAGCTTGCTGGCCCCACAGGTACTTTGTCATGTATAAAACTTTATTTGGTGCTCCCGATTAGATATAAATTGAGTTCAAACATTGAGACAATGGCTGTTTTCTAGCTCAGTGTCCCTGGCCTGTTCTCTTCTTTTGATGTGACAGTCTACAGAATTATCACAGTGACAACATTTTGCCCAAAAGAAAGAAACAAATGGGTTTCTCTAGGAAATCCCAGTTGTAGTATTTATTAAATGATCATGGGGGGAAATCAATGAAATACAGAGTAGAAGAACTAGAAAAATCCCACTGTTCTCTTCTTCCTAGAAATTATAATTCTTCCTTGAATAGAAATATAACATATTTTCCCCAGATAGATCAGTTTGGGGCCTGATGCCTGAGCAGAAAGACATGGCTAGTGGAAACATCTAGTTCTGAATAATCATATACACAGTCTCTAAACAGTAACAGCAATGTCTAAGTGTGTGGAACCAAAAAGGGAATTCTATATATTGAGTTATAGTAAAAACTTGGATCCTCTCTGCTTCATTTATTCCTGCAGGGTTATACCAAGACCAAATACATATATTTTCTTACATCTATTTAGCCAACAAAGATAAGAAATTAATTTTTAGTCATGTAAAAATAAGATTTAAGTTTATGAATACCTTGGAATAAAAGTGTGACTTTATATTATTTAGTATACGCTTTATATTGACTTGCTTTTCCCTGTGTTATATTTCCTCAGAGAAGTGTAAGTTTCTTGAAGACAGAGACTATAGTTTTTGTCTCTGTATCTCCACCACCTATCATAGTGCCTGAAATTTATTAGGTACTCAATAAGTTTTTATTGAATCAAATTGAATTGATTCTTAGAACTCTGGTTTCTGTGGCTTTTCCTATTTACATTTTCCCAATTGCTTAAGAAATTTTTATTTACAGAGCTTTAAATTTCCCAAAATGCAATCTATTAAATCTAAATCACTTCTTTGAATGTTCTGTCATTCTACCTGTCCCATACCTTTATACTATGAAGTAAACACTTAATAAAGGCTTGTTGATTGATGAAGAAAAATAATAGCTAATTTATAACATTTTGCAGTTAGGCTCGTACATTTAAAGGGGACCTCAGTCATCTAGTCCCTCATATTAATAACGACAGCTAACATTTATTTATCATTTGAGGGTTGCAAAGTTCTTTACAAATATTATCTCACATGATCCTCATAACAACCCTGGGAGGTAAGTGCTATTATTATAGTTTTACAGATAAGGAAACTGAGGCAGACAGAGGTTAAGTGACTTGCCCAGAGTCACACAGCTAGCAAGCATCTGAGACAGATTTTCTTATTCCCCACTTCATTGAATAATAATAATTCACACAGTAGTTTCACAGTTCAAGGTACACATATTTTTTTCTCAAAATTTTGCAATCAAAGAATTAAATCATCTATGTCAAAATCATGATTCTCCAGGCAAGAGTTCAAGTCTTAGGAGGTAGCACAGTCAGAAAAGAAATCAATGAAGGCCTGTACGTGAAAGTGAGAGGCTTGAAGATGAGACATGAAAAGAAACAAGTGGGCACTTGGTGAAAGCCAAATGGGAAATTGATCCAATCTCGGGGGTGGACGGGGTGGTATGCTGTAGAAGAGAGGTAGTTCGCCAAGTCAAATGTTAAAGGAAATGAAAAATCATACAGGAAAGAAAATCTGATGGAATAAGGCAGTGCTTGGATGAAGGAAAATGCCTTAGAGGTTAAAAAAATGTTCCATCTTCATGTGGAATGAAGGAAAATTACTTAATTTGTTCCATATTATCATATAAATGTCTCAAATTGAGAACGCAGAATATGGCCTATTAAAAGTAATTTGTGCCAAAATTTCATGCTTTTCTAATATAGGCTACTTGGGGAAAGAAAAAGAAAAACCAGCAGACTTTCTTTCTATTTAAAATTTAAAATTTAGCACCTTTGTTGAACCATACTTTAAGCTTATATTTGGGAGGGGGGGGGGGCTGTGGAGAACTTTTTAATAGTCTAAATGTCAATCTGATGTTCTGTTCTTTGACTCAAGTGGAATTTCCTGAAATAGCTGTGAATTTTGTCCCCATATTTACCTATATTTTTTAGGTCTTTTGTGTAAAATTTTGACTTAGTAGGCCTTTGAGGTGTTTGAATTATTTTACTGTATTCTTTCTGTCAGTAAGAGGGTAGTTTTCAAGTCTAAAGAACTATTTTGCATTCCTGAAAGAATTTAGTAATACAGGATTCTCTGTATTAGTCTAAGGATCAAAGAACAAGACAGTTAATTACCCGAATAAGATTCTTGGCTACCACAAAAAGATTCAATTTGAAACAACCATAATCATTAACAATAATAACAGAGATGATAATGATACCTTAGAAACAAAAAAAGGAATCAACTGTAAAATCCAATGACAAGCATAAAGAATGCTGGCTTTCCCTTTCTTCCTTGGAAAATACAAAATAATGGATATATTTGTTTGCATTTTGTGATAGTTTGTGTGGATCTATCTTGCCGAATTCCCATAAAAATCAACTGACTTCAAAGCTGACAAGTGAAGTGTTTTATTTATCCGCTGACCTTCAAGACCTACCACCCCCTATTTAAGGCAAGAGCGCATCACTCCTGGCTGCAAATTTTCAACTTTACAAAATTTTCATCTGAGGAAAATTCAATATTGTAATTTTTCCCCTCTTTTCCTGCCTTCACTAATCTAAGCAGAGCCTGATGCTTGCCTCAAGCAAATGGAGAAAGAAGCTAGCTAGCTATGTTTCAAAGTTCACACCTGGAGCAAGCATTTAAATATTCTACCCCATGCTTCCAAAACTGCTTGAAAGCTTTAGATCCATTGCTTCTCACTATGTCTGTTTTGCGGGAAAACATTAGCAACATTTGTTATCAATAGTAATTCCAAAGCCTGTGTGTCTGGAAAGCTCTTTAATAATGCATTGCTTCCTAATGATTTCACCAACAAGACAGGCATTGATGAATTTCAATTCTGGTCTAAAGCAGCATGGTCCACAAGTCAGTATTGAACACTGCACTGTAGAATGGCCTTATTCATTAAGAGTCACAAGGAAGTCACTCATTAGGTGAAGAATAATAGCTTTGGCAGCAATTTTTAAGACAGGTTGGAAATTTCATTTCCAAAAGCAGAAACTTTCCCAGCAAAATGGTAGCTGGTTCACTTATGTTATTGATTCCTCTTCAAGGTAACGACTCAAGGCACCGGTTTATTACCAAAGAAATTGTAAACTGTTGTTTTTAAACAGTGAACTATAAAGGTGTGATGTGCCAAACTATTTCTCGGGTAAGATGTTCTCGTGTCATAATAATTTGACACTGTTTGTGCAATGAGGCAGAAGTAAAGAGTATTTAAGAGATGGATAATAGGCTTTTATTATTGAAAAATGGAAAGGGAAGCCAAAAGCAGGAAATTCTCACATATGATTTCAGTTTGCAGCTACTATAATAAACAATGCTGAAAAAGCCACTAGATTCTTTAAGGCTTCTCATATCTATCAGTAGCTACGCACTAATGGTATGAATTTTTGCTTTTTTGAATGCGTGTACAGGGAGGGGTGGGGCATTGTAGGGGAAAAGAGAGAATGCTATCACTTAAGTGCAGATCTTCAATGTAATGTGACACACACTCACTCCCAATCACTGCACCTTTCTTTGGTGCGGGGGGGGGGTTCTGGGGAAAAGGGTACTTCAAAGTAAACAGGAACAAAATTTGCATGATTCGAATCACAGTTATGCTATCTGTATTATAATCACTTCAAGATTTTCCATGAATGTTAACCTAGTCAAGGAAAGGGAGAATGGAAGCAGGAATTTTCTAGTACCTTTAAATATTGTATACTTCTTTTCCTATATGTTTATTCAAAGCAAATGTATGTATAGATTCTATTATTGTCTGCTATTTAGTTACTTATTAGTAAGCAAAGGTTAGGCTGGCTAGTCATTTTCTTTTTATTATTCACTCTACTTATTCTGTAGGATACCAACATCTCTCTCTCCCTTCCTCCATCTCTCTGTCCTGAGGGATGATGGAAAAGGGGAGAGCACAATAGAGTAAAACAAGAAGACAAATGGATAATCTTTTCAGCCCAAAGGAAAGTTTGGCAACTGAATAGATTGTAAATAATTTTACCTGTTCCATATTCCATGAAGTTCAATTTGAACTTGCTAGGAATGAACCTGTGAGGCTATCTTCCCTGAAATTGTAATATATTTTGTAATTTAGATCACAATATCTTCAGGCAGAGATTAAATCTGAACTTAGGGATATATATCATTAAAGTTTTTAATCTTTTGTACTCCTTCTATACTTTGCATTATTGCAGATAAGGAATGCAAACCCTGTCTACATAGCATCTGTGAAAGACCTTGAGGAAACTACAATAATGTGAATTTTTTGTGCACTAATAAAAATTGTAGTTCAAAAACAGAGAAGGAAGAAATAGAGGATTGGAAAGAAAAAGGATTTTTTCTCCTTTAATCCTAAGAAAAAATTATAAAAAATAACTCAAAAAAGAACCAAAATCAGAAGGACAAAAGCTTTAATCTGTCTCCATAATTAACACAGCTGTGCTTTAATTTGATTTTCATTCTAATGATGCCACTTAGACATGCCTTGCTTATTGAAGATGAGCAAAGTACATAATTACTGATCAGTTTCAAGCCATTTCTGGTTTATCCATGTTTATTTTTACAGAATGATTTTTAAATATATTTGAATTGCTTAAGGCATCAACAAATAAGTCCATGAGTGGAATGATACCTTGTCTGTTTCATACTTTTACTATGTTCTATTCTGTTTAATAGTTATTTTTATATAGGGCTTATCTGCCCATTCCTCCACCCCCAATTGTAATCTCCCTAAAGGCAGGAATGTGGTTTCTTTCTTCTCCCACAGCTCATAGCAGAGTGCTTTGCACATGGTAGGTACTAAGAGCGGGCATTAATAAATGGCTATTGATATAAATTGTATTAGTCAAGAATTTTGTAGAGGGGACTCTTGCTTCAGGTATAGGTTAAACTAGATGACCTTCGAGACTGCTTCCAACACTGAAATTCTATGAAAGATATTTACTGTGGAATAGCAAAAAGAAAGAAGATAGAAAATTAAAGGCCCTTCAGAAACCCTAGGCCACTGGTTCTCAAAGTGTGGTACAGGCACCACTGAGGATCTCCAATGACCCTTTCAGGAGGTCCATGAGGTCAAAACTATTTTCATCACTTTACTAACATTCTAATTTCTAATACTATAAATATCAATATGTACAACCCCCATAAACAAAAGTTCTTCGAAAGAGGATTCTCAATAATTGTTAAAAATGTAAAGGTCCTGATCCCAAAAAAATTTGAGAACTTTTGCTCTAGGCTAATGAGGGTAGGTTAATGTCTTGCTCAGGCTGAAAGATAAGGGCAAGCCATTGCTTCAGGTGAAAAAAAGCTTATCATAGTCATTTATTCTGATTTGCTAGAAAACTGGGACCCAAGACAAAGAGGCATCTAATACACTCTGGAACCTGACAGATACCTATTTAGAGCAATTTTAATCATTATTTGTCCCATGAATCTTTGAGAAATACCGATTCCCAGGGAGATTCGTTTAGTAAATTTCATTAGGAATTTTTGTTTAAGAATTCAAGCACATGGCATAGGACTCTGAAAATTACACTTGGGCATAAAATTACTCCAATGATGAATGGTTTCAGAAATGCAGAAAACAAGCAGTATGCCAAGATTACAGGCAGCACTCTGGCACTATTTCAGATACCTCTCTGAAAATAAGCTCCCCTGCCCTTACAGGAGTGGAAGATCTCTAACAAAATTGAAATGGAGATAAAAGTGAGAGGTGGGGAGGCTGAGATCTTCAGAAACAATATTGTGTGGAACTAATGTAAGGCTATATGCCTGAAATACATACGTACACCCTGAGAAATGACACTACATTTTATGAACGGAGAAGCAAATTCTACATCTTAAGTTTGAGATAGAATTCAAGCAAAAATGTCTCTGAGATGCATGATTCAAAGAGCGTTGGTTTTGGAGTCAAGGATCTGAGTTTAGATCTTTGCTCTGTTGTGTGACTTGGGGCAAGTCCTTCTCTGGGCCTCAGTTTACCCATCTGTAAAATGAAAGAGTTGGCTGGACTAAATGACCTTAAGGGTCCCTTCTAGGTTTATGTATATGATCCTATGATATTGTAGAGGAGACATTTCGCCAGGTACATGTTAGTCCCCACGGTCTTTGAGATTCTGTATCTATATTTATACCAAGATACACTATGGTATAATTTTATTACTCTTTATTCCTTCAAATTCCCATTATTAAATCAACAGATCACAGAAACAGTTTATCTTGATTTCAAGAAGGCACTGAACAAAATTTCTCATCATATGAATGGGAACAAGATGGAGATATGGGCTACATGATAACACAGGTAGATGGATTTCTAGGTGATTGAGTCATTTTGCCCATAAATCAATGTCAACATGGAAGAAAACCCTGAGTTCAGTATTCTCTTGAAACCTGTTCTATTCAATACTTTTACCAATGACTCAAAGGAATTTTCATTTTTCAGTCATATCTGACTATTTGGAGTTTTCTAGGAAGAAATACTGGAGTGGCTTGCTGCTTCCTTCTCCAGCTCATTTTACAGATAAAACTGAGGGAAACAGGGTTAAGGGACTTGACCAAGGTCACACAGCTAGTAAGTATCTGAGGCCAAATTTTAACTCAGGAAGATGAATCTTCCTAACTCCAGGCCCTACTCTCTATCCACCATGCCACTTAGCTGCCCATTTGAAGGAATACAACACAGCAAATATGTATTAAGGAGCTCTCATGTCTGTAGAAGCATGCAAAATGCTAGAGGAAAAACAAAGTTTACCTAATACACCATCTGTGCAACAAAGAATGTATAACATAGTAGGAGGCTAAGAATAAGACAGATGGGAATTGTATACAATATTACATGGTAAGTGTATAAAAGGCTTACAAAACAAAATGCAATATGACTTCTCATTGAGTATCAGAGAAAGTTACCTAAAGGAGGTAGCATTTGAGTTGGGCTTTTAAGGATAGGAAGGAAGGACAGGCAGCTAGGTGGCTCAATGAATGACAGGCCAGTGGGCCTGTGTATTATGAAGGCAGAATTTGATTTCAGAGATAATCATATATGTATATATATGAATGGTTCAGAACCACAGGATATAAGGAATTCTCTAAATAGAAGGCAGAAGAATTGAAGCATTTATTCAAGCTCCAAAGTAGCAGACCCACGAACCAGTGTCCCCATTTTGATATCTTGGTCAAAAGCTTCCAGGCCCAATAAGTCCGCCTCACAAGAGTAACCAGGAGGCTACAGAAAAACATGATGGCATTAAACCAAATCATATTTGTGCTTCCCCCCTCTGATAAGAAGATTACCCACTGGCCTCAAGCCCTTGCTCAGCACTCCTCAGTCCACATGCAGGTCAGCCCTGCTACCAGCAGCTCCTGCCTCTTCAGCTCCTTTGGCTTTGGCTTTATCTTCAGCTTCAGCTGTAGCTATCTCTGGCTCCAACAAGTCTCAATCTCCAAGCTGTGTTCTCTCCACTTACAGAGTTTTTGACATCATCAAGCGTTGTCTGAGGGACCAGAACTTAGGCTCTGGTGATTGGTTCTTGAGTTAGCCCCTCCCCTTAGGACCCTGGGAGGTTCACATCCACATAGGTTAGCTTAACACCTAATAGGGGTTTGGGCCTGGGGCTTAGCACCTAGTAAGGCTCAATGAAATACACTGAATTACTCAAAGAGAACAAAAGCCAAACTATTCAAGGGCACTTGGTTGAACTAAGTGCTAAGGAACCCATTTTGTTTACCAACACAGCCTGGAGTCAGGAGGATCTGAATTCAAGTCCAGCTTCAGTTACTTATTTGCTGTGTGACCCTGGTCAAGTCACTTAACTTCTATTTGCCTTAATCCACTGAAGAAGGAAATGGCAAACCTCTCTAGTTTCTTTGCCAAGAAAATGCCACAAAGAGGTCACAAAGAGTCATACACAACTGAACAACTTAACAACAAAAGGAATTCAATGGAAGGGAGATTCAGAAAGGGAAAGAGGCATAGAGAGAGAACTCAAAGCAGAAAGCACAGCCCAAACAAGGTCACAGAGGTGTGAGAAAGAAGATCATATTCAAGAAATAGGAAGTTATCCAGTTTTGCTGGAATATAGAATGTCTAGAAGAAACATAAAATAAGGTAAGAAAGGTAAGGCGGTATTAAATTGTGAATGTCACTGAATGTCAAAGGAAGGAGTTTTAACTTTGTAGGCAACAGGTAGTCACTGGAATTTTCTGAGTAGAGGAGTGAAATGACTAGATCTGTGCCTAAGAGAGATTGTTCTCTCTTAGGTATAGATCTAGTTACTTGGAGTTAAAAAGAGAATAGAGTAGAGGCAGAAAGCCCTGAAATGAGGCCTTTGCCTTATTAAGGACCATATGAGTGTTACCAAGGCCCTATTCTCAATGGTTACACTGGTGATACAGAGGAGGAGATAGATACAAGTGATGCTTGGGAATTCATTCAAACTACTAAAATACTAAAAAGCAGAGACATCACCTTGTCAGTAAAGGTATGTATAGTCAAAGCCTGGTTTTTGTGCAGTATATGGTTGTGGGAGTTGTACTATAAGGAAAGCTGGACACTGCAGAAACAGTGCTTTTAAATTATGGTGCTGGAAACTTTTGAGAGTCCTTTGGACAGAAAGGAGAACAAATTAGTCAATACTTAAAGAATGAATTTGGAAAGTCAAATACTAAAGCTGAAACTTAAATACTTTGGCCACGTAATGAGAAGATGGGACTCATTGGAAAAGCCCTTGATGTTGGGAAATATTGAAGGCAAAAGGAGAAGTGGACAGTAGAGGATGAGATGGATAGATAGTGCCATGGAAACAATGAACATGAACCCGCATGGATTTTGAGAGATAGGGAGGACAGAAGGGCCTGGCATGCTATGGTCCATTGGGTCACGAAGAGTCAGACATGAATGAAAGACGACAACAACACAGTAAAATAAAAACTCTGAGAAAATGGAGTCGAAATCTCAAAATTTTATTTTTCTCTACAAAAATGTCATACTGAATGAATGCTGATATTAGTAATAGAAACACTAAAGTTGAGATCAGGGTTAAAATGAATAATAATTAACTCAATTTTAGAAATGAGTTTGAGGTACTAATGGGACATCCAAGTGGGAATATTCTATAGATGGTCGTATATATAGTTATGGGACCCAAAAGAGAGGCCATAACTAAACATAGGCATATATATATATATACACATATAAATGCACACACGTATATACATGTATGAACACACATGTGTGGCCAGAGTGGCCTTTGTTTTCTTTGAGTGACTCAGTTTATCTCATTGAGCCTTGCTGGGTGCTGGGTCTGCGGCTTCTCTTCCACGGCAGGAAGCCCAGAGACCATGCCTGGGAGCAGAGAACTTCCTGTGTGACCTCTTCCGGGGCAGGAAGCCCAGAGGCCCATGCCTGGGAGCAGAGAACTTCCTGTGTGATGACTCATGGGGCTGGCTGAGGGGAGGTGTTGACTCCAGAGCCATGCCCTACTGGGTGTTAACCTAGGGGAAGGGGCCAACTCAAGAACCAATTGGCCCTGGTCATTCAGGCAGCGCTTGATGATGTCAAAAACACTGTAAGAGGGGTGAAGAAGGCTTGAAGATCCCTTTTTTCCTTTCCTTTGGAGCCAGAGATGCCTACAGCTGAAGCTGACGCAGGAGCTGCCAGTAACAGAGCTGACCCACGTGTGGAGCGAGGAGTGCTGAGCAAGGACTTGAGGCCAGTGGGTAATCTTCTTACCGTAGAGGGGAAGCATGTACATGATTTTGCTTTATCCCATCATGCTTCTCTGTGGCCTCTTCGTTACTCTTGTGAGGCGGACTTATTGGGCCTGGAAGCTTTTGATCAAAATATCAAAATGGGGATGCTGGTTTGTGGGTCTGTTACTGTGAAGTTTAAATACATGCTTTAGTTCTTCTGCTTTCTACCTAGAGAATTCCTTATATCCTGCGGTTCCGAACCTTTCAGGCATATGTATGATTCTCTTTGAAATCATAAATTCTGCCTTCATAATACATTTGGTGATGACATGGATGGGATCGCTAGGTATAAGATCTCTATTTAGAAGCAAAAGTACTTCAGAGGAAGAGATGAATATCCCAGGGTGGGAGGATCCATTTTATTCCTCCCTAGCAAAGGAATTGGCAAAACAAAACCGGACCCTGTGAAAACTGGGAACCAAGGCTACGGAGAGGAGATCCTAAGGATTTGGAAAGGTATTTACAAGAGGTTGGGATTCAATCAGGGGCATCACTATCTAGGCAAAGCTGGATAGTGTTATCAGCCTACCGGCTAGTATATGAAAGATTGAGATTAAGTGAAAGAGATGGGGGCACTCCTACCCCATGGCAAGAAGGGGAATCTCAGATAGCAGGAGAACAAACTGCTGCTCAAGAACCTACTGACTCAAATGAGAACTTTTCTATTAATGTGGCTAGGAGCAACAGGAGGTCAAATAAGCCAAGAGTGCATCCCAACTCAGCCCAGACCAAGCCTGACTGCCTGCTTTGTCCTTGCCATGGTGGCAGGGGAAGCGAGTTGGGGGAAAATGAGACAATGTTAGGGGCTGAGGCACAAAACGCTACTAGGGTTCAGGACGTCCCTCGCACAGAGAATGGGAGATGGTTAAATACTCAGACAAGTGTTCGTCCCATAGAAAGGAGGAGGACAGAAACCCAAGGTAGCAATTTAGTTACGAGGGAAATTCAGGAAGATTTCTCACAGCAAGAGGTCACAGATATTTTGAGTAGATTCAACCAAAGAGTAGGAGAACCATTAATATCTTGGATGGTAAGACTCAGTGATCAAGGGGCCAGTGGAATATTAGTAGATAAGACAGACTGTATGCGATTCATAGATATCAGCCACGATCCTCTAGTTCAGCAAGCTTTTAGGGAACATCATCAGCGAGGAGATGATGCTAGCAGGTCTACTCTGTTGGCATTAGCTGCTGCGGGATGCAATAAGAGATATACTACTGATTCTATGTGGCCCACTAAGCACAGACCCTGGTATTCACTTAAACATTGTATAACGAGACTAAAGGAGGAGGTAATGAAGACTGCTATCGTGATAGGAACTGCAGACAAATTTTACAATGATCCCATAGGAATCCCTCATAGGAATTTAATAATTAGGACAGCTCCCCTTGCTTATAAACAACTAATTTTGAATCTGTTACTTGGGGAAGTAGGGAGCCATCTTACAGAGGGGACAAATAAGATTTTACAGTTACATGACTTAGAGACTGGGGAAGGGATAGATCTCCTCGAGAGAGAAGGGTGAATAGCCAGCAAACTTGGCGCCAAAATGGAGTGACAAGAAATGTTCACTGCTCTATTGAGAGCAGGGGTAGGTTTTGAAATGATAGATGGCATTCCAACCAACGAATTGTACAGAATGTACCGAGATAAAGGACTCGATAACAGGAGAGATAGGGAAATAAGAACTGCTCCTGCAAACGCTACAGACGTTGAACCTTCATACCCAAGTGAATCACATGTTAGGGAATACTAGGAAACAGGCTGAGCCCCGGCCCAAATTAAGGAAATACACAGGCTGGATTGCAGACCTCACATTAACTTGACCATATATTGGAAAAATGGGTCAAGTACGGTAACTAGGGCATTAATAGATACTGGGGCTGAGGCCACCCTTATCTATGGGAATCCAGACAAGTTCAGCCATGGAACTCCTATTACCATCACAAGACTAGGAGGGACTGAAATATCAGCCAGACAAGTTAAATTGATGATGAAAATTGGACAATTGCCCAAGAAAGAATATAGTGTGGTTATTGTGCCTATTCCTGAATACATCATTGGAATAGACATTTTGAACTGTATGACCTTAAATTTACCTGAAGGGAAATACCAATTTGCTATGAGGAAAATAGGCATTAATGCAATCTTAGTGGGGAAAATCAAGATGGATCCAATCACTTTGCCCAAACCTTCTGAAGTAATTACTTTGAGGCAATATTGTGTGCCAGGTGGGCAAGATGAAATTGCCAACACTATAAGAGAATGTGTTGAAGCAGGAGTGTTAGTCCCTACAACTACTCAATGGAACAACCCTGTCTGGCCTGAAAGTCAGATGGGACATGGATGATGAGAGTAGATTATAGACAGCTGAACAAAGTGACTCCTCCCTTGTATGCTGCTGTTCCAGACAAGGTTACTTTAATAGAGAGAATACAAAAACATGAAGGGACTTGGTATGCAGTTATTGATTTGGCCAATGCCTTCTTTACAATCCCAAAAGACCCCAAGCAATGGAACCTGTTTGCTTTTACTTGGCAAGGCCGACAGTATATATTTACACACCTGCCGCAAGGATATATTCATAGCCCAACTATTTGCCACAGGATTGTAGCTGAGCATTTGGATGAATTAAAGTTACCTGGTGTACAGCTTATACATTATGTACATGACATCATGATACAGGGAAAGAATATAAAAGAAGTGGAGGAGAGTTTAGCATTATTATTTGACCATATGAAAAGCAAAGGATGGGAAATCAACCCCGCAAAGGTTCAAGGGTCAGCTCAAGCTGTAAAATTCTTGGGGATACAGTGGAATAGAGGACTGCGAGAAATTCTCCCACAAGTTTGACAAAAAGTCCATAATTTTCCCACCCCTACTAATAAGAAAGAGGCCCAAACGTTCATAGGGCTATTTGGTTATTGGAGACGCCACATCCCACATTTGGGACAGATTTTAAAACCCTTGTATAAAGTCACCAGAAAGAAATATGAATTTGATTAGGGCCTTGAACAAAGTAGAGCTTTTGAGGAAGCAAAGGCTGCTATACAATTAGCTCCGGACTTATGGCCTATGCAAAATGGGCCAGTGGAGTTACAAGTGACTGTACAAGATGACTATGCAAATTGGAGTCTGTGGCAAAAACAACAGAGCCGAAGTGTACCTTTAGGCTTTTGGTCAAGGAAACTGCCCTCATCTGGAGTGCAATATATACCTTTTGAGAAGCAGCTGTTAGCTGCATATTGGGCTTTAGTAGAAACTGAGTAAACTAACTCTGGGTCATGAAGTGATATTAAGGCCTGGAATTCCACTTATGACTTGGGTAATGAGTACCCCAGCTTCTCACAGAATTGGACATGCACAAGAGGTAAGCATAATCAAATGGAAGTGGCATATTCAGAATAGGTCCAGGGCAGGCAAAAGTGGAGTTTCTGCTTTACGTGAATTTGTGGCAAACATTGACACTGAGAGGAATGAAAAACCCCTTGAATCTAAGCAACAGATGGTGCCATCCTTAGTGAAATGGAATAATGGATATGATGGACTAAATTTAGAACAGAAGAAACATGCTTGGTTTACTGACGGGACAGCAAAATATTTAGGACAGAAGACACATTGGAAAGCAGTAGCGTATAACCCCTGTACTAGGCGAACTCTGGAAAGTTCTGGGATAGGTGGAAGTAGCCAATATGCTGAACTAATGGCAGTGCATCAGGCCATCAGAACGGAGAAAGGAGGACAGTGTCATATATTTACTGACTCATGGGCGGTAGCTAATGGATTAGCTATGTGGATGCCTATATGGAGGAATCAGAAGTGGGAGATTCATGGCAAACAAGTTTGGGGTAAAGAGTTATGGGAAAATATATGGGACATGTCTTTGGTTACGGATTTGTCAGTTTTTCATGTTGATGCTCACATGACCCTGACCACACCAGAACATGAGTACAATGCACATGCGGATCAACTAGCAAAGATTGCTACTGAATGTATTGTCCCTACTCCAACTCCAACTGATGACCCAGCCTTAGCAAGATGGGTCCACCAGACCGCAGGCCATTTAGGGGTCCAGGCCACCCACCTATGGGCACAGGATCGAGGTATCAGTATCTGTCATGCATTGTGAAAATAAATAACAGAGGGGTGTTGTATATGCCAATTAGAAAAAGAATGAACTCTTCCTAGGATAGTACCTGGAGAAATAGCGAGGGGAAAAGTTCCAGCCCAAATCTGGCAGATAGATTATATTGGCCCACTACCCCAGGATAAAGGATGTAAATATGTATGTATGCGTGTTGACACCTATTCAGGTGTACTAGTGACTTGTCCTTATAAGGACACAACTCAGAGAAACACCTGTAAAACCTTAGATATTGTAAGTTTATACTATGGAACCCCAATGCAGATTCAAAGTGACAATGGGTCACATTTCAAGGGCAAAGAAGTGAAAAGATATTGTGTGTTGAATAATATAGAATGGATAGATCATATTCCATATTACCCACAAGCATCTGGGCTAATTGAAAGAATGAACGGATTGTTGAAAGAACAGCTGAGAAAATTAAGCTCTAATAATTCATATTGACATTGGAAGGATAATTTGTCTATTGCCTTAAGTAATTTGAATAATAGGCCCTTAGGGGGGAGTACACCTCTAGCCAGAATGATGACCCCAAATCTGCAGATTAGAGAACAGCAAACACATGAGATCCAAAATATTGAATTTTGGACTGTGAGGGAAGATGTCCCACTACCATGTCCAGGAACACCTGGTTCGGCAGGATATGATTTACATTGTATAGAGAATTTTAGGTTGAATAGGAAAGAGATAAGAAAAACCCCTACTGGAGTATGTATGAGAATCCCCAAGAATCATTTTGGACGGATATTACCTAAACCTGGATTAGCAGCTCAAGGAGTACATGTATTGGCTGGAGTGATAGATTCTAATTATCAAAAAGAAATTGTTGTGACACTCCAGAATTTGGGTGAAAAACCTGTACAATTTTGTAGAAATGATAGGATAGTTCAAGTGATTATTATCCCCTGTGAAAAAATACCCTTTGTGAAAACTGACCCTACTCCCAAAACAACTACTAGAGGGGCAAAAGGGGCTTGCTCCATTGATAGAATAAAGTTGGGAGCTAAGGTATGGGTAAAACGAAAGCTCGGATGGTATTCCAAAGGCTGCAGAAGTCATAGCCCGTAGGAAGGACAACACTGTAACAGTTGTCTATTCAGGGGAAGATAATTACCAAATCGTACCCCTGAACCACATATTTTACCATGAATTGGGCTATAATAATAGATTCACGGACCCCACAGGTATGGCTGATGCTGGTAATTGCCACAAGCCACTCGGAGGGAAGGTGACCTTGTGTGATTAACGGATAAAAGCTTGTACATCTGGGGAAAGGCTGGGAGGACAATCCTAGTCTCTATCTAGGATGGGATGCTCTTGGTTTAGTTTTACCGTTGTGTTCCCTTGTACATCTGGAAAAAGGCTAGGAGGACAATCTTAGTCTCTATCTAGGATGGGATCCTCTTGGCTTAGTTTCCTCATTGTGTTCCGTTTGAAAAGAAACATTTCGCATCTAAGTTTGGCTCTGATATTGGATCTTTGCATAACTGAAATCTCAACCAAACTGGAGATGATTTTATTTGAAGAATAATAGCCCATACTTGTCTACTCTTTTGTTCTTTGTTTTGGCTAACCTTGTTGCTAGTTCTGTCTCTTTTAGGCTTAAGCACCCTGCACTTTCCAGTGACTGCCTAAGCACGTAGCATTCTTGGAATTCCTGCCAGCTTGCTAAAGAACTGACCTCTGGAATGGGACTCTTTGGGGCAGCGACACCTCTACATCCAATTTCAGCAAGATGAAGCTATGGAAAATGAGACCTTCACCCCTTACCCCAAGATTTTGAGCCCCAATCATTCGGGGGTGGGAAATGATGATAGCATTCTGTGTACTTATTTTGTGTTATCTTTGCTATGTTGTTTTATTGTTATGATATTGTTGATCCTATGTAATGGGTACAAAGATGTAGGGGTGGACATTTGAATTATTAACAAGTATTTTGGGGATGATTGATTGAAGAGATTATCTTGCTGGGACCTAGGGGTGGATCACATTTGAATCATAAACCAATATTTGGGAATGTCACTGAATGATATGTTTTGCTTTATTGTGAATGATATGTTTTAGTTTCCTGCGTAATTGGATCACAATGTTCTAGGATATATAATTTAATTTAAATTATGATTGGATTGTGCATCCTAGAACATTGTGAGGGGTGGAGTGTGGCCAGAGTGGCCTTTGTTTTCTTTGAGTGACTCAATTTATCTCATTGAGCCTTGCTGGGTGCTGGGTCTGCGGCTTCTCTTCCACAGCAGGAAGCCCAGAGACCATGCCTGGGAGCAGAGAACTTCCTGTGTGACCTCTTCCGGG
The DNA here is from genome assembly GCF_011100635.1 of Trichosurus vulpecula. Taxonomy (NCBI): domain Eukaryota; kingdom Metazoa; phylum Chordata; class Mammalia; order Diprotodontia; family Phalangeridae; genus Trichosurus; species Trichosurus vulpecula. The sequence goes on along the minus strand of NC_050576.1, from coordinate 91,464,708 downwards.
GCAGGAAGCCCAGAAGCCCATGCCTGGGAGCAGAGAACCTCCTGTGTGTTGATTCATGGGGCTGGCTGAGGGGAGGTGTTGTCTCCAGAGCCACGCCCTATTGGGTGTTAACCTAGGGGAAGGGGCCAACTCAAGAACCAATTGGCCCTGGTCATTCAGGTGGCGCTTGATGATGTCAAAAAACTCTATAAGAGGGGAGAAGATGGCTTGAAGATCCCTTTTTTCCTTTCCTTTGGAGTCAGAGATGCCTATAGCCGAAGCTGACACAGGAGCTGCCGGTAGCATAGCTGACCCACGTGTGGAGCAAGAAGTGCTGAGCAAGGACTTGAGGCCAGTGGGTAATCTTCTTACTGTAGAGGGGAAGCACGTACATGATTATGCTTTATACCATCATGCTTCTCTGTGGCCTCCTGGTTACTCTTGTGAGGCGGATTTATTGGGCCTGGAAGCTTTTGATCAAAATATCAAAATGGGGACACTTGTTTGTGGGTCTGTTACTGTGGAGTTTAAATACATGCTTTAGTTCTTCTGCCTTCTACCTAGAAAATTCCTTATATCCTGCGGTTCCAAACCTTTCAGGCATATATATGATTCTCTTTGAAATCATAAATTCTGCCTTCATAATACAGTATACAAACATGCATTTCCTGACATGAGTCAATGGGAGTGAATGAGATTGCCAAAGGAGTGGTTTCAGAATCAAGGGAGACTAGTGTCAAGAATAGACCTTTGAGGAATATGCACTTTTAGAGTTCAAGAGAAGAATGAGAAACCAGTGACAGAGAGAAAAGGACTTATCAAGGAAGGAAGAGGAGATACAGGTATCTCTAAAACAAATCGAGGAGAAATTATCTCTCAGGAGGAGCTAGTTAAAAGTGCCGAGAAATGCAGAAAGGTCAAATTGGAAGCGAAATGAAAAGAGGTCATTAGATTTGGCAACTGGATGAGGCAAAGGTCATTGGTGACTTTTGAGAGAGCAGTTTTAGAAGCGGTCACAGATGCCTTATTTCAAGTAGTTGAGCAGAGTGAATATTAATGAAGTAGACACATCGGTTCTAGACAACATTTTCCAGGAAGGTTAACAGTGAAGAGATGAGAGATTGAATAGTAGATGAAAAGGACAGAGGGGTGAAAGTAAGACATTTTTAGGATTAAGGAGACCTGTTGACACTTATGTGTAGATGGACCGGAACCAGGGTGGGATGGGGAAACTGAAATGTATGAATAAGGAAGGAAGGATTGAACTAGTTGGGGTAGAATGAGCAGGAATGGGTAAAAATTGCAAGGAGGTAGTTTTCAGCTTAATGTGAGAATAATTTTGCCATCACTTAGAGTGCTTCCCGACGAGAATGGGCTTGTAACTGGCAGTGAGTTCTCCATTACTATAGAGCTACAAATAGAATCCAAATACCTAATCGCTAGAGTTATAATAAAGGAGATTCTTCCTCAAGTAAGGGTTGTCATAGGGTCCCTTCCAATTCTGAAATTCAGTTAAGTCCTTTGGCACTGTAGGCTGTTTATTCCTTACCTTTTTGTTGACACTAACATAACAATCTCCTGCCTTAAAATTCATAACTACTAAGATGCATTCCCTCCCGGCTTCCCCGAGATACCTACACAAGCAACCAGTCATTTGAGTTGGCAGAATAAGTGCCTGTCCTTATGTTATTTTTTACAGGTCACCAGAAAGGATCCTAAGCCAGGAATATCCCATTATCATCCATCATGGAACTAGAAGTTTCCCAGTTTCATTCATCCTTGAAGGCATTTCAAATACAAATAACATAGGCAGGGGGTACTATCAATTAATAGATAACACATTGCATGAATTATTTAAAATTCACAGAAAATAGAACATGCCATAGTAGTCCAGGATATAACAATAAACTTTCAAGAGGGAGAAGAAGGCACTGGAAGGAAAAGTAGATATCAAAGATAAACTTCACCTACTTCAATGTTTTGCCAAGAGTCCCTGAATTGATAGCTGTATGCCCCCGGATATTAATAACATCTTACATGTCTTTACAGAGTACTTTGACAAACTTTATTTCATTTGATCCTCACAATAACCCTGTGAGGTACGAAGAAATGAATGTTAACCTTATTTTATAGATGAGGAAACCACAAATTAGAGAGATTAAGACACTAGCCCACTTATTCAAGTAACAACTAAGGAAAGTTTCATCTATAACCCAATTTTTGGCAGAAAATATACATGCTAATCAAATTGGCTAACATAACAGAAAAGGAAAGTGATAAATATTGGGGGGGAGGTGGGAAGATTGGGACACTACTGCACTCTTGGTGAAGTTGTGAAGTGATACAAACCATCCTGGAGAACAATTTGGAACTATGCCCAACAGGCTATAAAACTGTGCATACTCTTTGACCCAGCAATATCATTACCAGGTCTGTATCCCAAAGAGACCAAAGAAAAAGGAAAAGGAAGTATTTGTAAAAAAAAAAAAAATAAATATATATATATATATATATACACATACATATATATACACACACATATATATGTATATATATATGATATATGTGTATATATCATATATATATCAGCTCTTTTTGTGGTAGCAAAGAATTGAAATTTGAAGGTATGTCTATCAATAGGGAAATGGCTAAATGAGTTGTGGTACATGACTGATAAGGAATACTATTGTGCTATGAGAAATGACAAGCAGGATGGTTTCAGAAAAACCTGAGAAGACCTATATGAACTCATGCAAAGTGAAGCAAGCAGAATCAGGAGAACACTGTACAATAACAGCAATATTGTAAAGATGATCAACTGTGAAAGACTTAGCTACTCTGATCGAGACAATGATCCAAGACAATTCCAAAGAATCCGTGATGAAAAATGCTATCCACCTCCAGAAAATTAACTGATGAACTATGAATGTGGCTTGAAGCATGCATTTTTACTTTACTTTTTATTGTTATATTTTCTTTGCATGTCCTTTTGCAACATGGTTAACATGGAAATATATTTTGCATGACTTCATAATCAATATGAAATTGTTTGCCTTCCCAAGGAGGAGGAAGGGATATGAGGGAGGGAAGAATTTGGAAGTCAAATTAAAAAAATATATTGTATATATATTTATATATTGTATATATATTTATATGTAATTGGGAAAAATTTCATTAAGTAAATAAAACTATTTTTAAAAAAGAAAATCTATATCCTAGAGGAGGAGAGAAATGCTGTGGCAAAGATCAAGACCTTAATGAGCCTACACAGTTCCTCATAAGAGTGGATAAAATGCAAGATAAGCCAGTTCTCCTACATGCAAATGGAGAACAATATTCTCCTCTCCTCTTATATTCACTGTTCAGCATGAAATAACCACCACTACCCCTTTACTAAACCCACTTTTTCATGGATATGATGATGAGAACACTATGTATAAATAGGAACCTAGCCCACATCCTCTCAAAATAAAAGTATATTGCTTTCCTAAGTGTGCATCCAGGCTCTTGAAGGCATTCCTGAGTTCAAGGTCTGGCAAGAGCTTTCCACCTGGAATGGTTTCAGGTACTGTCCAGGAGACAGATTGTATCTGCTGTTTGAAGACCAGCAGAGAGGATCATCACCAGTAGGGTGCCTGCTAGCTGATGAATTATTTGGCTAGGCAGGACTAAGATAATAAATTATAATCACAAATTACTTCTGCATCTCTAAACATGTTACTAATGTGATATAGTCTTCTTTGACTGTCACTTTTCCAACTCATGATGTAATATGCTACAATGGAGAAGCACTGACATAGCGTCAGAATGTCTGGGTTTAAGTCCTGACTTTGCCAGTCACTGGATAACTGGCCTTAATGAGTCAATCTAAGCCTCAGTTTTCACATTTGCAAAATGATCTTAAATATATTGATCCATCCTGCTTCCCAAGGCTATTGTGTGGATTAAAACAGTTGATTATGAAAAACAATCACTTTGTAAATTTTATTTACAAATTCAAGGCTAGCACAACCAAGAAATTACTGTTCACATCAGGGGTCCATATTACCAAAGAACAGAATCAACATTTGGGATTATTTCCTAAATGATTCAATTCCACAAACATTTTAAGCACCTAATTATGAGTTTAAAGGATATTTTGGCAGACAAAAGATTTTATAGCATTATAATAATACTTTCTTTTAAATAGCACTGAGCTGAGTTTCCAAGTGTTCAGAATTTTCACTTTAAAAAATATCTATTGGATATCCACAGTTTAGTTAAACTTTTCTTCAGATTTAGATTTTTTAAAGTGACTTACTGAACTCTTTCTACATTTTTCATTTAATCAATAATTTTCTCTCATGTAAAAATCAAACTATTTACCTTTGAATTTCTTATGTTTCTTGAACAACTATCATTTTTCCACAACTATTTAGGAATTGGAGGAACACAAGAGAGTATGAGCAAAAGATCCCTCTTTCTCTTCTCCCTTAAACAGAGCTTATTTTGGACTTTTTCATGAGAAGGAGGAGAAGCAGGAAAAGGAGAAGGAAGGAGAGAAGGAAATGAAGGGAAAGGAGGAAGAGGAGGAGGAAGAGAAGGGGAAAGAGGAGGAGAAGAAAGAGAAGGAGGAGAAGGTGACAGAGAAGGAAAAGAAGAAGAGAGGAAGACGAGGACAAGGAGAGTCTGTCTTCAAGAACTCATCTTGGAAAGTTCTGTTCAAATCCACATTTGCATCCACATTAAAATTTTATAATTCTGTTTGTGTTATAATAGAATTTTTTCTAAATTAGCATTTGAGAATCTTCCCTTGGTCAGGAAAGGATTTCAACATATGCTATTATTAAAACATTGTTCCTAGAAAAAGAAGGATGGGAAAGAAAAAGAAAACGATCCGATAATATAATGAGATATTATCAGAAGCTGGTTTTATCATCAAATCCCAAAAGGTTACATTAACAATCCTGGGCTAAGGTGCACAGTGAAATGCACAGCACGCTTCTGACCTTAGCCTGCATGTAAAATGCAACTGTTGATAGACGTGAAAGAAACCTTGAAATGCCTGTTGGAAGTAGAGCAGACCATGGGTGAGTGCTGTGAATCCAAAAGTGGGATGGAGTTTACATTTTAAAGGTTAGAGTTTGGTACCATGTTAGTTTGATCTTTTATTCTATCCTAAACAGTTCTGTCTTTTCTTCAAAGTAATCCTTCTAGTCCAGTTGTTACAGCTGCTGATCCATCTGCCATCCATGGTGTATGCCAGTTGTTGGTGCCATTATGGAAAGATCATATATCTTTCTTTGTTGTAAGTATCACTTGGTAAGGGCTATAGTTTGCTCTCTCTTCCCTCCATATTCCTCTCCTTTACAATTCTACACAAATGCTCAGTTGGGACATATTGCCCCAGTGCTAAATAACCAAATAAAATGTCTTATCCTTAGAGAATGGGAGAAAAATGTTAGCAGAATGGGTTGGGACCAAGGTCATTTCACAGAAAGTGGATCTAAAAAAAAGCAGAAACTGGCTATCTGCTCAAATAATATTACTGGGAGAAGGAATCTGTTGCATTTTAATAACTAAGAACAATAAAATATACTATATTTTTTCCTTTTCTCCTTTATTAATGAATTGGGATACATAAAATTTTACTGTAATACATATTTTGTGTGAGCTGATTTAGTATAAACACAGCAGGAGAACAATATACACAATGACTTGAACAATGAAAATGGAAGAGCAATCAAATTATGCCAAATACAATATAATTACAACAGACAATTATAAACCCCAAAAGAGAGAAAAAAATGTACCTCATTCCTTTTACCAGAAGTATAGGGAGCTATGGGTATGGAATATTGCATACACTATCCAAAATGGTTCCTATATCAGTTGGTTCAGGACTTTTTTTTCTTTGTTACAAAAGAAAGTTCACTGGGAAGAAAAAAGGGACATATTTAGAAATGACTGCTACAAAAATATGAGGCATCAATAAACCTTTTTTTTACTTTTAACAAATCTTATACTCAAATTTAATCAGTCATCTTTTCATAAAAATCACAAGTTCTATTTAAATTGTATTATGTGAAAAGAGTTATAATATGGCAACTATATAATGCAGAAACACAAGTGAAGCCATTTTTCACATATGATCTCTCCTTTTAAGACATATGGCTTTCATTATAAACAGTGTAACTGTGTGGAAAATCATTCCCCAAGAATGCAAATGGGGCACAGTTTCTCCCCTACTCCTCTTCCCTTTAAAAAACATCCTTGATTATCCAGACATGGAAAAAAATGATCATGTTGGGCTGCTCAAAACAACAACAACAAGTTTTCAGTAAGGAGCTCGAAGTGGATAGAATATGTTTATTTTTTCTAATTCCCTCAGCTAAATATGATTTCTCTCTCCCCAGAATTTTCTTCAGCACTTTAAAATCCCAGCTCTGCCACTTACTACCTGTGTGACCCTGGGTAAATCACTTAACCTCTCTCAGTTTTCTCTGTGCCTTAGTTTTCTCTTCTGTAAAATGAGTGAATTGGATGAGATGACCTCTAAGTTCTTCTAGCTATAGATCACTGATTCTCTGGTATCACCTCTGTGCCCATCTATTTCTACCTCACATTATACTGATGTTCATGTCTTAAAGGTACCCTCTTTGCATCTCAAGGACACTGTAGGCTTCTTGAGGGCATAAAGGCACTGCTTCATTTTCCTAGTTACTTAGTTCACTCTTCCAGCACTTCCTATGGCACCTTAAATATAACAGAAGCCTAATAAAAGTTTGACTAAATTAATGTTCTTTTAAATGATGACATACATTTGCCTTCCATTACCACATTCCTAAAGAATCATGCTGCCTTTTTTGTTGCTATTCTTTTCTCCCACTTATGAGGGGGAAAGCAGTCCATGTTTCACTCTATTAATAATACAAGTCATTGTATTGGCATCATTGTGAAAAGATTACTAGACTAAGAGACAGGAGACATGGGTTCCAAACTTGCTTCTGTCATTATCGAGCTGTCTGACCTTATGTAAATCACAGTGTCTTTGGAGCTCAGTTTCCTTTTCTGTTAAAAAAAAGAAGAATCTTAGCTTGGAGATTTATAGTTCTTTCCAATGTCAGCATTGCACAGTTTTATAATTGTTTTCATCCATTGAGAAATGCAGTCATATTGGTGATCTAAGGACTTCAAATGTCAGAAGATGCAGCCAATATAGACATTAGAAGCCCACAAACCAGACCTTATATATACCTCTGATTATGGTCCTGGTGTCAACGGAAAGAGCTCCAAATTCATGTTGCCAACCCACTACTGATGATTAGCTCTTTCAGTCAGACAACAGGGGAATGAAGTGAGATCAGGTGCTCTTTAGCTAGCTATGCTCCAGAGCCAATTCAGTGGCATACTCCAGACAATGCGTAGGAGCCAAGATGAACATATGCTCACAGAGGGGGAGTTTGGGAAACAACTTGGACATCAACATCTCCATGTTGGCACCAGCTCAGCCACTAACTCTTAAATAAATTTTTCAAAAATTTTCTGTCAGGTGGGGGGAGGAAGAAAGTCCCACAATGTCAGTGGCTTTCACAAAATACATTCCCAAAGCACATTACTCCTAAATTCACAAGCCCTAAGAAGGGATCACGCACAATCAGCTTTAATTTTTTAATAATTTGGCAGTTGCTCAAAATATGGCCTCTTGTGAATATATTTGTGTGTTTGTTAAGAGATTTTCCTGTTTCATCCATGGGCAGTCAAAAGAACACCCAGCCATCATCAGTCAGATTGGCTGTAACCACTATCATAACCTTTCCTATATCTGCTGACATCTTGTTTTTGTTCTTAGTCCAGATGTCATGTATAATGGAGAATATCCTCTCATTATATACATTAGTGTCTGAGAATGCCAACACAATTCAATGAACTGTCTGATATTTGAGAAAGGAACGTCAATTCTGTAAATTATTCAAATTTTCTACTAGCTATCTATAAACCAAGGCACTCCCTGCTTTTTAATCATCCCTTGAACTTGCCCAGAAATTGAGTGGTTCATTTATTATTAGAAGGTAGACTAAAAGTAAGATTGGCTTCTGTTCAACTAAAAAGATAAAAAGTACAGGGGATAGTAGCAAAGGACTGTGTCAATACTGTTCTAAATAATGTTCATGATCAAATGAGATAATATCTGTAAAGGGCTTAATAGAGTGCCTGGCACATAGTAAACACTATATAAATGTTAGCGATGATGATGATGATGATGATGATGATAATGATGATGATGATGATGATGTTCTGATAATGGGAATGCAGGGGCTTTGAACTAAATCTAAGGAAAATATAATAGAGGAATAAAAACTTTGTTCCCAGACTCCAGATCAAGAGAACCTCTAAGGTGCTATACCATATTAGCAGATCCAAGCTTCTAAGCCAAGACCATAAATCTGAAGTGTTTCCCAGTCATTTAGGAACAAAACAGGGATATGCTACAGAAGCAGCAAAAAAATCCTCCACATCCCATCCCCTTATCTCTTCCTTTTCTTCTACTCCTATGGATTCCTATGGATTCATTGCTATGAAATCCTATGGATTTCAGGTCCTCATCACCTCCTAGTTCATCTCCCAACATTCATCTCCTTTCTCCAGCTAGTTCTTCACATAGTTGCTAAAATGATATTCCTGAAGCACAAATCTGACCATGTCACTCTCCCATCAAGACACTTATGTGGCTCTCTAATGCCTCTATAATAAACTCAAAGACCTCTGCTTGACAATTAAAGCCCTTCGTCACCTGACTTGCATATCTGTTTACAGGCTTACACATCACTTCCCCTCACAGAATGCATTTCAGCCAAACTGGTCTATTTGCCACAATTTCCATCTTTCCTCTTTCTACTAGTTGTCCCCCTTATCTGGAATCTATTATCTCATTATCTCTGCCTCCTTTTATACCTAGTTCCTTTTGAAGCACAATTTAAGTGCTAAAAGAGGCTTTTTGGGGCAGAGCCAAGATGGTGGCTGGAAAGCAGGGACTTGCATGAGCCCCCCAATCCAGATCCCTCCAAAAACCTATAAAAATGGCTCTGAACAAATTCTAGAGCTGCAGAACCCACAAAATAACAGAGGGAAGCAAGAGTCCAGCCCAGGAAACCCTGGATGGTTGCAGGGAAGGGTCTATCACATGGATTTGGGACCAGAGCCCAGTGTGGGCTGTGCCAGGACCAATCAGACCAGGAGCTGGGCAGAATAGGCCCTAGCACCCTCAATCAGTAAGCTATGGCAGTTACCAGACTTCTCAACCCACAAACAGCAAAGACAACAGAGAAGGTTAGTGGGAAAAGCCTGCTGAGATAGAATGAAAGGAGTTTGTGGTTCAGCCACCACCCCAGGGACAGCAGAGGTGGTGCAGCTCTGAGGACAAAACTACAGCTGCAGTTGCTTCCAGCCCCAGGCCCACCTGGTGGGAGGAATTAAGTGGTGGATCAGAGTAGAAGTACAGAGCCTGCTTAAGATCTGAGTAGTAGTCCGGGTTGGCAGTTCTTGGGGGAGGAGGAATGTTGGTGTGGCAGAGCTTGCTGTGTAGAAACAGCTGTGAAAACAACAGCGTAGCCCCTCAAGTTTGGGACAAAGTACTCTCAACTCTACAACCAGTCATACGTCACTGAAAAACTCAAAGACATGGCCAGGCAGTGAAAATAGACTCAGATTCAGACTCAGACTTTGGTATCTTTCTTTGGAGACAAAGACGACCAAAACATACAGCCATAAGAAGTCAACAAAGTCAAAGAGCCTACATCAAAAGCCTCCATGAAAAACATGAACTGGTCTCAGGACATGGAAGAGCTCAAAAAGGATTTGGAAAAGCAAGTTAGAGAAATAGAGGAAAAATTGGGAAGAGAAATGAGAGTGATGCAGAAAAACCATGAAAAACAAGTCAATGACTTGTGAAAGGAGACCCCAAAAAAATACTGAAGAAAATAACACCTTAAAAAATAGACTAACTCAAATGGCAAAAGAGCTCCAAAAAGCCAATGAGGAGAAGAATGCCATAAAAGGCAGAATTAGCCAAATGGAAAAGGAGGTCCACTGAAGAAAATATACCTTATAAATTAGATTGGAGCAAGTGGAAGCTAGTGACTTTATGAGAAATCAAGATATTATAAAACAGAACCAAAGGAATGAAAAAATGGAAGACAATGTGACTCATTGGAAAAACCACTGACCTGGAGAATAGATCCAGGAGAGATAATTTAAAAATTATTGACTACCTGAAAGCCATGATCAAAAAAAGAGCCTAGATATCATCTTTCAAGAAATTATCAAGGAGAACTGCCCTGATATTCTAGAGCCACAGGGTAAAATAAAAATTGAAAGAATCCAATGATCACCTCCTGAAAAAGATCCCAAAAAGAAAACTTCTAGAAATATTGTCACCAAATTCCAGAGCTCCCAGATCAAGGAGAAAATACTTCAAGCAGCCAGAAAGAAACAATTTGAGTATTGCGGAAACAAAATCAGAATAACACAATATCTAGCAGCTTCTACATTAAGGGATTGAAGGGCTTGGAATATGATATTCCAGAGGTCAATGGAGCTAGGATTAAAACCAAGAATCACCTACCCAGCAAAACCGAGTATCATACTCCAAGGAAAAACATGGATTTTCAATAAAATAGAGGACTTTCAAGCTTTCTCAATGAAAAGACCAGAGCTGAATAGAAATTTGACTGTCAAACACAAGAATCAAGGGAAGCATGAAATGGTAAACAAGAAAGAGAAATCATAAGGGACTTACTAACATTGAACTCTTTTGTTTACATTCCTACATGGAAAGATGATGTGTATTAGGGTAGCTGAAGGGAATATATATAGACAGAGGGCACAGGGTGAGTTGAATATGAAGGGATGATATCTAAAAAATAAAATCAAATTAAGTGATGAGAGAGGAATATATTGAGAGAGGGAGAAAGGGAGAGATAGAATGGGGTAAACTATGTCACATAAAAGTGGCAAGAAAAAGCAGTTCTTTTGGGAGGGAAGAGGGGGCAGATGAGGGGGAATTAATTAATCTTGCTTTCATCGCATTTGACCTGAGGAAGGAATAACATACACACTCAATTGGGTATCTTACCCCACAGGAAAAAAGGAAGAAGGAGATAAAAAAGGGGGGACAATAGAAAGGAGGGCAGATAGGGGGAGGAGGTAATCAAAAATAAACACTTTTGAAAAAAGACAGGATCAAGGGAGAAAATTGAGTAAAAGGGGATATGATAGGGAGGAGCAAAATATAGTTAGTCTTTCACAACATGAGTATTGTGGAAGGGTTTTGCATAATGATACACATGTGGCCTATGTTGAATTGCTTGCCTTCTTAGGGAGGGTGGATGGGGAGGGAAGAAGGGACAGAATTTGGAGCTCAAAGTTTTAAAAGCAGATGTTCAAGAAAAAAGTTTTGCATGCAACTAGGAAATAATATATACAGGCAATGGGGCATAAAAATCTATCTTGCCCTACAAGAAAGTAAGGGAAAAGGGGATGGGGGGGAGTGGGGTGACAGAAGGGAGGGTTGACTGGGGAACAGGGCAATCAAAATATATGCCATCTTGGAATGGGGGGAGGGTAGAAATGAGGAGAAAATTTGTAATTCGAACTCTTGTGAAAATTAATCCTGAAAACTAAAAATATTAAATAAATAAATAATGATTTTTTAATAAAAGAACTAGTTCTAATCAGAGCTTTGATCTAGAAGAGACCAGGCCTCTGGTTGGGTGAAAAGTTAGAGGCTTGTACACATGCTTAAACTAGCCATTTGAGGAGGCAGCCAGGGGGTTGTATCTAGCCAATGAAGAGCCTGGCGGGAGAATCGAAGTGGGGGGTCAATAAAAGTACTAGCATCCACATGAGTCTTTGTACTCAGACCGAATAAATGTAAAATATAATTAAAACAAAAAAAATTTAAAAATAAAGGAGGCTTTTTACTGATTCCCAAGCTATTAGTTCCCTCCCTACAATATTACTTTAAAGATTTTATTGGAAGATGTGTGCATATGTTGTTTTCTTTCTATAGAAGATAGGATCCTTGAGGGCAAGGTACTTCAGATATATCCAGGGACAAGCAGAGTGTCTGCAGCACAATAAGAACTAAATGAATGTCTGTTGAATTGAACTGAATTGAAATTCAGTCCCCCTTTGTTTTTGGCCTTTATGAATAAAAGCCAAGACAACCAAGGATATACAAAACGTCCCACCAAGACTCACTCATGACTGTGCTTCCCAGGTTGTAATAATCATAACTCACATTTACAGAGTGATTTAAGATTTACAAAGTGTTTTCCTCAACATAACCATATGAGATAAGTAGTAAAGGTATTATTTTCCTATTTTACAATGTAGGGAACAAGAATGTGGAGAGAGTAAGTAACTTGCCCATGGTCACTTGATTAACCAGCATTAGAGCTGGGATTTAAATCAAGGTCTCCCGATTCCAGGTACAATACAATATATAGCTTCTCATGGTACAAGTAAACCGCAAAGTTTCTGGGCTAAAGTTTAGAAGGGCTATGTATCACCAAAACATGGCAGTTTAGAGTTTTCTGACACATCCCAGCAGGTTCTACAAGCACTTTCTACAAATGATAGCCAAAAGTAACAAATAATGCTTTTCTAAAGCAACATAAAGGACACGGAAAGGAGATGCAAACGAAAGAATTGAGAAGTATTGTGCCAATTTTCAAAAAAAGAGGAAAAAACTGTGTGTAAAACTGAAGGACAGGAAGCATAATTTCATTCAAGAAAATCCTTGAACGTATCATAAAGGAAGTGGTTGGTAAACATTTGCAAAAGGAGGATTACAAAGAGCCTGCCTGGAACTATCAAGACGTCACATAATAAGAGTAACCTTATTTTCGTAATCAGAAGATCAGAAGAATGCCGATAGCTTACATAGATTTTTAGTACAATACCACTGAATGTTGCTCAAGTGCTTCTGCTATATCCTCCCTTCTGGAAGGGGTGGAGATGAATCTCAACCAGGCATTGGCATGGGGCAGCCAGGTGGCACAGGGGATAGGGTGCCATGCCTGGAGTCAGGAAGACCTGAGTTCAAATCCTGCCTCGCACACTTACTAGCTGTGCAACCCTGGGCAAGTCACTTAAACAGTTTGCCTCAGCGTTCTGAACTCTAAAATGGGATAATAATCACCTATCTCCCAGGCAGTATTGTTGTGAGGATCAAACAAGATAATATTTATAAAGCATTTAGCACAGTGGCTAGCACACAATAATCACTTATATGAACATTAGCTATATTTATTATTACCCAGATCAACCATCTCCAATCTGATCCCCATATTAGAAGCTGGAAGTTTAGTTAGACATGCCCTATTACAACCATTTGTATAATTTTTAGAATAAGAGCAATATAATAGTCCTCAAGTCCATGTGGTGCATTTCTCTGTTGTTTCATGAAGTATGTATCAGACAGAAAGTTATTATTATTATAACCACAATAGCTAAGAGCTCCCAGTTAGGAAAACTCCTTACAATCTGACAGAGGTCTGACTCTCTACTTTAAATTTTTGTGTGTCATCAGAGCTCATCTTCTGACTCAAACATCAAATTTGATTTCTACTATATGGTATTGCTTCATAAACATTATCTGCTATAATTCTAGAACCCAACATTTGGTTTCCACATATTCTTCTCTTAGGATGTCTCTGAGTTGCCCCTAGAATGTGATGAATCATCAATAGGTTCAAATTCATTCCCCGTTTTTTTTCCTTCCAAAATTGGGCCTCTACAGCAGAAAGTCAGGAAATATTCTCTTATTTCTAGCTTTTTCCCCACTTGTCCCAGTTTTGTAATGCCCCCTACTGTTCTATATATTTGAGGAGGTGTTAAGTCTCAGCAGGCAGTGAGATGATAAAAAAAATTACCTATTCTCTGAATGACTCTACCTTATTTTTTAAAAAGGGGAAAGAAAATAATGGGAGTACCAAAGTGACAGAGAGTCCATTTAATGTGAAAGAATGTAATGGCCTTATCAGAGTAATTTTATAGCTGAAAGATACCTTAGAAACTATCTAGTCCAATCTCATTTTACAGTTGAGGAAGCAGGCTAAGAGAGAGGTTACGTGACTTGTCTAAGGTCACACAACTGGCAAGTAAAAAAAGCAAGGATTAGAAACTAGCTTTCTCTTGATTATGAAAACTCATACTTATATGGAACTTTAAAGCCAAAAGAACTAGTACTTTCCTTAGAACCCTGTGAAGTGGGTAGTATGAGCAAGAGAATTCTTATCCTCCTTTTACAGATGAACAAATTAAGTCTCAGAAGTTTGATGATTTGGCCAGTGTTACACATTGTCAAGACTGGGAGGTGAAACCCAGGTCCACATGACTCCAAGTCCGGTAATCTTTTTACTACAACATGAAGCCTCTCATTGTTATTATGACAAAAAAAAAGTATATGAATGCCATAATGTTAATATATTAACTTCCCTCTCTTAAAAGAATGATAGAAGCTGGAATACATATTCATAAACTTGTTACTATATATTTTTACTCAAATTTCTCTACCTTGTCTGATGATTAGAATAGAAAAATAGAAAAACTTTTTCATCTTCACAAATTTTCAATGAATATTAATAAAAATTAATATAGACCTATAGATTTTTATATTAGACTTAGAAGCGTAAGTTAGTAGTATCTGCATTACTATTTGTTGTAAGTAGCCTACTTTGCAAAAGCTGCTAAGTTTTATAAAATGTTTAACAATGCTAGGTTTCTATATTTCTAGCTTTTATCCGTTTGTTTGTTTATTTATTTATTTATTTTAGTATGGCTTTGATCTCCTGGATCGAAACTCCAAGTCCTAAGTAATTAAAAAGGGGATTTTCAACGCAATTACATTCTTTCTCTCTGCTAGATTGTGCAAGTTGCAACCAGGCTGAGTGAGGGTAGTCTTAGCAAATGATCCACAGAAGTCCCAGAATGGTAACCAAAATGTCAGCATTTGTTTATTTTTCAGCAGTAAATAAAACCTCAATTTTTCATACCATCTATGGCATATCTCTCTGGAGGGTCGGAGAACAACCCTCCACTCTCCAACTCAGCAAGACAAAGAGAGAAAGTTCAGATAACATGATTGCAAGCCAAAATTTCACAAGAGGGCTTGGAAAAACAGTGCAGAAAAGTGCTGAGCTCGCTAAAGTTTAGAATGTGTCCACAAGATGCGAAGACAATCCATCTATTTGATAAGTTCACCCAGCCAATTTTCTTTTTTTTTTTACTCTAAATTCACTGGAGTTCTCATTGATTATGAATGAAGTAAATCATAAGTACCCTTGGGTAACAGTGAGAGGGACTCAAGAAGCAACTGAGTGGGAAAGAGGAAATATCTAGATCATATCCAAAAGAGAAAAAAAAAAACTATAGTTGGATTAATGACAAATTTCCTGCCTTTTTGCTTCCAGGGCCTCATAACATGAAGAGTACTCTTGGGATAGCAAGAATCATTATTTTGCATTCGAATTTCCAGCCAACATTAAGTTCTCTTTGATTGGAGTCTTTAACCTCTTATCACATAAAGAGATGCATCAAAATGTTCCCATTCAGCAGTCTGAAGTTGCCCTCACAACTTCATCTTGGTAACAAACCTGATTCGAAGAAATAAGTCACTGGAACATGTAGAGACCTATAGATAGCTTAATAGGGACCGTTCAATGGTTTGGGTTGCTATTTATCAAATCGGAAGCTTTGAGCCATGCACATCTCTTAATCCAGCTATTCTGAAATTTAGTGACTGGTTTGGTTTATTGTTAACTTGCTGAGAGCAAAGGGAAAACTGCTCATATAAGGTTAAAGTGAGTAGCAATTTCTAGAAATTAGTCATCAGCAGTAGGCAATGATTTGTTGGATGGTTGTGTCAAGAGGCAAAGGCCAATAAGTACCATTAGTGCTCTAACAAACTACTCATTAACTATATTAACAACTGCTTTTGCCAGTGAAAACTATAATTAACAGTGTATTAGTGAATAATAAACCACCAGCAGACATGGTTAAGTAACCGTGAGAAGTTAAAATGCTTAGCTCTTTGGACTAAAAGAAAACTTCCATTAAATCCAAGTGGAAATATCTTCACTGGTGACTTCCTTTTTCAGTTACTATCCCACCCCTTTCCTACTTCTTACAATTTCTTGAACAAGTTGTCTACTACTGTGGTAGCTTCTTCTCACTCTTCTCAGCCCCCTGCACTGGGGCATGTGATGACCCTATTCCAAACTCAATGCAACAGTTACTTATCTGTTCTCATCCTTCTTGACAGCTTTTCTCTAGGAGACAATACTAACCACCTCCTTCAGGAAACCATTTTCTCCTTTGGCTTCTATGAGAGTGTGATATTATGTTTCTCTTCCAATCATTCTTACTATTTTTCTGAGGTCCTCACTAAAAAATTTTCTTGTGCCCCATCCATTAACCACAGGCCAAGACTCTAAGCCCTTCTTTCTTTTCACATATTCCCCTTCAGGATGAATGAACCAATGAACGAATGAGTATCTATTTAAAACTTACTTTGTGCAAAGCACTGTGCTAAGTGCTAGGGACACAAAGGAAGATATAAGAAAGCCCTTTACTCTCAAGGAACTCAATCCTAATAAGGGGAGAAATCACATGCAAAAGATGTATGTTGCTTATATAGGTTATATATACCCACATCAGATGTCTAAACATATAGACAGGTGGCTCCAGAAGTGGCATTGGTAGATATCTCTAGAATCTTGCTCGTCCTTTACTAAGCCCTGTTTTGAGGTGAGAAGAAGGGCCACAATGTTGAGAGCTCTTTCATCTGTTCTTTGAGAGGAGTTTTGGACAAGAATTACAGTTATTTGTCCCTCTAAAATGTTGGTACTCTAGGAGCACAACAGATTTGATACAAGAAAGCTACTCTCCTGGTTACTATTCCTTTAAAGAAGAGGAATTATTTCAAGCTTCTATTTACTGGCTAGGCCCCTCCCCCCAAAAATGCTGGTTCAATAAGAGACTATTACAAATTATGAATGAGGAACAAAATTATTTATGTATATAGCAAATAAAAATGAGAGAACTTATACAGATTAGAATACACTAAAAATACAGAGTGAATGATCTCTCTCATTCGCTGCCTAATCCTCATTCATCACACTCTCTCTGAATCTGGCTAGTGCCCTAAGGTATATGAAGCCTCTTTTAAAGTCTTAATACAAGTAATAGCTTGAGGGCATGGGCAAAGTGGCCCAATTCTGATGACCAATTTTTATATCTATTCGTAGTCACCTTCAAAAGTCCCCAAACTCCACAATGACATCTTGCCTTCCTCCTTCATCCTGTGTTCTTCTCTAGCAAGTGAAATTGATGCCAGCAGGTCAGAAGCATTGGTAGAAGTGTAATGTACATGATTTATGTATTTATATCTCCAGGCCTGACATACTCTTCATTCTATTTTCCTGCCTCCAGTTATCTACAAGATATCTTCACTCGGATAACCCACTGTTACCTGACACTTAGGCTGTCAAAACTTGAGTTCATCATCTTCCTCTATTAATAGACACCCACCTTATCTTTATTTCCACTATTCCATTGTCAGGCTCCCAATCTGTCAGTCAATCAATCAATAAACATTTATCTACTATCTATTCTGTACCTGTCATGGAATAAAGCACAAAAGAAATAGAAAACAGTTTCAGAATCCCAGAGTGTTGAGGCGGAAGGGTATCTTGGAGATTAGCCAATGCAACGTCTTCATTTTAGAGCTGAGAAAACTGGGGACTAGAAACATTAGGTGGCTTGCCTAAAATCACCTAGTTAGTGATTAGAAGAGTCATAATTGGTATCCAGGTTCTCAGTCTCCAAATCCAGAGCGCTTTTCCTGGTACCACACCGAATCTTTGTGTACTAATTTTGAGAGCATTATCTTGCACAAGAGCTATTATTCTATAAATATTTTTTTTCTTTTGTCCTGTGTGTATCCCTGAAACTACAATGTGGCCTGCTTGCTATTCCCTAAACATTCCCTTTCATTTTTGGTCTTTGCCCCCATATCTGGAATTTACTCTTTCCTCTCATTCACCTCCTAAAATCTTCCAACTCCTTCGCAGCTCATCATAAATACTAAATAAAGTATATCCTGATTTCCTTGGGTTCCTTGTTAATGTTCTCTCCACCCTCAGTAGAGAAATCAGTTAGAAGACTAAGAGAGAGTCTAAATATGTGATGAAGAAAATCTTGAATTGGGATTCAAGGTAAAGTTAAAGAGAAAAGAAACCTGGGTTACTGCAAGAACAGTAATCTTAACAGAACTAGAGTAGTCAGGAAGAAGAGCCAGTTTGAAGGGGAGGTGACAGATTCATTTTAAACACACTAAGTTTGAGAAACTGACAGGAAAACCTAGTCAAAATATGAAACTAGAATGAGGAACAGAAGTCAAGGTTAGAGATGTAGACTTAGGAAGCACCTGCAGACTCAGTCATAATTGAAACAATGGCAGTGAGTGAGATCTCCAAGGAGGAGAATACAGAAAGAAGACAGCCTAGGGCAGAACTGTGGGGAATGCCCATATTTAGGGAATAGAAGGAAAAATTAAGCCAATGAATGAGATAGAATAGACACAGTCTGAAAAGTAGGAGAATTCAATATAGAGGTGGAATAAGGAACTAATGAAAGCATCGCTATTTCAGGAAGGAGGAGGGAGCAGTGTTGGTATCAAAGGATAAGGACTTAGAAAAGGCTAATATCTTTATATCTAGAAAATCATTAATGAGAGGCATTGGAGGTCAGTTTTTGTCAAGTTGTGGGTTAGGAAACATTGATTTGAAGTAGGTAGTAAAGGAATGAAGAAGAGAAGTGTAGATGACTCTTTTTTGAGAAATTTGTCAATAAGAGGAAGAAGAAATATAGGATGTGTGCTTAAAAGAGCAGTAGGGTCAAAGGAATGATTTTTAGGATAGGAAATATTTGAATATATTTCTAGTCAAAGTAGGGGGAGCCAGTGAAGAGGAGAGATTGAAGATGCAGGAACAAAAATCAAGGACCTAAAAAAGTTGAGAGATGGATCAAGAGCAAAGGTGAAGAAGTTTGACTTAGAAATGAACAGGGGCAACACTTTTTCTGCGATAAGAACAAAGGAAGAGAGGATTGATTAAGATGCAGAGAAATTTTGAGTGGGAAAAAATAGGAAATTCCTAAAACTTCAGTCAGTACCAAAAATAGTTAAGTAGTAGGCAAGTTCAATCTGCTAAGAGTAAGTGAGGCTGGGATGGAACTAAGGGTTTAATGAGTATGGAAAGGATTTGGAACAGCTGTTCAAGGAACTCAATGGGGATTTCAGAAACGAAGAAAAAATTGGCTGAGGAACACTGAAGGCCCAGTTGGGGTTAGACGGCATGAATCTGTGTGGAATCCAGTCAGAATGGTTTTGTGGCCTTCTCCAGCAACAGCTCATCTGCAAGGAACAGCAAGAGACAACAGTAGAGCAGGGGATGAAGTTGAGTTTTTAAATGAGATCTGCACTCTAATGAAATCTCACAGTTTTTTTTCAGTGATCACTATGATTCAAGTTTATATAACAAGAGGGTTAGTTCAATCCCAAGCAAGAAAAAGTGTGACATTATGCTCAGCGTATCACAGCGAAGGATGTAAAAGACAGAAGGGAAATCCTAAGGGGCTCTGATCCCAGGCTAACACTTTGTATTGTACATACTAAACGTAGAGAAGAATCCAGGAAACACTGAGACCAGAGAAGAAAACCTACCTGTTTTTGACGTTCTAAGGCAGAAAGACTGAAATTCTTTTTGGTGTTAATTATAACTGAATATGAGTGTGTACAAGTAACTCTGTGTGTGTGTCTGTGTGTCTGTGTTGGAAAGAGCAGAAAAAGACATTGAAAGACAAAGATACCCAAAGACCAGACACACACCCAAAGAGATAAAGACAGAGTAGAGATAGAAAAACAGAGAAAGAAAGGAAAGAAGAAAGGAATGACAGACATATAGTCCATTCCTAAACTAATACTTTAATGGAGTATACGCTTGATATTCTGCATATATATTCAGAATTTTGCACACGAAGATAGAATGGATTCTTCTATCCAGCAAAGATTGGGGTGTGCCTGAACATAGAGTTCACTAAGACAAAATATGTACAAAGACACGGCCATTGATGGGGGTGAATGTTGTTTATAATATATTTTATTAGGAATTCAGCTCAAGAGGAGTGTCGGTTTTTAATACTAATCCAGTACTATGTTGAAGCACCTTGGAGCCAAAGACATGGAGAGAGAAAGAGGAATAGTTCCTTCATAATTTGGGAAAAAATGGAAACTGCATAATTTAGGAAATTAAACATGGAAGACATCTTTTATAATGCAAACTATGAGAGAGAGAGAGACAGAGAGAGAGAGAGACAGAGACAGAGAGAGAGAGGGGAGAGAGAGAGAGACAGAGAGAGAGAGGGGGGGGAGAGAGAGAGAGAGAGAGAGAGAGAGAGAGAGAGAGAGAGATCATTTGTGGTGACTCTTTGGACATTATGAGAGAATCAGTGTTAGACTTTTTAAAAAATAGACGCTTATTCCTTGGTCTAACTGACCATGATTCTAGTGTCCTAGTAGGTGCTTTAAAACAAGAATTTATCAACAAGCATTTAAGTATCTGTTGTGTGCAGGGCATGTGATTTCTTCCGTGTAAGAACACTTACTAATCCTCTTGCTGGATCCGACAATGAAGCAGAGTAAGCCTCTCAATCTATTTCTCTCCACTTGAGATACTTCATCACTAGGTCACAAAAACTATGAGTATATTAGTGACTATCTGTATTAAAAATGGAGTAACAACTGAGAACTTGGAAAGTAAGATAAAATTAAAGGCTTATGATAAGTCAAAATAGTTGTTTCAAAATTCATGCACCCATAGGTCCATAAGATTGAAAGCTAGAAAGGACACCCAGGAGAGTCTAATCCAGCCCTCACATTTGACTATTGAGGAAACTGAGACCCACAAAGGTGATGTGACTTACTCGAGGCTGTAGAGCCAGTCTGTCCTATCAGACATCATACCCAGGTCCTCTAAGTCTCAAAACCAGGGATGTGAAGAGAAAATCAGTTCAGTAAAGGTTGGAGTGTGCCTGAACGCTGAGTTCACTAAGACCAAGTATGCCCAAAGACATGGCTGTTGATGGGGGTGGATGTTGTTTATAAGATGTTTTACAAGGAACTTGGATAAAGAGAAGGGTCAGTTTTTAATACCGATCCAGTATTATGTTGAGCAACCTGGAGCCAAAGACATGGAGAGAGAAAAAGGAATGGTTCCTTCATCATTGGGGGAAAAATATTCACAGAGAATGGGACATGAGGATCTCCCTGCTCTTTTCTGCATGTATGCCCCATACTTTTTGAAAGATTCCGTGGCCAATCATGTTTTCAGAGAGAATTTTTGTAACTCCTTGCCTAAGGAGAGCAGTAGCTTCTAATGGCAGATATCTAGGCCGTATGTGGGAAAGTGATCTGAATGGCTATCTGGGGCATGGGGATTCAACAAAGAAACTTTTCTACAGTGTAGAAAAGCCTCTGTGCTTGACTTTGAACATTTGCACAAACAACGCTGCTCTCCCTGCCTTCCTTCTCCCCACCTTCTACCCCAGCCTGTTTTGTGGGCTAGACTGACTTGGCAGTCTGGGGAAACCTATGGATCCCTGCTCAGAAAAAGAAATGTTTTAAATGCATAATGAAAAAGAGAGAGAGAGTATCAAAGAAGATCAATTATATTGTATTATAGTTACAAAACATTTTTAAAAACTCATAATTAAGAATCCTGAACTACAAAGGACCAATATGTACAAAAATATTTACATTAGCTCTTCTTATAGTGGCAAAGAATTGTAAACTGAGGGAATGCCAATCAATTGGAGAATAGTTGAACAAGTTGTGGTAAATATGATTGTGATGGAATACCATTGTGCTTTAAGAAATAATGAAGATGATGGTTCCCAAAAAACCTGGGGAGGCTTATATGAACCGACGGAAAGTAAAGTGAGCAGAACTAAGAGAACATTATACACAGTAACAGCAACAGCATAATAATAATAAACTGTGAAAGACTTAACTGCTCTGATCAATACAATGATTCGCAGCAATTCCAAAGGATTCATGATAAAAAATGCTATGCACCACCAGAGAGAGAACTGATGGACTCTGAGTGCAGGTTGAAGCTGGTCTTTTCTTTCTCACCTTTTTTTTTTTTGCAAGATAGCTTAATGTGGAAATGTTTTGCATGCCTTCTTGTGTATGAGTATTGTTTTTTTTTTCCTGCCTTCTCAATGGGTGGGAATAGAGAGAGAGATTTTTGGAACTGAAAATAAAAAATTAAAAATAAATATTTATTTAAAAAGAATCCTAATCTAAGGTGCTCCCAAAGCCATAATAACCATTTGACAAGAGGTCCTAGGGCCTGATATTCAGGTCTGGGTTAAGGTCTATTTATTCTTATTTTATAAACAATTACAACAAGGTTAGTTATGTAGTATCCAAGCCCACGGGAAATGAGCAGCAATAAATTAGAAGGGGACATGGCATCTGCTAGACCTAGAAAAGAAAGAATTAACAAATGACAGCAAGAAAGGAGGTAAAAAAAGTATAATAAAGCCTACTCAAGAAGTCAGAATTTGTTGAATTGAAGGATTCAAGAAGCCCAATAATCTGGGTCCAGTTGGTGTAAGAGCAAGAGCAAGTATTTCTACAGGGTGTCCTGAAAGTCTGGACACATGGGCAAAAATGCAAATTTTGAAATATTTGGAATATTAACAGACCTTAGCCCCCTTCACTTCTTTCAATGAAAATCACAGATGCAACACACTTGATTGAACGCATAAAGAGTAAATGTGCTAAAATTAATGGCAATGTGGAGTTATTGCATCAAGTTCACGTGAATCTTGCAAAGCACATCAACCTTTGCATCACAAATGATGGAAATCATATTGAAGATGTTATTTGTTAATATTCCAATTAAATAAAATGTTGTTGAAAATTTAATTCATTTCTTGAAAATATGCATTTTTGCCTATGTGTCCAGACTTTAGGAACACCCTGTACAGGTCACCACAGATTCAGGCGTCATAACAGCACAGTTAAAAAAATTAGTTTTCAGGATGATTAATAATTAAGGTTAAAATTTAATCTATTTAAGAACTAGGTAAAGAAGAATGTAATATATTTTAGAAAATTGTCATTCAAAATGCTTTTCAGTTTAAGAAAAATTTTGATGTTTCAAAAAGTTAAACTTTTAGCTATCCAGGAAACATGATCCTCCAGAATGACTCCATCCCTGAGGATTCCAGGAAGCTATGAGTTCACTATAATAACTATGAAAAGACATTTATAATGTCTAAAGTTCCCTGACTCTCCTGTTGAATTGTTACCTATCTTTTAAAGCCTAATTCAACTGCTACCCTCTCCAGGAAGATTTCCCCTTTCCCTCCCCAACCTGCAACAGTTGATAATAACTTTCCCCCTTTCAGAGCTCCAGAAGGTTTTGTTCATACTTCTTATATACTTTTATTATACTTTTTGGTGTTATAGCTATTTGCAAGTAAGTTGAATCCTCCTACTAGACTTTAATCTCCATGAGGGTAAAACAGTATCTTGTCTACACTGTGCATTGCACCAGATACTTAGCACAGTGCTTTGTACAAGATAAGAACTTATAAAAACCTTTTTAATTAAACCAAATTGAGTTGGATTTTTTCGCATAACATCCATGTTGCTAAATGTTAGTAAGCCTTTTAAAGTTAAAATATGAGGTGCTTAAGTTCAAAATATGCTAAAAAAAAAGAATTCCATTAATTTGCTGCTTTTAAGATGTTAACTTCTAGGCAGCATGAATAGGATCCGCACTCACACAGAACGGTTACTGAGCTGAGGAACCCCAATATCAAATACAGGTATTAAATCATAATCTATTTATAATAGGTAATAAAGCCTCTAAAGAGCTTAGGAGGACTTCTCTGGAAGACAAATGCCTTACAAATTGGCTTCTGTCTACAAATTAAGTTGAATTACCAAAGAAGCAAACCCCATCCTTGTGACTTTATCATCAGACTTTAGTAAGATACCATGCCTGGCAGAGAAAGTTTGTGTGTGGCTATCTGGATAATCCCCAATGCCATACTTACAGAATCAAGATGAGTACTCTACACAGAGCAAGAACTCAATAAATGTTTAGCAAATCAATGAATAAATGTATGAATTTCATCTCAACTATCAAAATCAATCTAGAATAATTCTACAACCATCCATTATTAGAAGTCTAATTCCCCCAGGAATTATGAACTCTCCATTGGAATAGTTAATTCAGGCTCCAAATTCATCCGCATTTAGAGGAATCCACTGGTTCTATCTTTCATAGTGGTGGTGTTTGTTTTTTTTCTAATAAAATTATGTTTCTAAATATTGAAGTTTACATTGGCAAGTTATTTATCTTGAAAAAAATCTTTTCTTCCACAGGTTATCTGTAAACACCTGAAGTCTTCCTAAATCCCTAAAATTCTTGCCTGGAAGGAAGTCAAGAAAGAAATCCATTTCCTGCCAAATGGTAACATATGTAAGATGGAAAGTAATTTGCTGGCAAGTGTTAAAGTATGTAAGTAATTCTAGATTTCCTGAAATTCTCCTGGGCAGACAATCATATTTTTATCTTTGTTCACAGGAAGTCAAGATTTTACCAGATAGCTACAGCTGAACTGTTAAACTCACATTCGACATGTGAAAATGCCATTTTTTTAAAATCAAATTGGAAAAGCTACATTCTCTCCAAATAAGCTCTTGGCCTCACTGCCAGCATGTATCTGGTATTTTTGTTTTCTGTATCCCCTTTCTGTCTTTCATAATTAGCTTAATTAATTCACAAGTACACAACCACAAACTTTAGACAAATATAAACAAAAAAATGGATGTATTATAATATCAAATAGGCCAGCTTTTTGTCACTTAGAAACAAGAGATGATGCCAGACTACGGAGTAAATGCTCAGTGTTTTCAATTATTTTTGCCACATAGATCAAATTCTACTTTAAGATTTGTAAACAAATATTTATTTTATACAAGTTATATTAACTGAAAAGCTGCCTAGATCCTCTATTATGTGGAAGTGCTGCTATTGACTTTGCCATTACAGGTTTATTACACCATTAAAAGTTAATGCCATAATGGTGTTGGTTTTTCTAATGTTAAAACTGGCAAACAGTACAATTAATTGTGTGCAATTTGAAAGCTCATGGGATCTATTTTAAAAGTTCCAAGAAGATGAAGCATCTGTGATACAGTGGAAAAAGCCAGAGATTTGAATTCACAAGACCTGGATTCAAATCCTACTGATCACATTTACTACCTATGTGACCCTGATCACCTGTATCACCTGATGACCTCTGTGATCACTTAACCTCTCTGGACCTCAGTCATAAAATGAGAGGGGTAAACTTGATGGCTTCTAAGGTCCCTTTCATTTCTCAATCTAAGATCTTACGATCATAAGATGGGAGATGTTTATCAACTACTAACCTAAGGTATTTGTTTCCACTTTCCATACCACATCCTACCACTAAAATCTGCATATTCCATGGAGATTGTCCATTTTAAAGGGGACAAAAAATTAACGTTGAGAAAATTCCATTTAATATTTATTATGAGTATGCCTCAAGGATTTTTCCTCAGCCCTATATTCTTTTTATACTCAAATCAATGACCTTGTGAGTTTAATTATTATCCCTATGCTGCTAAGTCCCATACCTATCTATTTAACTCAAGGCTTTCTCTTGAATACCAGTCTGACATCACCAACTTCCTACCAAACATTTCTAACTTGTTATACTTATACTGCACATATGCCAAACTCAACATGCCCCAAACTGAACTCTTATCTACCACCAAAAACCAGCACTATTCTGAAATTCCCTATTTTTGTTAAGTGAACCCAGGTTTCTAACCTTGACATTACCTTTAACTCCTTATTTTTACTCACCCAAATATCCACACATCTGTCAAATCTTGCTATTTCTACCTCCAGAACATCTCTCTCACATTTTCCCCTTTCTCTAACCATCACACAGACTCCAATCACTCTAGTTCAGGACCTTATTGCATCTCACTTAGACTACTATAGTAGCCTCCTAATTGGTTCCCCTGCCTTAAGTTTACCTCCTCTTCTCCTTTCACAAAGCTGCCAAAGTCATTTTCTCCAAGCAAAAATCTTACCATGTTGCTCACCTACTCAATAAATCCAGTGGCTCCCTATGACCTCCAAGATCAAAGATAAATGCCTCAGCTTGGCATTTAGAGCCCTTCACAACCTGACCCCAACCTACTTTTTTCGGTCTTATTATTCATTAACTACCTTTAAAAACGTAGCACTCCAACTCCACCTCAGTAAACTGTCTATCCTCCAAACTTAGAATGTACTCCTTCCAAACTTTCACTTCCCAGAATCCTTGAATTCCTCCTGGACTCAGTTCAATTGGCACCTTCTCCACAAGGCTTTTCCTGGTCCTCCCAGTAGCTATTGTCTTAACCCTACACGTTGCAACAACTTTTCACTTTTTCCTTTGCATTCCCCGCACATAGCACAGTACCTAGCACATACTATGTGTTTAATAAATGTTTATTGATTGATTAATAGTCATAAAGAGCTAACACTTCAGATGTGTCTTGTGAAACATCTGAAAATTTGAAGCTTTAGGATACACTATTCTACAGGAAAAGTAGGAGGGGGACAGTTACTCAAAAAACAAGATTGGGTTAATGGATCAGGGAAAGAAAAATTCCTCCTTAATAACTTCTCTTGCTCATCTCATTAGAAAAAAGAAAGTATCCTTCCAAACCCACCTGATGACACAAAGGAGAATGAAAAAGCAGGAATGTTTCAAATACATCTTGGTAGTTCAACCTCACCTCATAGAACAGCAGAATTTGAGAGATGGAAGGGACCTCAGAATCCATCCAGTCCAACCTATATGAGAAAGGAATCCTCACTATAACATACCTTACAAGTGGTCATACAGTCTCTGATTGAAGACCTCAAATAAGGGAGAATTCATCACCTCTTGAGACAGCCCATTCCATTTTTGGACACCTCTAAGAGTTAGCAAGTTTTTCCTGACATCAAACATAAGCTGGCCTCATAGAACTCGTCATCTGTTCCCCACTTGATGAAAAAGCTAAAAGTGAAAAATGTGGGAGGTAGCATGTTCAACAACCCTTCCAGTGAATACAGAGGGGACAGTTCTGATTCCAAGAAAAAGGGGCAATTCAGGATAAAGAGAAGCAATTATCAACAGAACCATCAGTAATTTTCAAGTTCCTTGTACCAAGTCAAACTGAGTCATCTACCTCTGCCTTATTTCTGAAAGAAAATGAACAGTCAGCCTGTTTCTTCTAAAGTTCACCCCAATTCCATGCACAAGTGTCAATGCTGAGCACTCCAGCTAGAGCACTCCATTAATTCAGCTCATTTGTCTACTCAGACCAGAGCACACATATCAACTTTTGGCCTCAATTTCTAAGTTTAAATGCCTTGCTCCAAGAGGGTAGGTTAATAATGAGACCTAAGATTAAAGGAAATCTTCCACAGTTTCTATACCACTTTAATCTTTTTTCTCCTAAATTGAAGTGTTTGATTTTTCTTCTAATCCTCTCTTTCAAAAAAATCCTTGCTTTTCTGCTTACTATCTATGCAACCTTGTACAAATCATTAAAGATCTCTGGGCCTAAGTTTCCTTTCCTTTCCTTCCTTAGTTTCCTTTCTTCCATATAAATGAGAAGTACAATTAGTTGTTCTCTATGTTCCTTTGTAGCTCCAAATCTTATAATTCTAAGAAAACATTCTGTCCATTGGTTCATCCATCTATTTATTCAATATATGTTTAATGAATGTCCATTATGTGAAAGGGACTATGCTAGGTGCTGTGGAAGAAGACAAGATGTAAAAGTGCTCTCTTTTCACGTAAACATTTTCTCAATCTCTATAACATTCCGGAGAAGTAAGACAGAATTCTCATACAGATCTTAACACAATTCTGTTCTGTTCCACAAACATTTAATAAGTGCCTACTGTGTGCACCACAACAAAACAAACACCCTGGAAAAATTAACAATTTCAGAGATAAGAACCTTAAAGCCTAATGGAGGACACAAAGCATACACAAAGAACTACAATGCAAAATTATATATAATACGATTAAAGCAAAACAAAGTGCTATATAAGGATCACACTACTTAGTATTTGCAGCTAATTTACCATATTTGGATATACAATCACCACAATTGCCTATCTGAGCTAAGAAATATAGGATTTAGATGGCCAATTGTGTGAATGGAATCTGTAACATAATGCTGTCCATATCAAAGACACTTCTGACACACTATCAATAAGACAACTGAGTCATAATATCAACGGACTTTTATTACTCTAACCTATGCTATCGCTGGTCTCCTCTGTGATGAAGGGCATACATGGCAATAGGAGAGCAGTCTGCAAATGTGAAACTCCCACTGGTGTAGTACTTACCAGCCAGAGAGTGTTTTACGCACCTATCTTCACATGAACTTCACAACAGACTTTTAAAGGCATGGGTAAGTATTATTGTTATCATCATCATCATTATTGCCATGTTACAGATAAAGAAACTGAGGCTCACAGAGATTGGGTAACTTTCCTGGTCTCACAGATCTAGTAAATGGAGGAGTCAGGATTTCAACCTAAGATCTTATTCTAAGTCTACCATTCTGTCCATCATATCACACTGCCAAGGAACAAATTAAATCAAATTGAACATTGGGACCTAAGTCATGGCTTCATCAGCACTATATTTTAGTTTAACCTAAAACTATGTACAGATTCTGTGCCATGGGACCACTTTTATGGCTCCCACCTATTTACCCAGTCATTTCATGTTACTCTCCTCCACGCATTCTCCATTCCAGCTAAACCTAAATTGTCCCTCATACAGGACATTTCACGCCCATTCTCTCTGCCTTTGTACCTGTGATCCTTTATGTCTGGAATGCACTCTCCTTACCCACCATCTTATAAAATCCACAACTTCCTTCAAAGTACATTTTTTAGCTCCTGTATGAAAACTACTCTAATTCTCCTAGTTGTTTAGGCATTCTCTCTCTGCAAATTACTTTATATAACTTTGTATATATTTTGTATTCACTTTTTTCATGCACGTATTGTTTCCTCCCATTAGAAAGTCAGCTTCTTGTGGGCAGGAACTATTTTATCTTTTCCTTTTATAAAAAGTGCTTGGCAGGTAAGATAAATGTTTATCTTATTGAATTATGCCAAGCTATTTTGGGGAAATTTTCTGAATTTAAACGCTTAAAGATTTTAGAGGGACCAGGATGGACTCTTTTTGTTTGCCTGATTTAGCATTAGTATTCTAATCAAGAAACCATCATTATAAAGAAAACAGAATGATCTTAACATGTCATTTTACCTGTAGCGTGTTGCCCCAGTGACTATAAAATTTATAGCTTAAAATGATGCGACAATAGTTTAAGGATGCCACAGTATTTTGTTTTTCTGAAACATAACTATAGCATAACGAAATGTTACTTATTCTAATACATCTCCAATTAGAAGTTATTTTAAATGACCTGTTAGGATAAAGCATGTATGTCATTTACAAAATACAATAAGTACATTAAAGAACTCTATGCAAAAGTAATTCATGCCACTTACGTAACAATGAAAATTTAGTTTATATTGTTTTCTGAAAATATTAGGTATCTGACATTCTTTTCAAAAGTTTTCACTTGAAGAAAGAGAGGGAGGGAAACATTTATATAACATTTTAAAACTGCTTTTGTATCTTTTTTTTTTACTTTCTTTGCCCAACTCCAGGATGTATTCCACTTCACGTAAGTATTCAAAAGTACAAAAGAAAGATTTTAGTCAACATTTTAAGACGTGTGTATATGTGGTTTCTAATTCAATACAAAGAAAATGATCATCGATCAATAGGAAGCACATTAGTGGGGAGTTAATGAGTAACAGTAGGAGAAG
Organism: Trichosurus vulpecula; assembly: GCF_011100635.1. Classification (NCBI taxonomy): domain Eukaryota; kingdom Metazoa; phylum Chordata; class Mammalia; order Diprotodontia; family Phalangeridae; genus Trichosurus; species Trichosurus vulpecula. The sequence continues at coordinate 91,434,664 of NC_050576.1, read as the reverse complement.
CCCCAGAAACCCTCAGGGTTTCACCTAGAACTCTGAGGGAAACAGTAATGAGCCATCCTCTGCCTGTGGAGAAGTATGTTCAAAGTGCATGAGACAGTGCTAATCTGTAGAAGATTGTGGTTTTGTTTTTAGACATATCCTCTGTTATCAATACTTCAAATTCTTCCTCAGACACTGACTAGTTGTATGACCATGTGTGAGTTACTTAACTTCTCAACCTGTTTCCACATCTGTAAAATAAGGATAATAGCATTCATACCTATGTGAGTTTCCATTATTATTAAGGGGAAGGGAGCAAGCAGTTATTAAGCATCTACTATGTGCTAGAAAGCAAAGGTTCTGCGCCAGTCAGCACCATATCATTCACATGTGGAAACATAAGTTACAGCTAATATAGAAATTTTGAATGCTGTGGACAAGTTCACTTACCTCAGCAGTATACTTTCTAGGATGTACGTGTAGATGATGAGGTTGACACATGTATTGCCAGAGCCAGTTTAGTGTTTGGGAGGCTTCAAAGGAAAGTGTGGAAGAGAAGATGTATTAGGCTGCCTACCAAATTGAAGGTCTAAAGAGCCATTGGGCTGTCTTCATTGTTGTAGACCTGGACAGTATACTAGAGCCATGCCAGGAAACTGAATCACTTCCATTTGAATAGTCTTAGGAAGATTCTGAAGATCACCTGGCAAGATAAGAGACTGAACAGTGAGGTCCTTTCTCCAGCTGAACAGCCAAGCATTCAAATGCTATTGCAGAGGGTGCAACTCAATGGACTGGCCATGCTGTTTGAATGCCAAACATACATTTGCCCATTTTATGGAAAATGCACACAAGACAAATGCTTACATAGAGGTCAGAAGAAGCAGTATGAGGACGCTCTCAAGGTCTCTCTGAAGAACTTTGGAATCAGTCGAGAGATATGAGAGACACTGGCATAGGACCATCTGGGATGGCATGCCCACATCAAAGAAGGCACTATGCTCTATGAGCAAAGCAGAATTGCAGTAGTTCAAAAGAAATGTGAGGTGTGCAAATTTAGTGACAACCCCATTTAAAATATTCATGGACTATTTGTGAGTGACTTGTGGTAGAGCCTGCCAAACTTGTGTTGGTCTAATCAGCCATAGTCAGACACACCACACCTTAACCCCAACATAGTGATATCATTTTGATCCTCTTCAGAATGAAGGACAACAATCAATCAACTGTGTTCCAGGCACCATGCTAAGCATTTTACAAATATTATCTTATTTGATGCTCACAACAATCCTGAAAGGAAGGTGCTATTTTAATCTCCATTTTATAATTGAGGAAAATGAGATAGACAGAGGTTAATTGACTTGCTCATGGTCACCACAGCTAGTAGGTATCTCAGGCAGATTGGAAGCTGGATCTTTTTAATCTTCATCCAATCCTCTGTCCACAGTGTCACCCACCCTGGCCCAGAAGCCAAAGATTTTATTTGTTTATGTCTTTGACTGAGTCTTCATAATTGTTTGAAACCATTTGAAAATACAAAGAATCACATAGTTAGTAATGGTAATAAAGATGCCTAAAGTCTTCCCTTTCAGTCTTGACCAAATCTAGTTCCACAGTTTGGAGCTTTTCCCCTCTAGTCTAGACTTTTAGACTTGCTATCAGGTTGTATCCATATATCTACAAAAACACTGCTAAAGTGATGTAGTGGAAATAAAAAAAGGAATGATTGCTTAGGAAATACTGCATTTAATATCTAACCGTCTTAATTAAAATACTGACTAGTGTGCCCATAACCAACCCTGTGGATCTCAGAATCAGAATATTTCAGCATTTGGAAAATTAAGCATTAAATGCCCACAGCCATATAATTTACACAACTACAAATCACTCTGGCTTTTTACAGTCAAGTTATCAGTTCCAGGAGACAGAAGAAATGCTCTCAGGCAGCAATGAGGTTATGGCAAACGTTTATTTTTTTGTTGTTCAGGACCTATGAATTCAGTCCAAGACTCACAAGTCCATTTACCACCACAGAACTGAAATTTCAGGGAAACAGACCAGATTTCTAGTTTCACAGCTTTCATAGCCACAGCTTCTCAAATAAGCAAGCCCCACCCCACACCTTACCCCCAGGATCCCAATAGATTATTCAGGGTTAAGATGCTTCTTTTCCTGGGTCTCAAAATTTTCTCTTATCTATAAAAGTCAGGGAGAGAAAGAGGATTTAAGACTTTCTCATCTATGAAAGGAGTAGGTACCTAGGGGCCTAACTGAAGGAAGTTGAGTTCTCCTTATTCTCTCTGTACCCAATGCCCAAATATTTTGAGGTCACCAATAAAACAATAAAGCAAGGATGAAGAAATTCTAAAGTTAATGGGACTGGTTCATAAATAGGGGCAACCTCTGAGTAACAAGTAGCCTTTCTACCTGCCAATAACAACCTTCCACTTGTACCCTTGATGCCTTATGTTTAATTTCTCCCTCTATCCTGAATTCTCAGCTGACAAACATGCTCAGGTAATTAATGACAACAATAATAATTATCATTACCGTTGCTGTTGTTACCATTATATCTGATTTAAGGTTTGCAAAGTGCTTTACGTATGGTAAATTGTTTGATCCTCACAGAAAGACCTGGATTCAAGTCCTGCTTCCAACACATATTGGATGTGTGATTCAGGACAAGTCATTTAACCTCTTAGTACTTTATCTAGACAATTCTCTAAGAGCACAAGTTTCAGAAAAGATGTCAACTTGCACTGGTAGAAGGAGTTTCCTTACCTGAGAGTATCCTATACCAATAACATCACAGGACTACACCCTGTTCCTTATATATGTATTTGTGTATGAGTAACTATGTACATTACACACAAACACACACACACAAATCAATATATGTGTGTGTGTGTGTGTATATATATATATATATTAGAATACATTTTTCTGTCTCATTCCATCCATTTAAATAACACTTTTGTACTCTGAATGTGTTTTCCTTCACATCCCTAAATTCCTAAGAAGTCCCATCTGAGCAAAGAACTATATCTCTATTTATAGTAGCCATATATGGTCAGGAGAGGGTGTCATATTATGGCCCCTCAACCTTGAAAACCAAAGATAAAAGTTTCATTGTCCCTAGGCCAAAGTCTCAAGTGAAGATAAGAATCAAACATAAATCTATGTCCAGCCACCCCCAGCTCACCCAGGCTTACCATATTGCCTGAGGAGTGATGAGAAATAGAAGAAAAATTGGGGCATCACCGACATACATCTGAGATGCAGTTCTTTCTCTGTGTAAGGAAATCACAGACTCACCCTCTCTTGCTACTACCAACTCATGAGGTCCATTTGTGAGCAGTGATGCTTACATGGCCACTGGCACTTGGTATGAGATTCAGTCTACAGGCCTAGACAATGATACATTTCCCATCAAGAAAGTATCTAAGGGAACCAGAAAAATTATATCAGTTCTAGCTCTTCTCTCAAAACTCAGTTATCTGTACCCATATACTTCAGTTGATTTTGTGAGGATATGAACATTTTGCTTGTGATCTATCATTTCATTCCTCTGGTATATTAGCATTATAACCTACATTTCCTACCAAACTGTGATGAACAGACAGGAGAGACTGACTACCTCTCCAGTCTTTTAAGTTAACTAACTCCCGGAAATCAAAACCTTTGGATCTCCCCTCTGCTTTTTCTGTGTCTCCTTTATTTGCTCCTCATCCTCCCTGGCACATTGAAAATGAATGTCCTCAAAGGTTCTATCTTTGATTTTCTTTTCCCTCTACACACAGTCTCTTAGTAATCTGATCTACTTCCACAGTATTAATTATCATCTTTCTGCAAATGACTTCAAAAGCTTTATTTCTACCCCTAAATTATCTATTTCTATTGATGACACCAACATTTTCCCAGTCACCAGGCTTAAACCTCAGAGTCATCTTTGACTTCTCATTATTTCTCATTCCCTACATCTAAACAGTTTTCAAGCCCTATCAATTCTTTTTTTTTTTGCTTTTTCTTTTTGGCAGGGCAATTGGGGTTAAGTGACTTGCCCAAGGTCACACAGCTAGTACTTGTGTCAACTGTCTGAGGCCGGATTTGAACTCAGGTCCTCCTGACTCCAGGGCCAGTGCTCTGCTGACTGCGCCACCTAGCTGCCCCCCAAGCTCTATCAATTCTAATACCTCTGACCCCTCATTTTTCTATTCCCACTGATACTACTCTATTTGAGGCCTTAATTACCTTCAGACTGTGCTATTTTAATACATTTCTATTCTTCCTAGAAGAGGCAACATGGGGTGGTGGACAGAGAGATGGGAAGAACTGATTTTTAAATAATATTTTATTTTCCCCATTTACATGTAAAGACAATTTTTAACTTTCATTTTAAAAAATTTTGAGCTCCAAATTTTCTCTCCCCCTGTCTGAGATAGTAAGCAATTTAATATAGGTTATATATGTTCAATTATGCAAAACATAACATGACTAACATATTAGTCATGTTGTGAAAGAAGACACAGACTTAAAGGGAAAGAAAACACAAAAAAAATACAAAAAGTGAAAAACAGTATGCTTCAATCTGCATTCAGACTCCATCAGTTCTTTCTCTGGAGGTGGATAGCATTTTTCATCATAAGTCCTTTGGAATTGTCTTGGATTATCGTATTGCTGAGTATAGTTAAGTTGTTCACAATTGATTATCAGACAGTATTGTCACTGTGTACAAGAGAGAACTGAGTTTTAACACTGCCTCAGACACTAGCTGTGTGATCCTGCACACTTAATCTCTCTCAGCCTCAGTTTCCTCATTGGTAAAATGGGAATGGGAATAGCATCTGCCTCCCTGGGATGTTGTAAGAATCAGAAGAGATAAGATGAGTGAAATACAAAGTGAGATAAGATGTATCAAGTACAGATCTTAAAGCACCATAGTTATTGTCTTTATTGTTCCTATATCCATTCTATCACTTATCTAATATATCTTTCACACCAATACCCAAGTGAGCTTCCTAAGGAACCACTTTGAACATATGCTACTCTATTTGGAAATGTTCAGGTGTTTCCCATTGACAACCAAATTAAATAGAAAACCCTGATCTTGACATCACTGCTCATTGCCATCAGGGTCCGATCTATTTCTACAGTCTTATTTAATGCTACACTACCTCATACAATCTGTGCTCTGGCAAAGTAAACTCTCCTTTTGCTGTTGCTCATCTGACCCTTTCCTGTGTCCTTGTCTTTGCTCACACTGCTCCTCATTCTTTAAATGAACTTAGCCCTCTAGCTGTTGAAATCTCTCCTTTCTTTAAGGCTCAAGTCCAGCATCACACCTTCCATGAAACTTTCTTGGACCCAATGCTGCTGTCCTGCAGGTGAAAATAGTTTATCCCTTCTCAAATTTCCTAAAGTTTTTTGCCCAGACCTTTCTGCTTCCTCCTTTACATTTATTCCACTTTCCCTTGAATCATAGTTATTTTAACACATATCATTCCACCCCTTTCAATTATAAATTTCTTCAGAAAAGAACCTCTAGGATATTTATTTTTTTTATCTCTAGTGCCTGGTACTTATAAACATTTTTTAATTGAATAGACTAGAACTAAGTCAGAATTGTCCTGATGGTCAAGATTTACCTATAAAACAGTACACCCTGGTTCAACAAATCGCTCAGTGCTCAGCCAGGCAAAAATCTAATATTAACTTTTGATCTTAAAGCAAAGGTTATGATCTATAAAATGTTAATTCAATGTGGCTGTTCAATGTAGTTTATTCAATATTATTTTTTATTTTGATAGATATTGTAATCCCTCTATGCCTTAGGAAAGTTGCATGTGTTTCTGTGATATAAACATATATAATGTATACATATGTGCACACATGTTTACATAAATACTATGCATATATACTGTAGATCCATATATGTATATATTTTGTGTCTGTATGTATAGATAAACATGTAGAGAAGGGGAAGGAAAGTGAATAAGCATTTATATAGTGCCTACTATGTGTCTGACATTATGCTAAATGAAGGTAGGTGATATTATTATCCCCATTTTACAGTTTAAGAAACTGAGGTAAATAATGATTAAATGACTTGCTCATGGTCACATGGCTTCTAAATGTCTGAACACAGATTTGAACTCAGGTCTTCCTGACTGCAGGCCCAGCAATCTAAGCATTATACCAATAGCTGCCTCAAGCACATATGCATATCATATACATTCACACACATATATGCACTTACATATATATTCCTTAATTTTCTCTAACTTGATCTTATGCTCCAATGGCATAGCCTTTGAAAATCCTAAGTCATTTTCATACCATCACGAGGCAACAGAATTCAATTTTCAAGCCAATTCAAACATCAATTTATCAGAAATTATTTCATTGATCAGAACATTTGATCAAAAAAGTTTGGAACTCAAAATCTTGTAAAAGTGAATGTTGAAAACTTTATTTACATGTAACTGGAAAAAATAAAATATTAGTTTTTTAAAAGAACATTTGATCAACAGTAAATCCTTAGAGAAAGAGCCAAAAGATTCATTTTATTCCTCCATCACTTACCCCCATATTCAATTTTACCTTTTTCTATCAATCCACCCCAAATACATATAATCAATGGCTGGTTATTAGATAATACCTGAATGAAAGCTCTTTCTTTCATAGGATTTAAGGTATACGCTGAAAGAGAACAAACTAAAGAAAGTTGTCTATTTCACCATATGAGGATGTAAAGCTACAAGAGTCCATCTAATCCAACTCCCTCATCTTTCAATAAGGAAATTGAGGCCCAGGGGAAATAAGCGAGTCACCCAAGGCCAGATGACCAAGAAGTGAAGCCCAAAGCATCCTATGATTTTGTCAAAATAAACAATGTCTAAGAGTCTTTGGGCTTCAGTTTATTCATCAAAAAGATTAAAGAATTGGACTCAATCTCCAAATTTACTTCCAGGTCCAGCATTCCAGAATTGTACAATTTGAGGAAAAAAATTAATTTTGATTAAAAAAACAGCTATACGATTATTTCAAGTTGATTTTAAGTTACAAATCTATAAGTAATGAGCAATGCATTTAATACACAAAATTAACTCAATCCCAAAGAGGGAGATTGAATGAATAAGTAAATAAAGGTGCAGAATATTCTATACCTATCTACATAAGCTGCAAACCTATTATGTGGTACCCTTTGACTTGTTCATTTTATATTTTAAAAACAAATGATTAAACTGTATATGCTCATTTAAATCTTTTGGCAAGGCAATAAACACATTCTGCCTATAATTTTAATATACATAATTAGAAACACATTTACACCAGCAAGTTCAGCCTTATGGATCCTGCAGTTGAACTAAATTAAATCATTTCCAACATGAGAAGCCATTATCAGTCCTGTGTCTTCTTTCTGCTCGATCTAGCCTTGCAGTACAACAGACAAACACCAAGAGAGTTTAATCAAAGAACACTTATTAAACTGCAGGTTGGCACCTTTTTTGGGGAAATGTATAAATGGCAACACATACTCAAGCTGCCAATCAAGAAGAATTATTATAACTCTGTCTCACTCATATAACAAATGCAGTGCCAATTGAGTAAACTTGCATAATGAGAAAATTCCAGCCTTTAGAACAAGAGATCCCTCTTAAATCTGATGGAGTCAGAAAGTTAAAAATAAGATGAAATAAAATGTAATGAGAAATGTTGAAGCATGGAAAGGACCTCAAATTAATAATTCACTGGCTATTTTTGGAGCATTAGATAAGGTAATATACAACTGATCACATATTTAACACTTACAAGAATGATAACACAAATTTATATACAGAAAAACCACTTTTTTCTTCTTCTTGGGTTTATTAGAAAATACATTAGTCTACTGGCCATTAGACCTGGGTTCTAATTTAGTCTCTGATACTTATTAGCTGTGTGACTTGGGTCAATTGCTACTCTGATTCCTTCAAAGGGTTGTTTTGAGGCTCAAACAAGGCAGTGAGGTGGTAGAGTACTAGATTCTGGAAGATGTGAGTTCAAATCTATTCTCAGATATTTACTAGTTGTGTGACCCTAGGCAAGTCACTTAACCTCTGTTTACCTCAGTTTTCTTATAAAATAGGGATAATAACAGCACCTAATTCCCAAGGTTGTTGTAAGGATGAGATGATCTTTTAAGAGAGCTTTGCAAACCTTAAAGTGTTATATAAATTGCAGCTATTATTATTGTTATTATTAAATAATTTAAATGAAAGAAATTGGCAAACTATAAAACATTCTACAATGTCCTCAAGTTTTGTTTGAGAGCTCCAGAAAAAGTTCCACATACCACAGTGGGTATGTAAGATGATTGATTTAGAAAGGAGCCTTGACCAATAAGGATAGAAATATGGACTAGATCTGTAATTTCTTCAGCATAGAGAAAAAATGCCCTCTACCTATGCAAGGCAACACTTCTCCAACTTACGGTCTTAGAGTTGGGGTGGGAAACTTGTAGCCTGCAGCCTCAAAGCCACATGTAGCCTTCTAGGTCCTTGGGTGCAACCTTTTGACTGAGTCCAAGTTTTATGGAACAAATCCTTTTATTAAGGATTTTGTGAAGCTTGAATTCAGCCAAAGAGCCACACTTGAGGACCTAGAGGGATACATGTGGCCTCGAGGCTGCAGGTTGCCCACCCGTGTCTTAGAGAGTTGCCTAGAATACTGAGAAGTTAAGTGACTTGACAGCAGAACATTGTTGAGTATTTTATCAAAATGACAAATGAAAATTTATATGTAAGAATCAATAAGAATCAATTGGGGGGCTATCAATAATAAAAACCTGAGAGAAGAATTTTACAAGGAAATTCAGAAAATAACACAAAATTATTCCATTCACTGATTATTTGTTCCTAATTATTCTGTCAACATTGCATAGTGAATAAAGAGTCAGCCTTGGAGCCAAGAAAATAGGTACAAGTATCCCCTTTAACCTACACTAGCTACCTGAGCAAGTTGGTTAATACCTCAGTGCTTCAGACAACTCCCTAAAGCCACATTTCTCAAAGTGTAGTCCAAGGTCCCCTGGACATCCTTGAGACCTTTGCTAGGTCAGAAGTATTTTCACAATAATACTAAGATGTTGTCTATTAAAAGAGTCCTCCTGTTTCAAACCATATATCTACATCAGGCTGCATTTTCTTTAGCTATTTCAGTCAAAAGATTTTATTCCAAAAGACTGAATGCAGAAATAGATATGAGACTCTAATTGTCTTCTCTTAGGCCAAACATTAAAGAGATTTGCAAAAATATGTAAAATTATGCCATTCTTCTCACTAAATTTTGGGGGGTTTGGAAAATATAGTTATTTTTCATAAAAACAGCTTTATGTTAATACAAAATAGGTTTGTTATTTCAAATGAATTTATAAGTATTTTCTAATTTTGTCCCTTTTAATTTCTAATATGATAAATATTGATAAATATGTAACCCACATAAACCAAAACTCTGTAGGCTACTCAAAAATTTTAAAGAGTATAAAGGGTCCTGAGACCAAAATATTTTAGAATCACTGCTCTAAGACAGTAACTACTAATGAGCTGCTGACTTGTTGATAAAGTTTCCATACTGGACGTTCTTGATACAGATGAAATTCTAGGTCCAGTCCTACATATATAAATACATACATATGCACTCATGTATGTATGCATATGTATTTTCTAATGAATATACATGTACACATAGGTATGCACATGTACATATTTTCTAGTGAATATATATGTACACTGTCATATATATTCACTAGAAAAAGGAAGAAGAGGGGTATCCCTAATATCTGTAGAGAATTCTCCCAGCAAATGAATTTCTCTTAACATAAGTAGATAAAAACATACAATGGGAAGGATAATGTAAATGATTCATCCAATTTTGCTTCTGAATTAGCTGCAAGCATTCCAGGAAGATATTTAAGAGCTGTTTCCAAGAGCTCAATGAAGACATTTGTTCCATGTGTAAACTCAGTTCAAAGAAAGATAAATAAAATCTGAAAGTATAAAAAAAACTGAGTCAGGATAAGAGAAAAGTAGAGAAAGTATTACAATGGATTATCTAAAGCCTTTCTTTTCATTCAAGCATTCTTCCTTCAGTTTTGATCATCTCATCTTATTAAGGATATTACTGAAATAGAAAAATTCTCCCAAAGGGCAGCCAAACTGATTAGAGCCCTAACAAGCTTGTGCACTAGAAAATGTTAGGTAGACACAACCCACTTAGCTGAGGAAGAAAAGAGTAAAGAAAAAATGGTGAGTGAATTCATAGAAAATAACAAATGGGATAGGAAAAGGTCACCTGGGCAAGTTGATTTATCCCACTTAGGAACAAAGGTTCCTACTCAATGAAATTTAATGACATCAAAATAAAACGCAAGAAAAATAAAAATATCTTACTTTTGTAATTAACCTTTGGGGTTTCTGCAGCAAAACCCAAAAAACCAGATCAAGATTTAATAATGTCATTACATAGTGTTTTCAGTGGCTAGGTTCAGTTCAACAGGCAAATCTTTCTCAAATTGCTTCGTTGCTAAAGTCACATGGAAACAGATGAAATTTCTCTGGCTCACTTGTGGTTTTTGTTTTTTTTATTTTATTTTTAATTTATGGAATAAAACAAGCATTTCCATAACATAGTACAATTTCTTTTAAAAATATGATTGCACATGAAATTGAAAATCTACTATGCATAATTTGCTATTCCTTTCAAGTACACGACAAAATTTTCATGTAAATTTCATTTTCTTTCTTCCCTCTCTGACACCCCCTGCCCTAGAGATGACTACCTTTTTAGTTAATTTGGGTATTTATAACAATCAAAATAATTTATTCATTCAAAGTCATTCTTAAAACAATATTACTGTTAGTGTATACGATATTCTATTGGTTCTACTCATTTTGCTTTTTATTACTTCATGCAAAGCTTTCCACGTTTTTATAAAATCTTTGAGGTCATCATTTCTTATAACACCATCACAGTCACATACCACAACTTGGTCAGCCATTCCCCAATTGATAGGCATTCCTGTAATTTCCATGTCTTTGCCACCACAAAGAGAGCTGCTATAAACATTTTCGAACATATAGGTTCTTTTCCATTTTCCCTAATCGTTTTTGGAAATAGACCAAGTAGTGGTATTGCTGGATCAGAGGGCATAGGTAGTTTAAAATCTCTTTGGGCATAATTCCAGATTGCTCTCCAAAATGGTCAGATCAGTTCACATTTCTACCAATAATGAATTAGTGCCCCAATTTTTCAACATCCTCTCCAACATAGAGGAAACAATGTATATATCTCTGGTTCATTTGATAAAATATACAACTAATCCACTTCCTATCCCCCACCTCCAATTTTTGGACAGGTATATTTTATACCTATCAAATTTCATTTAATATTTTTCCATCCTTACTGCTCAGAGAAAACCTTGGGCATGAATGTGAAAGTCAATTTTTATAACTCCTGCATCCCACCCTCCTCTCCTAGATCTCAAGAGAAGCTTTCTACAATATCATAAATGTGCATTTCACTTTTACCACAAACATAAATAATGAGGAAAAGTGAGACCATATTTAAATGTTCGTTGTATCTCTCTTCTCCAAATTTCTCAGATATTAATGAGTCTGTTAAATACTAAGTGCTTTGAAATTCTTTACAGAATGATACAAAATAAATTCAGGTACTATTTGCTATTTTTCAACAGTTTAACAAACACTTTTGTGTGTATGCATTGCTCAAGTTCCAGTCACCTCATTTCTGTGGTTACAAAGCCTCCTATTGTATTCTTAGCTAAATTAAACTTGAAACGGGATTGGTCAATGAAAGCCCAGTCCTTCTGAACATATGCATATGCCATGGACTTCAGCATATGCACGAGTGTTCTACACCTGTTTCTGATCTACTTGTCCACTTTTTTGACTGGCGGCTGAGCCATAATTTCACATGCATACAAAAGATTCCAATAAGGCCATCCCAGTGACTTTCCTGCGTGGCTGCATTTGAGAGGAAACAACTGCTATAAGCCTATGGGTAGGGAGAGGGCCAGTGGCCTACTCTCCCTACTTAGGTTGACATGAAGCCATGATTACCTGGCCCTACAGTTGTTTCTGTCCCTGTTGTGTCAACACTTTCTCGCCTTGAATAAAGAACTATTAGAGGTGGACTAGACTAGACCACAACTTTGTGAAATTTTAGAGATCAGTAGAAATCAAGGGTTCAGAAACTGGAGTCCAGTAAGAGATTGTAGACAGCCAGGCCTAGTGAGGAACAAATCCCTGATCAACCTGCTTGACCCAGCATTGCAGTGGTTCAATACCAATCAATCAATAAATACTTATTAAGCACCTACTATGTTCCAGGCACTGTGCTAAGTGCTAGATATACAAATGTGAAAAAAAACAACCCACCATAGTCCCTGCCATCAAGGAGCTTATAATCAAATAGGGGAAGACAACATACAAAATGAAACTGAAAAGCAGGAGAGGAAACAGAGGGGAGAACAAGAGAATTAAAGATACCTGATGGTCGGGAATGGTGGAAATGTCAGTCAGAGAAACCCTAAAGTAGTATAGCCAGGAAAGAGAAAAGGAAATGTTCAAGTTGAGCTCTCTCCTTAAAGTCCTTTCCTGGGAAGTTCAGAATTCATGGCCCTATTCTCCAATAAGACAGGTGGTGATAAGGTAGAGTACCAAGGCTGATGAAATACACCACGATGACAAGGTTATCCAAATAATGAGCTTGCTGAGGCACGGTAAAGAAATGAGTCAGAGAAGCCTCAGAGTAGTACAGGCAGGATGGCAATCATTCAACAACACCAAGATTCTGGTTTCTGCAAACAAGAAAACAACTTCATCCATTAATGATTCTACATTTGGAAGTGAATTTAGTGGGGTGAATGCTTTGTAGCAATCACCTTAAGTTTGAGCCCACTCTGCCCAGGACCAAAGAAGTATAGGAAATAGTGGGCACCCAGTTCAGAGGGATATTTGTACTTCTGTTCTTCCTATATCTTCTTATTAAATTTCTCTTTATAAAAACTAGTTGATATTAATTGGTTAAATAATACTGGGACAATAAGCACCAAGCCAATCAATGATATAAGGGAGACATTGGATGTACCAGGAGATTGACTTGGAGAACACTGGGATATAGGCTTGAGCCAGAAGCATAAGAGAATAATTCTAAGCCTTCACATAAGACTCATCAAAGACTGAAGGAGAGATGTGACCTTGTTCTCAGAGCCCAACTTCCCAGTGATAATAAAGACCCACAGAGTTTAGATGGACTAAGATAAGTCATTTGTTGTTGTTGTTAGTTGTTACAGCTGTTTCTGACTCTTTGTGACCCCATTTGATGTTTTCTTGACAAAGATAATAGAATAGTTTGCCATTTCCTCCTTAGCTGATTTTATAGATGAGGAAACTGGGGCAAACAGGGTTAATTGACTTTACTTACACAAGTAGTAAGTGTCTGAGGCCAGATTTGAACTCAGGAAGATAAGTATTCCTAACTTTAGGTCTGGTGCCCTGTCTAGTGTACCACCTAGCTGCCCCAAGACTACAAATATAGCAAGTATGAAAGAATCAGCTTTACTTAGGAATTTTCTATAATGTTACAAAAGACTTCACCTCAGGATAAGTTTTATCCTCTAGTTAGGAATAGTTCCTAGACTGACCTCTGAAAATAACCTACAATTTTCTTCTTAATTCCCAATTGTTTTATGTCAGAATCCATCAGAGAAAACAACTGAATATTTTTTAAAAACCCTTTTGTAGCACCTAAAAAAATCTCAAGAAGATGATAGCAGGTTTATCTTGTATCCTTCTCCCACATTCCTTGGGACTTCCAAATGAGGGAAGAAAGCCACTGAGAGCATGAGGAAAGCTCTTACTTTTGAATTTTCTGACCCAAGCTTGCTGGCGAGAAAGATCTAAAAGGAGGATAACAGTCCTAGCCTGCCTCAGGAAGGTAGAAGAGTAATTAATAAAGGGAACTGAGAAGCCCTCTATAAATACGGTATACAGTAGTACTCTTGAAAGGTTAAACGATAGCAGCTGCCAAAATCCTAATAAAGGCCTAGTGAAGTCATTTGTCAGGTGACATAATCATTCTTACTGTTAAAATGATACATCGCTGCTTAGTCACAAGTGAAAACACCAGTTTGATGTTGGTGGTTGTTCTTCAAGAGTCGTCAGGGTTTGTTTACTCCCGTGTCTGGAGCAGGAGACTAAGCAGCTATGAGACTTCAACACATTTCTTCAGCATTAACATTTTCTCACAAAAGCTATTTGGCTTTGCCCCCCTTTTGCCTTCTTGTCCGACTTTTACAGATCTACAGGATCTAAAAGATAATAACAGGTTTGGGATTTACTCATTTCCCTTTATCACTTTAACTATACAGGCTTGGCTGCTTCTGCTACAATAAAATATACTAGATAATTGCTGAAGTTTACACAAAGCATTTTTCCCTTTTATTGAAATTGTAAACAGAGTAAATCGTGCTTTCCTTTCCACCACTAGGATTTCAATCTATTTTCTGTTAACTACTACATAAGGAGAGGAGTACAAAGTCCCGCCATTACTTCATTCAGTATAACATTGTTTTGATACTTCTCCCCCACCCCACCCCCAGCCCTTTTTTGAAGAAGTGGAGGACTCTGGGTATGGAATATGGCATGTAATTAATGTCAGACTCATTTGATTAGTTAGTTTTGATGAATTGCTGGGAGGTGAGAGGGGGAGGGGGGCGTGGCTCTCTTTTTAAAAAACAAAACTTCTGACAAGGGATGGCTGTCTGGGGAAGGGAGAGGAAAGAATATATTTGGAAACAAAGGTGATGTGAAAACAAATGATATAAATAAAAATGCTAGACATTTGCTTGGCTAAACCCACTGGTGGGCATACTCATCTGTAGAGTCAAGAAATCAGATTAAAACTAACAAGCAACCTGCCTGCCTTGGTAGAGAGGGAATAAATCCTGTTTAAGAATGGAATTCTGGTTTGTGGGAAGTCAGCTAAGTGGTACTGTGGATAGAGCACTAGGTCTAGAATTAGGAAGACTTGAGTTCAAATCAGGCCTCAATTAATTCTTAATACTTATTAAGACTATTGTTCCGTAAAAAAAATGACAAGCAGGCAGACTTCAGAAAAACCTGGAAAAACTTAAATGAATTGATGCTAAGTGAAGTAGGCAGAACCAGGAAAACATTGTATGTAGTAATAGCAATGTTCTGCAATGACTAATCGTGACAGACTTAGCTCTTCTCAGCAATGCAAGGATGTAAGACAATTCCAAAAGACTCATGATGAAAAATGCTATCCATATCCAGAAAAAGAACTATGGAGTCTGAACACAGATCGAAGCATACTATTTACTCTCTTTTTTTGTTCGTTTCTTTTTTCTCATGGTCCTTCCCATTCGTTTTAATTCTTCTTTACAACATGACTAATGTGAAAATATGTTTAATATGAATGTATTAAGTAGAGCCTATATCAGATTGCACACCATCTTGAGGAGGGGAGAGGAAAGGGAAGGGGAGAAAATTTAAAACTCAGAATCTTTACAGAAGTCAATGTTGAAAACAAAAAATTAATTAATTAATAAAAATACTTATTAAGTAATACAATTATGTAATAGCTGTGTGACTTTGGGCAAGTCACTTAACCTCTTCTGCCTGGGTTTTCTCATCTATAAATTGAGAATAATGATAGCACCCACCTCCTGGGGTTGTTGGAAAGAAAAAATGAGATAGCATTTGTGAAGTGTTTTGTAAACCTTAAAGCACTATATAAATGCTAGCTATTACTATTCAAGTGGAGCACCACTTAAATGGAGTACAGCTATTACCAATTGGAAAAGTGATCTGGCCCCAAGAAAAGAAGTTTAAAATTACTGTTTACTAGTTTTATCAATGACTTTTAAAGGTATTGATATAACGTTTATCAAATTTATACACAGCATAAAACTGGGTGGCAGAGCTAACATGTTGGATACACTTGAGGTCAAAAAAGATCTGAAAAAACTAAAAAGTTTGGTCAAATCTAAAAAATATATGATTTCCCAGGAGCACATCTGCATTCTTATACTCAGATTTTTTTTTAAAAAATCACCTTCATAAGTATAAGATGTGAGAAGGATGGCAAAATAATAATTACCTGAAAAAGAGTGGATTTTAACAAAAGGTAAACTGAGTCTAAACAACAGAATTATAAGAAAGCTAGTGCAATCTTAGATTGAATTAAGAAAAATTACCCAGGATAAGATACTTGATGACCCCTCTGTCTTCTGCCCTAGTCAGACCACATGTGGAGCATTGTGTTCAATTCTGGGTACCATATTTTAGGTAGAACACTAATAACCTGGAGAAAATACAGAGAATAACAAGGTTGGTGAAAGGCCTCTAGATTATGTGAAACTGGATTATTGAAGAAACTGGAGGTCTTTAGATTGGAGGAGATTTAGGTCGTACATGACTAAGGGCTTTGATTATTTAAAGAGTTGTAATGTGGAAGGATTAGACTTGTTTTATTTGACCACATAGGACAAAAGAAAAACTTCCTAATTATTGGAACTAAGCAAAAGTGAAGTGGAGCTATTTCAGAGGGTAGCAGGTTACCTCACCAGAGGTCTTTTAGTAAAGGTTGAATAATCATCAGTCAATAAGTCAGTCAGTCAGGAATTTGCTAAGTAATTAACAAGAACCAGGCACTGCGTTCAGTGCTAGGGACACGAAGGGGCGGGGGGGGGGGGGGATACCAGCCCCTCACTTCAAGAAGCTCACATTCCACTGGAGACAATAAGACATTCGAATGAAATATATGCAAAGCAAGTAAAAGTAATCTGAAAGGGGAAGGCATTAGTAGCCTGGTGGGGGAAGGGGGGAGCAATGCAAAAAGGCCTCCTGCAGAAGGTTAGAAATGTTGGCCAGATCTGGAGTAGGCCAGCTGGCCTCTGAAGGCCTTTCTACCTCTCAAATTCTGTGACATGACATCCTGGGAAAGAATAAATTACCCATGAACGTGAGTCAGATTCCATCAATAAAATAAAGGAAAATTTTGCCTATGTTATAGAAAATGTCAATGTAAATATAAATGTGTATATAAATTTCCTAAACAGCAAATCAGTAAAGACTACCTATATTGACATTTTACTTATCTAAGAGTTTGTTTATTTAACTGAAGTTATCGTTTTTAGTTATCCATGCGTAACAACAATACTACTTGCAGCTCCCGTGGAAGTGTAAGACCAATAACACCAGCACACAGGAGGGCTGCTAGCACAGGTTCTTTGATCTGCTTTTCTAAAGGAAAACAACTTTAAAGGATCAACAATCTTACTTTAATCAAACATATATATAATATATGTGCAAATATTATATATATATATATATATATATATATATACATGTATATACATATCATTCACTTAGTTTGGGTAAAAGGTCAGCACCCTGAACTTCAGAGAAAATACAAACAGAAATTACAAGCAGAAATTATATAAACAGAGCAACAGCAAAGACTAAGAGGACTTCCAACTGTCTGATCAAAAGCAATACACACATAGTTACCAAAGAGAAAAGCACCGACATCTGGGTTTTTTAAAGGCAGGGGGCTCCTTAACTGCTACCCAGAATCTCATCTGGCTAAATCACATGAACACTCTTCCAATGGGTGAGCCCCAAAGCCTCAGAGTATATATGTCCTTCTTCAGGGCCAGAGGGTATCACTACCCTTGTGACCCAGGCTCATATGACTCATGCTTCCATGTGACTCAGGTTCAAAGCAGGTCACATAGGCCTATTAAGGGGCAGGGAAGACCTTCAAATTGTATTAACACTATACCATGAAGACAAAAATACAAACATAATTTACCACTTAGCCAGTCTCAATCAACAGTCGTAGTAAGCTAAAAAGCTCAGAATGTACATATGCCACTATTTATTTAGCTGGTGGCATTCGTAAGTATTATGATCTTTGTAGTTCATCAAAACAGTGTTGATGTAGAACTAGAAACATGGTAGAAGAAACTTGAAACATTTAGAATCTATCAAATCTCACCTCCCATAAATAAGATGGATCTACCTAGTAGATCCAAGATTTTCCCTTCTTTCTAATTCCCCTATTTCTTTTGAGGCACCGCCATGCTTTTCATCACACAGGTATATAACCTTGGGGTCACCTTCGAATGAAGACCTACTTTACATCTCACATCCAAACAGTGGCCAAGTTTTGTTAATTCCACGTCAATAAATCTCTCGTGTTCCATTCTCTCTACTCACAAAGCTACCACACTAGTTTAGTCCTCAGCACTCCTCACTTGGAATATTTTGCTAAAATCCCATCTTTGTTCAGAACATCCCAAATGAGTAAGGAAAAGAGAATCATCATTCCTACCACCCCCCATTAGTCTTAGGAAAATATGGGACCACAATAGTTAAATGATGTTCTTTAGTCAGCAAATAGCAAAACTCAAGCAGACTTCTGACCTCTTGACTCATTACCTATTATTATTATTAATCCAACGAGATCCAAAGAACTTATATTGAAGGATGTTTCATAGAACCCAAGAGCTGGAAGCTGCTCTAGAAGTTCAATTAGATTCAATAAACCTTTTCTATGCACATACTTACTAATTTGAACCTACAAACTTCCCATTGCTACAATACCAGCAACTTTATTAAATACTGAGAATACAAAAGCAAAACTTAAGCTGCTTGCAAGGGGGATAACAATATGTACAAAGGTGAATAAAAGCAAAATATATACAAATTAAATAAGTAGTAAACAGGTGAAACAATCATAAGGGGAGCAGTATTAGAAAAAGTCTTATAGGAGGTAGCATTTGAACTGGTCCTTTAAGTATAGAAAGACAACACTAAAGGTTAACTAGACTAGCTCCCTCCCTGCCTGGTATATGAATCCCTTCTATAAGATAACCAAAAATGTTCTGATGAAAGGAACTTACCCAATTCCTGGGGAAAGTGAAAATATGTTAATAGTTCAGTATTCCCATTCCTTATCATTTGCAACTATGGAGAAATTATGTAACTTTACGGATCAACTCTGGGGACAGGAGCCCATTCCAATGTCAATAATTCAGCCCCAAGAGAAATGTGTGAAATCCATAGTCAAGCATTTTTTGGCTCCAGGTATGGCCAGGACTTTCGCACAAGTGTTTAACTTCTGTGCGTTGCATTGTATTTAATTGCATATCAGCCCAATTCTACCCATAAAAGTTACCCTGAGGAAAGATTGCGAGGCAGTACGTACCAGGAAAGTCACACCACCACCACCACCTTGACCATCATCTCCCCTTAGATCCAGATAGAGGTAGCCCAGGAGCCTGAATCCCAAAGCCTTTGGAATAGCAATATCCCTCAAACCACTAGATCTGCATCTAGTCCAGCCCTGGCAGCTATCTTTGAGGAGAGAAATCATCAAGCAGAAGGGACCCATCATTCTTATCAAGACCAGCAACAACTGCTGACTAAATGGTTCATCCAACCCTACCTTCTAACTAATTTCCACTCTCAGGACAGGTAATCCAAACTAGATGCAGTAGTAGGGTATCCTGAGAAACTGGAGGTTATATGTGACAAATAGGTCAAACCATCACCATCACCTTGACGACCAACTCCTCTCAGATTTCAATGGAGACCGTTCAGGACCCTGAACCTAAAAACATTTGGAATAGCAATGCTTCTAGCTCAGTATCCACAGACATCATCTTATGAAGCAACCATTGTGGAGATACAGATAGACAACTGCTCCCACAGGTACTACATAATCATATCTACTAAGATCCAGAAAAGAAAGTTCTTGCCATCAAAACTCTTGGCACTATCAAATGGTTCTACATCAGAAATTTATATGATTTTATTAGTGTAAATGACTTTAAAGAAAAGGCAATACCATCTCTTTTGCTCTTGTACCGAAGCTGCATCTGGATTCTAAGTTTCATCTGACTTGCAGCTGAAATTGTCCATATGTGTGTAACAAAAATGCTACTTGCCAATACTGTGGCTGGGTAAGACTAATAACACCAGCACACAGGAGGGCTGCTACATGGGTTCTTTGATCTGCTTTTCTAAGGAAAGCAACTTTAAGGAGTTTATAATCTTACTTTAAACATGCTTATATCATTCACTTAGCTCAAGGGAAAAGATCAGCACCCTGAACTTCAGAGAAAACACAAACAGAAATTACAAGTAGAAATTATATAAACAGAGCAAATAAATACAAATCAACAGACAGGGCTTCTAGCTGTCTGACCAAGACATTACATACATAGTTACCAGAGAGAGAAGCACCAACATTTGGGTTTTCAAAGTTCGGGGAGCTCCTTAATAGCTACCCAGAGTCTCCATGCCAACACTCTTCCAATGACTGAGCCCCTAACAAAATACTAACCTCAGAGTATATATACATTTCTTCAGGGTCTGAGCAGTCCACTCCTCTCGAGGGTTTCACAGGGCTTCACACCTCTTGAGGTTTTCACACCTCTCTTGACCTAACTAGCAAAAGGGCATGGGCCTTCCTACAAACAAAGGCAAGACTCAATCAAAGGCACTTGATTGCTTTACTGCTGAGAAGCACTCCAAAACAAAAGACAACAAAAAGTCCCATTTTGCTTGCCATTATAATGTGCTGTCTTCTCCATTAAAATGTAAGCTCCTTGAGAGCAAGGAATCTTATTTTTTCTTTCTGTATCCTCAATACCATGCACATAGTTGTTGTTCATCCTTCATTTTTGAAGAACAATGACATCATAATATTGGAGTCAGGCTACAGGTGTGTACAGCTATGGCTAATCAGTCCAACACAAGTTCAGAAGGCACTACTACAGATGGGGCATAAGTGGTACGTTAGACCATTTAGAGTGGAACTGGATTTTCACAGCTTACAGTTTCTTTGTGCTTCTACAATTTTTTAATGCAGGCACACCATGTTGGATGGTCCTGTGCCACCATTTCCCATGTCTCACAGTCAATATTAAAGTCCTTCAGAGGTACCTTGAGAGTGTTCTTATGTTGCTTCTTCTGACCACCGCGTGAGCACTTACTTTGTATGAGTTCTTCATAAAACAGTCTTTTGGGTAAGCTTGTGTTTCACATTAAAACTAAGTGGCCAGCCCATTGGAGTTGAGTTTTTTGCAATAGAGTTTGAACGCTTGGCAGTGCAACTTTAGAGAGGACCTCAGCATCTAGTACCTTATCTTGCAGGTATTCTTCAGGAACTTCCTGAGGCACTTCAAGTGGAAATGATTCCTGGCATGGCATTTTCTGGCATGGCACTGATAGACTGTCTAGGTTTCACAGCCATACAACAGTATAGTCAGCACAATGGCTCTGTAGGCTTTCAGCTTGGTATGCAACCTGATACCTCTCCTTTCACATGTTTTCTTTTGGAGTCTCCCAAACTCTGAGCTAGCTCTGGCAGTATGTTCTTCAACCTCATCATCTCTGTGGGCAGCCCTAGAGAGTATACTGCCACCACGCTATGCATACTTAAAACCATTGATCACAGTAAATGGAGAAATGTTGAATGCTGTAGATTTGCACATAGCAAGTTCTTAATAAATGTTATATTCATTCACTTACTCTAAAGAAAACAAAAGTTTCACCTAAGGCTAAAAAACAGTTGTGAACAGAGTGGTACTCCAAGGTCAGGAAGAACTCAAGGTACAAGGGAATTAATCAAGATGATCAGCAAATATTTATTAAGCACCTACTATGTGCCAGGCACAGTACCAGGCACTGGGGCTGGGGGAAACACAAGCCCAAAGAATGGAACAATTCTTACTCACCAAGAACTTACATTCTAATGGGAAAGATGACAAGGACATATGTAAATATATTCAGCAGAAAAATTTAATGAATAACCACAAATATATACAAAGCAGTTCAAATAAGGCTATTTGGGAGGGAGGACCTTAGCAATCGGGGAAAGGAGGAAATGCACAAAATGGTGATTGAGGTGATTCTTAAGAGAAGAGAGAGACTATGAAGCACAGAAAAAGAAAGTATTTGGTTAAGGGCCAAGTCAGGCAGAAAAATCTTGACAGTAGAATTTGTTTCAGGTATATCAGAGTAAAGGAACAGATCAAAAAAAAAAACAGCTTCCAGAAAATGGAGTCTTGAGAACTACAGAGAATGATGCATTAGTACAAGGTTGAAACCCAAAAACTGAAAATAACTTTGGGGTCTTTCTGGGGAAGAGAATGTAGATTGGTAGAGGTTTGAAAAGAGAACGAGATTCTCAGGCTATAACTAGTAGATATGGTGAAGAATTCAAAGAATGGTTGAACTGGCCAGCTACAGGAAGGAAGTTCCTACATTGGTTTAAGCCTCTCACTGAAATTTAGAGAATCAGACTCTGGAAAGTAGAAATGTGATAACCTGACCAGAAAAATCCATAGCACAAGCTAGAACAGAATTAAAAATCAAGGCCAAGAGTGAAAAGGAAGTTTTTAAAAAGAAGTTTGAGCACCCTATAGTTAGTACTTGGGAGTAGAACTCAAAAACAAAAATGTTCTCATGTCATGAATTTCTCCCTTGTTTACCTGTTACTGGACCTACCTCACATTGTGCATTTCCCTCAGATTGCCCTATAGGAAATCACTATTTAAAATTCTTAAGATGTAGTGCTGTAGGCAGCATGGGAAGAGCAGAAAATCTCTAGCCTTTTTCCACAAGGAAGTCAGATAGGAAGTGAGAAAAGGTTGTGGCAATAGAAAGGTATGGCCCCAACCACCCAAGTAGGATCCTAGGATTTAGACCCTAAAGGAACTCTAGGACTTAACTAGTCTAATCCACTCATTTTACTAGTTTACCAAACTAAAAGGACTAGAATTTAAGACTACCTCGAAGGGCCAACTGTACCAACTGATGCAACGCATTCTTTTAATAAGGCAAAGAAAACAGAGATAGGAGTGAAGAAAATCATTTCAAAATAAAATTGTAATTTTTAACGCATCAATTGATATACCTTGTCCTTGAAGTGTTAAGCTCCTTGCCCAGGATAATGAAAATAACAGCAACAATAAAAATATACATTTATATAGCACTTTAAAGTTTATAAAGTATATTATCTCATTTGATCCTCACAATAGCTCTGTGAAATTGCTGCTACTATTATCATCCCCATTTTAGAGATGAGGAAACTGAACCTGAGAGAGGTTAAGTGGATTGCCCAGGGTTACCACAGCTAGTATCAGAGACAGGTTTATAACTTGGGTTTTCCTGACTCTGAGCCCAGCTTTCTATAAACATAAGGCCTGACAGATAGTAAATGCTATGTAAATGTTAGTTATAATAATGATTTTTATTATTGTTATAATAAACCATATCTTTTATTATCCTTATTTTTGTAGATGAAGAAACTGAGGCTAAGAGGATAACTGGCTTGCCCATGTTATATTGCGAATAAGTGTCTGAGATAGGATTTTGAACTCGAATCTTCCTGACTCTGAGTCCTGTCTCCTATCCATTCCACTTCCTCCCAAAGACCTAACAAGAATAAATAGCAAATAGCTGAGCTGACATTTGAACCTCTGCCTCCTCAGACTCCAAATCCAGTTTCTTTCCACTAAACCATACTGGGTGAATGGTTGCCAGTATTTAAAGTGGAGTGTTATCACCAGGTGATACATGATGGGAACTGCTGATACACCCCTATCCATAAGGACCATAAATTTAGAGGAAAAAAGAACCTCAAAGGTCACTTAGTCCAAGTCTTCATTTTATAACAGAGAACCATAGAGGTTAAATGACTTACTCACAGGTACAGCCAGATAGCTGGATCTGCCCTATGCGGATATAGAAGTGGTTATTCAACTTCTTCTGAAAAATAGCCAGGGACAAGAAACTCAACATCTAGCAAAGCAGTCCATCCTGTTTTCGAATCGCCTCCAACTGTTAGAAAGTATTTCTTTATCTTAAAACAAAATCTAGCAGTGTGAAATTCCCACATATACCCATTGGTCTTACTTCTTCCCTCTGTGGTTAAATCTTTGTCACAGTTGCTACAGTTAACCCAATGCATAAATCAACTTGAATTTTTCAGGATTAAAAAAATCCAGGTTTTGACCCATACATGCCATATAGGTACAGTGACCTCTGTGTCCTAGATTTCTAAGACAGTCTTGATTTTAAGAAACAAAGGTATACTTTTAATGAGGCTTGCAAAAAAGAAATCTTTTGTCAAACTATGTGTTCCAATTTTTTTTGTAGTTTGGAAAAGATGGGAAATATGTGTCAACTCTAATTCACTTTCTCCTCCTAGGACTTTAAGTCTTCCTTTACACTGTCTTTCCTCACTCCTTCCATGCCTTCTTCCACCCCAAACAGACTATGCTTTTCAGGAAGTCCTGGTACATTGCCTTTATTTATTATCTCATTAGCAATTGTCTTAGGGAAGAACTGGGTAATGTTTTGTTTTGAGTTGGCTATAGCAGCTAAGAGCTGGTGTATATAAGGTTTATCTGTTATTATTGGACCTAAGATATAAGTCAACAGCCATTTGGGAGGAGGGATCACAACCTTCAAAAAATCTCATACACATATGTATGCATGTATGTATAAAACATTTTAATTCAAAACTCAAAGTGACATATAATATACACATCCCACAGACCTACTAAGAACCTCTGTCTAAAAATTATCATTTAGGATCCTACTAATATGGCCACAGCACAAATACAAAAAGGGCAGAAAATCTCAAATGATGAGGAATGGCATTCTCTACTTCAATTGCCAAATTCAGTAAGAGGATTAGCAAATTTTCTTGTTATCAAAAGCAAATCTGCTTACAGCTTTCACTAGGAAACCAGAATGATGCTCACTTGGGCCAAAGAGTTAAAAGTAAGCAGCTCTTAGTGAAAAACACACACATCAGGGACAGCTACTTCTCTCATCTCCAAAGAAATGCTTGAGTTCAAAAGATGTGAGATTTTCCACTTTTAATTAGTTGCCATTTTGATGTCAACCTCCAGACAGCATGAAAAGGATCAGCCTAGAGAAAAATAGATTTGACAAAATTCAGTGTATTGGAAAAAAAACAAAATGCTACTGCCTTTACTTCTGAAATTCCTAGTCCTCAGTGTCTCATTTAGAATAGTGGGCAAAGAGAGATGAAAGAAAATTATAAACATGTTCCCTATCCATCCTCAATAAGGGCTTTCTCCATCTTTACAGCTCTGGTGAGTTGGTCACCAGAGATTTAACTTGGAGAATAAGACCCACTCTCCACACTTGGAAAGCCTTCTAAACTCCCAAAGCTGTACTTGGCAGGCTTGGAGATGTAATACACTTCTAACAGCTGCCGATACTTATATTTGGAACATCAGTCATTTCACTTGGGATTGAGAAGGTACCAGGGCAAGGTGACACAGAGTAGGGGGAGGGCAAACAATGAGAGCCAATAAGAAACACATAAAATCTATTTGTTTCATAGAAGCATTTTGTTTCCATTGTGAATTGAAGTTCTCTATAATTTTATAAATTTGGAGAAAAGAAGAGAAGAAATGCATGCATATAACATCAGAATTTGCAATCAAAAGCAACATTTAGATAATTGTAAAGTAACTGGCCTATGATCTACTCTTGCGAAGGGAAAATGGATTTTAGCAACCAGCGACTTAAATTGAGGGATGAACATTGTATTAAATTTGGTAAGGTTTATTGGGTGCCTGTTATGTTCCAGGTACTGTACTACATACTGGAAATATGAAGATTAAAAAAAAAGTCCTGCCTTCAAAGAGTTTACAGTCCCTTAGAGGGCTACATATGTATATACAGATGAATAAGAGAAAAAAAACTACACAGTAATTTCAAAATGGAGAAAGCCTGAGAACTGGGGGGAATCAGGAAAGGCCTGCTGTAGGAGACAGCCCTTAAACTGGGTTTTTACATAAGGAATCTGTTACAAAAAGAAAATACATCAAAACACTTTCTGGTTTCTTGGGTGGGCATCAATAATAATGGGCAGTCCCAGCTAGGATTGTAAAGTAGGTAAAGTTTGTCTTTAACCCTGACTTTCCCTTTAGACAACTATCTGTCTTTCTAAAGGCCTTCCCATTCAGAGTACGATGTTCACATGTTGCACGCCCCACCCCTAACTCAGGGCTACTGCTGCATTATCTCTGCCTCATCTTTCCTTTCCTGGCTGAGGTCCATTCTCTAACAGGGGTGGGAAACCTGCAGCCTCAAGGCCACATATGGCCTTCTAGGTCCTTGGGTGCGGCCTTTTGACTGAGTCCAAGTTTTACAGAACAAATCCTTTTATTAAGAAAAAACACTTTGGTGTTTGTTTTTGATTACCTCCACCCCCATCTGCCCTCCCCTCCATCATCCCTCCCCTTTTATTTTTTTTTTATCTTCCTCTCTCTTCTTTCCTGTGGGGTAAGATACCCAACTGAATATGTATGGTATTCCCTCCTCAGGCCAAATCAGATGAGAGCAAGGTTCACTCATTCCCCCCTCACCTGCCCTCTCCCCTCCTCCCACAGAACTGCTTCCTCTTGCCACCTTTATGCAAGATAATCCACCCCATTCTAACTCTCCCTATCTCCCTCTCTCAGTATGTTGCTCTCTCATCCCTTAATTTGATTTTATTTCTTTTAGATATCTTCCCTTCATCTTCAACTCACACTGTGTCTGCTCTCTCTCTTTATATATATATATATATATGTATATATATATATATACACACACATACATATATATACACATATATACATACACATAGATATATACATACATACACATTCACCTATATATATATATATATATATATATATACATATACATAAACATATATATATGCATATTCCCATCAGCTACCCTAATACTGAGGTCTCATGAATCATACATGTCATCTTTCCATGTAGGAATGTAAACAAAACAGTTCAACTTTAGTAAGTCCCTTGCGATTTCTGTTTCTTGATTACCTTTTCATGCTTCTCTTGATTCTTGTGTTTGAAAGTCAAATTTTCTATTCAGTTCTGGTCTTTTCACTGAGAAAGCTTGAAAGTCCTCTATTTTATTGAAAGTCCATATTTTGCCTTGGAGCATGATACTCAGTTTTGCTGGGTAAGTGATTCTAGGTTTTAATCCTAGCTCCATTGACCTCCGGAATATCATATTTCAAGCCCTTCGATCTCTTAATGTAGAAGCTGCCAGATCTTGGGTTATTCTGATTGGGTTTCCACAATACTCAAATTGTTTCTTTCTGGCTGCTTGCAGTATTTTCTCCTTGATCTGGGAGCTCTGGAATTTGGCGACAATATTCCTGGGAGATTTCTTTTTTGGATCTATTTGAGGAGGCGATCGATGGATTCTTTCAATTTCTATTTTGCCCTGTGGCTCTAGAATTTCGGGGCAGTTCTCCTTGATAATTTCTTGAAAGATGATATCTAGGCTCTTTTTTTGATCATGGCTTTCAGGTAGTCCAATAATTTTTAAATTATCTCTCCTGTAGGGCAAGATAAATTTCTACACCCCATTGCCTGTGTGGGGGTGATAGAGGGGAGGGCTGACTGGGGAACAGGGCAACCAGAATATAAGCCATCTTGGAGTGGGGGGGAGGGTAGAAATGGGGAGAAAATTTGTAATTCAAAATGTTGTGAAAATCAATGCTGAAAACCAAATATGTTAAATAAATAAATTGCATTTAAAAAAAAATTATCTCTCCTGGATCTATTTTCCAGGTCAGTGGTTTTTCCAATGAGATATTTCACATTGTCTTCCATGTTTTCATTCCTTTGGTTCTGTTTTATAATATCCTGATTTCTCATAAAGTCACTAGCTTCCACTTGCTCCAGTCTAATTTTTAAAGTAGTATTTTCTTCAGTGGTCTTTTGGACCTCCTTTTCCATTTGGCTAATTCTGCCTTTCAAGGCATTCTTCTCCTCATTGGCTTTTTGGAGCTCTTTTGCCATTTGAGTTAATCTATTTTTTAAGGTGTTGTTTTCTTCAGTGTATTTTTCAGTATTTTTTTGGGTCTCCTTTAGCAAGTCATTGACTTGTTTTTCATGGTTTTCTCGCATCCTTCTCATTTCTCTTCCCAATTTTTCCTCTACTTTTCTAACTTGCTTTTACAAATCCTTTTTGAGCTCATTCATGGCCTGGGACCAGTTCGTGTTTTTCTTGGAGGCTTTTGGTGTAGGCTCTATGACTTTGTTGTCTTCTTTAGGCTGTATGTTTTGGTCTTCTTTGTCACCAAAGAAAGAATCCAAAGTCTGAGACTGAATCTCGGTGCGTTTTCGCTGCCTGGCCATATTCCCAACCAACTAACTTGACCTTTGAGTTTTTCAGTGGTGTATGACTGCTTGTAGACTAACGAGTTCTATGTTCCACGTTTGGGGGGGAGGTGCCAGCTCTGCCACACCAGCACTACTCCTTCCCCAAGAACCCCCAGCCCAGACTGGGCTTAGATCTTCAGCAGGCTGTACACTCCTGCTCTGATCTGCCACTTAATTCCTCCCACCAGGTGGGCCTGGGGCCAGAAGCAGCAGCAACTGTAGCTGCCCCACCTCCGCTGCCCCTGGGGCTGGAAGCTGAACCATGAACTCCTTCCACTCCCGCAGCTTTTCCCACTAACCTTCTCCACAGTCTTTGGTTTTTGTGGGTTGAGGAGTCTGGTAACTGCCGCAGCTCACTGATTCAGGGTGCTAGGGCACCCTCCTCCCGGCTTCTGGTCTGGATGGTCCACGCCACTCAGGCGGGGTTCTGCTCCACTGCATTCCCAGATCCCAGCTCCCAGCTCCATGTGGGATAGACCTCACCCAGAGACCATCCAGGGTGCCCTGGGCTGGAGCCCTGCTTCCCTCTGCTGTTCTGTGGGTTCTGCCATTCTAGAATTGGTTCAGAGCCATTTTTTATAGGTTTTTGGAGGGACTCGGCAGGGAGCTCAAGCTGGTCCCTGCTTTCCAGCCACCATCTTGGCTCTGCCCCCTAACAACCCTGCTGTGCCTTTTTAATTCTTGTCTGTTTTTTATAGTCTGTCTGTCTCATTCCTGTCATTTCTCACAAGTGATCTGTCCCTACTTCTAGCTATCCCTTCTCCCATCCCACATATATCTCCCTACAAGTTCCATACTTCTGATCTCCTAAGGACAGAGAAACCAAATGACCAAACATATTAAAGCTGTGAACAAAAGGTCCTCCCAAATGTAACATTTTATGACATACATATATATACATATATGTATATATACACACATACACGCATGCATGCATGTGTATGTATCCATTGGAGATTATTTTAGTATATGATGGAAGGTGTTTGTCTAAACATAATTTTAGCCAGACAACTTTCAATTTTTCCAGCAGATTCTGTTTAATTTGAATCCCTACCCAGCAACTGTGGTCTTTGAATTTACCAAACATTACGCTATTAACGTTTGCTCCCGTATGTTGTCAGTCAACTAGTGTTTATTAAGTGCCTACCATATTCCAGGCACTGTGCTAAGCAGGGGGATACAAAGAAGGGCAAAAAACAGCTACTTTCAAAGAGATCACAGTCTACTAGGGGAGAAAACATGAAACAACCATATGCAGACAAGCTACATATAGAATAAATTAGAAAATTATCAACAAAGGGAAGGCACTTATATTAAAGAGGAACAAGAAAAGTTTTTCCTAGGCTGCTCAGTAGCTATTTTCATTGACTCCTTGCTTCTCAGATATATTCTATGTGGCTGAGATTTCCAGGAGTCTGGCCTTTCAATAAGTCCGGTACTCCTCCCAGATGGGTATATAGCATTTATCATTACGAATGCAATTTATATTACAGGGATTTTTATTGGGTCATAGAACAACCTGAAGAATAGAAGCCATCATAGAAGCCAAGCTCAATTTCCAGCAAAAATGTTCCCTCTCAAAGCTGGAGGAATATTGGTCTGAAATTCTGATGAGACTAACCTTCCCTATTTTTCATCATCAGGTGATCCAAAAAGTCAGAGAATGGTTTTGTTTTTGTTTTTAATAGTAACCTATCCAATGATTCATCAAAACTCACCAGGGAAATTACATTGAAACATCATTCAATTCATCCTTCTTCTGCCAGTAAACAATTACTATCTGGTAATATGTATTCTCTATTTTGCAGCCTCATTTAAAAAACCCTCAAGTAATAACCATTTTTGTTTCCATATTGCATTGGAAACTCACATCTAATTTGCTTTCCACTATCATCTCCATCCCCCCTTTCCAAATTTTTCCTATCCGTTGATTCACTCTTTATGGGTTCCCCTTACATTTTCCCCCTCGGATGGATGAGGTTTCAATTTTCTAAACTACATCTCATTTTATGACTTTGTGCCAAAACTTCTGTGACTCAAAGTCCCTTTGTGGTATTTATCATTTCTCAGAGGCTTCAGAAAAATCTGCCAAGAGGATCCTGCCTCAGGGAACTAGGTCATTAATAAAAATGTTCAATAAGATCAGACCCAAAACCCAAACCTACCACACCCCATTAAATGCTTTCTCACAACTAATGCCTTACCATTTATCACTGTTCTAGCTTTGGTTCATAGCCTTTTAGCCAGTATTCAATGCAGTTGATGGTCTGTCCAAGCCAGCCTAATTTGAACTCCATTTTCAACTATATTCTTACACAAAAGCCATTGAGTATCTTAGAGATCTTTTTTTTAATGTTCATCAATTTTTATGTTTTCTAAAATACACAATAGAACCTTAATAATTGAGAATGAAGAGAGAGACAGTCATGTCTAAATCAGTGAAATCCATAAGTTATAATAAGGAATGGAGGGAGGGGGAAAGGGAGGGCAAAGTGCAGAAAAAGGTAGAGACAGAAACCAAGACAGAAAGACTGAGGCAGACAATCAGAGAATCTAGACATAGACAATATTTGAATGTTATAAGATTGCATTTTTTTACCAAACATTACAATTTGGGCTTTTTCACCAATTTCAGATATCCCTGACCTTCATTCCCAATTAATAAGGTTTATTTCCAAATTGCCTAAAACATAAAATGGACTTTTTTTTATTAAGAAGCACATAAGGTGCTTTTATAGCATGAGGATCTCTTTCTCCTTGCATAAGTCATGTACTATTAATATTTCCTAATTGAATGAATTATTGAATGAGAAAATGCATGAAATATTATTATTTAAAATCAATTTATATTCTATTAATTACAACAGAATCTACATATATTTTATAATACTCACATATGTATTGTGGGGAGAGGGAGGGAGATACAGAGGAGAGAGAGAGAGAGAGAGAGAGAGAGAGAGAGAGAGAGAGAGAGAGAGAAATTTCTTTAATGTACATGAGACACCAAGTACTCTCCCCTTAATTCAGTCACAATCCTCCCTCTTAGAGCCTATTCCTATCTAAAGGACAGTTTTCATCCTCACTTCAGGAGGGAATCAGAGTCCACTCCAGCTGTTGGGGCCACACTCTTTCCCAGCAACAGTCCCTCCTCCATATCCTCTCCCTACCCTACCTTGACAAATGGATCTAATCCTACATCTTGGATAAGCAGGGAGTCACCAATTACTATTCTAGTGACATTGGGACCCACAAGAGGTCTTAGCTTATGTCCTGCCATTATATCCTCTAGAGCCATAAGTGAATTCTAAAGATGCCTAGACTTTTCTATCTGCTCTGTTACCTGCATCCTTAAATCAAGCCTTCCCATCTACCACACTATAGCTGAACCCCAACCAAAACAGATGCAATCTCCTCCCAATTAGAATGTGAACTCATTCAGGGCAGGAACTATCTCCTATTCTATTTATATCCCCAGCACTTAGCACAGTGTTTGGTACACAGTTATGACTTAATGCTTTTTACTTTACTCATTCACTCATTTTTTTAATACAATAACCATGCAATAGCCTCCCTAATACTAGAATTTTATAGCCTGAATGGAGGAAAACGTACTAGTCTATAAACTCCTTGAGGACAAGAAGTGAATTTTATTCTTCTTTTATTCTCTGCAGGTCTTTTGTAAATGTAAGGTACTTTTGTTGGATGAATAAATATACATATTTAAGTCAAAATTAAATTAATGGGCATATTAATGAAATGAATAAAACAATAGATTTGCAATGAGTCTTTATTGGAAAGCAACATTTGATAAACACAAAATTGCTGTTAAGCCATCTTTTTAATTCCTTGATCTACGATATTCATACACATTGCCTGAATTATCATAAATTTCTACTTTACAGGATAAAAATTAATGATTTTTGAAAATGTAGAATAAAACTGTCCTATCATCATGTATTACTATTCATAGGTTTGGCCCACCTAACACTTTCAGTTGCTTCCAAAAATCCCATTATTAAGCCCAATAATATTACTGAATGCAGTTCCATTGGAAGAGTTAAAATGCAATAAATGTAAAACTATTACACTGGAGTTTCATGTGTTTAATGAAAAGGATTAATTACACTGCATTAAGAAATTTGAAGAGTGATACTTATAGGACAAGGGCTCTAAATCTGGGATCCATGGTCCAGGCAGTGGGCAGGTTTCAGGGGGCATATGAACTTGGATGCAAATAAAATTACATCTATATTTTCACTAACGGCCAACTGAAATTTATCATTTTGTCTGATTATGAATACAAGTGTAGCCAGAATGGCCTTTGTTTTCTTTGAATGACTCAGCTTACCTCATTGAGCCTCTGGACACTGTGGCTTGCTCTTCCGGGGCAGGACCAGACAACTTCCTGTGTGATGAGTCATGGGGCTGGCTGAGGGGAGGTGTTAACGGCTACACTAGGGGGAGGGGCCAAGTCAAGAACCAATCGGCCCTGGTCGTTCAGGCGGTGCTTGATGATGTCAAAAACTCTATAAGAGGGGAGAGGACAGCTTGAAGATCCTCTTTTCCTTTTCCGGTTGGAGCCAGCGACAGTTACAGCGACAGTTACAGCGACAGTTACAGCGACAGTTACAGCCACAGCCACAGCTGAAGCAGGAGCTGCCAGTAGCAGAGCTGACCTACGGGAGAAAGCTGAACAAAGACTTCAGGCCAGTGGGTAATCTTATTACCATAGAGGGGGAAACATGATTTTGCTTTACGCAATCATGCTTCTCTGTAGCCTCCTGGTTACTCTTTCAAGGCGTACTTATTGGGCCTGGAAGCTTTTGATCAATATATCAAAATGGGGTTGCTGGTTCATGGGTTGGTTACTGTGGAGCCTAAATAAATGTTTTGATTCTTCTGCCTTCTACTTTGAGAGTTTCTTATATCCGGCGGTTCCGAACGTTTCAGACATGTTTATGATCCTCTTTGAGATTATAAACTCTGCCCTCCTAATACATTAGGCAACAAACTACTGTAGTATTAGTAGTACCTATGACTGTTATGAAGAGAAATTATAGATATTTTCATATCACATTACAACTATTGTAAATTTTGAAATATTATTTCCATTCAACAACTTTGAAATTACTGGAGTTATTAGATGTACAGCTAGATACATTACTATATCATAATTTTTTTAATATTTTGCCATATCTAATAGACTTTTCTCAATTTTCCTCCTTCTCAACAGCAATTTGACCCTCTTCTGTCAGTTTTTATAACACTACTCTTTCTTAGTTGTCCTAGTTGTCCAACAGTTCTTTCTCATTCTTATTTCTTGGATAGAGAAATATTTATAGAAGCTCTTTTTGTGGCATCAAGGAACTGTAAAATAAGGAGGTGCTCATCAATTAGGGTATGGCTGAATATATTTTAGTAATATGATTTAGTGGTAATCAGGGTGGTGCTTTTGCTGTTCTTCTCTTAAGTGCCTTTAATGATTCTTGCCTTTCAAATGTAATGGCAAGCAAAATGGGACTTTTCACTGTTCTTTGTTTGAATGGGGCAGGTTCTATGGGATCTTGTCTTGGAATGTTTCTCAGCACTAAGGCAATCAGGTGTCATTGACTTGTATATGACACTGGGGATGGGGAACTTTCACACACCCAGCCTGGGTGAAGTCCGAGCCCTCAGGGCCCGGACAGGATATAATTGAGGGGAGCCTGGTGTTTGACTTTTGGGGCTCACTCATGGAAGAAGTGTTGAGACTCTGGGCAAGCTGTTGTAACTGCCCCCTGGCTTTGCTAATCCGGACCTATTGGTTCTTCCCTGGTAATTATGAATTGTGATTTGAATCAGACAAGGTCTGCCTGTTGATGTTTGTAATTTCTGTTTGTATTTGCCTTGAAGTTCAGGGAGCTGATCTTTTCTCCCTGAACTAAGTGAATGATATATGCATGTTTAATTAAACTGAGATTATTAACCCCTTATAGATACTTTCCTTAGGAAAGCAGATCAAAGAACCTGTGTTAGCGGCCTTCTGTGTTCTGGTTGTTGTTGGTTTTACACAGCCACAGCAGCTGCTAGCCACATTGTTGCTACATATGAACATAATGGAACACTGCTATTCAGTAAGAAGAAAGGGACAATTTCAGAGAAACTTAGCAAACCAGGAGAACAATTTATACATTATCAACAACATTGTAAACACAACTTTGAAAGACTTAAGAACTCTGATCAATACAATAATCAACCACAGTTCCAGAGGACCAATGATTTTAATCTACCACCTAACAGAAGAGTGAAGGACTCTCTATAAAGACAAGGCCAATTTGGGGATTTGTTTTCCTTGACTGTGTATATTTGTTACAAGTGTTTTGATTTTTTTCTTTCTCATGGTGGGGGCGCTATGAGAGAAAAAATTAATATAAATTTAAAAAATAAAATTTAAAGAAAATAATGTATTTATCTAGAGACTAGATGAATTGATTAATAACTGATCAGTTGCTGAGATGTCTGTATGAGTGAAAGGGGCTTTCACATCATGAACTACCTATACTGATGAAATCACAGGTCTGAATTTGTATAGAAGTAATACTAATGAAACACTCCCTCTGGGTTCCCCATTTACACTTATGAGTCAGCCACTAAGAAGTTGACTGCTCTCTGATGCTAGGGATAACCAGAACTCTTCGAGATCACAACTGTCTTTTGACTTTCTTTGTATCTTCAGGGCTTGGCACAGTACTAAGAATATAGTGGGTCCTTAATAAATGTTTATTGACTGACCTGCTCATGAGCTCCACTGGTGTGCTTCCCCTTAATAATAAGCTAGCAAATTTAATTAACTTTTAGAAAAGTCATTTACTACCATGATACAGTAAGAATAGTCTAACCCAAACCTGGAGCACATTCTCCTACCATTATACTTGGCACCTGGAGGAGAATAGGTTCAAACTTTTAGTATAATGGTAATGATACACATATGTCGAAGGTCAACTTGATACTGTGGGGACTGGGAGTCCTTTTTCTCTTGGATACAGCTCTCTGTCTAATGAATTTCTCAGGCAGTTTCCCAAAGTATGTTCCTTTCTTGAGACCAAAGGTGATATTCCCCACCAGCACAAGGAATCATGTTCCATGAAGCTGCCACTTCCAAGTGTCCATCTCTGAATAAGTTTCTGTACTCAGTGTGTGTTGCAACTCCAGATTAGATATATTTACCTCCTACTGATCCAGTAGTTCTAATGACATGGCCAATAGAGTTGGAGAGAGAAAGAAAGTCCCCTCCCCTATTTGCTGCCCCCAGTTCAGGAGCTGGCCTATCTCCTTTCATAACTGCCTCCATCTTCTGAATTGGCATTACCAAAGTACATCCAACTATTTAAGATCCCTAGAAGTATGTCTGGCTTTTTTGTTCAGTTCATGATTATTCCCTTCTCAACTCAAAGAAGTTCATACCTTATAAAGAAAACACAGAACATATTTGAATGTTGTTTACATATTAAAACCTTTCATGACTTCATCAAATGTAATAGTATCCGCTGAACTGATTAGAGGAGGAGGAAATCATATCCCCCTCCCCCAGGCAGTCAATAAGCAAATATTTATTAAACACTTGCTATGTGTCAGGCACCATGCCCAGTGCTGAACATATACATACAAATAGAAAGATATTCAGTCTCTGTCCTCAAAGAGTTTACATTCTAAAGGGAAAAGGTAACACATGAAAGGAAGCTGGTGGGAAGGGTTGGAGAGGAGGGACCAGCTTGGTGTATGGTAGAGGAAGTCTAGAGAGCAGCCTAAAAATGAATGAGACATGGCTGGCCTGGGCACTCTCTTAAGTGGAAATTCTCTGGGGGAATGGAAGTGGAACGAGGCAGCATCCCATCAGAGG
Organism: Trichosurus vulpecula; assembly: GCF_011100635.1. Taxonomy (NCBI): domain Eukaryota; kingdom Metazoa; phylum Chordata; class Mammalia; order Diprotodontia; family Phalangeridae; genus Trichosurus; species Trichosurus vulpecula. The sequence goes on along the minus strand of NC_050576.1, from coordinate 91,398,476 downwards.
GAGAGTCTGTAGCAGCAGAGGATAATTCCAACGTAACAACATAAGTCATTCATCCAACAGCCTCTTCCTTTTATAACATTGCATTCAGGTCACTGTACTATTCACAATAGAAGATTGAGAGGGTGTCATCCTGCTATAAGGGGGCCATCTTTTATGGACTACCTAGTGGAGAAAAACATTTGGTGGTATTGTGTAGTACAAGGAATACAGACATTCTAATCTTCACTCCATCATTTAGTATGTGACCTTAAATAACTCACTTAGACTCTTGTAATATGAGGGCAGAATTTATAATTTCAAAAAGAATCACATATATGTCTAAAAGGTTCGAAACCACCGGATATAAGTAATTCTCAAAGTAGGAGGCAGAAGAATCAAAGCATATATTTAGGCTCCGCAGTAACCAACCCACAAACCAGCATCCCCATTTTGATATATTGATCAAAAGCTTCCAGGCCCAATAAGTCCACCTCACAAGAGTAACCAGGAGGCCACAGAGAAGCATGATGGTATAAAGCAAAATCATATACATGCTTCCCCTCTATGGTAAAAAGATTACCCACCGGCCTCAAGTCCTTGTTCAGCACTCCTCAATCCTCACGTAGGTCAGGTCTGCTACCAGCAGCTCCTGCTTCGGCTTCGGCTGTAGCTGTAGCTGTAGCAGCCTCTGGCTCCAACAGAAGCTGTTTTTAACCATCCGACTTCTGCAGGGGTGTAAGGTACACTGGGGAAAGCACAGGTTCTTTTGATCTGCTTAAGCAAGGTGAAGGGGTTGACCGGGAAAGCACAGGTTCTTTCAATCTGCTTAAGCAAGGGAAGCAAGGTGAAGGGGCCGAGAAGCTTACTCCAATCCAACATACAGACAGCATTCAGGAGAAAAAGCCAAACTATTCAAGGGCACTTGTTGACTAAGTGCTAAGGAGCCCATTTTTGGTTACCAACACAACTCTCTAGGTTTCAGTTTGATGATCAGTAAAATAGAGAGTACCACCTGGCCCAACTACCTCACAAAACTTCACAAAATTTCCATCTGTGAGTTGAAATAGGCCTTACAACTAATCTAGGCCAACCCCTACCTGAAGCATGACTCTCCTCTTATGCAGTGCATCAAATAAGGTAAGGTGCATAAGGGCTTTGAGGATTATAAAATGTAGTCAGAGCCAACCTGAAGGAGTATTCGACTAGAAACAAAGCAATCCTTACTATCCTAAGCATGAAACATAAAATGCAAAAGTTACAGAGGAACATCGATGAGGTTTTTCTCTTTGCCAGTCAAATTATTCCAGGGATCCCATTTGGAGGAGAAAGACAGCTACCCCAGCTCTCACCTCTCACGGATTGTCCAATCACAATGGAATCAAGAGCAAAAGGGTAGTCTCCTTTCTAACCATGTGTAGTTGTGCAATGGATTAACCTCTCTGAGCCATGGTTTACTTACCTACAAAAATGGAATTATACCTGTGAGATAATCTATGCAAAACACATTGTAAATTTTAAAATGCTAGATAAATATGACTTATTACTCATTTTTCTTTTTTTTCTGTGTAGACCTTAGATAAGGTGCTTTAGACTGTTTTATGCCTTAAGAGAAAGCATATAGGCTGCCTCTTAGCTGGGGCAGGTTTGCTTTGGGGAAAAAGTTACTTTGTTCCTTCTATTACCTCAGTATTATTGTCCAGACAACCTATATCTGGGGCTTCTACAACCTCTCAATCCCAGGTACTTAAATTTTTATCCATTTTTTTATTACTTTGTTTTGATCCCAGGCTCACAACCTAGATGTCATCCTCAAATCTTCACTATCTCTAACCCCCTATACCAATCTTTTGCCAAGGCCTGTTGATTTCAACCTTTGCAAATTTCTCAAATACCATTCCCTCCTCTGATACTATCACCACTCTGCTGCAGGCCCTTGTCACTTCAACTGCTGGTGGGTCTGCCTGTCTCAAGTCTCCTCCCATTCTAATCTATCCCCCATCTAGTTGCTAAAATCCTTTTTTGAGGGGCCAAGGCAATCGAGATTAAGTGATATGCACAGGTCACACAGCTAGTAAGTGTAAAGTGTCTGAGGCTGGATATGAACTCAGGTCCTCCTGATTCCAGGGCCAGTGCTCTATCCACTGCACCATTAGCTGACCCTTAAAATCATTTTCCTAAAGTGCAAGTCCAACTATGTTACTTCCCTACTCAATAAATTCTCCGTATCACCTCCAAAATCCATGGTTAGACATTCAACACCCTTCATAACGGAGCTGCCGCCCCGCCAACCACACACCTTTCTACCCGAATGCTTAATACATACATGTCTATGCATACTCTTTGATCCAGCAACCCTGGCATCCTTGCTGTTCCACGAACATATGTTAGCCCCTGGCATTTCCTCTGGCTGTCCCGAATGCCTGGAATGCTCTCCCTCCCCATCTCTGCCTCCCAGCTCCCCTGGTTTCCTCCGGGTCTCAACTAAAATCCTGACTTCTAAAGGAAGCCTTTTCCAAAACCCTTTCTAATTCTAGTGCCTTCCCTCTGTAAATTGTTCCTTATTTATCTTGTATATAGTTTATTTGTACATATCTGTTTGCTTGTTGCCTACTCCAATAGAAGCTCCTTGAGGGCAGAAACTGTCTTTTGACTGTATTTTCTAACCCCAGCATTTAGCACAATGCCTCTCCTCTGACCAACTTCTTTGCCTTGTCTTAAAATACCTGTGACTTTTTGATCATTCCTCACTTCTATTCACTGCTTTTCTCTTTATGTGTAAATAGCATACTGTTTGCCTGATTCTAGACTCCTACACCTCCATGTTACCTAGTAGTTTCCAGCTCCTACCTACTCTGACTCATTCTCATGCCTGGCTATTGCATTGTTTTTCCTGCCTTGCTTCAGTTCACCTAGGCTCATCTACTTACCCTGTCATCACAACCTACTGCCACCCCCAAACCCAATAATGGCATATTGACTTAATTGCATCCTACCAAAGCATTGACAATTTCTTTCCTTTTTGACGTCTTTCCTGGAGCCCCAATTGCCACTAAAAAAGAAAGTAGATAACTCAGCTACAGAGAGAAGCATCCAGTTCACCCTTGCCAAATCCTTCTATGTATCTTCACCACCACCCACATCCTACCCCCGATCTTCATCTCTTCTTCTCTTCCTCTTGTACTTTTAATAAAGACTAGTATAACTAACCTGGATACCTCAGTGCCCAAATATAAAGTCAGAGCAGAAGCAGGTGAGTAGAGGCAGATCCAGAGGCAGGGAGTGATGTCCAGAGAACCTAGTCATACTCACAGAAAATAGACAGGGAATCTCAGGCAAATACCTGTCTCTTATTTTGTGTCTTTATAGTATCAACATCTTTAATGAAATTTGCCAAGAACCTACTATTTCTGAGGCATTTTGCTACATAAAAATGATCAGGTTGCAAATTTCTTACTTTTATCATCATAAGATTAGAGATTTAGAACTAGAAGAGATCTTAGAGATCATCTAAGTCATATACCTTTGGGAAACTGAGTCCCAGATAAAGAGTTGAAGTAGCTTGTCAAATGTCACACAGGTAGCAAAGTGGCAGGTACAGAACTCTAACCCAGGTCTTCTGCCTTCAAAATTAACATACTATGGGGGTGGGGATGGGATCTGAGGGATATTTTCCTCCATCCCCTTAAGATGTTTTTAATCCAAACTTGGGCTCCTGGTATGGGAACTTTGTCCCCAAATGCACATTTAGAACTCATCTTTAGTTCCCAAATCAAAGGCTTGTCCTCTGTCCTTTACACCATGCTGCCTCTCATTCAGGGTAGTTATTATATTTTTACTCATTTTTTCAAAATGTAACTCAGTGGGTTATATCACCAATGCAATGTGTGTGTATATGCGTGTGTGTGTATATACATATATATATGCAATTTTTTTGAAGGACACTGTGCAAAGTACTCAAAAATAGATGAGGAATGGTCTCTGCCCTCAAGGAGTGCATAAACTGGTTGAGACATTTTTAAAAGGCACATATAGAAATAAACACAATAAAACCCATATAATAAATATTATGCATTGTGTTGAGAGCTGTCATCTTTTCTTTGTTTCCTTGCTAGTTTTCTTTTGTTCGCTGCTGTGCAGTTTTACTTTATTTTTTCCTCCTTTCTCCCCACCCCACTCCCAAGGCTGCAATTAATCATGGATATATTTATGTATAGATATATAGATACACATACACATATATATACACATACATATACATACATATATAGATATATACTTTCTCTAACAAATTCTACTTCTAATCTTTGTTTTTAATGTTTGTGCATATCTCTTATTTCCTATGCCTCCTAATTCTTCTACTTTACTTCTACCTACTACCTTGCCCTCCTATTTACTTATCCCCCCTCCAAAGATCTCTCCCTTATCTTCCCATTCCCATAAATCTAAACATTCTTCTATACCCACCTATGACCTATTCCCTCACCCTTGCCTCTAGAGATCCCTCCCTTATCCTCTCCCCTCTACCTACCCCCTTGGCTTTTTATTTCTTTTTTTTTATTTAGAAGACTTTTATACTCTTCTAAATATATATGTATTGTTCCCTCTTAAACCCATTTCCGAGGAAAGTACATTTCCAGAACTAACAACCTTCTTCCCCCATCTAAATTCTCTGTGTCAGTTCTTCCTCTTGCACCTCATTTGTATAAGATACTAATTCTTTTTAGCTGTTCCTAAATGGTTTTACTTCTTAAAGTCCTATCATACTTGGGTCTAACCCAATCATTCTTATGAACTACCCAACTACTAATAGTAATCTTAGACATCTGTTTTACATTTTACATACATAAAAAGTAAACGGTCTTTCATTATTAAGTCCCTTATTAATCTTTGGTATGTACCTTATATTTCTTTTGGCTCTTGCATGTCAAATCTTCTATTAAGTTCAGGTTTTGGTTTCGTTTTTTAACAAAGTCCTGAAAGTCTGACATTTCATTAAATGCCCATTTTTTTCATTCAGGATTATGCTTAACTCTGCTGAGTATGATATTTTCAGCCAGAACTCCAGTTCTTTTGCTTTTTGATATGTGGTATCCCAAGACCTGTGGTCTTTTAGTGTTGATGCTTCTGGGTTTTCTGTGATTCTAATTGTGGCACCACCATATTTAAATTGTTTTTTCTTGTTGCTCTTAATATTTTATCCTTCAGCTAGGGGAGGGTTGTTCAGAATTTAACTAAAGTATTTCTATGGGTTTTCCTCATAGGAACTCTTTCAGGTGGTGATTGGTGGATTTTTTTCTATTTCTACTTTCCTCTCTCGTTCTAATGTTTCAGGACAATTTTATTTAATTATTTCTTATGTTATTGTATCAAAAATCTTTTTTTTGATCAAAGCTCTCAGGTAGTCTAATTATTCTTACATTTACTCGTTGTAATTTGTTCTCCAGATCAGTTGTTTTTCTTATGAGATGTTTCACATTCTCTTCTATGTTTTCATTCTTTATATTTTATTTTATTATTTCTTGATCTCTTGTAATTCTGCAGGCTTCCCCTTGCCTAATTCTGATTTTCAAGGAGTCATTTTCTTCCTTAAAATTCTGGAACTCTTTTTCTAATAGGTTGACTTTCTTTTCATAATCTTCATGTTTTTCTTGTATTATTCTTTTTTTTTAGTTTTTCCTCAATCTCTCTCATTTGATTTTTAAAGTCTTTTTTAAGTTTTTCTGTGAATTCTTTTTGAGCAGGTGACCATTTACATTACTCTTTGGGGTAGAAGAGGGTTTCTTTGCTTCCATATCCTCCTCTGAAGATGAACCCCAGTCTTCTCTATTCCAACAGTAACTCTCTGTGATTAGATTCTTTCTCTTTTTGCTTTTACCCTCTAGTACTGGGATATGGGAGATAGTGCCTCTATCCTCAGATCCTTCTTCAGTTTTCCTCTCTGACATGAAACTGGAACCAAGACCTCCAGCCTCCTGTAAGTGCCCACATTAAGCAGCATCCCCACCCCACTGCTTCTGCATTCACCAGGTGTGTGCTGGTTCCCTCTCACCCACATGGCATCTCTGCAGCACAGCAGAGTCTGGTGTTCCTTATAAGCAGAGGTTCCCTCCATCTCCCCAAGCTCAGATGTCAAATACCTTTCACTGTCCTTGGGGTAAAAGTTCCTGCCAGGCAGCCTCCCAACCCAGCTAATCCCAGGGCTACTTATTGTTTAAGCAGACTTAGGACCTAACCTGGAGGTGTCTACTCTTCATAGAGACTTCATACTTTTCATAGGAGTTTACTCTTCATCCTAGGACTTTCCTTCAGATCTTCTCTGATTGTCCCAGGAGGGCCCCTATTCTGCCCCTACTCATTTATTTTTCAGTTTGTGGAAATTTGTTACTATATATTTTGAATTCTGCTGTGCATATGACACATTTTTTCTCTTATTTTGTATTTAAGTTTCAATATTTAAGTTTATAATGTTTCTTTTTCTTTGTATTGTGTATTTAAGTTTAGTAATTAAAGAAAAAAAACAGTAAAAAAGGAAATAAACAATAAAAAGGGACCATGGTAAGTGCATAAGAGAGGTACAAAGGAGGGAGAGATCACTTCTGGGTAGCACTGTCAAGGGAGACTACACAGACAGGTTGATGTGAGCTATTATCTTAAAGCCATGGTATATTTTTTGGAAGTATGGAGAACAGTGTGATCAAAGGCCTAGAATTAGGAAACTATGAGATCAATTTAGTAAACAGCAAATAGTTCATTGTGGCTAGAGTCCAGAAGCATAAAATCATACATTTTGAGCTTGAAATGCCCTCAGATAACATCTGGTCCAACTCTCTCCATATACAGATGAGCACACTGAGTGTTAGGGTGATGAACTGACATCCAAGATTACACAAGGAGTAAAATTCAAACACAGGTCCTCTGATTCTAAATCTAATACTTCCCATTATATAATACTGCCTCTCTTGATAAATACCAGGCAATTCTCTTAAAACTGCTCCTTTCCCTACTGCCACTTGAAGGAAGGAAATGGCTTATCATAAACTTATAAAGAGAGCCCCTTGAAATGTGGATGACGTTGTCTTCTCTCTCTTTTTAAACCGTTCACTAAGGAGGTCCTAACCTACACTCCCTCCTTCCTCTCATTACACAGAGCCTGAAATCAGCCTATGGTTATTAATTTGGTATGAAGTTCTGGTGCCTGCTTTTGCATAGCCGGGTTAGATAACCTTTCTTAAAAGGACATGAATTAGATCCATGGAATATATCTCTTTCAAATCCATTACCCACAATTTTCTACTGCCCTCAAGATCAGGTGGCTTCATTAAAAAACCCATCCCGTGGTTGCCTTGCTGAAGCCCCCCACAATCAGTAAGAGAGAAGGTAGACATGATTCAACATTTAGTGTGTCCTTAAGTGTTCCTGAAATCTGTTTCCCAAAGCAAAGGCTGGTCCATTGACAGCTATACTTAGCCTTTATACAATCCCTATAGATAAGTACATTCCAACCTCATTACGGAGCTATCAGCCAAAGCCAAGCACTCAAAATGTACTATGCACGAGGCAAGTGGCATTTCTCTTTCCAAATAATAAGTAAAATATGCTCCATCATCAATAAGGCAGGCATTAGAATAAACAAATTGGCAATGTTACCTTAATTGTACAGTACACAGTAAATATTGAGCCATGCATTCTATAGCTCCTAACAGTCATGTGCATTGTCAATTTAGCAAAGGCATCTGCCTTCATGATTTTACTGCCTAACTACCATTTCCTAAACTCTAACTAGGGGGAAAAAATGCCTGATCCACAATGCCTGTCTGAAGATGAATTGGTGATAAAGACCCCGTGTCTGAATACGAGCACAGCAAGATTCAAAACACTCAGCCTTTGAGAAAAATGCCTGAATACATTTACTATCTCCATGTGTGTGTTCCACCCCTGCCCCCTCCACAATACTACATTATATCCTGTATCATAAGCAGTCTAAAGCACAACAACTCTTATCTGATAAGATGCATGCCTGTATGGCATTGTTAGACGTGAGGTATGAAGGATGTGACAATCAACTGTCAAAATAAAGGGCCCTTGAGAAGAACATTTCAGTTTTTAAATGGCTTTCCCAAACAGGCCTCTCACTTCCTAGAATAGCCTTGCAAATAGCCATTCATCTGAAAATAACCATTTATATGATGCCAGACAAGTAGAAAAGAATGCCGATTTCATTAATTCCACTGACTCTATGCCCAGCAGTAGGAGAGTACAGTCGTATAAAAATAAGCCTTAGGAGCTGGTAAGATGGTGATACATGAAGGATTTGCAGCACTGTGGTGAGGTGCATTTGGTTCTTCTGCAGTCATTAACATAGTTTGGGTAGTCAGTTCAGGACCACTGACATTAGAAAGTTGTCAAACCAGCAGAAAGGCTGAGACTGAATATCTTTCCCTCATATAGCCTTAAAACTGGCATATGTATTTATACCTCCCAATGGAAATATGGATACTTCTACCTGAGAGGAGAAAAATAGATAGAATGGACTCAGATCTCTTCTAGAGCTTTAGAGATTCCATAGAAGTGTTGAACAGGGTGAGTGGGGCTTCGAGGTGGGAAAGTATGCTGTAGTTTATAATTTCTGCACTTGATTAGTTATTTACTAAGTGGTAACTTAATGACCTAAAATGTTCATACGCCTTTAGATACCACCACACCCTAAGAAGGTGTACATCCACAACTCTAGTTAATTTCTCCAGTTTACAACAATGGAACAAGCATTTATTCAGTGTCTACTATGTACATGGCTGTGTTAAGGACAATGGCTACAAAGACAAAACTGAAAAAAAACCACACGACTACCTTTGAGTAGCTTACTTTCTACTAGGGGACTACAACATGTAAATAGATAAATAGACAAATGGTAATTTGAGGAAGACACAGAGAATACTAAAAGCTAAAGCTAGGTGGATGTGGAAAGGTTCCCAGTAGGAGGTGGAACATGAATTGGCCTTTGGAGGAAGCTAAGGATTCTCAGAAGTAGATTAGGGAAGATAGCTTTCAGATATGGAAGAGAGCTGAGGTAACACATCAAGGCAGGAGATGGAATGTTGAATGTAAGGGATAGGAATTCAGTTAGTTTGGCTGGAATATAGTATGTAAAGGAGAATAATGTGAAATAAGCCAGAAAAGGTAGGTGAAACCAGAAGCAGTGGGAAAACCACACTGTGTAAGGCACTGCTGGGCACCACTGCTCATCTGCTTCAGCTCTATTTATACCACGTCATTTATACCACGTCATTTATACCACGTCTCTTTTTCTTTTTCTCCCTCTTCCCTACTCTCACTAGCCAAGCTCCCATTCTGTTTTTCCTTCTCTTTTCTTATCTGTGTCTCTGAGCTGATCTCTATAGGTATTACTTTCAATAATATGTCACAATCCCTCCATGTCTTATCATCCCACAGAAGTCTCATTCAAGTGAAACAGGTATGTAGCACATGCCCAGAAGATTTAAGATGGAGGAACCCACATAGAAGACACCAGGGAGACAAGAGGATCGGGAGAGACATGGATATTCTGTGTTGGCCTCACATGGTTGGAAGCAACTTCTTTCCATTAGCTGTATAATCAGAATTGGCTGCATCTTTAAATTGAGCTGAATCACAGTCTGTCTGTCTGTCTGTCTGTCTGTCTTTCTCTATTTATATCAAGTGAAGGATAGAATGAATGACACCACACAGTGAGTGGAGAAACACCTGAGGGATATTTGCTCCTCCCCTTAGGCCCAGTGGCCTGGAGAAATAGGCTTGGGATTTTGACCTCATAGAATTTATCTTTTCAGTTCTCTTTACAGCATTTGGAGTACTTGAACTGGAACCTTGAGCCATGGGGACCTTGGAACTAGGATTCCAGGCCAGATGTTGCAACTAGACTGATAGGGAAGGCCTGAGAAGCAATGTTACTAGGAAGCATCTTGGTGGGAGGCATTCAAATTTGGTGTGACTATATAGGAAAGGAGTTAAATGGTGAACCTATTCCCCCAACCCTCCTCAGAGACCAAGGTGGCATAGGGGGTAGTATGTTCCCAGGTTAGGAGGAAGGAGAAATACCTGTATATTTGCTCTTATTGAAGTAAATATTTGAAGTAAATTGCAAAAACTAATCTGACTGTTAAGTAGTTAGATGGAACAACTATGCTTGAACCCTCTAAAAATTTAGATGAACATGATTAGTGGAGATTAGCCAATGGCAGAGACAAGAGATCCCCCCAACCACACACACAAACCCCTTAGGGTACTAGGAAGCTCTAGGAGTGGTCTGGAATGTAATACACCTGGCCTTGAAAGATGGAGCAGAGAATCAAAGTTACCCAAGTCCTTTCCTAAATCCTCTATAGATGATCCCCCAAAGAACTGGGAGCCTTCTTCTGGTTCTTTAAATATCTCTCAGATACAAAGTCACCTGAAACTTTAATTCCTCTAAGATTCGACAAGCATTTTTAAAGTGCCTACTCTACATCAGGCACTGTACTGGGTGCTCAAACTAGAATGACAAAACTAAGCTGGTCACTGTCTTGAAGGACTTTGTATTCCACTGGTGTCCATGGTTTTCCAGAATCCACCATAATATAGCATCACTAGAAGAATATAGGTGCCATAAAGATGGTCTTTTATAATAAGCAGCTTAATACCATTGAGGGAGCTAGAGGATTCCCAAATGCAATCCAGTCCAATCTCTTTTTATATGGCCATGTATAGTAATGATTATTATCAATAGTGATGATAGTATCTATAGTTTATGTAGCACTTTAAAATTTGCATACCACTTTTAATCCCACAACAACCCTCTGAGCAAGTGGCTTTTGTTATTTCCATTTTACAGATGAGAAAACTGAGGCTGAGAGAGGGTAAGTAACTTGCCCAGGGTCATATAACTAAGCAAGTGTCTGAGGCAGAATTTATTGAGGAGCTCCATGCCCCTAAAGTATTTCCCTCACCAGCCTAAAACTTGATCATTAAAAGATGGGTTTCTTTAAGGTAAAGGCTTTTTAGTCATTAAGTCTCAACCAGCAAAATGCAAATATTACAGAGAAAGCGGACACTTTGAGCCTTAATAGTCATCATCATCTAATACCTTGGCAAGAATTAAGGTCCCAAAGAATATTGTTGTTTGGTCGTTTCAGTCATATCTGACTCTTTGTGACCCCATTTGGGGTTTATTTTTGGCAAAGATACTGGAGCGATTTGCCATTTCCTTGTACAACTCATTTTACAGAATAGGAAACTGAGGCAAACAGGGTTAAGTGACTTGCCCAGGGTCACACAGCTAGTAAGCATCTGAGGCCGTATTTGAACTCAGGTCCTTCTGACTCCGAGCCAGTTCTACATCTACCATTATTTATTTATTTTATTTAAAATTTTCCCAATTACATTTTTATCTGCTGGATTTGCAGCCTATGAACCTCAAGTTTGACACCTCTGGATTAGATGACTTCTGGATTCACTTCAAGCACTAGGTTTATGCTTATAATTATTATTTTCAAGAGACAGATTTTAAAATGCTAGTGAACTCAGTTTAATCAATTATCGTTCCTTCTGGTGAAATATGTCATAAGTTTTTGATAAACTGGTCAAGACAAAAAATGTAACAGGAATCAGATTCTGCTTCATAATATCATCAAAGTATGGTCTGACTTCCATGAGTCTTTGTTCCCTTCTTTCTCCCTTTCCATTTACCAATCAGTACCACTTATTATGGCACTGTGCATTGGTCTGCACCAATAAACAGCAATTGACAAATGCAATTGAATTATTAAAATTCTTATCTTCCCTTTATTGTATTATGATCTCTAACAACTGGTTCTGTAAATGACATTTAAACAAGGTTGATGAGAATCTAAAGAATCATAGCCTGTGAATCACATCCTTGAGGCTTTTGAGAAATTTCAGTAAATGTGGATATGAGTTAAGTAGTGAAGTCCAAGACCAAAACAGCGCCATTACGTCTCTCTCATGAACATCCAGATACTTCATTTTAAATTTGTCGTTTCATTATCATTATTATTTTTATTACTATTAAACATTAAACTATATTAAATATATAGTAATCAAACATAGAAATGAAATAATGTAATCTCTACCTGGTGTCATCTACAATTGTAGATTCACACAAAAAAATTGAAGAAAGGCATTATGAATATAAAGGAAAAGAAACAATTGAGTCCTTTTGCCCAAGAGCTTTTAGAGGCATTGACCTTTAATTATGGTTTATCCAAGGAAGCCATTCACTTGAAGAATAGTATGAAATTTTGACCAAGTGTGACATTTCCATCACAGATAGGAAGTTAGGGTTTTGATGCATATCTGATAAAGCTGGTTTGCTTCTTCCTACTACTTTGCCTTCTAGTCACTTCCTTTAGCTGGTATAACAGATATAGCAGCTAAACTTTCATTACATATGCCTAAGCACAGTAACACACATATAGCAAGTGTTCAATGTGTGTTGTTAACAATAAGAGAAAAAGTTAAGTGTAATGGGGGAACTTGCCAATGATGTCCCAGTGCTCAGAGCATACTTGGATTTGCCTTCCTGGTGGGTTATACAGCATACATGCAGATATTCTCTGAGTTCCAATCCATCAGATGGAACTTTGTAATCCTGTTTCTAGATGTATATGACTGAGAAGGTGGTACTATGTGATGATGGAAAAAAATCTAATTGGTTCTGGAACCAGAAGAACCATTGACTCAAAAGTTGCTAGGTCAGAATTCAGTGAGCACACAAAAGGGACAACTTGATGCCCTCCCAGTGTCTTTTCCTTCCTGGTAGTAAGTGAGGCAAGTACTGCTGTGAGATTCCCAATGGGAAATTGTTCGATCTCCCACCTGGATATCATGTGTCTATGAGCACATTCTTTCATGTTTCTTCTTCCATGATACTAGACTAACAGGTATTCTGAGGTGGAATCTTCCAGGAAGCAATTTTGCAAGTTCTAGAGATCCCGAAAACCCATCCAGAGGCCCCATCAATGGACAGAGCCAGTAACAGTGGCCACCAGCATGGAACAACCAAAAAAAAAACACCTGCCGATAGTTATGTAAAGACAACAACTGGAGGTTAGGGGCGGCTTCAGGGATTGTGACCCCTTATGACAGAAAGAAGGGCTGGGTATGAACTTTTAAGAAGTTCTGATCCTTGAAATCCAGAAGAGAATAACACCTAAAAGAAACTTCATGAAGATTTCATGAAAGGAGAAAAGGACTTCCAGTTCTAGGAATCAAGAGGTAGCCTTTGATCATGTGTTCTCTACACATGTGACTTACCACAATACTTTGAGCCCACTCTCTCAAGGAGCCTTTCGTATGTAAGAGGAAAATATAGTATCAGATTCAAGGAGAAATATTTATAACTACTGTTCTTTCTATGTCTTTGCAGGAAACCCCTTAAAAATACTAGAAGATCTCCCTTTAGGGGAACCTACCACTTCTAAGGGAGCTCATATAATCTGAAATAGCTCTAAATTATTAGAAAAAATTGTGGTTGTTTTTTTTCCTTGACATCAAGCCTAAATTTGCTTCTTTGCAACTTCTACCAATTGCTCCTCGTTTAGTCCTATCAGTCTAAGCAGAATAAATCTTAGCCATCTCTGAGGTGCTGGCCCTTAAGATACTTCAAAATGACTATTACTTCCCCCACAATGTAACTCAATTGATTTTGATTGACAATGGGGAGTACATCATTAGGGACTGAAGAGCGATAGGGTTAGAAACCTCAATACCTCAAGCCCCAAGGTGAAAGATAGACATTGACTTCTGGGGCCGCACCCTGCCACTGTGAAAGTTAGTTGGGTAAATGGCTCCAGAAGGAGTTAAAAAAATGAAATACTGTACCTTTCCACACTCACCCACTCTTTTACATAACGAAATATATTTATATATAAGAAGACAAAAATTAATTTATTTTTCAATGTAAAGACCATGGAAGAATTCCATAAAGAACAAGGAAAAAATTTTTAAAGACCATATTATAGTCCTTAGAATTACAGATTTAGAGCTAGAAAAGATATTGGACATTAGTTAGTCATACCTCCTAATTTTACAGAGAAGGAATTTGGGGTTGGGAGAGTTTAAGTGACTTGCCCAAGGTCACACAGATATTAAGTGATGGCCCTAACATTCAAATCAAGGTCCTCTGATTGTACATTCATCACTTTTTCCACTGAACCAAATAACTTCATAAATTAACTCTGAGCAAATGTCATTACTAACTACTTGGTTGATTAATTCCATTCTGTTCAAATCCATCATCTCTTGTCATCATGAGGGCAGTGAAGACCAGGTGCTCACAGTGTTTATCATTATTTCTTGTAAATAGCAAGGTGTTTTTTAGAGGTTTCAGAATCACGCAATAGAAGTTGAAAGGAACCTCAATGGCCCCCCGGTCTAACTTATACCTGAAAAATTACAACACATTCAACAAGTGGTCATCCAGAGTTCCCTTGAAGACCTCCATGGAGGGAGACCCGCTGCTTCCAGAGGAACCCATGTAATTTCAGAGAACATTAATTTGTGAACAGCCCCCACCTCCCACCGCCACAACACACATACCCCACCCCCGATATCAAGCCCAAATTTGCCCTTTTGCAACTTCTATTCGTTGTTCCTCATGCCAGTCCTCTCAGTCTAAATGGATTAAATCTACTCCCTCTCTGCGTGCTGGCTCTTAAAATACTTAAAGACAACTACAACGTGCCCCATAAATCTAATTTACATCAGTTCTCTTCAGTTTCTTGCCCTCTTACACCGGTTGTCTTTTTACCAAGGTGTTGGGTTAATTCAAGTTTTCTTGAAATAATTACATTATTTTGACTCTCCTCTGCTGAAATTCAATTATGAAGCAGATCAAATTTTAAGGCTTAAATTCAACAAACTTTTATTAAGCCACTATTCCAAGCTGTTGACAACATTTTGGATAAAAATTCTGTCATTCAGCCTATTCGCTGTACTTTGCAACTTTGTATCATTTATAAATGTAATAAACATGCCCTTTAAGCTCTCATTCAAGTCAGTGAACTGTGTAATCATCTAGCCCACATTTCTCCATCTAGTTCATAAAGAGAGCAAGCAAGGTTCGCCGATGTCCCTTGAAGATCACCCCTTCCCCTCCTAAATCCTTACAAACTATGGTGTTGTAGGAAAGCTTCCTGGATCGGAAGTCAGAGGATGTAACTTTGAATCACATCTCTGCTACTTACTACCTGTGTGGACTTAGGAAAGTCATTTTTTTCTAGGCCCCAGTCCACTCATCAATGAAACAAATGTCAGAATAAATGATATCTGATTGTCATCCCATCAGTGGATCAGCAGTGGGCAGCAATCCTATATCTTCTTTGATCTTCTGTTTTTCCCAGTATAACAAAAGTCCTTCTTATTCTGCTCAGCTTTCCTTTCCAGTAAGCTCATTCTGAGTCTTTATACCCTTGACAATATTTTTACAATAATGCCCAATGATTTTGTATTCCTCTTTTGTTACCTGCCTTTGCTTTTATCTTATGAACATGTTTTAAAAATACAAATTGATTCACTATGCATCCTCACTGGTCTTAGAATCACAGAATTTGAGAGCTGGAAGGGGCCTCGGTAGCAATCTAGGCCAATTCATATGAATGGATTCTGCACTACAACATACCCCACAAATCTAGCCTCTGCTTTAAAAACTCCAAAAAAAAAAAAACAAAAAAAAAGAGAGAACTCCACAATTGGAGAAGCCACCAGCTACCAAGCCATCCCATTCCAGTTTTGAAGAGCTCAGATCATAAGTTTTCCCTGAAATCAAGTCTAATTTGATTCTGCAAGTTCTATTTTTCCTAGTTCTGCTCCCAGGGTCCAAGCAAAACAAATTTAACCCATTCCACGTAACAGATCTTCAAATGCTTGAAAATAGCCATTGTATTCCAACCCATCTTCTCCTCTCCAGATTAAACATCTCCAGTTCCTTTAACTGATCTTCATATATGTATTAACACTATACTGGTTCCCTTCTCTGGAAATTCTCCAGTTTATCATTGTCTTAAACTATGGTACTTAGAGCTTATCATGATGCTCCAGATGAGGTCTGAGGATGGAACATAGAACAGGTGAATTCTATATGGCATGTAATTGCATTCCCGGAAGCTAAGTCTCTCTTAATGCAGGCCAAGATTTATTGTCTTTTCTGGCTTCCATACAACCCTGCTGGATCATATTGAACTTATAGTCTACTAAAATAAGACCTTTATCAGACAAACTACTATCCAATGATGCCTTCCCCATCTTAAATTTCTGAAATTTTGTTGTTGTTTTAGCATACTGCCTCAGTCCTCTTTCAGTTGCTGGGCTTGAATGCTCTGTGTGGTGCAGCCCTGTTTAGATGCTGTTCACTATGTCTGTAGACCTCCATCTATGTCTCCATGCTGACTTGGATGGGAAAAAATAACTCACTGTGATTTTTTTCCTTGCATTTTCCAATCAGGAATTGGGTGCATTTTTCTAGATCTTTGTGGGAAATTTGGGATAGGGAGTTCGATCCCTATTCTGCTTTCTTAGTTCCTCCTGTTATCTAAGCATGTAAATGTTAAAAAGCACCAAACCAAGCCCAGATCTCTGAGATACTTCCATTGGAGACCTACCACATTGAAATTGAACTATACAACTCTGAGGTTGACCATAAAAGCAGTTCTTAAAGGAAGCTAGGAGTAAAAGACAAGGAGGGAGAACATTCTAGGGATAGGGGATAGCCAGTGAAAATAAGTCAGGAAATGGGATGTCATGCAAAGAACAAGGAGGCCAGTGTCACTGGATTGTAGAGTTTATGGAGATGTGTAAACTGTAAGGCTGGAAAGGTACAAAGGGGCTAAGTTATGAAGAGTCAAGAAGTTAGCTCTTGGTCATTTGGTAAAGAGAGAGATGGATAATTGAAGAGCCTCATCACTACTATATCTTGCCTCTTACCCAGTCTTGAGACCTCTTTCACAAATGATTCATCTCTATCTTTTCTGTCCAAATGGTCTGATGACTAAATCACTGTTGTGTTTCTCCCCATTGACTTTTGCCAAAATGCTGTCCTTGATGCTTCCCTTATTTGAAGCATATTTTCTTGATATACAATATTACTTCACCCTGCCTTTTATCTAACTTATTTGTTATGAAAAAAAGTATGCTCGAGCAGAACGTGTTCTAACCATTGACTTCATATGGCCAACTCTGAGTGATATCTAGGAGGTCAAAATTTCCTCCTTGTCCTAATACTTCTAGTTCCTCTTGCTTGTTGCCTAAATTTGGGAGCATTTCTATATAGACACTTAAGGTCAAGAATTTTACTAATGACACTTCTCTTGGATTTTACCTCCTGTGAAATTTTAGGGGTTACTTAGACTATGATATCTACTTTTGTATACAGCTATATGCAGTCTTCTCCTTCCTCCCACCTCTTAAAAACCCTTTTGATTGGCATCCACCAAATACATTCTTTTTTTCTATTTTTATTTATTTTTTAACTATTTCTGAATTGGAAGAGGGTTCTGGGAAGATGGAGGAGTAGTTCAGAAAATTTCACTCTCTCAAGATTTTCCTCCACAAAAGAGATAAAATAGTGCCTCTGGGCAAATATAGATTGGTGAAACAATTAGGTGTAAGGGCAGAATAAGAGTGCTCTTAAGACAAACAGAGAAGAACTGAAGAAAAATTTCAGGACAAGATCTCCTCCCTGTGAAGAGTAAACACTTCCAGGCTAGGGTCCACTTGAACAACTAGCAGTAACCTGCTTAAGCAACAAGCTATAAGCCCTGGGGTTAGTTGGTTTGAGAGGCTGCCATAGGAACTTTTACCCCCGGGACAGTGATGGGAGTTGGACCTCTGATCTGGGGAAGATCAAGGGAACCTCTGCTGACAAGGAATGCCAGACCCAGCTGTGCTGCCACAGGGGCAATAAAAAAAACCAGCACATGCACGGTAAATGCAGAAGCAGTGCAATGGGGATGATGCTGGCTGTGGGACTTACAAGAGGCTGGAGGTCTTGATTTGAGTTCAAGGTGATATGGAAGAACTGAAGAGGATCAGAGGACAGAGGCAGCATCCCCTATATCCTAGGACTAGAGGTGATTATAAAAACTAAATTATTAAAAAAAATGCACAGGCAAAGGTGAAAAAATCCAACCACAGAGAGCTACTATGGGAATAGAGAAGACCAGAATTCATCTTCAGAGGAGAATACTGCTTGCTGTTACTGTGTACAATGTTCTTCTGGTTCTACTCACTTCATGTTGTGCGAGTTCATATAAGTCTTTCCAGATTTTTCTGAAAGCATCCTGCTCATTGTTTCTTATAGCAATTTCCAATTCCTTGCCACCCTAAAACAAGCTGCTATAAATAATTTTGTATGAATAGATCCTTTTCCATTTTCTTTTCTCTCTTTGAGCTACAACCTAGTAGTGGTATTGCTGAGACTAAGGGTCACAATTTTATAACCTTTTGGGTACAGTTCCAAACTGTCTCCAGAATTGTTGGAATAGTTCACAACTCTGCCAACAGTGCATTAGTATCCCAATTTTTCTGCTTTCCCTCCAGCATTTATCATTTTCCTTTTCTATCATGTTGGCTTACCTCATAGGTGTGAGGTGGTATCTCAGAGTTGTTTTAATTTGCATTCCTCTAATTAATAGGGATTTAGAGCATTTTGTCATGTGACTATTGATAGCTTTGATTTCTTCTCCTAAAAACTGCCTGTTCATATCCTTTGACCATTTATCACATGGGGAATGGCTTATATTTTATAAATTTGGCTCAGTTCTCACATATCTGAAAAATAAGGCCTTCATCTGAGAAATTTGCTGTAAACTATTTTCTCTGTTTCCTGTTTTCCTTCTAATTTTAGCTGTATTAGTTTTGTTTGTGTAAAAACTTTTTAAGTTCATGTAATCAAAATTAACCATTTTATTTTCCATGATTCTCCCTTTGTCTTGTTTGGTCATAAATTCTTTTTTCATCAATAGACCTGACAGATATACTTTTCTATGCTCCCCTAATTTATTTATATCATCCTTTATGTCTAAATCATTGATCCATTTTTACCTTATCTTGATATAGGATGTAAAATGTTGGTCTGACATCAAATACATTCTTAGCAGACTTTGATAGGTATTCTTCATCTCTGGCTAGAAATCTGTTGTCTATACCTGGCAACTAGACAGTACAGTGGACATGTTGAACTTGAACTCAGGAAACCTTAAGTTTAAATCCTACCTCAGACATACTAGCTCTGTGACCTGTTACAACATCACTTAGCTTCTCTCAGCTTCAGTTTGCTCACCTGTAAAATGGGGATAATTATAGCACCTGGGGCTGTTGTGAGGATAAAATTAGATGACACGTAAAGTATGTTATATAAGTGTTAACTATTGTTGTTATAATTATTATTATTTTAAGCTGTGGTCCAAAATCTAATTCCAATACCACATTCTTAGCCAGATGTTCATGTTCTAAATCAAGTTTTCCTCTTCTACATCCATTGCCTACAATGGACAATAGTGATAAAAAGATGTTCCTACGGTCTTGAGCTTCTTATTGAAAACTCCATAATCTTTCATAATCCATTTTAGATTCCTTCTGGCCATATCATTTGTGCCCGGATGAATCATCAGAAACCAGCCAATAAACATTTATTACATGCCTGCTTTCAAAGAACTCACAATCTAATGGAGGAGACAAGCAAAAAAAATGTACAAATATGTGGGATAAATAGAAAATAATTTACAGAGGGAAGGCACTAGAAATAAGAAGGGTTAGATAAGTCTTCCTGTACAAGATGGAGTTATAGTTAGGACTTAAAGAAACCAGAGAAACCAGTAGGTGGAGAGAAGAAAGAAGAGCATTCCAGGCACAAGGGATAGCCAGATACTAAGAAGTTGAGGATGATCCCTAGGTTATAAGCCTGAGGAACTAGAAGGATGGTATTTCCCTCTACAGTAATAGGAAAGGTACAATGGGGAAGTTTAAGGGCAAATATAATGAACTCAGTTTTGAACACGTTCAGTTTAAGATGTTTACTGGACATCCAGTTTGAGATGTCCAAAATGCAGCTGGAGATGAAGATTAGAGGTTAGCAGAGAGGTTAGGACAGGATAGGTAGATTTGAGAATCATCAGTATAGAGATGATAATTAAATCCATGGGAGCTGATGAGATCACCAAATGAAGTAGTATAAAGGGAGAAGAATCCTGTGGTTCTGAAACTATGGTTGGAAAGCATGATCTGGATGAGAATCTAGCAAAGGAGACTGAGAAGGAGTGGTCAGATAGGTAGCAGGAGAACTAGGAGAGAGTGATGTCCCAAAAACCTAGAAAGAAGAGAGTATCAAAGAGGATAGGTCATCGAACAGAGTCAAAGTCTACCCAAAGTTCAAGGAGAATAAGGATTGAGTCACTTAAGAGATCACTGGCAACTTTGGAAAGTGCAGTTTCAGTGGAATGATAAGGTCAAAAGCCAAATTGTAAGGGGTTAAGAAGAAAGTGAATGGCGATAAAGTGAAAGCACGTAATATTATTAGCTTTATCAGAGTTTAACCACAAAGTACAGAGGAGACATACAACCAAAGCTAGTGGGAATGGAAGAATCAAGTGAGGTTTTTTGAGGATGAAAAAATCAGTATGATAGGTTACAAAGCTGAGCTTACTGCCTACAGCTTTGTAACCTATCATACTGATTTTTTCATTTACGATGTTGAGCTCTTTTAACCAAACATAACTTGACCCCTGCCTACAAAGTTCTGTTCTTTGTTCTGCACTTCGCTAAGAAGTATGAAAAGGATACATATTCCCCACCTCCGGGTCTTAGCTCTGCTGAGGAAGCTGAAATCCTGTTTATTGGTAAATTCACACTTTACTAATAAATTGATCATCTTCAGGACATTGTACCTCGATTTACATTATTTTGACCATAATGAGACCCAATGTTCCATCTGAATACCTTCTTTCCTCTCTCCCCCTTTTCAGCCCCCTTTTGAGCATTGTCTTACCCTATTGAAATGTAGACTCCTAAAGGACAGGAGCTATCTTTCTTTTCGCTTGTATTTTGTATCCCCTGCTCTTAGCACAGTACTTAGTTACAGTAAGTGCTTAATAAATTCCTGTTGCCTTGTCTTTACCCCCTTCTCTCATTCTTCCCTTATTCCTTTAATGCTTATTGGATAAACTGAATAATTTCTCACCTGATACCTTCTATGATTGTACTATAGTACTCTTTGGAGGACAAGCAGCTGCTTCCTCCTCATAGCATCAAACTCCCTCTTCTTCATTAGACAACGTGTCCTTTCTTCCTCAATGGAATTATTTCTCTTTATATTAAAATTTTCATCATTAAAAGCTTCTTGTCCATCCTAAGCTACTTTTCTTTATATAAGTTCAGTCCACAGGATTCTAAGTACCCTTTCTCTGAACATTTACAAATCTATTCGCTCAAAATATGGAGTATCAAACTATTCCCAACTTTCTTCTCTTTCTGTATCACTAATTCTAAGATGGAGTGGTCATTCTTCTTCCCCATTTCCCCACAAAGATTCCTGTCATTTCCATTTCTGCAATGAGCTTCTTTTTCCTAATGAAAATCAGATGCAGAATAGCATTTTCCCTTAATGGTTTTTCCAACTTGTAAAGAAAGAACATTTTAACCATTTTGAGAGAGGGAGAGAGAGGAGAGGAGAGGAGAAAGAGAGTGAGAGAGTTTGAGAGAGAGAGAGAGAGAGAGAGAGAGAGAGAGGGAGGGAGGGAGAGAAAGAGAGGGAGGGAGAGAAAGAGAGGGAGGGAGAGACAGAGGAGAGAGAGAGAGAGACAGAGACAGAGGAGAGAGAGAGAGAGAAATCCAGTAGATTCTGGATAAGTGAAAATATCTTTCACTATTTTTTCCATGTCTCCTTATCAGGCTCACAATCTGATGTTGGAGTATTGGATTTTGAACTGAAAAAGACTTAGAGATCATCTAGTCCAACCCCTTCATTTTACAGATAAGGAAATTGATCCCCAAAGAAGTTGAGTATCTTTTCAAAGTCAGGCAGGAAGTAAGTAGAAGAGATAAGATTCAAACCTAGGTCATCTGACTCCAAATCAAGTGGTCTTTCCACTACTCAGACATGTAAATTTGTTGGAATAGAGGTTATTCTTTGGGTAGCCACTGAAAGATTACAATCCCATGTCAACAGGCCCTCCAAAGAAGCAAACTCAAATGAAATAGGTCAGGAGTGCATGTAGCATATCCTTTAAATGCTTGAAAGGTACAATGAAGTTACACATAAGTTAAAATAAGGAAAGATCAACATTATGAGGCATTGAGGAACAAGTCACTTTAGAAATTTTTCATTGCATTCTATTGCTAAGTGAATATAAAATTGTTCTTCCCCCGGAGCATCCTCCCTCTCTCCCTCCCATTTTGCCTCTTTTCCGTCTCATTCTTTCTTAGCTCTTCCCTCTGCTCCAGGGAAGGAAGATATTGGGCAGGAAAGAAGAGGAAAATTATCATTTCAGTCTGTATTTTTCCTCACGTTAAGTCTTAACATTGCCACATGCTTCAGTTTAAGCAAAATTATCGTACTCCGCATGAGACAACATCAAGACAACAAACAGTATCAAAAGGCCCTACAGAGAGAGGGGATTAAGCCATTATCCATAATGCAGCCACACTAATTAGCACAAACCCTTAGGCCCAACACATGGAAGAAATCCGGATCAGGCCTAAAATCAGACAGTTTCCCAATAAAGATAATTTTAAAAAACAAAAGAGAAATACTGATGCAAAACTCCAGTGTTGTCATTGTTTAGATTTCAGTGTTGCAGACCATAGTGAGATATTCTTTTGTGGCATGTTACTAAGAAAATGGAAGCAGTCTTTGGCATGGGTAGCTATATTTTTGGCTAATTTTTGGAGTGAATGTGGTTTGAAAAAATTGGTTACCCCTTGTGTGTAATGGCAAGCAGATGAAATGTCTCAAGACCATCCAAAGGAGATGTTAGCTGAAGGAAAGAGACAAATATGACTGGGATGCTGAGCAGAATCTTATTTTCCAGACTTTAAATGATTATTCTGGACAGATGTGTGTGTATGCATATATATCCCAAGAGTGTGTGTATGTGTGATATGCACATGCGCACACGCACACACACACACACACACACACACACACACATTCAACTAGCTATAGCATGGACTTTTGAGTGGGTGAGGGGGGGTGTCTAACCAGATGAGACAGAAGCTCCTGTGGAAAGGCAATAAGGTAGAGATCTGGGATTATGACAATGGAGATGAAATACTATGCATAAAAGATGTGACACATTAGCCAACAGCCTACAGGGGATAGTGGTTGCAGGTCCAGTTGTATATTCATTACTGGGAGGAAGTTCATGTAGAAATTCCCTGTACTGACACAGATTGGCAACTCTGATTCAAATTACTATTTTAGAGAGTTGCTTGGATACTAAAAGGTTAAACAATTTGTCTATGATGACAGTGTCAAAGGTAGAACTAGAACCCAGGTATTAGTTACTCCAAAGCCAGTACACTGTCCACCATGTCATGTTGCCCCTTCACATATAGCCTACTCCTCATAGGAGTCAAAGGGGGTTACAAATTAAAGATAATGTTAGATTAGAAATCCATTGTAATGAAGGCACTGCCAACAAAAATAAGAAGGGACATGTTAAGGGAAGTGACATACAATTCTATCTTTACAAAATATCTTTAATTATTAGTAAGACATATTTCTATCTAGTGGTTATATCAAAATGGTTAGCTGGAAATTGAAACAGTCAAAATGGGAAGCTGCCTAAGGTATAATGCAAAGGGGAGGTTAATAGATTTTTAATATTGTTTTTACTAATTGTACTTTATGTCAGAAAATTCTGTTTTTCATGGCACATAGATGTTTATTTTATGATTTTTAAAAATCACATTGATGTAGTCCATGCTCAAGGCTGTCCCAGGATCACAATACCTAGAGGGCATAATTTTCCGATGTGGTAATATAATTTTCAAAACTTGCTTAGGTTACATAATATCTCATCCTACTCCTGCTGAAAATAGACAGTCCTCCCTGGTGTTCTTACCCATTACTCACCTCCACACTCCATACTGGCTGGCCTACTTGCCTTTCATTCCATCTCCTGTCCTTGGGTCTTGATGCTGAGTGTCTTCCATGCCTGGAATGCTTTCTCTTCTCACCTCCGCCTCTTGGAATCCCTGGTTTTCTTCTAGACTCAGCTCAAGTATCACCTTCTGTAGGAGGCTTTTCCAGGTCTCTTCATCTTTTAAAGTTAATTTTTGTCCGCTTTGACTGTGTTGTATATACCTGGTTTTTTTCCTCCTTTAGAATGTAAGCTCATTGAGGGCATGAACCATTTCCTTTTTTATCCCTTGCATTTAGCATCCTCTGGCATAATAAACATCTCATAAACTCTTGTTTTTGATAGACTGAAGGAACTTGGAATTAAGTAGATATAGCTAGGTGCCAATTACTTAGCTAGCATAGCAACAGAACATAACTCCTTGTTTCATTGTTTATTTCATGTCCTCGATTCCTAGCACAATGTTCGGCAAATAGTACATGTTCTAAAAATACTAAGTGAATGAAGAAATTATCTCTTAGTACTCAGTAACTGATAAATCATATTATCATTTCTATACATGTCTTACTAACTGTATTGGAATAAAGTTCTTAATGTAGGAATTGGGTCTTATTTATTTTTGTAACGTCCCCATAGGCAGTATTGCCTAGGAGTTAAAATGTTGGTCTCTGAGACAGTAAGACCTAGATTTAAGTTTTGCCACTAATATATACTGACTGTGTGAACCTGGGCAAGTCACTTAACTTCTCAGCATTATAGACAACTCTAGACTAAATTCTCTGAAAAAAAAGGTGCTGTCCTACATCAGTAGAGAGAGTTTTCTCATCTGTGATTCTCCTTTATCAATGCAGGTTTAGTCCTTATATATCCTTATTCTGTTTTCTCTGTGTACTTAGCTTGGTATTTTAATTAAATCCAAATATGGGAAGGATCTGTGATTTCCTCAGTATGGAGAATGCCTGGGGTCCCCTTTGACTTAGATCTTAAGTGTTAAATTCCCAGCCCAAGCGTGTCCAAACTAGATTAAAATGTAATTGGGAAATGTTTAACAAAATAAATAAAAATATAATGCTAACATAGATAATGTTAATTTGTGATTTTCTAAGTCAACATGTGACTAGCAGGAATTTGTTTCTTTTTGAATTTGACACCATTGACTTAGATGATCTCCCATGGAGCACCTTGGGAGAATATAGAAATTGCATGATTTATCCTGAGTCGGTCAGCTAGTGTCAGGGGCAAGCCCAGGTACTCTAAGGTTGGACACAATCTACCACACCATGATGCCTCTTTCTTGAATATAGCAGATGTTTAATATATGTTTTTAATAATGAAAACATTACAGAAGGAGCTGTAAAGTGAATCCTTGAAGAAATCAGAGGATCAATATAGAGAAATAACTTTTTGGCAATAAAGAGGTTTTGGGGAACCTTAAAAAGGTTGTTTCATCAGATTAAAGGAATAGAAGTTAGATTTGCACACAGGAAAATATTAGAAATAACATCTTTGGTTGCAGAAGACAAAGATTAATAGAAAAATAAAAATTACTAGAAAAGCTCTGTTACAGGATACTTTTTAATCCTGTTGCTAGATAAAATCAATCCCTGGAAGAAGCAGGAAACTGGAGCTCAGGGAACAGAAAGCAGAAAGGGGAAAAAAGAAGGTGAAGGGGAAATCCCTTAAGAGCCTAGCAGGAGAGCTAAGCATAATCCTTAGTGCCTCCCTTTAGTAAAACTACATTGCAATCATCTAAGACCCACTGTTACTGTCTCTGCCCAGCAGGCCAAATTCATTATCATGATAAAGGACCACTGATCCGATTCATGCCTTTATATTATGAATGCTTTAAGAAAAGACACGGAAGATGCTGAATGTGGCGAGCATAGAAGCACATAAAAATGAAATTGATTATATTTTAACAGGTAAGAAATTGCTCGTTACTGATGTGGAAATTATTCCTGAATTAGCTGCGTCTGTATACCATCAAGCCACCAACTTGTAAGAGCGAAGATCAAAATTAATACAAAGCTAAGAGAAAGAACAAAAATGAGAAAGGTATGAGATGTAATTGTAGCAACTCCACTCTGATGTATTTTAAACAGTTATTGACCATGAAAATGGAAAATTGATGGAGAAAAAGACATTGATTAAGATAATTATGTATAGATGTTTAGCTGATATAAATCAACTGTCATAATAGCACCAGAGGAATCTAAACATCAACAGTCAGCAAACACTTGGCCTATTTGCCAGGAAAAGAGATATGGCATCCAAGGTCAAAGCTGGTCTAAATTGTATATTTATCTATAAAGTATTCTGGACAAGGATGATTGAAGATTATGAATAATATCACACCAGAAGATGAGAATTTATGGAAGGAGAAATCAGTTTAGAGAAAGCTTGGAAAGAGATCCAACTAAAGAAAATCATCCCCAGAGCATTTAAAGGATGAACATAGAAGGAAGATAATAGACAAAAGATGGAAAAGCTTTGGAGATTTAGATGAAAGAATAAGAAAGCATGAAAGAGCTGAAGAGAGCTTACAAGACAGAGCAGATAAATAACCAATTCTTCATCAAAGAGTATGGACTATAGATTATAACATCATAGCCCTAGATAGCCTCCTAGAGGAACTGGGAATGACATCGAAGAAAGCAAAGACTGGAATAGCCACTAGACTAGACCAAGAATGTACAGGGGAGGTTCATGCTGGAGGCGACATAATTTTCAGGGCATACAAGAATTGATTCTCAATATATCTGGAAAAAGAAAAGATATCAAAGATGGGGGCAGGGAATCTTGGCCCTTGTCATTACCAAAAAAGACAATCAAGATAAAGATGTAAACATATTTCGAAGGCAGCTTTAATGAGAGAATACTAAAAGGAAACAGACAGGCTGTCATAAGTGATATACTAAAACAGATCACATCTTTATCATCACACAATTTAATTAAAGATTAGAGAATACAAGGTCCACAATGTTTACCATTTATTAGTTATAAGAAAGCATTTAAGTCAGTAGAGCAAAATTCCTTCCTGCAATTCCTCCTATTGACATGTTAAAATTATAAAATTCCTTGATAGCCATGACAAGAGATAAAACATTGTTAGATAGTCTTTTTATTGTTGCTATAAAACAAAGAAGGGCTCTAATACTGAGCTCAAATTGAGAAGGGATTACTAATAAATGGTGAGGTCCTGTAGGTATTCCCACTTCTATATGATGTCATGCTGGTTGCCTCAAGTCCTGAAACATTCCAGAGCCTCTTGAGTGACATCCATAATCACCCAAGAATTTGGTCTATTCATGTAAGGAAAAACAAGTGGATGAAAATGAGGGGATATAAAGATGGGTAAAAGATTTCAGCAAAGAAAACTGTAATTGAAAAACTTGGGCAGATCCAGTGGGAAGGGCCAGTCATAACTGATGAACAACCTACATGCTCTATTAGTATCCTTGGTCTGTAGGAAGAACTTTAAGAAGGCCCTAGCACATTGGGTGAATCCCCTGAGAAAAATTAATGATAGAACATGAACACAGGATGGACAGAAAGAGATGGGTTGCTATCTCCATCATTGGAGAGAATGTCCATATCATTGAGATCACAGATTGATTGGAATACTGCAGTAGAACCATCAGCCCCCCATAATTGTTCTTATTCCACAGATATCAATGAATAATGATGAAACCTTTGCTTCATAATTCCCATATAAATAAATTTGCTACCACCATAAATGATATCCCAATAGAAATGGGGCAGAGGATAAATGAAGAATTTCACATACTCTTTGATAACATAAGATCTGAAAATACACAAAATGGTTCTTCTCTTTTATATTTTGCTTTTATATAACCCATTAAGCCTGTCTGAAATCTCATCGAGGTTGGAGAGAGCTAATTTATGCAAGGGAAAAAAGTAATAGGACAGGACTGGAAATGGGATTTGGTAGGAAATATGTTTCTGTGATTATGACTTTATTGTAATAGTCAATTTGTGTGTATATACATATGTATGTATATGTAAACATACCTAAATGTTCAATGGGAAATAAACCAATAGTAAAGACATAACACAGTTACAGCATCTGGTATGATTTTAAAATATCAAAATGGATTCCTAGTTAAGTTGTTTTTACAACTGAAGAAAAAACATTGTTTCTTAAGAAATATTTTATGGTATGGAAAAAAATTTAGTGTTAGGGTTATACGTCATAGAGGCCAAGTGTCTAACAATCATAGGCCTTTGAAACAGTGACTGATGCTGCTAACTAAAGGATAAACTACCTGATGTATAATCAGTACCCATCCAGGACAAAGTTATTAAATAGGTGCAGCCTGTTTTGGTATCTTTTATTTTCCTATGAACTCATTTCTCTCATCCCTTGTTCAACATACACACTTTGACATTACAGATGGTGGAGTGGGGGCAGATGTTGAAAAAAAGGGTGGGTTCTGGAATCTGAGGACACCTGGGTTTGCATCTAAATTCTAACACTTAATAGCCAGGTAATCCAGGAGAGATCACTTTACTTCTCTAATTTCAGATTCTTCACCTATAAAAGAGGGACAAATTTCCTTTAACTATAGGACTGTCAAGAATAAAGTTATTTGTAAAGCACTATAGAAAAACATGTTTTAAATATCCTTGCTTACTAGCCGTCATTCAGTAATTAGTCATTCACCTTGTGATCAGTGTTCAAAGTATACTGAAAAGGGCATCAGGGGTGAAGCGGAGGGTGGATAAAGAGGGACTAAATTGGTTTGTGTGTCATTTCAGGTACAGAAATAAGAAACTCAAACATCTTCCTTACACCCCCGGATTTTCAGGCCAATTTAATAAAAGTCAGGGGCCCTTTCAAGTCCTCTTGAAATCAAGTGTGGGGGTATCGCATCACCACCTCATTTGTAGATGCCAATCCTCTCCTCCCAATTCTCCAGAAAGAAATTTTAATCTGTAATCTCTCCCAGTATCCTCTTCTTACTCACCACTCCCTTCTAACCTCCTCCTTTTCATCTACTTCTCAAGAGCATAAAAAATCTAACCATAATTTTTTTAAGAATGTGTGATAGAGGAATCAAGGATGGAAAGGTCCGAGAATCACTTGTGGAGAACATTAGCTGTCTAAATCTTTCAAAAACACAATCATGGCTGAAAAATCTGGAAGCACATTTTGCTTTGATCCAATCATACCTCTATCTACAATCACAGTTCTTCTCTAACCAGGACTGTTGCTGCTATCTGACAGTTGCTGGTACTGAGGGAAGGGAGTTATTTTCAGAATCACAGGAAGATATGAGTCCAGAATTGATGTACTGAAAAGATTTTTTAATAGGATAAGACTAGTCACAACTAAAAAAAAATCTGAACCTCAATTTCAATCAGGAGCTACCTTTCTCCAAGCCATGGATCTGCCTTTCAAGCCTGCACTACTAAGAAACTCAATAATAAGAAAAATAAGGGAAAGAAAACAACACAGTGTCAGAGACTTTTAATGGAACCTGGGCTTCACAACCCTACCACCTGCTTGATTCCATTAAGCTAAAGGAGGCAGTAAATAGGAAAAAGAATAGGAAAGGAAAACAGTTCTAATGAAATATTTAAGGACATCAGGAAGAACAGCAGCATCAAGCTTTTAGTTTACTGAGAGAAAGAATTTTCCTAACACATCAGTCAGTCAGTCAGTCAGTCAACAAGATATAGTCTATCAATAAAACCACCTTCCAATTATGGAGACAAATAAATTACAAAGGTATATCACCTGTCCTGGTTAGGGGAATATAAATTCCAAAAAGGTATGAGGGAATGTAAAATGATTAATATATAACGATTAATATATAACGGACAAATGACTTTGGAACTATCTAATTTAAAGAAAGAAAAAAACAAAGCATTACATTCTTTGCCATTGTCACTTTTTTTTTACATCATGTATATGTGATTACAAAATAATGCTGAAAGGCATTTGGTATCATATCCCCAAATCTAGAGACTGTCTCAGGGCAATTTGCTAATGGAGAAGACTTGAAATACAATGGAAACATTAAATATTCTTTGATACAATGGAACAGAGATGACAATATAGTTAATGCCTCAACAATTCATTGTGGTGGATAGAGCAGCTGGAATCATCCTTGATGCAGAAGATGAATTGATCTGCTGGACTGGAATTTGCCACCTTTTTAATGCACATTTTTCTCCTGTACACCAAAATAATGACAGTCCCAAAGAGGCATGCAGATTGCCTAATCTATCAGTGCTTTTCCTTGTTTGTCTTTTATAGCTCTGTATTTGATTGCTTCTGAAATAACAGTAAACAGAATTGAAAAGGCTCTTTTTATTCCCCAGGTGAGTTTCATTTGTGGTAAATGAGCAAATGCAATTTTCCCTGTTATACTAACCATGGAAAGAAATTCCCCTCTCCCCTCCACAGTCCTACCACTTCTTTAGGTGCATTAAATGCAGGGGAAAGAGGTCTAGTTGTACATGACAATCTACCCAGAAAAGAACATGAAGGATTAAATAAAGCTAAGCAAAGCAGATTTTTATCTATATATCCCTAGAGAATGACTGGACATCTCATACAAGCATTAAAATGGCATTACAATCTAAATCTGATGACAATCTTCTACATGCAAAAAGGGGGAGAGGTGGAATTACATGCAAATCCAGTATAGCAATTCTCCACTAACTTAAAAGTTTTGAAAAACTCGTATTTCCCTTCACTATTTCAATATGTTTGATTTGTAATCTTGCTCTTACAAGTACTGCCACTATGTCAGGGACTCTTACTCTCCCTTCTCTCACCCACAAACCCAAACCTTTTCAACCCTGGAAAACTGTTCTTTTTTCAAAGTGTTTACTCCATATCACTCGACTGTGGAGAAGGAGAATTCTTAACACTTGTACAAGGATATCAGCCTTATTGTTCAGCATGAATCCCCCTTGAATCTATTCTATTGCTGATTTTTTTGTAGTTTCTTTTAGAGCATTTGGAAGAAGAAAATAGCAACCACAAAAAATGGATTCAACTTTCAAAATTCAAGCTCCAGTTTTTCCTCCCCACTGCCACATATCTTGGTTTCTTCTAGGCATCTCTTCCATACAATGAAACATGCTTCATGAAAACTAATATTTTAAGTCTTTCATTTAACCCAAAGCAATGACTTATCCATTGATAATAAAAGGTCATATATGCAAAGGTGACCACTACCTGAGAGGTGACTCAAAAGGAAGATTATTCTCTAGGTAGCTTATTAGTGCTCATCCTCAATTCAATATGCATTTATTAAGCACCTACTTTTTGCTAAGCCTGGTGTGACTCACTGTCACACAAAGACAAAAACAAAACAGTTTCTTCTCTCAAGAAGCTTCACTTCAAGGAATGCAATATGGAACTATCACAATCTAAGGCTGAAGAAGGATTTGAGTCACGAGTCAACAATAAGCATTTAGTAAGCATTTCCTGTGTTCCAGGCATTGCACTAAGCTATAGGAATACAAATAGAATCAATAAGACAACCCCTTTCCTCAAGGAGCTTACATTGTAATGGGAAAGGACAAAACATAAAAAGGAACTGAAAAGTGGGGATGGGAGAAGTAGTACGTAAAGATATGGTAGAGAAGTCCATAGAGTCAGGGGGAGAAGCTGGAAGATGAGTAAAGAAGCATGTATGACCTAAGCACTTCCTCTAAATGGAGGTCCTGGAAATAACTCACATTAATAGGAGGAAGGGTGAGGGGTCACTGGGTGGAAGGATCTCCCAGGGTGAGAGGGCTACAAGAACATGGTGAAGGTCTGGTGAGTCAGGATCAAACTTAGGAGTAGAGTGAAGGAATGTACCCAGGATTTCTTAAAGAGACACACAGACTCAAGGCTGAAAGAAAGGATCAGAAAATGTAAAAGCTTGGCAGCAGCAGTAACAACACTAGAGACAGAGCCCCCAAGACTTCCTGAAAGAACTGATTTGACAGGGTCAAGAGATGAAAAAAGATACTGAACTCTACCTTCCAAAGAAATACCCACAGGTCTTCTCACATATATACCCTTCTCTGAATGTTCATGGCCACTATTCTATGGTCTATAGCAATACTCACTTATTAGTCAGATTTTTCCCCCAGTCTCTCTCTATCCAATCCATTCTCACTACAGCTACGAAATATCTCAAAGATATAAGTTCCAATCATGTCACTCCCCTGCTCAGAAATTTTCAATGATTTTTTAAATCCCCTCTAGGATAAACACAAATTTCTTAGTTTAAGACCTCTATAGTTTCGTTCCCAAGCACACGGTTACTTAACATAAGTCCCCTTAGTACCTTTCAGTTGCAATACATGCCAGCCAAACTAATTCTATTGGACTGTTAGCTCCTTGAGAGCAGAGACTGTCTTTTACCTTTCTTTGTATTTCTAAATCCCAGGGCTTAGCACAATGCCTAGCATAGAGCAGACACATAATAAGTGTTTATTGACTGACCTACTCTTTAGCTAATCTATGACCTTGAACAAGCTATAACCCAAGAATTCACTCCTTCCTTGCCTTCTCCTCTTAGAGTCCTTATTTTCCTTTGTAGCCTCGGTATGGTACAATCGCATCTCTTGCTCTCTGGACTGGTTTCTTCACTCCAGCTTTCTTCTCTTAGAGAGAGATGAAGCTAATACAGGCTCAGAACCAGAGAGCAGAGTCTTCTGCTACAATAGGAATTTTGAAAATCTCATGGGAGGGTAATAAATTGGGTGGTGGAGATGGGCTGGCACTTTCCCCCATCCCTGTGTAGTGACAGCAGCAGTGGTACAACAGCAGTTACACTCCTAAAGCTTACTCTTCCAAGGAGCCTGGAGAAAAGAAAACTAAAAGATCAGGAAGGAAGGCATAAGACTTTTTTTGATCATAGATGCTTGTTCAGGTGGCTTAAGGGATGATACGTTATAGGGAAAGTGGAGAAACTGGTGATCCTTATCCTGTTTCTAAGCATCTGATAGATATGTTATTTCTCATAATCACCTGTGTTGACCCCATTTCCTCGCCTCACTTTGTTCATGGATGAGGGCTCAGGACAGCTCTGGAAGCCACACAGAAAAGACTGATCTATGCTCATGTAGGACAGAGATCCTAATCCTCCAAGACAGAGATCCCCAATCCTACAGGCCATTATTAGAGAGTTTTCTCTAACTGTGGGCATAATCATAAGTCATTCATATGTTACATAACCATTCTTCCAAGGACAAAATTACTATGAACCTGTGCATTTCCACTAGCCATCTAATCTGTTGTGATACTGAGTGTCTTAACATCAAAACTCCCCAGGAAGACTCTATGATAAATGCATACAAGACCAGTCATCTACTGATTCAACAGGCTTCTTTGTTTTATCCAATCATCTTCAAGTCTCTTCTTATAACAATGCAGTTGCAAAGTTTGTCTTTCCCTTCTGTTTCTCTCTTTCAAACTAGGAATGACATTAGAAAGAAACCAGATACTCCTGAGAGGTTTCACCTCTCTCAAAGTGTAGACGGTGTTATAGGACAATAGCTCAAAATTCAGGAGTGGAGCACCCTTCCAATAACCTTTACAACTACTGCAACTTTTCTGCAACTACTAACTTTACTACAACTTTTCTTCACCCACATTTTGAAGAGATGTGTCTTGTCCAGTCAGTAGGCTTCCAGCACAGCAACTGAAGCCCTCCTGTCCCTGATATTCCAGATGTCTTTTTCACATTGTTCCCAATGGTTTTTAAACTCAGTTTCTTCACAGCTGGCTTTTTGCTACTCTCAGTACTTCAAATCACAGCCATGTAATAGTGACTCATATTTCTCTTATGAAGTAAAATTCAAAAATTTGCTTTGCTGTCCATCATAAAACCAAAAGTATTTAATCTTCCCATAGTTGCCAAATAATTATTTAATTTACAATCTTATCAGTAGAAATAAATGTTATCACTTGCAAATGACCTGAAGGACTACAATACATAGAAGCTCCAGTCATTTCTCTGCCTTCAAGTGTGGGTTTGTCCTCTCACCATATTTCATCTGGAGACAGTTATCTTAATTAATTAATTAATAGATGTTGATTGAATTGACTTGAGAAGTAGCTACTGCTACCATTTGTAGAACTTTGCAAATAACCTCAAAGGGGCAAAAAGAAGGCCTGGAGCCCTGATAAAACAAAAGGTGAGGTTGTGAAATCAAAATTCACTTAGGGATTTATGCCCTACTTCTATTTTAAAGTATAAAGGGTTGCTTCTCCCGATATATTACCAGCCCTTCCTAGAACTTTAAAGAAAGAGATTAGCTTTGTCTTCAGTTCCAAAATAGAGAAGAGAAAATTTTGCCTTCTGACTGCAGGTGAACTGTCCAACATTAAACTATTTTAGAGTGTGTGTGTGTGTGTGTGTACATACATACAAATGTATGGGGATATATACATATATATTTCATCTCTATTTCTGACACACACTCGCTTATAACTTAATAAAAACTAAAACATTCTCAAAGCTTTTCTATTTGAAGCTTCTCTTTACACTATCTACCCTAAGCCAGCTCTTGACCAACACAATATCAGATTCACAGCTACATAGACATCATCTTACTCCTTCGTTTAAGGTAAAAGGCATGACATGAGTTACACAAGCAGAGTATTTATTTTCATATCAAAATTAGGCCATTCATTATTAGGAAAGGAAAAAAACCTTAACCAAAGGATTCAATTGGTTCTGTTTCAATGTCTCTGTAATTAAAAAAAAAACTAAATTCAAGGAAAAAAAATGAAGTGAAATTTAAGTTTTAATGAAGGTGTAATTGGGAATACAATGATATGTTCAAACAAACAAGAAACATTTTCACAAATGCAATTTAAGCACCTCGTAATATTAGAAATAAAGGCATTGTATGTTAAACTATATGTTTAATCAATTAGCTACAATTACATAAATGCACATGTATGTACGTATGTATAGACTGAAAGTCAAATGCCTGCTGGCCAAAGCTAGGCTTGTTTTCCTCTATGTCCCCAGTTGGGTGCTATAACCTTACCAACAATAGCTATTACATTCGTTTCTTGAGCTAGGCATATCTGCTTCCCACAGGGAGCCTCTGGGCTATCAAATTGCTTATGTAAGAAGATGAAGCAAGGAAAAATTAAATGCCTTTGGTCAAGTGATTTTTTTAATGTACTCATACCTCATAGTAATTCTGAAGAAGAATCTCTGGTTCTGAGATAATGGCAAACCTTTCCAGACATGCTGTTGATTTGCCTCAGCCATCTGTGCTCCTTTCATGCTAGGCTGATCAACTCCCCTTCCCATGACACCATTCAACAAATCAAAGCAGAGGCTAATAAAACAGTAGCTTGCATGAATATAGTGTTATATATATATATTTATACATATATATATACACATATATACATATGCACAAACACACATATGTGTATATGTATATATATATCTGATATATATGTATATATATACGTGTATATATATATATATATATCAGAACAACTTTGTGAAGAAGGTATTATTATTATCATCATCACTTTATAGAATAGGAACTGAGGCTCAGAGTGACTAAGCAGCCCAAGATGGCAAAAAACTAGTAGTGTCTGAAGTAGGATTGGAACCCAGGTCTTTGCAACTTCATCTATTATGCCAGGTTGTTGTGACTCCCCATCTGAATTTTTGGTAAAGAATTTGGCATGTATGTTAAGAACAGTTAATTCCGTTGCACTGATGCCATAAATATCCCAGATGTCTTATTGGCAGATGGACTTTTACTGCAGTAAAGCATTCACTTTTCCAGGAGAAACCATAGCAAAGAAAAATCATCCCCAAACTTCCCCATTTTCATGAAAAAAAAGTTTGCCAAAATAATGTCAATAATAGCTAGCACTAAAATAGCACTTTAAAGTTTACAAAGTGCTTTACAAATATTATCTCATTTTAACCATTCATTTAATAAACATTTATCAAGTGCTTACTATATGTCAGGCTCTGTGCTAAGCCTAGAAATACAAAAAGACGCAAAAGATCATCCCTGCCCTCAAGGGGCTTTCAGTCTAGTGAGGGAGAGAAAATGCAAACAAATATTTAGAAAGCAAGCTACATACATGAGATAAATAGGAAATAATTAAAAGAGGGAAAGTACTGAGAGTAGGTGCTGTAGTTACTGCATTTTACGAAGAAACACAGACAGGTTAAGTATCTTGCCCAGAGTCATACTTAGTAAGTGTCTAAGTCCAAATTCGAACTTGGATCTTCCTGATTCCAGGTCCAATGCTCTATCCACCGTACAATGTAGCTTCACCTCTATCAGATAAGAATAGATTTGAGAATGGCAAAAGCTCCTAGGCCTAATGTAATATGTACAAGATTTATTAATTTGACTGCATTGGTCTAACATTGATATAACTATGTACAGCATAACAGTAAAAAATTTTTGAAAACCACAATGGATAAGCCATGTCAACATTGTCACCCTAGATGAACAAAAGGCTTCAAAAAGGAAATGTGATAATTATCAGTGTCCCTTAATTTCAGGTCCCAACAAAATACTGGCAAGGGGCTCTCAATTAGGTGGCTAGATGACATCCCAAAGTCACTTGCAATGTTTTATGTTTTGTTTTAGTGCCATTTCAGATGTTATCATTGCCTCCCATATATATTAGGAGAGGGAAAAAATTCCAAGAATAGACATCTCTCAGAAAGTCCTTACCTTTGGAGTCTGTCACACATCAAGGCTTCCAGTGCATTTTGAGAAAATTCTCATGCTGGGATAGGATGAACAGCACTCTGACAGTTATATGAGAGCTTGAATGGATATCTACAGTCTACATGATAAATGACTTACAACTTGAAATGGTGTCAACCAGAGGGCACATTACTGACACATTGCTATGGACTCTTTCTGTGAAGCATTCTTGGGTGAAATGTCTCAAGTTGCTCGAGTGGAAATAACAGACTTTCTTCCGGCTAAAACTGGATTCTTTGAATGAATGAATAAATGAAAAATAGTTTATTGAGCATAATCTACAGGCCAGGTACTGTGTTTAACAATGTGGATACGATTACAGAAACAAAGACAGCCCCTACCTTCAAGAATCTTATATTCTAATAAGGGGACACTGCAGACATTGGGCAGTGGGGGCCAAGGGAGTATTTTGGATGGGACATTTTCAAGCATAGTGAGTAGAACCATAAGGGAATAGACTGGCATACCCTTTCTACGTGATGATGGGGTTTGGGGGTCTGGAAGGAGTGGTATGCATGCAATGGCAGGGAGGGCTAGCACCTCTGGTAGGAGGGCTTGCCAAACCCTTTTCAGGGCTGCTCATCCACCTTTCTTGTCCATCTTTATCCAATTCTCACCTGTGGCTACAAGGAAGACAAACTGTGAGAAGATGACTAGAGTGAAATGTAGCATAACTGAACCCACAGCCTAGAAATAATGGGCAACTGAGGCAATCAGCAATCAGGACAGAAGGGCCCAAGGCAGAAAATTCTCTAGGGGTGAAAAATTGAAGTCCTGAGTCTTTGAGCAATAAAGTGGCTGGAGTGAAGCTGGTTGGGATATGAAGTGAGACATAGATAGAGACATTCCTAGATGAAGCAGACAACTTTGGTTTGTTCATACCAACAAAGGTGACCAAAGCTAAGTCAGATTGGTCTTTCCTGCATTATGACCTCACTAAGAGAACCATAGGCAAACCAGAGAAATTCACTTTGCAGTTTCCTCAGCTGAAAAATGACAGGGTTGAATGACATGATCTATAAGGTCCCCCCCAGTTCTGAATCCTATGAGCCTCTAATTCTGCAAAAATCAAAACATGAGAACAGTTCATTCTCCAGTATCCATAACAAATATGTTATCTCTGATTGACTGTCCTTTGCCACCCTGAAGGATGGGCCATTCTCCATCTTCAACCATTCACTGTTTGGGACTACAAACCAACTAGCCTCAGAAAAAAATATGGTTAGAAAAGTAAAACTTCTGGGAGGTGAAGAGAGTGAACAAAAAGTTTTCATATAATGTTTTCCAGAGCCAAGGAGATTATTTTATTATCATCTGCCCTTTTATATTATTTATACCACTTCTTTCCTCTGTTGGGGTGGATAAATGGGAGTTAATAGCATAAAATTCTCTCATGGTACCTCCCGTCTCTGATGGAACTGAAAGCTAAACAAAACCAGAGAAGCATGTAAATAACATAGTGACAATCAGCATTATGTGCCTGAATTCAGGAGAGAAAAACAGAAATGAGAAACATAATGAAATCAAAGAAGTAAAAGACAAGCAGAAACAAAGATCACTGATCTAAGTGGTAGAAGAAAATGGGTGGGGGCGAGAGCTGTAAGTATGGGCTTACTGGTAAGCCAAATAGAGAAAAAAGTCAGTCATTCAACAAGCATTTATGTAGCATCTATTATGTGTCAAGAACTGTCTTAGTACTATTATGTGTGAAGAACTGTTGTACTCAGGTACACACACACACACACACACACACACACACACACCAAAAAAACTTTTAAAGGTTAACTGGGAAGACAACACACAAAAAACTGTGTATAAACAAGATATTTATAGGAAAAGTTGGAGATAATCAATAGAGGGAAGACATCAGCACTAAGGAAGATTAAAAGGTCAGAGTATTAAGAGGAAGTGAAAAAAGATAGAAGGCTAGATAGAAAGACCATGGTGGAAAGGAGAGAAGAATGCGGACAGAGGGAAAAAAAACATAAAAGGAACAAAAAGAGAAATGGATGCAGGAAAGAAAGAATTGGCCAACCATTAAAAAAAAGAAATGGATGCAGGGAAGAACTGGCCAACCATTGCACTATAAAGGTACAGAAGGAGATGAAAGAGTAAAATAAAGTAATTCAGACTTTAGTCACTCAAGTGGATCGGCCAAAAAGCATTTATTGAACACTTGTATGTCAATAGTCACCACTCAGGGACAGCTAGGTGGTGCAGTGGATAGAGTGGTGGCCCTGGAGTCAGGAGGACCTGAGTTCAAACTTGGCCTCAGACATTTACTAGCTGTGTGACTCTGGGCAAGTCA
Source organism: Trichosurus vulpecula (assembly GCF_011100635.1). NCBI lineage: Eukaryota > Metazoa > Chordata > Mammalia > Diprotodontia > Phalangeridae > Trichosurus > Trichosurus vulpecula. Next base: position 91,359,314 of record NC_050576.1, on the reverse strand, counting down.
CTTAACCCCGTTTGCCTCAGTTCTCTCATCTGCAAAATGAGCTGGAGGAGGAAATGGCAAATCAGTCCAGTATCTTTGCCAAGAAAATCCCAAATGGGGTCAGGAAGAGTTGGACAGGGCTAATCAAATAAACAACAACGACAAAAGGGCACCACTCAAGAAGCAATGAGGAAGTAAACGGGGAAACTTGGTAATGATTTACCAAATAATACCCTTTGCCCTCCAGCAGACTCCCCTGGCCAACACCAACATATGTGTTTGTTCAGTAAGAACAAATCAAAATGACCTGTTGTATAAAAGGTCTTCCAAAGTCCTTTGGACAGGGATGATCATTAACCCTGGGATCAAGTCTATTCTAAAACAGGAAGTAAATTAGAAGGCTTCTGGTAACTGAGACTATTATAATTAAATCAGTTAGCTTTGCAAATGGTTACATAGAAGCGGCCATTTTTAAGATGATATCAGATCAAATACTTATCAGGACGCATTTCCTTAATGTGTGACACAGATACGGACTTAGTAATCATCAACTTTTCTATCTGTAACAAACTGCACACTGTAATGTCTCTTGGACATCACAAATTGTATGTCTCATAGTTATCTTAAACTTATAATGTCCAAAACCGAACTCATTATCTTTCCCCCCCTAAATCCTCCCTCTTCCTAACTTCCCTATTACTCTCAAGGGTATCCACATCCTCCTATTCACCAGGGCTTGAAATCTCAGTGTTATCCTCACTTATCACTGTCCATATCTATTTGGTTGCTGAGCCTTGTCATTTCTACGTTCATACAATCGATTACCCACCCCCCACCTTTCGTTTGATGCTGCTACCACACTAGTGCCATCGCTCATTACATCATACCCAGATTATCACAAAAACCTGCTAACTGGTCTCCGTGCCTCAGGGTCTCCCCACTATACAGTCTATCCTCCACTTACCTGTCATGTTTATCTTCCTAAAATGCAGATCAAACTCCTTTATTCAATAAATTCCAATGACTATTTCGTCTAGGATCAAATATGAAATCCTCTGTGTGGATTTTAACACCCTTCATGTTCTGAGTCCCTTCTACCTTTCCAGTTCCTTACACCTTACCCTCCCTCTCCAGAGTCTATGATCTATTGATTCTGACCTTCTGGCTCTTCTTTAAGAAAACTTCCTTTAATTTGCTTTAAAATTTGTTGGAAACCCTAATTTGAAGTTTCTTGTTATGTCTGCTTGTCATTCTGGTACAGGCCCCCATCACCTCACACAAGCAATATTGAAATAATCTTTTAATTTATCTCCTTGCCTCAAATCTCTCACCACTCCAATCTATCCTTCACTCAAGTGTCAAAGTAATTTTCCTAAAGAACATGTTGACTATGCCATACCACTACTCAAACACCAATGACCCCTTATTACCTCTTGAATCAAATATTAAAGCTTCTGTGGGGCATTTAAAGTCATTAACAACCTGACCCCTTCTTACTTCTCCAGTCCTCTTACAACAACTCCCTTCTGTACCCTACACTGGCCTTCCTGCTGGTCCTCACATGTGACACTCTATCTCCTGATTCCATGCCTTTTCACTGACTGTCTCCCATGCCTGAGATGCTCTTCATTCTTGCTCCAGCCTCCTTGCTTCCCTTATTCCCTTCAAATCCCACCTTCTACAGGAATCCTTTCTCTCTTCTCTCACCCACACCCAACACTGCTAGTGTCTAGTGTCATTGCTCTGAGATTAGCTTCAATGTATTTTGGATATGTGATGTGTTGTTGTAATAGCAATTAAGGTGGGACTTTTTGCTGTTGACCTTTAATGATTCTGGCCTTTGTTTGAATGGGGCAAATAAAGTGGGATGTTTTTGTATTTCTCAGCCCTGAGACAATTGGGAGCCATTGATTTGCATCTGATGTGATATTGGGGGTGGGGAACTTCTCCATGCCCAGTCTGGGTGAGGTCAGGGCCCTCCCACAGAGAATAGGATATGTAAGCGCAAAGGTTAGCCTTCTCACTCGGAGCTCTGAGCCACAGCAGGAGTGGCGCGTGACTGTGACTTGGCCAGGCATTATAATGAGCTCCTCGGCTGTGCACCCAGATGTTGAATTGTATTTGGTCTGTAATTCATGGTGCTGGTTTTTTCCCCTGAACTAAGCAAATATTTGTATGCTGGATTAAAGTAAGATTGTTAACCCCTTAACGTTGCTTTCCTTAAGTAAAGCAGATCAAAAGGACCTGTGTTGGCAGCTTTCTGGGTGCTGGTTGTTGGTGGATCTTACACCCCCACAGAAGCTGCTTGCTGGATTGTTGATACAGCTGTCTCCCCTATTAGAATGTGAGGTGCCTAAGGGACCTCATAGAGACTCTCCCTTTCTTTGCACCCTTAGCACTTAGATAAGTTCTTGGCAAACAGGAGTACTTAAATGCTTGTTGTCTGACTGACCTCCAGTCATGGACCTAGCATTAATAAATCAAGTGTGAGCATATGTTACGGTTGCTCAGACTACTGGACCCATTGGCTAATGACAATGGTGACCACCTACAACAGAATGAAGCTAGAGGTTTAGTTTCCCCAGAATCATCCTGTGATATCAGCACCCTGTGATATCCAACATTTGACGCTTTATTATATAAATGAGCAGAACACACGCTTAATCTTTGGGTTGCTGAAGCGGGTGAATGAGTGTCAGAGTGAATATGGCTGTTTAAAAAAGTAAATAATTCATGTTTTGGACCTGCAGATTTAGCTACTTAAGACAGCAATTGTGTCCCTGTTGAGTCTCAAGTATGAGACCACTAAAGAGTGGTGAATCTTTTTGTTACTGTTATTGCCATTCCTTCTTCTTTGATATTCAGATCATAATAAAATTGTATTTCAAATATCTCAAAAAAATTAAAACAAGTGATCACCCCTGATAATGGGATCATTAAAAGAAAAGCTACCATCCTTAGAGCTACCAGCTAATTGCTCTTTGCAGCAACAGACTTGCAAATGTTTGTTCTTTAATCTTGATATATTTGGTCCTTAGCCACAACATATATAACTTCCAAGGTAATTTCCTTAAATGAAGATGTAGTCATGTGATTCAACTACTCAATCAACTCCAATGGTTTCCTATTGACTCTAAGATAAAATATAAACTCCTCCATTTACTTTGTAAAGCACTATGCAACCTGGCCACAACCTATCTTTCTAAACTCATTGGACATTACTCCTCCTCTTACACTCTGTAATCTAGCCACATTGGCCTCCTTTCTACTCTTCAAATAATATACTTCGCTTCTCTTCTCCTTGCCTTGGCAATGGCTATTCCACATTCCTGGAATGTGCTCCATCCTTAGCTCTACCTCAGAATCCTTCACGTCCTTTAAGATGCAGCTCAGGTATTGTCTTCTGCATGAAAGCTTTCTGGATCCCTTCCCCCAAATGCTAGTGCCCACTATCCCAAATACCCCCATCAGAGTTTGAGTTCCTTGAAGGCAAGGATTATTTTTGCCTCTTTTTGTATCCCTAGTACTTAGCACAGTGTCTGGCACATAGAAAGCACTTAATAAATGCTTATTGATTGATTGGTTATCCCCCAGTCATGACAGTGTCAGAGGAAAGAACATGGAATATGAGAGGTATTAGAAAAATAAAAGCAATAGGCATTGGAAATGGGTTGGATTTGGGGAGTAAAAAAGAGTAAGGAGTTAAGGATGACACCAAAGTTGCAAGCCTGGGTCACTGGGAGGATGGTGATAACCTTAAGAGTAATAGGAAAGTTAGGAAAAGGGGAGGATTTGGAGAGAAAGATAATGAGTTCAGTTTGGGACATGTTTAGTTTAAGACGTGTTTGGGAGATCTAGTTCACAATGTCTAATAGGTGATATGAGACTGAAGCTCAGAAGAGAGGTTGCTAATTGACTAAAAGGCAAAAATAACAAATTTTTAAAAATCAGGCACATGGTAGGAGAATGGTCGCTATAATGGCATCCAAATAATGCTAACGAAGTCAAGATTCCCCTGTTCCATGAATTAAACGAAAATCTATAAGCAGAAAAATGTTACCTAGGCTGAATTGGATAGTAGGAAGGAGCCATGACATGAACTAAGAAAACATTTTCAAGATGCTGCCAAAATAAAATTACAGTTCAATAGCCTTGACCCAAGGCACTTGAAAACTATCAATGGCAATAAATTTAATTGGGTGCTTAACAGCAAATGATGGAGTGTAGCTATTTATACTTAATTCCAAACAAAGCAACATACCCTGAAACCCAGCAGATCAACCTCACATTACTGCCAATTCCAGCACAAATCCTCAACCTGCTCTTAGGAGCCAGAAACCCCAGAATTTCCCCTAAAATGATAATTAGCTCTTAGATGTTGTTCCACATCAGCTCACACCAATTTCCTTTGGAGAATATCCAATTGTTTCTAGGTATTAGCATCTGAATTATTGGTAGGAGTTCAAAGATTTGGTTCATGGAATCTCAAAACCACAACATCCACCACCATCTCACCCTCACCCCCAAAAAGCTAACAATCCCTGATGGCTGACAAAAAGCCGGGTATATTCACGTCCCAGAGTCTCTTAACCACAGCAATTATACATGGAGTCTCAGAGGACAAGAAGCCCCTGTCAATAATGCAGATGGTTCTCCCATTCATTTTATAATACTTCATCACAAAAGAAAGAAGACTTTAATTTCATCTGTATTCTGATCTAATGTGTTTTTTCCTTTAATGCGTCTAATACCTTTCTAGAATATTCTACCCCAACTTCAACCCACCAGTTGTTAGAAACACCACAAAATCAGGTTGGTCACAGAGTATGTGACCTAGAATCAGGAAGACATGATTTAAATACTGCCTCTGATACTAACTAGCTATATGACTATGGTTAAGTCCCCAGTCTCTCTAAAGCTCAGATAAATCTCTGACATCCAGTAAGTTATAGAATGTTCATGTTCTACGGTGTTTTTCAGTCATGGCCAACTCTTTGTGATCCTATTTAAGGTATTCTTTACAAAGACAGAGTGGTTTACCATTTCCTTCTCCAGTTCATTTTACAGATGAGGAAATTGAGGCAAACAGGGTTAAGTGATTTGCCCAGGGTCACATAGCTAGTAAGTGTATATGGCCAGAATTGAATGGCACTCTATCCACTGTGCCACCTAGCCCAAAGTTTCTTTTTAAATGAACATTAGTCCACTCTGGAAAGCAATTTATAATAATGCTATGAAAGTGACTAAAATATGCCTAACCTTTGATTCAAAGATTCCATTCTGATGCATGTGCATGGTGTCCCAGAAGTCTTAGTTCACTTTAAAATGGCAATAAGACTTTTGGAACAACTCATATACAAAAAAGACCCAACACAAAGGCACCTAAGTAGCATTGTTGATAAAATACTAGACTTGGAATCAGAGAGATCTAAAATAAGATCTTATCTTAGACATTTGCTAGCTGTGTCAGCCTGGAAGGACATAATCTCTCTTGGCCTCAGTTTTCCCATCAGAAAAATGTAGATGAATAATAGCACCTACCTCACATGGAAGTTATGTGGATTAAATAAAATAATATGTGTGAAGTTCTTTTCAGACCTTAAGGTGTTATGTAAATGTTAGTTATTATTATTATTAATTATATACAACCAAACACATATAGTAGTGCTTTTAATAAGAGGAAAGACCTGGAAACAAAGAGAATCCCCATTTACTAAAAAAAATGGTTAAACAAGTTGTGTTACATGGATGTAATTGGACAGTACTGGGTCATAAGAATTTAATAGTAGGAAGAATAAAGGGGTGCATCAATCAATAAACATTTTTAAGGACCTACTATCTGTCAGGTGCTGTGCCAAGCACTGGAGATACAAAAAGAAGTGAAAGACAGTTCTTGCCTGCAAAGAGCTTACAATCTAATGAGGACGTCTGGGAAAACATATATCAGGTGATGCAAAGTAAAGAAAACAGAAGTAGGAATGAAAATGAAAATACAAATCAGATGCTGTGTATTTATAATAACCAAGTTTGACCCTGAGGAAGAGATATGAAAATGCACCTTTTTTTGGCAAGGTGAATAACTATAGATGTGCCCCACTATGCAAACTACTGGACTTGATTCATACATTGATATTACTTTTGCTGAACTGCCTTTTCACCTCTTTCTTTTATATTCTTTGTTAATGAAGGATAGCTCTCTTGGTGAGAAAGAAGGGAGGGCAATAAAGGTAGGTAAAAGCTATGATTAAAATTAATTTTAAAATAATCTCTAGTGAGCCAAGATGGCAGAGTAACATCAGGGACTCACCTGGTAGTCTCTCTCCTAAATTCCTCTCCAACTTTAAAATAATGCCTTAAAACAAATTCTGGAGTAGCAGAACCATGAAAAGGTTGGAATGAAATAACTTTCCAGCCCAAGACAATTAATAAGATCAGCAAGAAAGGTCTATCTCACCAAGGTAGTGATTGGGCATGAAGTGCAATGAAGCATAGGCAATGGACCATCAAGCCAGCAGTAGGCCTTGGAGGTAGCTGCATCAGCTTCTACAGCTTTAGGAGTTCTCAGCCCATAGTAAGGGGGCTGGATCACAGGTCAAAAACAGATTACAAGGAACCCTTTGCTGGCACTAGGTTCAGGACTCTGTAACATTGACCATACTTAATTCTGAGTCACAGTCACAGGTTAAAAAAGAGCACTAGTGCACCAGGTTGCAGGGCCCGGGTGTCAGGAACCCTGGTCAGAGTTCCAGGATAAAAAACAGTGCTTGTGGTTATTCACACAGCAGAGAATAGGCCAGGAGAACAACGACCACACCTCTTCTTAGATCATACCACTTTGGAAGAACTGAAAACTTACAAACACCCAGCACTAATTCTGCAAACAGGAGCAAGAAAAGCCTGAAATTTAGCGGAGTGCACCTTCTATTTCTGGAGCAGAACCCAACTTTAACATTAAGTTAAAAGTCAGGAAATAGGTTGGAAAAATGAGCAAACGACAAAAAAAATAACCTGACTATACAAAGTTACTGTGGTGACAGAGAAGATCAAGACACAAAACCCCAGAAGAAGACAACAAAATCCAAGCAACTACATGCAAAAGATCAAAGAAAAAATGGGAATTGGTCACAGGTCCAAAAAGAATTCTTCAAATCAAATAATAGGTAGAAGGGAAAACTGGGAAAAGAAATGAGAGTGATGCAATAAAATCATGAAAAGAGTCATTAGCTTAGTAAAAGAATCACAAAAATTCACTGAAGAGAACTCCTTAAAAAAAAAAAGCAGAATTTGCCAAATAGGAAAAGAGGTACAAAAATCCACTGAACAAAAAACTCCTTAAAAGCAGAATTGGCCAAATGGAAAAAAAGAGATTCAAAAGATTCCTGTGAAGAATAATTCCTTAAAAATTAGAATTGGGCAAATGGAAGCTAATAACTTCGTGAGATATCAAGAAAAATAAAACAAAATCAAAAGAAGAAAATGTGAAATATCTCATTGGGAAAAACAACTGACCTGGAATATAGATCAAGGAGACATCATTTAAGAATTATAGGGTTACCTGAAAGCCATTACCAGAAAAAGAGCCCAGACATCATATTTTTAGAAATTATCAAGAAAAATTTCCCTGATATTCTAGAACCAGAGGGTGAAATAGAAATTGAAAGAATTCATTGATCTCTTCCTGAAAGAGATCCCAAAATGAAACTTTTCAGGAATATTATTACCAAATTCAAAAGCTCCCAAGTCAAACAGAAAATAATTCAGGCAATCAGAAAGAAACAATTCAAATATCATAGAGCCATAGTCAGGATTTAGCAGCTTCTACATTAAAAGATCAGAGAACTTGGAATGTGATACCCAGCAAAACTGAGTATAATCCTTCAGAAAAAAAATAGATATTCAATGAAATAGAGGACTTTCAAGAACTTCTGACAAAAAGACTAGAGCTGAATAGTAAATTTGACTTTCAAATACAAGAGAAGCAAGAAAGCAAAACAAGAAAGATAAATCATAAAGGATTCAAGAAAAAGTATAACTGTTGAAGTTTAAACTCTGCCCACCCAGGGATGCCAAAAACTTTTGTGGTTCAGTCTCTGTCCATGCCAAAAACCGTTTGGGTTTCATGATGTGTTGTGGTGGAACCATCTCAAAGAATTCAGAGTCAGACCACCTCTATTCCAAGTATAGGCATTTATTGAGATTGACACCTCTCATGGAACTGGCTAAGTTCCAAGAGGAACCAGCAACTTCAGAGAAAGTGAGACAGATTTTTATAGGCTAAAGATGCAATTATGTAACAGAAATTTAAATAGAATGTAGGAATATGATTAATATTAAAAAGGCAGGAGGAGTTTGTTAAGGGATTAGGTAATGGAGGAGGAATCCCAGCCACAGCTGAACTGCACATGCGATTACCCACAATGCATACAGAAAAACCCATTGTGGGGGTACATATGTATGATAATCATATTATAATAAGCCTGTCTACATCATAAGTTTACTCTAGGTCAGTTCTTTACTATTATCGCACAGGTGCCTACTTAAAGAAAGTCCTTTCTATCATTTTGGGGTCCATATCCTGCTCCATATCCTGGTGGTGCTGTCTTCTGAATGGCTAGCTATTGTGGTCCTGTCTAGTCAAGATGGATGATATGGTTGAGGTTGAGGACATACCTGTTTCTATGGGAATGGGTCTGGAGGCAGCACCTAGCTAGAGGCAGTGGCTGGGATCCCATCACATGGACATACCTGCTGTTCTGTGATAACTATGAGTTCTTGGACATACCTGTTCTTCTAGTGAGCAGTGAGGCATGTATGAAGATGTTAGGATATTGAGTGGGGTGGGGGGTGGAGTGAGTGGCGAGGTAGGGGCAGTGGGCCTGCAGTTCAGTGGGGCCCTAGAAGGAAGTTAGAATATTGGAGCTGGTAACAGCTTTATTAGGATTCCATCATAACTGTTTACATTCCTACATGGCAAGATGATACGTATAGCTCCTAAGAACTTTATCGTTATTAGAGAAACTAGAAGTACTATACATAGACAGAGGGCATGGGTGTGAGTTGACTGTGATGGAATGATTTAAAAAAAAGGAAAAGGGGTGAGAAAGGAGAATGCACTGGGAGAAGGGGGGAGGGAGAGGTAGAGTGGGGTAAATTATCTCACATAGAAGCATGAAAGGAAGAGCTTTTTACAGTGGAAGGGAAGGGTATGGGGATGAGGGCAAAGCCTGAACCTTACTTTCATTGGAATTGGTTCAAAGAAGGAATAACATACACACTCAGTTGGGTATAGAAATCTATCTTGCCTACAGGAAAGTAGGAAAACAGGAGTATAAGAAAAAAGGGCATGGGCAGAGGGTGAGGGCATTCATAGAAGGTATGGGGGAGGCAGCAAGTGGATAGAAGCAAAACATTTTTGAGGAATAACAGGGTGAAAGGAGGACAAAAATGGAACAGGAGGAAAAATAGGATAGAGGGAAATGTATATTTAGTAATCTGAACTGTGAATGTGATGAACTCACCCATAAAATGGAAGCAGATAGAACAGTGGATTAAAAACCAGAATCCAACAATATGTTTGGTTTTTTTCAAGAAACATACTTGAAGGAGAGAGACACACACAGAAGAAAAGATAAAAGGCTGGAACAGAATCTTTATGCTTCAGCTGAAATAAAAAAAAAAGTAGGGGTAGCAATCATGATCTCAGACAAGGCAAAAACAAAAATAAATCTAATTGAAAGAGATAAACAGGGAAACTACATTTTCCTAAAAGATACCATACACAATAAAGCAATATCAATTCTAAACATATATGCACCAAGTGCATCCAAATCCTTAAAGGAGAAGTGAATTACAGGAGAAAATAAACAGTAAAACTATAATAGTGGGGGACCTGAAATTTTCCCTCTCAGAACTAGATAAATCTAACCAAATAATAAACAAAAAAAATTAGTAAAGGAGATAAATAGACCTCTAGAAAATATGTTATAATAGACCTCTGGAGAAAATTAAATGGGAATAGAAATGAATATACTTCTTTTTCAGAGACATATAGCACCTACATAAAAGTTGATCATGTATTAGGATATTAAAAACCTCAAGACCAGATGCAGAAAAACAGGATTATTAAATGCATCCTTTTCAGATCACAATACAATAAAAATTACATTCAGTAAAAGGTCATGGAAACATAGATTAAAAATTAATTGGAAACTAAATAACCTAATCCTAAAGAATGATTGGGTCAAAGAACATATCAGAGAAGCAATAAAACATTCCATTACAGAGAACGACAACTAGACAATATACCAAAATTTACGGGATGCAGTGAAAGCAGTATTTAGGAGGAAATGTATATCTCTAAACATTTACATCAATAAAATTTTTAAAAAGTAGATCATACAACAACAACAAAAAACCCTAGGAAAAGAACAAATTAACTCCCCCCCCAATTGAATACCAAATTGGAAATCCTGAAAATCAAAGGAGAGAGTAATAAAAAGTGAAAGTAAGAAAACTATTAAACTAATAAAAGTAGGACCTGCTTTTATGGGGGGAAAAAACAACAAAACAGATAAACCATTGGTTAATTTTATTTAAAAGAAAACCAAATTACCAGTATCAAAAATGAAAAGGGTGAATTCACCACCAATAAAGAGAATATTAAAGCAAGTATTAGGAGCTATTTTACCTAATTATTTGCTAATAAATTTAACAAAGTGAAATGGATGATTATTTATGAAAATATAGTTTGCGCAGATTAAGAGAAGAAGAGATAGTGTACTTAAATAATTAGAAAAAGAGATTGAACAAGTCATCAATAAGCTCCTTACGAAAAAAATCCCCAGTACCAGATAGATTCAGAAGTGAATTCTACGAAAAATTTAAAGAACAACTAATTCCAATACCATATAAACTATTTGGGGGGAAAATGGGCAAAGACAGAATACTAACAAATTTCTTTTATGACATAAATATTGTGCTAATACCTAAACCAAGAAGAGCAAAAACATAGAAAGAAAGCTATATACCAATTTCCCTAAAGAAGGTTGATTCAAAATTTTCAAATAAAATACTGTCAAGAAGATTATAGAAACATATCACAAAGATCATACACTATGACCAGGTAGGATTTATCCCAGCAATGCAGAACTAGCTCAGTATAGAAAACTATCAGTATAATTGTCCATATCAATAACAAAACAAAAAAAAATCATGATTATAGATGTAGAAAAGGCTTCTGACAAAATGCAATTGTTATTTCTATTAAGAACATTAGAAAGCACAGGAATAAATGGAGCTTTCATTAAAATGATAAGTAGTATCTATCTAAAACCATCAGAGAGCATTATGTTGTAATGGAGATAAGCCAAAGAAGACTTCCCAATAAGATCATAGGTGAACAAGGATGCTCATTATCACCACAATTATTCAATATTGTACTACAAATGTTAGCTATAGGCAATAAGAGAAGAAAAAGAAGTTGACAGAATTAGAATAGGCAATGAGGAAAGAAAACTCATTCTTTGCAGATAGAGAATCCTGAAGAGGCAACTAAAAAACTAGTTGAAATAATTAACAACTTCAGCAAAGTTGCAAGATATAAAATAAACCCACATAAATAGCATTTCTGTATATTATTAACAAAGCTCATCAGAAAGAGAAAAAGAAAACCCATTTTAAATAACTGGAAAATATAAGACACTTGAGTCTCTATCTGCCAGGACAAACCAAGGAACTATATTAAGTCAATTACAAAATATTTATTCATACAAATAAAATCAGAGTCAAACAATTGGGAAAAAATATTAATTGTTAATGGGGAGGCCAAGCCAATATAATAAAAATGACAATTCTACCTAAATTGATCTGCTTATTCAGTGCAATACCAATCAAACTACCAAAAAAAATATTTTATAGAGCTAGAAAAAATAGTAACAAAATTCGTTTGGAAGAACAAAAGGTCAAGAATATCAAGGGAATCAAAGCAGAAAATGTGAAGGAAGTGGCCTAGTAGTACCAGTTCTCAAACTGTACTACAAACCAGTAATCATCAAAATAATGTGATACTGGCTAAGAAATGGAGTGGTGAATCAGTGGAATTGATTAGGTACACAATACACATTAGCAAATGACCATAGTAATCTAATATTTGATAAACACAAAAATTGCAGATTGTGGGATAAGAACTTACTATTTGACAAAAACTGTCAGGAAAACTGGAAAGCAATTTGGCAGAAACTAGGTATAGATCAACATCTCATACTGTATACCAAGATAAGGTCAAAATTGGTACATGATTTAGACATAAAGGGTGACCCCATAAGTAAATTAGGGAAGAAGAGAATAGTTTACCTGTCAGATCTATAGATAATTGATGAATTTATGACCAAATTAGAGACAGAGAGCATTATGGAAAATAAAATGGGATAATTTTGATTACATTGAATTAAAAAGTTTTTGCACAATCAAAACCAATGTAACATAACCAAGATTAGGAAGAAAGCAGAAAATTGAGGGGGGGAAATTATAGCAAGTCTCTCTGATAATATATAGAGAACTGAGTCAAATTTATAAGATTATGAGTCATTTCCCAATTGATAAATGGTCAGAGGATATGAATGGGCAGTTTTCCAAAAAAGAAATCAAAGCTATTTATAGTGATATAAAAAAATGCTCCAAGTCACTAATGATTAGAACAAATTAAAACAGCTCGGAAGTACCACTTCATACCTATCAGACTGGCTAACAAAAAAGGGAAAATGACAAATGATGGAGAAGAAAGTGGGAAAATTGGGACACTAATTCACTGTGGAGTTATAAAATGATCCAACCATGCTGGAGAGCAATTTGGAACTATACCCAAAAGGCTATAAAATCATGCATTCCCTTTGATCCATCAATACCACTGCCAGGTCTATATCCCAAAGACATCATAAAAAGGAGAAAAGATCTACGTGTATAAAACTATTTATAGCAAGTCTTTTTGTGGTGACAAAAAATTAGAAATCGAGGGTATTCCCTCAAATTGTGGAATGACTGAACAAGTTGTGGTAAATGAATTAATGGAATATTATTGCACTATAAGAAATGACAAACAGATTTCTGAAAAACCTTGAAAGACTTACATGAACTGATGCAAAGTGAAGTGAGGATAACTAGGAGAACATTGCATATAGTAACAGCAGTATGGGATGATGATCAACTTTGAAGGACTTATCTTAGATCATTGTATTTCTGAGAAAAGCTAATTCCAAACAAAAAATTATGTCCACCTCCAGAGAAAGAATCGATGGTGTCTCAATGTAGATAGAAGAATGTTTTTTTCAACCTTATTTTTCTTGGGGGTTTTTTGTCTATATTCTTTTCTGCAACATAGCTAACACAGAAATATGTTTTGCATGAATGCACATGTATAATCTATATCTAACTGCTTGCCGCCTCAGGGAGGTAGGAGATAAGCAAAATTCAATTTTTAAAATGAAAGTTAAAAATTGTTTTACATGTAATTTGAAAAAATAAAATATAGACAGCCAAATATAGACAGGAGATAAGCAAAATTCAATTTTTAAAATGAAAGTTAAAAATTGTTTTACATGTAATTTGAAAAAATAAAATATAGACAGCCAAATTAAAAACAATAATAATCTCTGGCTCTTCATTCTACTTCATCCCCATTATCCAATCAGCTGCCAAGCACTACCTCCTGCAAACTCTTTCAAATCCATTACGCTCTCATAGTTCACATACCCACCACCTCAGTTTAAACTCTCATCACCACAACCTACCAGATAGACTCCCAGGTTTTTCCCATTCTCCAATCTAAACAGAATTACTAAAATGATTTTTCTAAAGCATAGGTCTAGCCATATCACTTCCTTGCTCAAAATTTTTCAATGACTATCTATTACTTCTATGGTAAAACATGGAGAGCTCCAAAAGTTCAATGTAGTTTCAAGCAACTAAAGCTTAAAGCTATTAAACTTGAAATTTTCCTAAGATTTTTTGGATAAACTGTATAAAATCTTATCTATGTAAACCCTTCCATCTAGCATTGAAGACATTCCTTTCATAATATGGCTCTAACCTACCTCTCTAATCCTATTTTCTAGCCTTCCCCCACCCCTGCCCCAGCCTCTGCTTCACGTACATTATGTTCTAGGCAAAGTGAACTACAAGCTGTGCTCCTAAATTTAACTTTTAATGCTCACATTTATGCATTCACACTATGCCATGCTACAGTAGGGAGCCTAGACACAATGTTTAATACCTAATCCAGAGGGAAATTTTGACTCCATCACTCTGATACAACTAAAGGTCAAAAAAGGGAACTGCAGAAATATTTAAATGTGATTCATCTGGTTCAAAATTGCAGTTAGGAAATCCTAAAGTAGGGAAGAAATAGTCCAATAAAATCTGAAAAAAGCAGAATAGGGATTCCTCACTGCTGGAGGGTGGGGTAAAAGAGGCAAAACAAAACAAAACTAAAAAAATACAAAAAAAAGAAAGCACCTTATCCCTAAGAGATCAAATTGAGATAGTCTGCTAGACTATTTTTTGAATGTGATGATTCAAAGATTTCTAACATAGCCTAGGGCTACATATCAATTCTCATTAGGGATTGATAAAAGGCTCTGATTATGGTACAACTAGATAAAAGTTTGTTTATGCTATGAGCAATAAATCAATCAATAAGCATTTATTAAGTACCTACTATGTGCCAGGAACTGTGCTAAGCCCTAGGAATACAAAGAGACACTATACAAACTCCTTCTTTGCTCTGGAAAATGGTAAAAGAGCTCACTTTCACTTTCTTTGTCTCACACATATATATGTATATAACATACATACATATATTATGTATGTATATGTATATTCAGAGACAGTGCTCTGCCAAAGCATCTCCTTCTCTCTCTCTTTTCTCAGAGAATGTTCCCTATTTCAACTGCATTTTCAATAAGTATACCGAGACCAGTAGAGGCCAATCGTTGCTGTTTATAAAGGCAAAGTATCTAAAACAACAAAAAAGTAAACAGATTTTCCCCATATTCAAAGGAAAGTGTTTCAGGTTTTCATGAAAAGAGGCCAAAGTGGAGAAAGTAAAATTACTGGCTTGGGAAGGAGGGAAGAGTTGTTCCAGCTACATCATATCTGTCCCTATATACCTTGTGCCTAATATGCCAAAATAACTTCTATCCCAGAGTCCTGGACCTTTTCTTTTGGTAGCAACCTCTGCCCATGCTTCCATTCTCCCAGTTTGAGAAATATTGTCACACCTTCCTCTTCTCTAGCTCCCTGTGTCTTTTTTTTACATTTCATTGGAAGCTGATTTCCTCCTCTTCTCCTGCTTCTTTCTGACTTTTAGCAACCACCCAAAGTCATAACCTAATATTATTTATCCTATCTTATAGATCTCTTTCTAATTCACTCAAGAAACTTATCCTACCTCATAAAAAGTACCATCTGAAATGTCCACATTTTATAGTTAATTTAACATCTTATTTCCCATTTTCCATTATTTGGTTCTGTGCTTTCAAAACTAACTCATTTACATGTAAAATAAACACAAGAGAGCACTACCTACTGGACCTCAGAAAAGCTACAGGGCATTTGTGGAGTGCAAAGTTGTCCTTGTTTCAGCCCACAATCTATATTTAATCTCTATAGTCAGTATTACTTGAAAACTTGGTTCCATGTTCTAATGTTCTAATATCTTGTGTTCCATGGTATTTGTCTACTTAATAAATAAGTTGCTAAAGGACAAACTATTTTTAACTTCAGAGCTGTTACTAGTAAACTGTGTTTCTGAATTCTTGCCACGGTTTCACTTTAAGACAGCAAGGATCATGTGTGTGTGCTTCTGCTGGCACTAGGATTACTCAGAATGTCTGATCTTGACCAGATAAAACAGGATTAAGCTGGTTTCTCCACTCTTTATAAATCAGTTAAGTGTTAGATTTAGTGCTATAAACATGTAATTCATTCTTGTGTGTGGTGCTTTTAATTATGATGTGCTTTTAATTCAGAGTGAATATTACCCCAAGAAAGCATGTGAATAGTTGTAGCTCTTATAAAACAAACTTCAACCAGTGTGTGTGTGTGTGTGTGTGTATCTCTCACTGGCTATTGGTGTGAAGTCAAGCACTTCAAGGATCACTCAAACCCACAATGAAATAGAATAAGTCACAACAAAGTGTGGAAAAAAGTGTAATAAAAAATGAAAACATCAACGAGAATTGATAAACTATTGCTAGCAGCCTACTTAATCCTCAGAAAATAAGCAAAAATCTTAAGAGGAACCCAGAAGCTAGAAGGGTTGTTATCGATTCTTCCCCAGAATGATCTAGGCTTGTTAAAGTTGTAAGAACATCAAGAAGACCATTTTGAGTAAAAACTGTATGGGCAAAACAATTTTTTAAAATTATAGAATTGAGCTTGGAAAAATGAAATTTTTGCTGATGGAACTCACTTTTTCATTCATAGCTGCTGTTAGGAGAAGTCCAGGTGAGTCTTTAAGGCCTGGGCATTTTCAATGCACTGTAATACACTCACCCAAAATGATGTTTTCAAGATGGTTTTATTTCCAGTGAGCCTGGAATTCTTGTCTCCATTAAGGGAATGATGAACTCTGATGAATATGTTTACATAATGAGAAGCAGAATTGTTCCACAATTATAGAAATTCCTAAAAGGAAACAACATTCTGCAACATGCCACATGTCACAACGAATTTATCCAAGAGAAACATAAATGAATGGCCTGGAATTCAAGCAGCATAAAAAATCTATGGGCCACAACGATCAAAGAATCTCTAAACAAATTGTGTTACATCCATATAATAAAATGTTACTGGGTTATATAAAAAACAATGAATATGATAAGTACAGAGACTTAAGGAAATATAGGAATTGGTGCAAAAGAAGTAAATAGCACCAGGAAAACAACACACAATGATCATGACAATGGATCAAAATGATGACAACCACCAACCAAAACTAAATATTGCATTATAATGGCTAACCTTGGTCCCCAAGAAAGGTACATGAGAAGACCCTTTTCTTTGATTCTTTGTAAAAGTGGACACTATGGGTGTGGAATACTACATAACAGCACCAGACTTTTGATTCGTTGGTCAGTCTAACAGAACATTTTTCCCTTTCTTCCTATTTTCTTATGCTTTATTATAGTGTATGGTAGTTTGGGAGGTATTAAGGAAATATACAGAGGGAAATATTTCATTCAAAAGATGTCAATAAAATTTCTTTTTTAAAGAAAAGAAAATCTATAGTGTTCTTTTAAAAGCTAGGCTTTTGTATCAGTAAGGCAAGTGTCACAACATCAGTGGTGACCATGAACATGCCGGTATAGTTCTATATTGCAGAATATAAGAGACTATCCATATAGAAGGCAGAAGAAGTAAAACATTTATTCAAACACCGGAGGATCAAATCCTAAAACCAATAATTCCAATTCAACATAGTAGCAATTATATCTCAAAACCAGTAAGCCCACTTTATCATAACAGCAAGGAACTTAAAACATAGTATCACAGCAGGAAGCCAAGCCATCCCATAACCTTCCCCTCTGCTGAGGCCTCCCTGTAAACACTCACTCACAAATCCTAGCCTTCTGCTTGCCTTTGTCCTCTCCCCCCTTCTCCCCCCCTAAGTTCTGAGGGAAAGCTTAAGGCCTACCCTCAGAGTATATATATCCTTTTTAGAGCTGGAAGGCTTTACAACCTTCGTGGCTTAATTAGCAAAAGGGCGTGGGCCTTCCTACAAACAAGCCTCTCTTAATCAAGCTTCCCTTAACTAGCTCCACCTGAGACCTGTTAATGGGATTAATGGGCAGGGAAGATCTTTAATCACATTAACACCACAGCTTTGAAAAATGAATTCTTCAGATATGCTTATAGTTCCAGCTAATGTGTAATCTCATGATGAAGAATTAAAGAATATATGTCAAAATCTTGTGAACCTATTGTCAAATTGTATACTACATGTTATCACAGCAAAATAATAATGTGCTAATATTGAAAGGTTTTAAAGATGTACAAAGTTGTAAAGTTTAGTGCCTGCCAATATTTATTTTTGCTTTGTCCCAATTAATTCACAGACTACTGTACACAGATTTTTCTAAGTATTTGACAAAGAAAAGAAAAAGATATGTTGGACTAAAGCTTGGGAAGGCCAGATTAAGTGATGATTTTTAGAGTAGGGAGACCTAAGATTTCTGAGATTTTTAGTTAATAGAAAAGCAGCCAGAAGTTTAGAAAAAAAAAGAGAGTAAGTGACTCATGTGACAGGCAAGCTCCTTAAAGAGATGGATGAATATGCCACTAAAGACACAAGGAAAGGATTAGGTTTAGAAAGGAATCAAGCCGACATGGTGGCACATACCTGTGCTCCCTGTTACCTAGGAGGTTGAAGCGAGCAGATCTCTTGAGCTCAGAAATTCTAAAATTAGGGTTAAAATTTAAAATTTAGGGCTAAAATCAATCAGTTGTCCACACGAAGTGTGGCACTAGCTACTTAAGGGTGGGAGGTTGGGCACATTGAAAGGCCAGTGGGGGAACCAAAGTGGTAGAACAAGAAGGCAAGAGTCTCAAAGGAGGAAGGTATAAAATTGAAAAGGTTAATGATAAGGTCAATTTTTTCTTAAGAATGAAAATGAGGCAGAGTAAGGGCAATAGACTGGGAAATGGAAGTTATTTTGAGGTTGAAAAATAAGTTTAGAAGTGAGGCACAAGGAGAGATGGGAAGATAGGAGACTGTAGTCAGAGAGAATTTCGCATTTCTTTATCTTGGAGGGAGGATAGTTGCAGGTGATAGAGGATCAACGACATTACCATCCCTACAGTATGTGTAGCTAAATTGAAGTGAAGGAGAAAACCACAGGCCTGGTGAAAGTTGATATACTTGGAAACAAGGGTGTTTGAGAGGACATAGGGATGTATAGGGAAGAATCCAATGAATTCTAAAATTAAATTCCTTAAGAAAGTAGTAAAGATGACTTGGGGATGAGTAAGTAACTCATACCAGAACCTAGAAAAGGGGATAAATATACACGAAAAGTAACTCAAAAGGACAAGAGGTTGCTAATGATATCAAGGGGAGGGACTAGAAATGTCAGTGAGGAGCAAAGAATATGCCAACTCCTCTTCCTGGCACATTGCTTTGGGTTTATGGGAGAAAATTCCCACATTACTCTTGAAGGCAGGGTAGAGTGAAGAATGAAGGATTCAGAAGTGATAAAAAAGAAGGGAAGTTTTTAACCTAGGAAGCCTTAAATGGATTGAAAAATTGTTGTTGATGGAGTAGAAATTTGGTCATTTTTGTTTACATAGACTTGGGGCAGGTGAAGATTATAGTAGGTATTTTCTTGTGGTAAACCAAACAAAAAAGACAGGTTACGGAAAAGGCAGAACATAATTCCTAGAATCCCCAAGGGGCATTGAAACTCTTAGTTGCACATGTATATCCAGGGTATGAAGACCGGATCCTCCTAGAATAGCTTTCCCCACATACTGCAGAGTTAGAACTCATTACTAAATGGTTCTAGTCACAAGGGGTCCCCAATCACAAAATGTGTGATTAAAAAAAAACACCTTCCCTCAAGCAATGTTCACTTTACTATTCAACATTTTTACCATGAGTAGCAATACATTTATTTCTATTGCTTAACACAGTGCCTGCCACATAATAAGTACTTAATAAATGTTTATTGACTGATACATACCAACTGTGTGACCCTAGGCAAGTCACTTAAATCCTCAATAACCTAGACCCCTCTCAAAAACTACAAGTTTAAAAGTAAATGGTGGTTGGCATTGATAAAGGGTCTTTCCTCATTGGGAGTTCCCTACCAATGAAATCAAAAGTTCAGTACTATGGATTTCCCAGATTTTACCACCACGTTTCTGCTGCTATTTCATACTGGATTTTCCCACAGCACTTGGGGCCTCCTTACTATGGATCATCCATCTTTCTCTATAGCCTTCTTACCCTGGAATATCCCTCTACTACTCTGGCCCTTTCTCTCACTGCTAAGCATTTCCCAGCGTTCCATTTGTGGAAGTGTCCAGGCCAGCCAATTTTGACTCTGCTTTTGATTCCCCTACTCCAACAACATGCCTTCCCTTAACCCCGCTCCTTACTTCACTTTCCACCTTTCCTTTTGTTCATTGTCTTCCTTAATCAGAATGAGTTACTTGAGCTTTCTTTGTTCAACAGCAGATAAATTTCTATGCCTGGAGTCAGGAAGACTTGAGTTCAAATTTAGCCTTGGATTCTTTCTAGCTGGGGCAGCTAGTTGGTGCAGTGGATAGGCACTGCACTCGAAATCAGGAAGACTCATGTTTATGAGTTCAAATTCAGCCTCAGATACTGACTAGCTATATAACCTTGTTTGCCTCAGTTTCCCCATCTATAAAATAAGCTGGAGAAGGAAATGGCAAACTACTCCAATACCTTTGCCAAGAAAACTCCAAATGGGGTCAAAAAGAGTCAGACACAAGTAAACCACAACAACTTACCAGCTATGTGGTCCTAACCAAATTATTTAACCTTTTTTACTTCAGTTTCCTCAACTATAAAGTGGAAATAATAACAGAACCTACCTCACCAGCATGCTTTAAGGATGCTATAATATTTGTAAAGTCCTTAGCATGATTCCTGACAAATAACAGGTGCTATGTAAATGCTTCTTCCCTTCTTCCTTTCCCAACTTTTTGCATCTGTTTGTATCCCTAGAGCTTAGCACAGTGCCTGGCCCATAGTAAGAGCTTAAAAATGCTTTTTGCTTGGACTTGTTAATGGAGAGACAGATTTGAAAGTGAAAGAACTCAGAACATAGAAATATATAAGAACCATTATTCCATCTCTCCCAAACTCCTTATAAAGCTTTACCTGGTCTTACTGGCTCCTAGACGAAAAACAAATTTTTAGATCTTCTTATACCTGTTTTCCAAACTACTCCTACACAGAAAAAAGTGGTTCGAGGGTGTGCAACACAATGGAAGGAATGGTAGGTTCAAATTCCAAAGACCTAGGTGTATATCCTAGTTGTGACACTTCATAGCTGTTTGACTGTGGGCAAGTCATTTAAACGTCCAAAGCCTCATTTTCTTTACCTATATAAGAGGGAGATAAATAAAATCTGTATGATCTGTTTCTCACAATTATTATGAGAAATGTCTTTGTAAACACTAAATCTAAATACAAGTTAATATTGAAATACTCCTTTAAGGAGACAAAGCTTTCAGAAGTTTAGCAATAGCCTACCCTATGACGTCTCACATAGGTGACTTCCACGACTTACCTACTAGGGTTTTTTTTGTTTGTTTGTTTTAAATCATTCCGGACTTAAAAGTCCTGGGCTTTAGGCATGGGATTCAGGCTTCATTAACCCCAGGTCTCCCAGATGCTGCCTGCAGACTGATATTTGGGCTCAAAGTCTTGCTCCATTGCCTTGAGTAGTTAACCTCAGTCTCTTGGTTCTGACCCTGCCTGCATCCTGATTCTATTTCTGGTTTTCACCGGATGCCAGCCCACCTGTTTCTGTCCCAGGTTCTTCTGCCTGTTCTAGACATATTGTCTCTAGCCCTGTCAGCGCCTGCTTCTTCTGACCCTTCATCAGCTTACCAGGGAAATTAGGCCAAATAAGCAGCTCCTCAGGGGAAAACAAATGGTGTATGTTCAGCTCTCCTCCAGAGAGTAAGGTATCTTTTGTTTGTAGTAATCATTTTTCAGCAGAGTGCTGGCAAGAATGTAATGTTTTCATTTTCCATAGGACTTAAGATCCTTAAAAATGTGTAATAACCCCTGAGTATATTCATAATACAGGGAGGTTTTTGACCCAGTTATCTTCTAGCCAAAAGCAACTTTAACAAGGGCCAAGGATTTTCACTAGAAAATAATTACAAATTTGACTCAGCTGTCACCAACTACTAGTTTAGATTACACAAACTTCTTAGGGCAAACAAGTCCCTTCCCTGGTTCCTTTTTATGTGATATGAAAGTGTTACTATACTAATGAGAGTGGATCATTAAGCCAATTTTGCTTCTGTTCTAAGTATTAACTTTCACTCATGAGGGCAAGGGTAATGACTACTATTATTTGCAAATAACAAAGCAAAGTAAATCTAGGTAAAGACCATTAGTAGTTGCTTTTTGAATTAGCACCAAAAGAAAAATAATGGAAAATAATCCAGAGGGATAGTTTTGCTAGATTACAGAGCTTGGAATACTATTAATCATACACTGATTACTATGGGACCTGACTCCCACACTGACAATATCAAACATTGTCATCACTCTAAAGGGCCCCATGTGCCATTTAAAAGAGCTGTGTCAAGAATTATATTGTTGAGTAAGCTGCAGGAAAAGCTAAAGCTGAGGCAGGGGAGGCCTAGGTTCAAATATTGTCTCGGACACTTATTAGCTATGTCGTCCTGGGGAAGTGACTCACCCTGGGGTGGCTGTACAAATCAAGTTTCTTCATCCAAATACCCATTGAGTGGTTGTAGGCAAAAACAGGTGTTATCACCTATATATAAGTTTACAAAATTCTATAAAATTTTAGCAGTTATTACAATTAACAGTTGATACTTGGTTTGTATCTTTTCTTTCAGTGTGGCACAGTGGATAGAGTGGTGACATAGTGGTAGCCTGCAAGACTGAGTCAGGAAGACCTTACTTCCAATCTCACCTCCAACACATTCATTGTGAGAACAGAAAAGTCATCTAACCTCTTCTAGCAGGTTCTACCTCTGTAAAATGTGGATAATAATAGCTTTGGCACACAATAGTGCTTCATAAATGCTTTCTCTATCTCCCTCCCTATCTCATAGGGGTTTTGTGAGGATCAAACGAGATCCCAAATTGAAATGCTTTGCAAACTTTAAATTCCATATTTAGGAGTAGAATCTTTTTTCAACTTGTTCATTGGAGTTCAGATAGAAACAACCTTAGGACAAATCACTATACAGCCATTTTTATATAATATTCTTTATATCAAAGGTGTCAAACACGTGCTACATACAGCCCACAACACTCCAGAGTATGGCCCACACCAGATTAAAATGTAATTAGAAAATACTAAATAAAATTACAATAAAACATAGGTAATGATAATTTATAGCTTTCTAAGTCAATATGTAGCCTGCAGAAATCCTTATGTATGGTTTAGTGGCCCCTATTTCTGTTTGAGTTTGACACCACTACTTTAGACTATCACTCAGGTGGATATGATAACTTCTTTTTTGAAGTTGAATAAATTAATTTGGATGTAAGATCCCAGTCTGGAGGTTTGCCAAAATCATCCTCAGTATAATTCCAGTAGGTTAGAGGATGACACACTAATATGAAACTCTTCCTGGTCCCACACATTTTTTTTCTTTTGCTAGGCCTCTGTATTTCAAAATATTTTCATTTCATGCAGCTTGAAAATTATGAGTATTTAGTATGACCACATCTATTAAAAATGTTGTTCTGAATCAACATTATATCTAGCCTAGAAAGAAGAGCAGGTCCAAATTGCCTTTAAACCTACAAGGCCTTTTGGAGAAAGATTCACAAAGGGCTTCAAAGACTTAATCAACTGCCTTATTGATGCACAAGCATTAGTTTACACAGACCCAAGCAAACCCTTTGTTCTCCCCACAGTTGCCAGACTGGAAGTTTTGGAAACTGCCATGTACCAAGAGAGTGAGGGTCATCAGTGACCGATTGCATTTCAACAGTAGAGGTCTGATTGACAGTGAGTCTGATTGCCCTGTTCCCAAGCTTGCGCACCTGTCCTTGAAGAGAAGTATCGCTGAGAAGTTCAAAAACAATGCATATGGAATAAAACTCCAAGTTTGGATTCATAATAATCCATTAATTTTTTGACCAGTGCTAAGCTGAATGATGCTTGACAGATAGGTTAGAACCAATAGCCAATTATGATTTCAGCATATACTATAGGCCTAACAAGACTGATGTGGATGCAAAAGTCTTGTTCAGAATGACACGTAAAGCATGAGCTGTAGTGTTACCAGAAAAAGATGTGAGAGATATCTGCAAAACCCAAAGAGCTGAACTACAACCAAGTGAGGATGCAGATATGAGCTTGAGACTTTCACTAGGGAATGTACTCAAATGCAAATGTAAAGTTTATTCCACTGAACCAATATTTCTTGCCCCAATTGTCTGTGGATGACTGAGGGACTAGGAAGAGGTATAGAGTCAAAAAGAATGGAAATATTATTTCAAAACTTAAGTTCCAATCAACAAAAGGCACCTTACTGCTGAGACAATCTCAGAGGTTGGGGCTGTGCAGGGGGATGTTGTATCAGGCTGTGATTCATCCCACACATGGAACTAGGGAGCAGCGAGTACTACTCTGAGCAGACCATCTGATGGCTATGAATTACTTATGTTATGACTTTGCACGTGTCAAGAAAAAATCCTAGAGCTAACAAGAAATTGATTTTAACAGCCCAAGTTGTCTATAGATATCACCAAGAAGAGCAGAATTTGTGCCAAATGCATACAAAAAAAAAAAAAAAACATTACCAGTGCATGCTGTATATTTGGAGAATATAAATACCAGAAAGCTTTTGGACCTTGTTTTGTAGAACATGTATCTGGAAGATGATCATAAAACATAAATCATCCCTTAGTGGTGGCTGACCATTTCACCAAGTATGTACAAGCATACCAAATCAGAAACAAGAAAGTGTCTCTTATTGCCAAGTGTCACAGGAAAAACGGTTTTCACTATATGGATTCTTTGGCCAAGACAGAGACTTGGAGAGCAAGCTACTCAAGGAAATGTTGGTGTTGGTAGACATCAAAAAATCTACAACTTCTTCACCTTACCATCCACAATGAGACCTGAATATCTTCACAACCCGAACATTTCAACTTGACTATAGTAAACACATCAAACCAAATAATGATCAAGAAATTGTAACAACAAAGCTACCTGCCACTACTCTGGCTGTGTAAGACCAACAACACCAGCACACAGGAGGCCTACTAGCACAGGTTCTTTGATCTGCTTTTCTAAGGAAAGCAACTTTAAGGGGTTTACAATTTCACTTTAATCAAACATACATATATCATTCACTTAGTTCAGGGGGAAAAGCCAGAACTCTGAACTTCAGAGCAAACACAAACAGAAATTACAAGCAGAAATTATATAAACAGAGCAAATAACACAAATCAGCAGACAGGCTTCTGTCCATAGCAATCCATACATAGTTACCAGAGAGAGAAGCACCAACATCTGAGTTTTCAAAGCCAGGGGGCTCCTTAATGGCTACACCAACACTCTTCCAATGAGTGAGCCCCCAAAGCTAAGCCTCTCTTCCCACAGTTCTGAGAGTTCTTGATTCTCAATTCTTGATTCAATGGCTATCCTCTGGGTATTTATACCCTGTTTCAGGGCCCAAAAGTTTCACACTTCTTGTGACCTAATTAGAAAAAGGGTCTGGGCCTTCTTACAAAGTCAAGACTTGAATGCCTTAGTGCTGAGAAGTGCTCCTAAAGAAAAAAACAGTAAAAAGTTCCACTCTGCTTGCCCTTACAGAAATATAATGAAAAATTATAATATATAGCATTTTCTGACTTAGACCTTTACAAAGGGTCAGCCAGATACTTGAGAGCAGTAAGGAAGGGGTCTTCCAGCAAAGTGAACACCAGCCTAACTAGAGATGGGCCAGGCATATGTTTACCTACAAGGCTTTATGCCTGGAGGAAACATGAACAGAGGATTCCCCTATGAAAGCCCTAGGGCGAACAGTGACCAGCATGGTGCTGTAGTCCTGAGAATGGGACACCCCAGACCTCTGAGTCTCTAACACTCAATACTGATATACCAGAGAGGGTCTTGAAGATCATCTTTACCCTCCCCTCCCCCAAAGTAAATGGATTTCATTTGGAATCCCAAAATAAATTATTGTATCCCAAACAGTAAATATCTGAGTTGCATAGATAAATTTCTAGTCCAATACCCCCTTTGGGAAATAAGGGAATGAGGTAGTGATCTCCATTCATATCTGTCCTACTGCTCTGCCCAAAGATGGATATCAAAAACTTCTTTGAAGATGTGAAACACGGTGTTCCAAATCCTGTATGTTATTAAACAGACTTCTGCAACTTAACCTATTCTGGGGTCCTTATGGACATGGAGGAAACAAAGCCCTGTTACATTATTATTATATAAATATCACCCTTCTCATTTTGTTGGATTTCAGATAGGAATGCTTCTGAGAATAATTAATACTCAATGACTTCAATAGCAAAGTGGACATAGGGAAGGATAGCTAAAAATACGTTGGAAAATAAGACTACAGAACAAGAAACAAGCCAAATGTTCGCAGACTTCACAGAAACCTCACACCTATCTTCATAAACACTTTCTTTTTTTTAACATTATTTTTATGGTATGATTACCAAACACAAACCTTTCAGTGTACAAAAAAGGACAAGAAAGCAGCTATTATAACAAGCTTTAAACTTCTATTATGTAATTTTTATGAAGGACAGATGATAGTTGATGACAGTATTTAACAGAGTAGCAACAAAGACATTCTATTCGTTATTCCCCCTTTTGTATTTTTTTCTGCGCATTCTGAAACTGTTTTACTGATGCTTTGTATTTATCTGTCATTATCCATAAATCTATGGCCTGCTCCCACTGTCTCTTTTGCCATATAGAAGCCCTGTCTTCTAACAAATGTATAGTCAAAACAAAATGCATCAGCATATACATTCTCAGACACAGTCACTCTGCATCTCTAAAACATTACCTCTGTCAAGAGGTAGGAAGCACATTCTATTACTAGACATTTGAAGGCTCTATTGTCTACTGTCTAAATCAGAGTTCAGAGATCTTTCAAGTTTTTTTCACATTACTGTATATTCTCCTAGTGCTGTTAACTTTATTTCACTCTGCATCAGTTAGTACAAGTGTTTCCATGTTTATCTAAATCCATCATACTCATTGTTATACCACATTTGTTCAGAACTTCCCCAATTGATGAGAGCTTATTTTGTTTCTAGTTCTTTACTACCATGGAAATTGCTATATTCTTGTAAGTATAAACCTCTGCCTCCATCTTTACTCTCCTTGGGGAATGCACCTAATGGAATCACTAGATCAAAGAGCACGTACAGCTTAAAATAGGGTTTCTTAACTTTTCTGGGTCAGCCTGTGGCAGGTGTGTGAAACCTAGGGACCCCCCTCTCAAAATAACATTTTTAAATGTCTAACCTATGTCAACCAGACCAAACCGGCTTCTAACCTATGGATCTGTGGAGGGCCAGAGCTGAACAGAGCAGGACAGAAACAGGAAAGTCAGGAATCAAACAGAAATTTAATTTCAAAGTGAGGGAAATGGCTTGCAAGCAAGGAGGCAGATTAGACACATGTGCCAGGGTCCCACACCTAGTGAAGGGCACCCAAGGCAGTGTGGAGAGATCTCAATATTTAGACCAATGGTTATACAGTGAGCTGTAGCCCTGACAATGAGGAGTAGCAGCAACAATGAGACAAGTTTGATTCATAATAGGGCTTCATGACCAGAACATGGGTACTTATCCAAGCTTGTCCAAGCTCAGACAACAACTGATACTGGTCAAAGTAATACAATGATTATGTAATTGTTGCCAGAAGGTGAGATCATCCAGAGGATAAGTGCAAAGGATTGTTGTTATGCAAGCTTAGGACACAGCTTGCTTGCTGGGCCTTAGCTCTGGAAAACAGGGTGTCTCCTAATACCTTGTCACTTCCCCCTTTTGGCTGAAGAGTGGGAGTCTAAAAGAACCCTTTACCTTCTGGCCAATCAAAGAGAGGCAGGTATAAGCCAAGATGCCACAAGAGGCCAGTTGGGCCAGGATGAGCATTTTTATCCCAAGAAGGTCAGCTCCTTGAGGGGAGCTTTTGGGGAAGCATGCTCCAGGTATCAATGCTAGCCGTTGTTTGATTGCAAGCCGAAAAGAGAGGGGGGCCAAAAATGTAGAGGAAGAAAATGCCAACACACACTTAAATCAGTGCCTTGACGGTTGGGCAACAAAAGTAACAAAAGAGAAGAGGAGAAAAAACTAGGACAGTATATTCAATCCTTGTCCAGAATTTTGGAACAGCTGTCTCATCTGAATGTCAGCTGCTTCTGGGTCCAAAGTAGACCAACTTTGAGGTCCCTGGAGAATTCTGCTGTCCAGTCAGGAGAAGGGGCTTTTTTCAAACGATCCAGGTGTACAAACCCACAAGTTTGGCAGCTGTGGGAATAGTCAGAAGGACTAGGAAAGAATAATTGATTGCCAGTTTGGAGATAAGACATATGGGTTGCTTGAGATGGACAATTGTGAGAAACTCCTTGCGTCAATCTTTGGATCTGAGTTTATGGTAGATGGTTCAGTTTCCCAGCCACACGGGGGTAGGTTCAAACAATGCAATAAAGTTTTCTCACAATTCCCATAACTGCATAATTACATTAGGTCAGGTACAGATCAAACTACTTAGAGGGCTCACAATGGACTAGTTCTGAGAAGGGAGATTTATATGTCACCAAGGTAACCAAGAAATATAAACCATGCAAAGCAATACAGTAATTATCGCCAATGTTAACTAACATCAAGTCTCCTTGTATCCTAGTAACCCATTCTCAATATCCATTTAATCAGCACATTTTGAGTCCCAGATGTCTGATGTAATTATCTGGTCCCTAGGTATCTTTTCTTGAACAATAGGCTTTATTCTTAGGAAAGCTCTAAAGGGGGCTCTGCTTCTCTAGTTCCAAATCTAGAGGTTCCTAGATAAGTTTGACTTAATATAATTTAGTACAATCACAAATTTGGTTCTCCAACTTTGAAACTTCAGAGAATGTCAGTTTATATACCATTTTCTCTTTCTATCCTTAGTTAAATCCTATACCTGATATAAGAATGTTTTAAAAATTTATGAGGGTCCAACCATGAAATGAGCTCTTCTGCCTTTTAAAATCAGACAGATACTTTAATAATGGGAAAATAATTCCACTTTCTTTACCATTATCCATTCAATTTATGTGTAAAATCCTTAATCCAATTTTAAGAACCTATTACTAAAACATATTCAAAGCCTGATTTCCACAATAAATTTAGAAGCCAAGATACACACATATGTATATAGTTCTTAGAGAAAACAGTCCAATCCGGCTGCTTTCTCAAAATTTACTATTCTGTTTCATTAGACAACTTTTTACATTACAACTTTATCTTACTACTTTGTCTAATCATTTCCCCCTAAGAAGGATATCATCCCTATAATTATAATTCAACCACAAATACAGGTTAAAATTGTAAGATGTTCATATTTGCATCCTATTACAGTAGCTCAGAGATATTCCAGTATCAACCTATTATTTAATAGATTTAGTATTGTACTTACAAAACTTCTTGATTATAGAAATTTGCTATAAAAGGAAAAAGGACATAGTTATAACAATGTCTTATCATAACAGAGGGAAAAACTCCTTCAACTCTGTTTGATTCCAGACATGAGTCAGATAGTTACAATCATGTGGTCACAGTATATCAAAAGAAAAGCTCGAGATGAACCAGGTGGGAAAATTTCCTTTTCATAAAAGGAATAGCAAAATGGGGAAGCAGAGTCAGGAGGATTTTACCTTGGGCCATGCCAAAGTCATCCCCAAAACTTTTCCCAGGCACAGACATGCACTTTTAGCAGTTCCCAAACTGCAGCACCTGCCATTTTCCACTACTGGTGTAATGTTAATACAATTTGACAATCTTCCCCATACCTTAATAGGCCTATGTGACCTGCTTTGAACCTGAGTCACATGGAAGCCTGAGTCACATGAGCCTGGGTCATGAGGGTTGTGATGCCCTCTGGCCCTGAAGAAGGGTATATATACTCTGAGGTTAGCAGTTTGCTTTGGGGCTCAGTCATTGGAAGAGTGTTTGTGTGATTTAGCCAAATGAGACTCTGGGTAGCTGTTAATGAGCCCCTACCCCAGCTTTGAAAACCCAGATGTTGGCGGTTTTGACAACCCAGATGATGGTGCTTCTCTCTCTGGTAACTATGTATGTATTGCTTTTGGTCAGACAGTTGGTGACCCTGTCTGTTGGTCTTGTTGTTTGTATTTGCTCTGTTTATATAATGTCTGCTTGTAATTTCTGTTTGTATTTTCTCTGAAGTTCAGGGTACAGACTTTTCCCCTGAACTAAGTGAATGGTGTGTGTATACACACACACACACATGCACACACACACACGTGTATGTGTGTATATACACACACATATATGCTTGATAAAAGTAAGATTGTTGACCCCTTTAAAGTTGCTTTCCTTTAAACAAGCAGATCAAAGAACCTATGCTAGCAGCCCTCCTGTGAGCTGATGTTGTTGGTCTTATACTTCCACAGCAGCTGCAAGTAGCATTGTTGTTACAACTGGCTTCATGAAAACTCAGACAACTATTCCCATTATCAAAGCTCAAAACAATTTACTAATTAGAGCCCCAAGAATTTTTACCTTAAATAGCAAAATTTCACTAACCACAGGGTGAGCAAAAAGGATTGTTGGTATGCCAAGCACACCCAGGATGGCTGCTATCACAGGTTCTTTAATCTGCCTTATTAGGAAAGATAGATAGCTTTTTAGGGATCAACAATCTTCTTTAATTACATTCATTAGTTCAAGGGAAAAGTTAGCACCCTGAACATCAGAGAAAATACAAGCAGAGAAATTAGACCAACAGACAGGGCTCTTAACTGCCTGAATCAAAGCAGTATTGCTATACACTTTACATACACCACTGGATGGAGAGAGCCTTTACATCTGAGCAGTAGAGGCGTCTGAACACAGGCTTATTCAGAGTCTCGACCAGGGAATCACAAGGTCCTTCTCATAAGCTAGTCCCCAAAGCAAAACCTCCCCTCGGAGTGTATATATACTTTTGGCTAAGAGGCTCAGAGCCAGAAAGCATCACAACCCTCATGACTCAGTGCCTAATTAGATTTAGTACCAAAAGGTGTAAAAGCCTTCCTATAAGCAAGCCTCCCCCCAAGCAAGCTGCTCCTCAGGCAAGTCCCTCCCCTAATGGGCTCCACATGAAGCAGGGAAGATCTTATTATCCCCATAAACATTACACAAACTCAGGGCACTACTTGCTTGCTGGGCCTTAGCTCTGAAAAACAGGATGTCTCCTAATATCTTGACACCTAATATACTTAGGATTACAAAGGAAACCAATTATATTGAAATGCAGACAGCAAAATAAAAAATGAAAACCAAGTTCATGGACTGCAGGTTAAAAACCTCTAGTTTAGAAACATTTTGTTTACAGTTTCTAATTATTTTCCAGAATGAAAAATTATTGAACCAATTCATAATTCTACCAACAGGGCACCAGTGTGCCTGTTGAGCCCTTCAACAATTGTTATTAAATTGTTAAAAGAGGAAACTCTTTTTCAATCACCACAAAGAAGATGTCAAAAAAGGCCCTAGAAAGTACCTATTCTAATAGACATTTGGATTGTTTCCGAGCTGAGAAATATGTTAGCCAAGAGAAACAACATTTGAGAATGTGAATATATTTGTAAAAATCTTAGAAAAGATAGTTGTACAGAAGATATAATATATACAGAAGATATAATTAAGAAAATATTGTCTCATTGAACAGTAAGAAATGGTGGGGGGAAAAGCAAGATTAAAGAAAGCTTGGTGAGAAATCCAATTAAACCAAATGATCCATAGAAAAATTAAAAATAAAACTGAGAGGTTACCACAGATGAAAAATGGAAAAAAAAAAAGCTATAAAGGTTTCTAGAAGAGTTTTTTTCCCTGTCTAAAATAGTGGAATCCCTCAATCCCTAATAGAGCTGGTAATAATGACCCTAAAGAAAAGTGGAAATGAATGAAAAGGCAACTAGCAAACACTTGCTATATGCCAAGCGCTGTGCCAGGCTCTAGCAATATGAATCCAAAAGTGAGGCAGCCCTTGTCCTCAGGAATCTCACATTCTAAATCAAGGGATATAGTGATAAATGGAACAATACATCGTTCGCAGAGCAAATGGTAATCTTGAATTATTCAAGTTCTGAAGAACAAGAGAGAGAAAAAGGAGAGGGAGAAATAGCAAAGGGGATGTCTATGCTAGGGATGAAAATTTTCAGGGTGTTGAGGTGTTAATTCTCAAGATGCATGAAAGAGAGGAGGATATTAATAAGTTGGAAAATCAAAGATATTTTAAGGACTCAAAAGAAAAAAATCAAGAGAATATGGATATATATGCCTATTTTTTCAGTTTGCAAAATCTTTATCAGAATAATCCACAAATCAAAGGCATCCTTGGTTAAAGTTTAATAAGGGAAGAAGCATGCCCTTACAAACAGTATTCCACAGATGACTATCTTTAGAGTAATTCAATTGACCATAGAGAAAAAAGGATATGAGAACTATTTGTGTCCCCCAAGAAATTTTGGGATAATATGACATGTATCCTAAGTTTTGAGGAAGCTGGTTTCAGTGGATTCAAAGAAAAGATAAATAGTATCCAATGGACAAAAGTTTTGCAGGGGAGGTCAGCCGAGTTAGGATGGAATATGCTCAAGAATGAAATTCTGAAGACACAGAGAAATATTAATGAGGAAACATGGGATTTTCCTTCATCAAAAAGGGAAAAAAAATGGTATTTGTCTGGAAAAAAAAACTGATGTGAATGCTCTGGAAACTTAACAACCTAGATTTTTAAAAGAAATGTACTAATAGGACATAGTAGCTAGGCTAAGTAACAAAAATTGATATAAAAATGGAGCATGGTCCAGTAAAAAAAAAAGTGTCAGGAATACCAAAGCTCAGAAAAAGGTAAGGCTAGCAAGGGAAGCTAAGGATGACAAAAAGGGGTGTTTTTATTAGTTATATTGGGTTTTAAAGAATGAGCAAAGAAGGGATATGACTTTTGCATTAGGTAGATGGGACAATGATAACTGACAACATAGAGAAGGCAAAATGCTTCTCTTCTGCTCAATTCTTATATTATTTTGGTTTTTTTCTACTAAAGAGAATAACCTTCATACTGGAAATGAAAAAACAACAATGATTAACAAAGAGCTCATACACAAGATAAGTAAGGAGAAAATGAGAGAACTTAACTGCCCTTAATTAATTCAACTCACCTGGCCCATATAAACCACATCATTGGGTTCTAAAAAAACTAAAATATGGGATCACTGAGTCACTGTTGTGATATTTGAATGATCTTAGAAAATGGGAGATGAAACACATAAATATTGTCCCAGTTTTCAAGAGAGTAAAAAGAAGAGAGTCTGGACTCAATCCAGTTAGCTTGACTTGAGTTATTAAGGGGGGAAATCCATAAAGGATCATTTTTTTAAATGGCTAGCAAATATCTAGAAAGGGGAGCAGCAATTACAAAGAGCCATGACTTCATCAAGAACAAGTTATGCCAGACTAACCTCATTTCCTTTTCTTCATAGGATTACTAAACTAGTAGATGAGAGGAATACTATGTATATAGCTCATCTAGATTTTCACAAAGCTTTTAATAAGCTCTCATAATATTATCGTGGAAAAGATGGATTAAATGATATTATAGCATTATCAAATGGAGTCAGAGCTAGATGAATGGCTGGACTCAAATTTGTTAATATTTCAGTGTCAACATAGCAGGAGGTCTCCAGTGCAGTGCCCTAAGGATCCGTACTTGGCCCAGTCCTCTTTAATATCTTTATCATTGACTTAGATAAAGGAACAGATAGAGTGGTCAGTAAATTCACAGATGACACAAAACTAGGAAGCATAGCTAACACTGGATGACAGAGCCAGGAAGCAAAAGGATCACGACAGGCTGGGACATCAGGCTGCAATTATATTGAATTTAATAAAATGAAACTCAATAAGGATGAATTAAAGTCTTACACTTGAGTATAAAAAAAATCAGCTCCACAAATATCACAGCAGTTGTTCAGGGAAAAAAAATCTGGGGGTTTTAGTGGACTAAAAGCTCAGTGAGTCAGCAGTGTGATGTAGCTGCCAAAAAAGTTGATGCTATCTTCAGCTGCATTAGGATAGACACAGATTCCAGGACTAAGGAGACTATTAATCCTGCTGTAGCCTGGCTTTGTCAGAGCTCATTGAGTATTACGTTCAATTCTAGCATCTAGATAGTGCAGCACATAGAGCATTGGGGCTGCAGTCAGGAAGACCCGAGTTCAAATCCAGTTTCAGACACTTACAAGCTATGTGACCCTAAGACACTTAACTACTGTTTGTCTCAGTTTCCTCAACTATTCAATGGGGATGATAATAACAACACCAACCTCTCGGGTTTGTTGTGAGGATCAAACCAGATAATTTTTTAAAGCACTTAGCGCAGTGCTTTGAATGTAGTAGACACTACATAAATACTTATTTCCTTTCCTCCCTTCCCTTCTGGGTACCACAATGTAAGAAGGACATTGGTAAACTACCCAAATGAGGGCGAGCAGGATGGTGAATGGCCTTGAGTTAATGATATATGAAGATCAGTTCAAGGAACTGGGCGTGTTAATCCTGGAGAAAAGAAGACTTGGGGAGACACGAGAATAGCTTTTTTGAAGGGCTGTCATGTGGGAGAGCCATTAGGCCTCTTAGGTTTGTCCACAGGGATGGGTGAAATTTGCAAAGCGGCAGCTTTAGGCCTGATGTCAGGACAAACTTCCTAACCATCCAGGCTGTTCAAAAGTGGAATTTCTTTCCTCAAGAGGTGGTGGGATCCTCCTCCTTGGAGGTCTTCAAGCAGAAGGTGAACAAGCATTTGTCAGATATGCTATAGTGGAGATTTCTTTGTGTATGGGTTAGACTAAATTTTGTGAAACTGACTAATTCTTCTTTTTCCAACTACCCAATTTCTTGCTTCTCCCCTTCCTTCCACTCATCTCGAGAACAGTGTCCCTTCTGATCCTAACCCTTCCTTTTCTCTTGAACCTCAAAGTTGCCAAGTGTCTTTTCTACATCTTCTAGGAGAATGGGATCAGTGGACCTGGATTCAAAATCCCACTTCTGCTCCTGATCACCTGCCTGACTTCGGAAAAGTCACTGAAACTCTCTGGGTCTCAATTTCCTCCGATATACAAAGATCCCTTCCAACTCTAAATTCTGGTATCTTGAGAAGAATAAATAATCAGGTATGTGACTGCTTCTCCATTCCACCAATTTCCTCTCTAGTCTTTGTTCTACTAAGACAAGACTTTATTAAAAAAAAAAATTTTCGTTCCGTCTAAGGACCAGTTGAAGGAATTGGACATGCTTAGTTTAAAGAAGACTTGGGAGGATACAACTGAATTCATGTCCTTGAAAAATGCAGAAGAGGCATTAAATTTACTCTGCTTTGCCCCAGAGGGCAGAATTAGAAAAAAAAAATAGCTGGACGTAAGTTACAAAGAAACACTTTAGGCTTAATATAAGGAAAAACTTCATAACAATTAGATCTATCCAAATACGAAATGGACTTTAATACTTTGGAAGGTAGTGAGTTTGCCTGTCACTGGAGGCCTTTAAGACAAGACTAGATGACCACTTGAAAGACATATTATAGGAGGAAATTCTTGCTCAGATATGGATTGGGCAAGTTGTCTTCCAAGTTACCTTCCAACTCAGAAATTTTGTGAGTCTATGATTCTGTGAAAGTATTCCATATGCTTCTGAAGTTCATCATCTTTCTGAGAGCTCTCCCCCTCAACACATGGATATATATGCTAGTATAGATTCCAGTGCACATTTTCTGAGCAAATTGAGGGCATTATAATAGAGTAGGAGCTTAATGAATATTTGTTGAAATGAATTGTGTATGTCATAAAATAATGTGACAGGATAAATTTTGGCTGAAATTCAATAAGATAACAAGTTTGAGCCATTTTAAATGTATTAACCAAAGATCTGCTTCTGACATTTTTTCCCCTCAGCATCTTATAATCCTATTTTTTTTTCTATTTCTGGTGTATGTTGCTACCAACTTATTCTTTATTCCACCTCCTTTTCTCATATCAGTACAACATTAAGACTATTTCTAAGACCTAACTTTTCTAATGTGTCACAGAATGTCTTTGATTAAAACACAGCTTGGTTTGAAATTGTATTCTACTAAAAATCAATGCATCATTTCTTTTCCAATCCATGACCTGATAAGCAAAAAAAAAAAAAAAAACCGTAAGTCACATGGCCTAACAGCATATGAGCACTATTACTGAGGCATCTCCAGATTCACACTTCTCCAACTACTGTGCATAAATGGAGGTCTTTGACTCTTCAAACCTGAGTGGACTGAATTATTTGGAGCATGGCCACCATCAGTCAGTTGGCCTGGTGTGGAGGAACACATTGCTTAGATAAAACAACAGGGCCTCAGCAATTGCCACAAATCATCTGTTTGAGCATGGCTTGCAGCACTGGTACTGAATGAAAAATTTTTTTTCAGACTTGTGTTAAAGCTAATAGTTTGCTGTCAAACACACCATCTGTCATCCCATCAGATCTCACACAAAGATGAGGGGGGTTGTCTTTGCACCAGCTCTACACGCTGTCATTTTGTATTTACGGACATCATTAAATTCAGGAAACTTAACCCGGTTGTACTTAAACAGGAGGAGTCGTGAGGAATTTCAAATTGGGAAATCTATCCTTTGGTGTCTTCCCTCCCCTTTTTTCAAGTAACACCCTCCTGAAACCTGACTCTCATATTAACAATCCTCCTATTTGCTCAGCTGCTTTGAGAGAACTGAGAACAGAGCTCCTCGAAAAGTGAGGTCTGTATCCATTCATGCATATGATCAGAGCTATGACAAGAGCAGGGGATGGGCATTTTGCCAACAGTGGGAAAATTTGTCCCAAAGGACAGAATTTGTACTTCTCTAAGACAAAAGAAGGAGCAGAGTCTGGTGATAGGGTGCAAGCTTCACTGTAGCCAGAGGAGCTAGTAACAGTAAGAGGAGACTGAGGGCAGAAGGAGATTACTAGAAAAAGAATAGCCCAGCTATCTTGTACAGTTTCTTGTATGGGAGGAGAGGGCAGAGGTAGATGGGGCCAAGCCATTCCCCTCAGGGCCAATATCAATGGTTCTTCATTTTTCATCATTTGAGGACAGATAAAAGCAAAACTGTTGCAGGATTAGTGATAGGCTGGGAAGTGCCCACCTCAACCCAGGGGGAGTGGACCTGTACCAGGACAAGGCAGGAAAATAAAAACAACACCTCAGCTTTTGCTAGAGAACCTGTTGATGTTCCTACCTCTTTGATCCTGGACCCCTTTTCTTTCTCTCTACTCTCTCCCCAATCCCTCCTTGGGGCGGAGTTGAAATAGCCAGGTAGAAAGTGTGCTAGGCTGTCCTATGAAGCCAGAATGGGGACAGTTCAGGATCCCCAAGCCCTGCAAGGAACCAGGGCTAGGCTGCACTAGGAATGGAGAAAATATTTCCCCAGGCCTAATCCTCAGCTGTAACTTCCTCTGAGCACAGACCACACTGGGGAAAAGATACTGGGGATGAAGAAGGAGAGAAAGCTCAGGTAGGACAAGATAGGGAAGGAATGCAGTCTCTCACAGAGGGCTAGGGTTCTTGGGATACCTCTGCCTGAGGGACCTTTTCTTTTCTTCCAAGCTTTGCCCTCTGATGTTGTTCAAACTTTTTCCACGAAGCAGAAGCTGGTATAATAGCTTAGGGTCAGTGTGTACCTGTACCAACCTAGATTCTCCACCGCCACCCAAGCCCAACTGCTCTTCCTGAGCCATTAGACTGGGAACCTCTGCTCTGAAATGGATAATACTTTCAGCCTTCCAAGGAAGGCCAAAATTTTAACCACTTAAAGAGCACTAGACTGAGTCGAAAGATCTTCTCTGGCACTAATCCTTTTTTTAACTCTGTAAAATAAATGGATTAGACAGCATGTTTTCCAAAGGGTCCCTTTAAGTTCTAACATGATACTTTGAGGGATTTTTGTCAGAGGGTGGGAGAAAGGAGAATGAGCCCAATTTCAGGACTTCTACAATTCACTGCAAGAGTCAGTTGTTGTCTCTCGTTCTCAAAGAGGACCAAAATGATATCACCATGCTAGAGTCAAGTTTCAATATGTCTGACTGTGGCTGATCAGACCAATACAAGCTTGGAATGCTCTACCACAGGTCAGGCACAAATAGTCCCTGTGAGCATTTAGGGTGGATTTTGTAAATTTGAGCATTCTTCATTTCCTTTGAGCTGTTTCAATTCTGCTTTGCTCATAGAGCACAGAACCTTCTCTGATGTGGGCACGCCATGCTGAACAGTCCTGTGCCAGTGTCTTCCATGTCACACAATCAATTCCAAAGTTCCTAAGAGAGACCTTGAGAGTGTCCTTGTGCTGCTTCTTCTAATTATTATGTGAACGCTTGCTCAGTGTGAGTTAACCATAAAATAGTCCTTTTGGCAAGTGTACTTTTGCATTCAAATGACGTGGCCTGCCCATTGGAGTTGCATTCTCTGAAACAGCGTTTGCATGCTTGGTGGTTTAGTTCAAGAAAGGACCTCAGTGTCTGGTACCTTGTCCTGCCAGGTGATCTTTAGAGTCTTCCTAAGACGATTCAAATGGAAGCGATTCAGTTTCCCGGCATGGCGCTGGTAGATTGTCCAGGTTTCACAGGCATACAACAATGTGGTAAGCACCACAGCTCTGTAGACCTTCAGTCTGGTAATCATTCTAATACCTCTTCTCTCCCACACTTTCCTTCGGAGCCTCCCAAACACTAAGCTAGGTCTGGCAATGTGTGCGTCAACCTCGTCATCAATGTATGTGTACACTCCTGGAAAGTACACTACCAAGGTAAGTGAACTTATCCACAGCATTCAAAACTTCTCCATTTGCTGTAACTGATGGTTCCACATGTGGATGGTGTGGCAGTGAGTCATTTCCATCGTGTCCAACTCTTCATGACCCCATTTGGGGTTTTCTTGGAAAAGATATTGAATCAGTTTGCCATTTCCTTCTCTGGTGCATTTCACAGATCAGAAACTGAGGCAAACAAGGTTAAGTGACTCGTTCAGGGTCACACAGCTAGTAAGTGTCTGAAGTTTGATTTGAATTCACAAAAATGAGTCTTCCGAACTCCAAACTCACCTAGATGCCCTATTGCCACCCCTACCTTCCCAATAATCAAGCTTCTTAAATGCCAAGTATTGAGGATCAGGGAGGGAGCCTGAACCTAGCTCCTCAATATCTATAATAAAATAGTTAAAATAGGATAAAACAGGCAGTTATTAAATGGCCCACTTTTCTGCTAGGTGGGAGGGACAAAGGAAGCCTGCTCAGCAGTGGTCTTACGTTTCAGTGTCTTTTTGGCCCCCCCATCTCCCAGTACCATGAGACAGTGTCCGCCAGCAGCAGCATGATATAGTCAAAAACTCAAGATGAAAAAACTTCTAGTTTGAGATTTGCACATGATAACAAATCGCCCACATCCTTTTCTTTCCCACCTACTAGACATATTTCATGAGTTCTTAGTCTTCTTATAATCACTTTCTATGGATGAAAACTTTGAATATTTTTAACAGAGACATAATTATCATTTAGGAAGGCTCAAATATCATCCTATCTAGAATTAGAAAGAGGCTTTAGATGATTCCTAAAGATCCATTCAGCCCTAGGAGCAGTCTCTGATGCTCCAAGTCCTCTATGATGAAATATACTAACAAATTTTGTTTCCTAGGTACTTCATTCTTTCTCAGATATTCTCTGGAGGTTATCTTACAACCCTACTCTTCTTTTTACTATATTGAATGAACATTGAGCATCTGGGTAGATTCAAAGTTCCCTCCAGAGAAGAGTATTATATGGTAACTATCATGCATCAGTTTGGACTGGATTAATAGCTTGGAAACATTATCAAGTAAAGGGTCATTTGTTCACTAAACACCATCCATGAGAAGCTATTATCAACCCTCAGTAACAATTTTTGTAGGTACCTCATATCTTTCCTACAATCATGCCAAGGACTCTTTGTTTCCCCAAGATTTTAGTAGAGAAATCCCCAAGTCCTTGCTTCTCAGTCCAGTTTTTTTAAAAGCATCTCTACCAGACTTTCAGGGGAAATTAAGACTGGATAAAAACTTTCCTATCCACTGCCAGAGGCCAAAAGAAAAAAAGGAAGGAAAAATCATCCTTTTAGAAAACTACTAGACATTTCTCATTTAAGCATTACTTTGTCTACTTAAACCTGTATCTACCCGACCTGATGAATCCATATATTGAGAATCAGTCCTCCCTAAACAGTCCCCAATGAGCAAATAAAACCATAAAGAGTACTTAACAAGTGTTTCTTTTCATTGGATACTGAAACCTACTCTAGTTTCATGGGAGCCTCACTTATGTTTGAAGTGGGGTTTTAAAACAAAAAGGATTTAACAGCTCCCAGGAGCACAAGAAAGATGTGTGATTACTACACCAAATTTTAAATGCCAATATGTAACGTTTTATGTCATGTAATTAATTTAAGGATTAGGGGCAGAAGGATCACTGCTTTAAAAAAAAACCTCAGGTAGTAATAAAACCTGCTTTCAAAAATCCCTAGGTTCTCTTTGAATTTTTCCAACTTTCTATGGCAACAGACAAGCCAACTTTTGCTATGGCTCATAGTGGTTAGGGTAAGGTA
This sequence comes from Trichosurus vulpecula, assembly GCF_011100635.1. Taxonomy (NCBI): domain Eukaryota; kingdom Metazoa; phylum Chordata; class Mammalia; order Diprotodontia; family Phalangeridae; genus Trichosurus; species Trichosurus vulpecula. Next base: position 91,318,678 of record NC_050576.1, on the reverse strand, counting down.
GCAAAGAATATGAACGTACCAAAAAAAAAGCTTCAAAGATTTAGCACGATAGAGATCAGTCTTTTGTAAAATGAAGATTTATAATTGAGGAGAAGTGATATGGTATCCTTTTGATCAATGAGACGTCCTAAAGAGAGAGATTCACTGTTGTATAAGGTAGCAGTAAAAGATGAAGAACATTATCCAACAATATTCCTGCAAAACTATCCCATGCAAAGCCCATTTTTATGTCTTCGGCCATGAAGCACAGTACTCAAAAGGTACTAAATGCTAAGGAGCTAAAAGAAAATAAATCAGCACTACACAACAGCCTCCCTTAGCAAGCAAATGTGACGATATTATGGAAAGCATACTGGGCTTGGAATTATAAGCCAGGAGTTGATGGCATAAGCTTGCCACTTCCTATGTGTGTGACTACAGAGCACACACTCAAAACTTCATGGTTGGAAAGGGCCTCAGAAGCCACATAGCCCACACCATACCCATCTTTTCTAGCATCTCTCCTAATTAGTGACCACCCAACCTTCACTCGAAGGCCTCTAATGAAGGGAAATCTACTACATTCCTTGGCTCTTTTTTTTTTACTCTATTTCTTAGGAAGTTTTCCCTGATATCAAGCCAAAATCTTCCTCTTTGTAACTTTTACCCATTTCTTCTAGTCAAGTCCTTCTTTTCTTTATAATAGTCTTTTGAATACTTAAAGAAAACTATAGTGTCCCCCACTAATATTCTCTTCTCTAGGCTAAACATTCCCAGTTCATTCAACCAGTCTTCATGTGGCATGACCTCAAGACCTTTTTCTATGCTGGACATATCCTCCAGGACATTCTCCAATAAAACCATAGAAGCACTGAACTGAAAACACGACTCCAGATATGGTCTAACAGAGAGTAAACAGGACCCTCATCTTCTATATTTTGGACACCATCTCTATCAAGTCAGGCAGCTTAAGTCAAGGTTTTCTACTCCTTTAATCTATGCAAGGTGTAGTAGTGCTTCCAGCCATATCTGCTCCTCTTATTCAGTTCTAGACCCAGCATACTGCCCATCTGCAGTACTTTTCCCAAAGTATATATGTATGTATATGTATTATGTGTGTATATGTATATATACATATATAGCATATATGTACGTATGTATACACATATATATATATGTATATGCACACACACATGAACTCCCTCCTAGCAACTAAACTCTTTGTTTTCCTATCCCAGAAAATGTTATGGAAAGTTATTATTGGTAATCTACCCACCAAATAACTGGTGTAAAACTTTTTATGAAGAATTTTTCCCATAAAAGTTACATTCAGCATTTACATTTAGATTTGAATCAGGTCTGTAATTGCCACATAAATATTAAAATATAATTTCTATGTCAATGTTGGAGGGGAAAAAAACAAACCCAGCCTATTACTACAAGTTCAATCACATTGGCAAATGAGATCAGTGACACAAATGAAATGACCTTGTATACCTACAGTCATTTAAAATGAGTGAAGGTAAAAATGTGATAATAATATTTCACTCATGGAAATTCAGCCAATGAAAGTGAGTTTCCTTATTTTAAATTAAAAGCTCATTACAGACTAGAAATTAACATGCTCAAAATTATTCCATATAAGATTGAGGTACAGATATTGTATGTTACGAATATTATTAAAAGACATCTATACAATCAGCAAAGTGTGAAATTCAGTGGGAATCCTGACAGAAAAATCCTACTGAATATAAAATGTGACTTTATCAAAAAAGATAATATGCTAATGCTAAGTAAATGATATAGAGGCAATTACAAGACTTAACAAAGCAGCATCAGGAAGCCCCTTACTTTCTAAAATTGGCCCTCAAGGTTAAGCTAAAAGATAAAGGTTAAAGTCACTTTTTAAAACTCTCTAAAATGTAAGATCCATTCAGAAAATGTGAAGTATCAAACACTACAGGCAAATTCCATTACTAGTGCAAAAATAATAAAAATGTGAAATCAAAGGGACAGAGTAACCAAAGTTTGAAATGTATACCTCCCCTGTTTTGCTTGCTTCAGTCCAATGTAGATGTGCTTTCCAATTACTGAATTTCCAATCCAATAATTATATTTAAAGTGTCAATCGTTAAGGGGAGAGGTAGAATAAAGAATGCTGGACCTGGCATCTGGAGATCTGATCTCAAATTCCACCTCAGACATTTACTAGCTGTGTGTGATTAAGTCAAATCAACAAGTTTATTAAGCGTTTACTAAGTGCTAGGCACTATGTCAAGCTCCAGGGATACAAATAGAAGCAAAAACAAAGATAATCCCTGATCCACAGAGAATTTAACTTCCAATGGTAGAAGACAATGCCTAAAAGTGGTAGGGGTGGAGAAATCGCCCTCCAATGAGCACAGTGGCCCACCGCACAACTGTAAGACTTTTCCAGTTATAAAGCAAGAAACAAAATGTCCTAAGTGAAGGTTAACCTGTTTGTTGAAGCTATACTAGGCTTAGAGTCCAGAGACTAGTTCAGGAAACTTAAGAGCTAAAATTGGAAATTAAGGCTACTAAAAAACTTATTGGAACCTTTCTTTGTTTCATCATGAAACAATTACAAAGGATTGTAAGCTTCTGCGTAAGGTTCTCAGAGTCTAGCCTAAATCATAAGAGTGGACCTTCTGTCTATGAAGACAGAGCTACTAAGCTTTCCAAGTTAACTATGGAGTGGGTGAGAATCCGTGACCTTTTTCCCCTCCCTCCTTAAATCCCTCAACCAATTACAATGTGGAAAGAACCCAAGGTATAAATCAAGGAGTAAAAGTAATACATACACACACACACACACGTTATGTAACACACACACACGCAAATATATACATATATGTATACATATATGTATGTATATATATATATATGTATGTATATATATATATGTCACCAATCACTGCCTAAGAACTGTGGAAATGGAAAAAATTAGCAAAACAAAACAAACATACCAGAGATGGGACTTTCAGAGTATATAAAAAAAGAAAAACTAGGAAGCCATATTTGCTGTTTCTCACTCCCCACCACATCCGCCTCCCATGGGCAGTCACCCACACAGCTATTGGAAGCTCATATCAAGACACAGAACACAAAACTTGGAGTATCGCCCTTCTTCAGCTTTTCTTAGGCTTTGGTGAATTATAAGAAATATCCTTCAATAAATCTCATTCGGATGGGTAAGTTTTGTGTGTGGGCTCTTTTTCCTTTCTTTGTGTGACACTGATTTACCATAAAAATCAGTCATTTAGAGAGATACATGCCCATTAAATGTAGGAAATAATATGGATAGGAGAGATTGATCACCTTCCCTTTTTAAATTATCTCTACAGACCTAAACGGAACTAATTCAACCTTCCTTTGTAGAGCTGTTGCTGGGCTAAAATTTAGCATGTCGATATCTAGCCAGGATGAGGCCCTGGAGGTTAGACTTTTAGTAGGCTACTAAAAGCATTGTGTGACTTTGGACAAGTCCTGTAACCTCTTTCAACCTGGGTTTCCTTAAACATAAAATGAAAGGTATTATGCTAGATGGGTCTCCCAAGTTCCTTCTAGCTATAAAATTTCATAATGCTATGAATAATTCTCATGTGAGTACTGTGTCACCTCCACCAGTAAGAATAAAAAATATAAAGCAGCTAAATACATGACAGACTGAGATGAGCTAAAAAGAATTTTTTCCCCAGGCCAAAAATTCATTTCTTGTCCCAAGGTTTTTCAAAGCTGCATGACTAGATAAGGAAAGTGAATGTTTGGGAATAGAGAAGAGACTTGATTATTGTTATAAAACACTAAAGAAAGAAAGTTACATCAAGAAAGAGAATCACATGTCCTATAGAATCAAACATAAGAAGTCATTTGATATGCCAAGTGGCATGCTGGTAAATATTTAACAACCAGCTTGGGGCAGGGAGAGGGGGGGTAGTATATACAACAAACTTTTAAGTTTACTCTGCATTAAGTCTTATGAGTAGTCAATCAACAAAATAATAAATCAAGCTCTGATTTGGAGTGTTGGCCAATTTTAGCAATGTAAATGCTCACATTGAAAAGTTGACAATTAGCTTTTTGCAAACTCATAGGAGCTGGTTTCAGCATGGCCCTGAATACTCTACGGAAATATTTATGGGAATAAAATCTCACATTGAATTCACAGCTAATGCAAGAAATCTTGGAGAAAAAAGATTCAAAGGGATGTGAGCCAAAGGAAGACTGAAATGGTGTCAAAGTGAGTAAGGTGGTGGGTGAGGAAGAGGAAGAAGCAAAAGATGTCCAAACAATTAAATGTTGAGTAAAGCAGAGCTGGCACTCCTCCTGAAATAATGGTCTCTTTGGGCAGCCACCAATCATCCAGAGAGGGATGCCTAAGAAGGGAGGTTTCCCCAGAGCAGAGGTTTCTCCAGAAGTTACCCTCTCCCTCAGAAACTGATGTCACCAAAAGACTGGTGCTAACTCAGGCACTTTTACAGACACTCAAACAGTCCTAGCGAGACAGCCAATAAAAAAAAAAAGACTCCTCACAACCATGAGATAGGCTAATACAAAATGTCCACACATGCTCTCGTCCTCTAGTCTTCCAGAAATCGTCCCTTGGGGTCTTTCAAGAGAATAATACTATTTTTAATGGTCTAGGCATGCTCTAGTCCTCCAGTTAAATAAGAAAGGCAGTTATTTTTCTCTATAGCTCTCTCACTGATCATTCAGTAGAGGCTGACTAATTAATTATTAATTATCATTATCATTTTGGTGAGAAAAATCAGCAAATTTAGTAGATGATGACAGTACTCACTATCTAAATATTAAAGCGTACCTGACCCAAAGGACGTATATAGAGTCATGAATTGCTGAGAAAAAAAATATTTTTCTAAACTTCTCATAACCCTCAATTAGCAGGATAATAAAATATGTCCTGAGCTTTCCTTTCAAAGTGAGCTGCCTTCCCATGACTATAGTAACACTGACTCAGTGTTTTATCAACCTCCACTCTGCTTCTTATTGGTATATCCCAAGCTTTTTATCTAGGAATGCCTATCAATCATGCTGGAAGGGACTTTAGAGGCCATTAAGTCCAACCTTCCTGTTTTATAGATGAGGAAAATGAGGCTGAGGGGTTCAATGATTCACCCAGGGTCAAATATCTAGTAAGAGTTACTATCTAGTATCTACAGAATTTGAAGTTAAGTCTTCCTGACTCTAAAACCAGAGAGGTCTATTTCCTGCACTATATAGTTACCTTATCAACCAACAGTTCAAACCTTCCAGATGCAGTGTGTCATTTCAATCACTAAAACCTTAATTAATATCCATGGCTAAAGTTTAATTATATTGGTAACTGCATGATAAAATCAAAGTATTAACCACTTGCATCATAACACACAATCTTCCAAACACTCTCCCCAGCTCCAGTTCCAAGTCACACCTATCTTTCAAGCTTCTCATCTCTTGAGTCTCCCAAGCTGTGAGAAAGTAGTACCTAGTAAATTCATTTACTAAATTGAAACCCTCCTATCTACAAAGTCCAGAGAAGCAGAGAATTATAAAAAGCTTACCACTAACTCCCAAACAGGTGCTATAGCTTGAAGTCATCTTTAATTCTTTCTGGACAAGGTAGGCGTGCTGATCACAACAATCCAGGGACTAAAAGATTCTCTCTTCTCCACCAGCTCTTCCTTCCAGTCACAATCCCTACAGGCTACCTGTCTCCCGAATTACCCATCCGAGGATCTAGCTCATATCTATACACCTCTGCAAACTAATGGGAAAGGAACTCTCCAGGCCAGCATGATGGGCTCAGAAATTGGGAGACATACATTATATTGCCACTGACTCTGTACTTCAAAACTTTCTGAACAATCCTGTCAATGAATACTACCTACACTACTCCGTAGCCTGTCATTTTCAGGACCCACACATTTATTGAGCCCTAAGCCTTCCAAAAGATGAAGTTTATCTGGTGAATACTTGCTAATTAAGATATATGTCTGCCTCCAAACCTTCTGGGATACCACAGTCTCCTATAGTCGAATATACTGAATCCTCTATGGCAGATATTTCCGAGGGTTGTTCATGATGGACCACTTTATCTTGAAGTCTTAACTGGTTAGTCTTTAAGTAAAATTCTGCTGAACCGCAACTTCCTCTGTGGTTTGCATGCCATCCCAGTAGAGAAGGTGTAACAACAATGTTGCTAGCAGCTTTTGTTGGGGTGAAAAACCAGCAACACCAGCACACAGGAAGGCTGCTAGCACAAATTCTTTGATCTGCTTTTCTAAGGAAAGCAACTTTAAGGGGTTAACAATCTCACTTTAATTGAACATACATATATCATTCACTTAGTTCAGGGGGAAAAGCCAGCACCCTGAAATTCAGAGCAAATGCAAACAGAAGTTACAGATGCAATATAAACAGGGCAAACACACAGTTATCAACAGACAGGCCTCTAGCTGTCTGACCAAAGAATTACATAGTTAGCAGAGAGAAAGGCATCAACATCTGAGTTTTCAAAGCCAGGGGGCTCCGGGGGCTACCCAGAGCCTTGTCTGGTCAAATCACACGACACTCTTCCAGTGAGTGAGAGCCCCCAACAAAACACTAACTTCTGAGTTTATATATCCTGTTCAGGGTCAAAAGGCATCACAACCGTGCAACTCAAACCTACTGAACTAGGCTTTCCCTTGACTTAAGCAGGTCATCAGACTCCCGATTTAATCAAAGAAACAAAAGCCAAACTCATCAAAGGCACTTGATTACCTCAGTGCTCCAAAAGAGAAAACAGTAAAAAAAAAAAATCCCACCCTAATTACCATTACAGAGGGGAACATGGTTATCAGTAATTGGCAGTACCACTTTATTTCCAACAACTTGCACTAGTCCCACATATTCCCCCCTAGAATATTTGGTGTATTATACTGTCATACCCTATTGTCCCATATTACCTCAAACCACAAGAAATCTAAAACCAAAAGGTAGCTTTTCCTTAGAAAAAGATAGGAAATGATACCAAAAAACACTTGAGACATAAATACGACTACAAAACACTCTTTATGAAAATAAATAATTAGAAGAATAGTCATTATTCATAGTTGGGATTTGCCAATAATAAATATTATGATGTATTACCTAATGTACTGATTTAATACTTTACCAAACTACCAAGAGATTGTTTTGTGAAACTAGACAAAATAATAACAAATTTCATTTAATGAAAGAAAAAATAGTAGAGAGAAAGTAGGAAAGAAAGGGAATGGCACGTCCTGACATCAACTACATTATAGAGCAATAATCAAAACTATTTAGTACTGGTTTAAAAATAGCAAAGCACATCAGTAGAACAGACCAAATAAGCAAGAATCAGAATAATTTGACTCAGCAGCCCAATGTTCAGTAATCTCCCCCTAAAATAAGTTTACTTGGGGAACTCCCTACCTGATAAGGACTACTAGGTATAGTAGAAAACATTTTGGCAAGAAATAGCTTTAGAGCACCATGTCAAACCACACACCACAATAATCTCAAATAGATACCCTGAATATCAAAGGCTACATACCTTTAAAAGAGAAGAAAAATGAAAGGAGCAATTTTTCACTCGAGTTCCTAACCAAAAAGGAATAACAGTTACAAAAGAGTAGACAATTTTCAGAATGAAATAAATTAAAAGCTTTCACACAAATAAAATCAATGCAGATAGGATTAAAAACAAAAGAAATTATCAATTAAAAAAAATTTCCATCAAACATTTCTTATACAAATGAGATATCCAAGCTACCTAGTGAATTAACACAAACATATAAAAATAAAATCTATTCTCCAATAAGTGAAGTGGTCAAAAGATATGAATAAATTCAAAGAAAGAACCAAAAAACTATCAACAGCCAAACTGTTAAAAAGAAATTTGTAAATTAAAAATAATCCAAAAGTTTTACCTCACATCCAGCAACACGAAAAAAAAATAGAGAATGGAAATGTTAGTCAGTTTTGGAAGGGGTGCAGTAAGAGAGATATACAAATAGTCTGATGATGGAGCTGTGAATTGATCCAACAATGCTGGAAAAAAAATTAATGTTATGCGAAGAAAAGTGACTAAAATGTCCTTACTCTTTGACCCAGAGATTTCATTGGTAGTAATATATCCTAAAGAAGTCAAAGACAGAAAAGACCCATAGACATCAAAATATTCATATCAACACTTTTGTGGTAGTAAAGAATTGGCAAGAAAGTAAATGTCCATCAGTTGAGAAATGGCTATACAAAACTGAGGTTAATGAATGTAATAGAATATTTGCATTGTAAGAAACTGTGAGAGATTCAGAGAGAAGTAAGAAGATCTAGAAGGTGATATAAACAACTACAATAATAAGAATGAAAATGAAGCTAAATATTGTGTTTTTATAATAAATAACATTAGTCTCAGAGAAGAGTGAGTGTAAGGCAAGTGGGGAAGTGGGGTAGTATATCTGGAAAGGACTATGATCCCTTTTTAAAGGCATTTTTAATAGCATTTTTCAAAACAGGGTTCAACTGTCCTTGCGGTTCATATTATGAAACTACCTTACAATACAATTCAAAAAACATTAAACGCCTACTATTCGTAATGCACTGGGATTACAAAAACAAAAATTAAATGATACCTACTCTCAAGGAGCTTATATTCTATTGAGCTATTTATTTGATTATTTAATGAACTACCCTTCCCAAGATGGGCTACAAAGCAGAGCTAGCTACCTTTTGTTTGATTCTTCTATTTAAGACTTAGTGTTAAAATATAATTAAAATGACAATAGCTGAAATGTATTCTCTGGTTCCAAGATATTGAGAAACAAGAAGGAGGGGTCATTCATATTTTAAGAGGCCATGCTTCAGGGTCAGAGGAAATGCTACATTCCTCTTATGCCCATAAGTTTAAAATGGAGTGATCAAGGGATAGAGAGCCAGTAGCAGAGGAAATAAGCCCTGGGTTTTAAGACTCACTTCTGACATATGCTGGCTATCTATCTGTGGGGAAAATCATTTAACTTCTCAGTACACCCAGGCAAATTGCTGAGACCCTATAGAATGTTCCAAAAGTCTAAATGACAACTTTAAACTTCAGCAACCTCAAACTGTGCTAAAACTTTTGGCACACCCTGTGTGTTACAGAACAGTTGTTGGTCTGCCTTGGTTGGTAGAGGTGATTTCTGCGATAGGAACAGAGGAGAATAAGTTTAGAGCTAGAAAAGTTCCCTACATTAATGAAATCACGGGTCCATACTAAATATCAGAGAGAGTAGGAAGAGGGAGATGAAGAAGGGGGTTGGGGGGAGGAGGGAGACAGGAAGAGAAAGAACAGGAAATAGAGAAAGATACACAGATACTTCACATGTGCATTAGGAAATAAGTTGAATATTGTTATTAAAAACCTAGATTTCTGAAACGGGAATTCATAAACAAGAGGAATTCATAGAGGAATTCTTAGACGAGAGACCAATTATTCACTTAAATTGGGACCACTGATACAAGCTGAAGAACGCAGTGCATATGGCAATAAAACTTATATTTAAAAGAAATTAGAAATTTATCCCAAATTTCACCATACATATGTCTTTCCAACATACAACAAACAGGATAATTCTATATCAAGAAGGAAAAAGGAGCTTTGGAGTTTCTCCATCAACACAAAGATTCTCTTGATGTATAGTTAGCTAGATAAGTGTCCAGAATAAACTACACACTCCTCTATCTCACATCTATATATAGAGATGGTGCCTGAAATCATGCATATATCTTGAGAGTGTGCCATTTTCTCCTTGTTTCATAGATGGGGATAAAGGAGAAGAATCCACTATAGAGAAAACGTAAGAAAAGGAAAAAAACCATTTTTTATTTTCTTCCTTTGTCTGTTTTCTGATTTTTTTCTGGTTTTCATTTTCCTCTTATAGGATAGTTTAACTTAGAAAAAGTAATCCACAAGCACAAATACTAAACAAGTCATGATAAATAATTACATCGACTATTACCACGAAATTTACATCTTTCCTAAGGACCAGGAAAGAGGGATATCTGATGAAATTACTTTCCCTTTTCATCTTTTTTGAACTCATGGTCATTCACCTACCAGGCATGTTGACTCCAGAATATGCTTGTCACTTGAAGAAAATGAATACAAATAGGTATAAAAGAGGAAAAAAATGAGAAAGCAACAAAAAAGACAATAAAAAGGAAACATCCTCCAATTGAAATGTTGTTACCCAGCTCTCATACACACAGCAAATGAAAACAGTTTCCAGGTTGAATCTTCCACTCATCCAAAGCCACTTCTATTTGCTTTTTTTGGGGGGGTGGTGTAGGGCAATTAGGGTCAAGTGACTTACCCAAGGTCACACAGCTAGTACAGGTGTCAAGTGTCTGAGGCCAAATTTGAATTCAAGTCCTCCTGACTTCAGGGCCAGTGCTCTACTCACTCACTGCACCACCTAGCTGCCCCATTTTTTTGTTGTTTTTTTTTCCAAAACCACTTTTAGAAAAGCCTTGACCTTAATAATTAAGTTTTACAACAGTTAGCTAGCATCATTTGAGGCTAATTTTTCTCTTCAGTTTGGCATGAAGGTAAACCTCAAGCTGAAAAATTAAACCATAAGCGGAATATTTAAAAACTTAGTATACAGGTTTTCTAAGTCCCCTAAAGCTTCAGATGGTTTGCTAATAAACAGCTGTTTATGTGAAACAAAAAATAAAGGTATCGAAATGTCAAAGGAATCTCCTGATGACTCCCTTGGAGATGAGTAACAGAAGTATTCCGTTGAAAAATAAATCCACACCAATGAGGAGTGATCCATGACATCCATCAAACTTTAAAAAGGATTTCAGTATGATGAGAAAACAGGAGGTTATTCATCTAGCCAAGGCAAGCATACCCAGGACAGACTTTAAAATTTTTCTGAAGACTCTTTTCTATCTTTCTTCTCTTTCTGACATTATTTCCTTCCAAACCTGGAAGGCAAAACTTTCCATTTTCCTCATTCTTTTTGACTTAAAAACAAACAAAAATATTCCTCCTTAAAACTTCACAATATCTAACAATAGTAATAACACCAGATTATTTTGTTTTCTCGTGAAAGGATAGGGATTTTTCCCTGCTCCAAAAACATATTTTTCTTTCTCCTATTTTTTTCTGCCCCTATCCAAACACTTGAGGAAAGAAAAGCAAGTAGCTGCAAAAGCTAAAAAGAATTTTTTTAAATGCTATGCTCATTTAGAAGTATGTATAGAAATATTTTACACACATATATACACACATTTGTATAATGTGTATTTGAATAACATATACATTTGCATAATGGTAGCCATCTCTAGGTCAAGGTGGGAAGGGGACGGAGGAAAAATAAAGTTACTTGACAACTTTAATATATATTTAAAAGCAAGTTGTACATAATAGATTTGAAGTTTAATGTACAAGCATCTTTTTATTGCATTACGTTATGGAAATGCTTGTTTTAATGCATAAATTAAATTTTTAAACATTAAATGCTATTCACCTATTGCTGGACAAACCATTTTTGGACTTGAATAACTTTCTTAGGCCACACCCTGTGTACTATAAACCTCAGTGGACCATATTGGCAGAGCCATAATCTTCTGAACTAGAGAACAATGGAGCCATTATTGGGCAACTCTATCGCAAATGAATTGGCTAACTAGGCCAGAACTCCTGAGACAGCTGTTATCCCACACAAAGCTGTTTTCCAAGTGCCCAGAAGGCACTTGTATGGTACATACATAAGGTATACTTACGAGCTTATCTTCAGGCTATGTTATTTTCAAATGAAGACAGAGGCATTTGCTGAGTTAAGAGAAACTTGAAAAACCCATGGAATTTATAGAATGGTTTCAGATGTGATTAGACAGCTGTCTCTAAGGCAATCAACAGGTTCAAACAACTAGGACCATGGAAGAGCCAAGTGTTTTCTTAAAGAGGTATTGCAGAAATATAGCATTTTTGCTGTGTTTTTTTTAGATTGAATACACTTACCTGGAAAATTTCTAAAACTCTTATTCTTCAGTGGTTTTATTTTTTTAATACAGAAGCTACAAAATATAATCACTAGCAACACCAGGAGAAAATAATTATTATAGCCAAACTTTTCAGTGGAGAAAGGATAGCCATCTACTAGATGAAGTTAGGGATTTTTTTAATTACATAATTTATATAGTAATAAGCCAACATACACAGAAAAAGAGATCTCATTTGTCCCTTCAGCCACTGCCAAATGATTCAGAATATGTTTCTCAATGTTCACTTGATTTTTGGAATAGATAATTTCCAGAAGACTCCAAAAAACTTCTCACAAAAGAACTCTGAGAAGAGCAGGCCTAATACAAAAGGTACCCTAGGTTGAGATGAATCTGGATCCTTAATAACTGAATTGCAACCTCTGACACATTACAGACTTCTGAATGACAGGTCAGTCAGCAAGCAGATCAGGGCAGATCAATTTTTCTAAATTAACCTTTTCTGCAGTCAAAGTGAAAACAAATTCAATTCATCACTAAGTTAGTCAGCTTGCCCAACTGTCTATCCCCAATGGTTTGTCCTTTGTTCCTGAAGAGGCCATGACATCAGGGAGATGATGACATGACTTGCAGTTGACTTTGATTTGAGTGAGGGAGGGCTATGCAAAGTCCCCAGCCTCACTTTCTCTTCCAGGGCCATCTGGGTCCAGTAGCCAGATATTCATCAGGATGACTGGAGGTGGCCCAGGATGCAGTAATTAAAAACAATAGTAACATTTTGTAGTAGAATTCCAAACTACCTAAAACTGGAATAAATGTATCCCTTAGGAAGTGAATGGCCCTGACTTCTACCAGCTGTTTCCTAACAGACTGTCTTAAATCCCTTCTATTATCAGTACTGTAATGAGTAGAGTGGGTGAAAACCAGCGATTCCTGATGGTCTGGATGAGTTTGTTAATTATGTCACAAACTACTGAAACCTGCAGACAAGTCTCAGACCTTACTTTGAACCTCACTTTTATAATGGGGGTAATAATAATACCTGCCTCCCGAAGTCATTGTAGAGATCAAATGAGATAACATCTGTAAAAGGCTTTGTAGGTGGTTACAGTGGTTAGAGCTGGGGGCCTGGCATCAGAAAGACCTGAATTCAAATCGACCTCAGACACTTACTAGCTGTGTGAACCTGGGCAAGTTTCTTAACTCTGTTTGCCTCAGTTTCCTCATCTGTAAAATGAGCTGGAGAAGGAAATAGCAAACCATTCCAGTATCTTTACCAAGAAAGCCCCAAATAAGGTCACAAGGAATCTGAAATGACTGAACAACAACCAAAAAAAAAAAACCTTAAAGTGCTATATAAATACTAGCTATTATTATTTTGATTACAGACCTTAACAAAATGATCACCTCTCTAAGCTCATGTGCTTTATCTGTCTCTGTTCCATCTCTGATGGAAGTTCTTATAAGTAAAGTGATATGCTGCCAAAAACATGGGCAGAAGGAAGGAAAGAAAGGAATGGGAATAATGATACCAACATTGTGAGATTTACAAAATAGAGATCCTGGCATAGTGCCTAGAAGGCTGGCCTTGGAGCCATAAGGACCTACGTTCAAGTGTTGACTTCTTTCTGACCCATGCTAGTTAGGCGATTGCTAGTAACTCATTAAACTTCTCAGTGCCCCCAAGCAATTCTCTAAGACTGGTAGAGTAGTTGTCAGCTTTCTCGATGAAAGCAGTTTTCAAACTGGGACTTTTCTTTACCTCCATCAGAAAATTAGTGAGTCAGAACTGAAAAGCGAAGGAAAAGCAAAATAAAGAAACTGCCCTTAACTCCATTTCTAATTTATTTAAGATTGACTATATGTGAACCATATTGCATTTCCACAGAATAAAAGATCAATACAAACTTGTAAGTATTCGATTCATAAAGCTCTAGAACTAAACATTAGCAATAGGCTAGCCGTACCTCGTATTTTACAGACCCGGTATATGAAAAAAAAAGGTGCTATGACTTGTCCAGGCTAACAAATGTTAGTTGTGGTAGAATTGCTGCCAAAATCTAGCTCTCCTGATACCTGGGTCTTTTAACCAGATCAGGATGCCACTCAATGGCTATATAATATTGTTAATAAAAGGTGATCTGGAATAAAGCTAATCCTAGAATAACACTAATTTTAACCTAATTTATCTGACAAAGTTAATTAGCCCAATAAACTTTGATCCATCTAGGCCTGCCTCACTTCCTTGAATAAACGCTTTTATCAATAGACAAAACCTTTGGCTGAAAACACAGCAAAGTCATAGAAAGTCACAATAAACTTGTTAAATTATTCTATTTGCTTTTGTTGTTGTTTATACTTATCTATGTACATTTTGTAGTCCTCTGGTAGAATGTAAGCATCTCTATTTCATTTTTTTGTTCTTGTACTCCCGGTGCCTAGCTCAGTTTCTAACATATAGTAGTCACTTGATAAATTCTTGTGGAATTAATGAATGAATTAACAACTTAAGAATTCTACCACTACTCAATTTTATTTTATCTGATCCCATGTAGACATTTGGGTGGGCTGACTTTTTTTTAATCTGCAAATTCAAAAGAAAAATTTCTTTTACATATTCCAGCTGTCATATAGCATCTAAAAATTCCAGTTCACCATTATTTATATGAAGTAATGAAATATGACCATTCTAATCCTGCCAGGACCATCACAAAGCAGCACTCTAGTGAGAGAAATACCCATAAGAAGAAGATTTTTCATGGATAACGAATGTATTATAAATATATACTATATTTTATGTTCTTCAGCATAACATAGCCTGCAGCTACAGGATACAAAGCATTTTTTTCCTAAAGTTCTTTTTTTTCCACCCTCAATCTGGCTTACCAGTCCCCTACAAAGAAATATCATTTTAATATCAAGTCAGTGTATATAAGTTGATAGAGGCTCTTGTTTCCCACAAAACGGTAATTTGATACAATAGTAAATTTTCATCATACCTTTTAATTAGTTTAATTTTTTAATCTTTGCTGAAATCACTGAATCACAGAATCACAAAGCCAAAAGGGACCTCTGAAGCCATCGAACTCAATCCCTACCTGACCTCCAGTGAAGAGGAACACAACTACACTCCAAAATTGTTGTTCCATTTTTGGACATCCCTAATTAATTCATCAAGCCTAAATCTACCTCTCTGTAACCTCCATTCATTGCTTTTAGTTCTGCCCTCTGGGGTCCTTTTCTCTGTGACTGCCCTTCAAATATAAGGAAACAGCTATCATGTCTTCTCTTCTTCAGGCTAAACAGGTCCAGTTCCTTCAGTCCTTCATATTTGATTTTAATGAGTGAATACATTAATAAAAATAAATATGTAAAATATATTTATATTTTTATAAATATTAGTTTTCTAAGTCAATATACAGCCCACAGGAATGCTTATGTATGATTTAGTGGCTCCCATTTCTATTTGAGTTTGATACCACTTTTTAAGATGCAATTGCTTCTTTCACTCTTACTTGAATTTCAATTCTTCACTCACTATTTGCTTAACTTCTCTGTACTTCAGTTCTTCATCTGTAACATGAAGAGACTGGACTAGAATCAGGGGTGGGGAAAAGAGAGAGAGAGAGAGAGAGAGAGAGAGAGAGAGAGAGAGAGAGAGAGAGAGAGAGAGAGAACCTAACATGAATAGCAAGTTCCCTATAAACCCATAGTGATATCTTTAATCAACTTTCTCTTTTCCTCTTCACAATAATTGTTTCTCTATGCCTTCATGTAGTGCAGGGGAGTTCAGATGGAAAGCATCAGCCCACATAGACATAGCTTTAACAAACTGTACTGCTACTCACATGGGGAGGAGAACAGCTGATAGCAAGAATAGATTCAGTGAACAGCCTCCATACCCACAGTGGGTAGCACACAGTCAGGGGTATCCACACTCCAGTCCAAGACCCTGGGCCCCTCAAGGCTCCAACTTACACATCATATGAGACAAGGAGCCAGTATAACAATAGGAGACTGCCCTGCTGTCTATAGAACCAGTAAAGTGAGAGTATTTTCTAAATTGCCTAATAAGGAGGGAGGAATAAGAAGCAGGGAAGAAGAAAAATAGGGATCTTCACCTAATGGTAACATTCTAGCAAGAAGCTAAGAGGGATAGAGGGAAGGGGCTCCCATGGTCATAGCAGTAGAACCAGTTTTCACCAGCTCACACCTCAGAGTTTTACTTTTGAGAGCTTTCCATCTTTTCCTGACATCCCTTATAGAATTTTGGTTCATGGCTTCTTCCCATCTCTCTCTCTTCTCCCTTCCTCATCATCTCTTCTCCTCACCCCACCCTTCAGATTTGCTTTGCTCCAATCTAGGAAACTGTCAGACTAGTCTTGGCTTTCTTCTCCATCTCAATCATAAATCTCATTCACCACCAAGTCCTCATAATTTCCACTCCAAAAATCAGTTCTTTTCTGGTGAGAATTAGGTCCAGAACAACAGTTCCCCTCCCGGATTGTTTGAAACTTTGAAGGATGAAATTATCATCAAAGCTTACTGTTAGTTGCTCTGTTTTTGACACAGATAGTTGTCCCCTTTCCTATCCTTTTCTAAATGTGTGAACTTTGTTCCCTGAACTTCTCACCCATTTCCCCTTTTAAGAGAGGTGCTCAGAAAACAGTATGGCAGAAACTAGGTATAAACCAACAACTGACACTGTATACCAAGATGAGGTCAAAATGGGTACATGGTTTAGACATAAAGGGTGATACCATAAGCAAATTAGGAGAGCAAGAAATAGTTTATCTGTCAGATCTGTGGAGAAGGGAAAAAATTTATGACCAAACAACAGATAGAGAGCATTATGAGATGTAAAATGGATTAATTTTTATTTTCTTAAAAAGTTCTTACACAAACAAAACCAATGCAACCAAGATTAGCAGGAAAGCAGAAAACTGGAAAATAATTTTTATGGCAAGTGTCTCAGATAAAGACCTCATTTCTCAAATATGCAGAGAACTGAGTCAATTTATAAGATTACATGTCATTCCCAAATTGCTGAATGGTCAAAGAATATGACCAGGCAATTTTCAAATGAAGAAATGAAAGATATCTATCATCATATGAAAAAATGCTCTAAATCACTATTGCTTGGATAAATACAAATTAAAACAACTTTGAGGTACCACCTCACATCTATCAGATTGGTTAATATGACAGAAAAGGAAAATAAAAAATGTTAGAGATGATGTGGGAAAATTGGGACACTAACACACTATTGGCAGAGTTATAAACTGATCCAACCATTCTGGAGAGCAATTTGGAACAATGCCCAAAGGTCAATCAAACTATGCCTTTGATCCAGCAATGCCACTACTAGGTCTGTATCCCAAAGAGATCATTTAAAAAAAGGGTAAAGGACCTACATGTACAAAAATATTTATAACAGCTCTTTTTGTGGTGGCAAAAAAATGGAAACTGAGGGGATGTTCATCAATTGAGGAATGGCTGAACAAGTTGTGGTTTATGATGGAATACTATTGTGCTATACGAAATGATGAGCAGGATGTTTTCAGAAAAACCTGGAAGGACTTATAGGAACTGATGCAAAGTGAAATGAGTAGAACCAGGAGAACATTGTACACAGTAGCAGCAACATTATGCGGTGATCAGCTATGAATGACTTAGTTCTTCTCAGCAACACGATGATTCAAGACAATTCCAAAGGACTCATAATGGAAAATGCTGTCCACATCCAGAGAACAAACTGGTGGAGCCTGAATGTAGACCAAAGCATACTGATTTCACTTTATTTTTTCATGGGTTTTTTTTCCCTTTTGGTCTGTTTCTTCTTTCACAACATGACTAATATGGACATATGTTTTACATGATTACACATATATACCCTATATCAAATTGCTTACCATTTTGGGGAGGAGGAAGGGAAGGGAGGGAGGGAGGGAGAAAAATTTGGAACTCAAAAAAATTTTTAAATGAATGTTTAAAACTGTCTTTACATGTGATTGGAAAAAATAAAATACTATTTAAAAAAAAGACAGATGGTCTGTGGAATACTCCAAAGACATTTTTTTTTCTATTTCTACCTCCATTGATCTTCAACCAAATGTTCTTCACCATTCTTCCCACCTCTACTTCCTGGATTTCCTTACATGAATATATCTTCTTAATTTATGTTGCTTAAGTAATGCTGCTCAGCTCCCTTCCCCTTACCTGCTCCCTCCTTTAACCTGTTCCTTTTAAATAAAATAAACTTTTCCAGAGCCATATTCAAGTACTTAGTTTTGTCCCACTAAGTTACTATACCTATAAAGCTAAATTAGACTCCATGCATTAAGACCTCTAGATCAATGTGTTTGTTACCCATACTTTTATATAGTAATATTTATTTAATGATTGTTCTCGTCAGAAAGTATTACAGGTACAATAAGATATATGTTCTTTTTTTCTTTTTTCTTTTCCCTATATACTCTTAGGAAAGCAATTGCCTTTATGGATGTTAAAATGGAGGGCACAGTTAACTTCAAAATAGAATAAGAATTGCTTGGGAAAATCCCTTCTTAGAATCATTCTTTTTTGACTCCAGTGGATCAATCATGCACATCACATTTCTCACCTTCCTTGGATGGATGGTGTCAAAATTAACTTTCAGTACTGCCGAAATCACTGACCTTTCAAGATGTGCTTGTTACTGGCTGCGAGGTGGCTATGGAAATGGGCAGTACTTAATTCAATCACTCTGATGAGTAACTACCTGAAGTTGTATTCTGATAGAATACAGTTAAGAGCTGACTGCTGAGGAAATATACATTTAAATGTATATGTGAGTATATCATTGACAGAATCAAGAAACTCTACTAATTACTAGACATCAAGATCACAGAAGTAATTTTTTGTCTACAAAAATAATTAATTTTTAAATGCTGATATTAAATTAAAATTATACAGCTCCACAGAATGATAGCTTACATCATTCCTTTTGATCAGCAAAGGCACACACTAAGTAATAAAAGATGACAAGAAAATTAGAGAGTAAGTATAAAATGACTGTGACTACTTTATGTTTAACCAGATTGGTTTGAACACACTTTGAATTTGTTTCTTTGGGGCACCATAAATATTTTACTTGGAATGTTCCTTATTTTATTTCTGCTCAAAAAAATTTTTTTATTCTCAGATTTGCTTTTTAACCCTAGGGTTTATTTGTTATCACCCCTCACCAAATACAACCACATTCTTGAAGATTCTGAATACATGTTCATTTATTTTTTTTCTGATGCACAAATGACATTGAATATGCACAAGTTAAACTAACATGTTTTCATAATATTATTCAAAAATACCTCCAGTAAAATCCTACTGTGATGCCTTGTTATGGTGTAAAGGAGATGCTGGATTCTTAAAAATTCTCCAAGTGGCACTTAAGCTCTGGTAAGTCCTGCCAAGCTATAGAGGCTTTGAGTATGGGCATGCACTGGATATGGCTTATGTATCATTCAAGAGTCCACTCAGCTATGTCTAAAAATTTTTAATATCAAAAAGTTGACCACAAGGTAATGAATATTTTTGTCCATAACAATTCAGGAAGATTGTCAGTTAAGCTTTGGAAGGAATATAATATACATCAGCAGCGGGAGTGCTATCATCAATTAAATCATGTGGTTTTTGAAGTATTGTAAATAGGCACTAAAAATGTATACTTTATACAGTGTGATGTAATGAGTAAACGGTTGACTTTGGATTTAAAAAGACTTGGATTCAAGTCCCTAGTGGGCTGAGTCGCTACAATGTTTGAAGAAATTAAATTGAAAATTCATCCAAAAGGCAATGGACATGTTTGCCTAATAGGTATACAACACATTAAAACAAGGAATTGTAAAGGAAAAGAGGAGTAAAGGATATTATCAGAAAAATGTATGACCAATAAAAAAAATGAGGGGCTGGTCACATAGTAAGGATGTAAAATGGCCATTGGACAGCCTGTGTGCTCCAATTAGATGATAAGTATGCTAAAATGAATTTAAGATGTTTAAAGATTGTTTATTTGGATTTATTTTGTCTCCTTTGCCAACAACCATAAGTTCAAGAAGAAGAATTTGTCATTGAATTAACAGCAGCAATATTTTTAAAGCAATGTCTAATCTGTTATCTTATATGACTAGTCCATCTGGAAGTCTAGCTTCAAAAGGCCAGTTTTGCATCCCACCCTAAGATTTGGGCATCTGGTGATTTGTTGGAGTTCCACAAGGCAGTGAATTCGGTCAACAAGGGACCATGCAGGGAAAGTGTCCTTCTATTTTCAGAAATAAATTCTATTATGTATGTGTATGTGTAGATTAGATTACAAAAGAAATTGTATTGTATACATATATAAAATATGTTTATATACACATTAATTTTATGTGTTTATTGTATTATGTGTATGCATAAATTACAATTTTGTATTTTACATATATATGTACAATTGTGTATATGTTTATAGATACAAAAATGATGCAATACATTTCTGAGCATAAGAGGAAGAACATTTTCTCTATAAGTTCCCTTGTTGGTTGAATTGACTGCTTCGTGGAAGCCCAACAAATACATATTTTTTCTCATGATTTATATTTGCAGCCACCATCAAAAAAAAAAAACCACAAGCTAAATAAGAGTTGTTCGACCCTAGAGAACACAGCTCTATTACAAGAAGGACTTCATGCCATTCTTCTCACTTACAAAATAATGATTACAAAATTCAACCTTTCCAGGCACAGATTATTCAAAGGATAAATTCTTACAGTGGTGGGGAAAAAAAGCGTCTTCACTGATTCTCTCAACAGAGACTCCAATAATGAATTTGTCACAATAAAGTAATGCTCCTTCACTGATGTTGTTTGTTAGGGTGACTTCTAAAGGGCTGCCTGAATGTCAAGGGAAGGCCACAGTTTCAGAGATGAAAGAGGCAAGGTTCTCCACTTAGGTCAAAGATGGTAAATAGAATGTAGGATTAAGAAGAGAAAAATGGCCTACTCGACTATTTCATTAAAGAAAGGGTTTTGTTAAAATACAGTTATCAGGCAGCAACTGAGATAGAGGGGGAGTGGAAGAATGTCCTTTTTGTTGTTTTTCTTTTTGTTTTCCTGCTCTCATGATTCCATGGTGTGTGTGTGTGTGTGTGTGTGTGTGTGTGTGTGTGTAAAGGGGATCCAATTGAAAGAACTGATGAGCAGAATAAGCGATCAATTAACTTCACAAACTAACAATACTAAAAATCAAATACACTTTCCTAATTTGATGGATCATGAGATCATAGGTTTAGAAGTGGGATCCACCTAATCAGCAATCTAGTCCAACTCTTTAAAGACAACCAAGACGTGGGGAGATAAAATGATTTGCCCAAGGTCAGTTAGTTGGGAGTCAGCAGTAGTGCTTCACTAGCTGTGTGACCCTGAGCAAGTCACTTAACTCTCTTTGCCTCAGTTTCCTCATCTGTAAAATGAGCTTTAGAAGGAATTGGCAAATCATACCAGTATCTTTGCCAAGAAAACTGGACCCAGGTCATCTGACTTGAGAGCCTCTGCCCTTTCCGTTATAGAATGTTACCTCTTTAAGAATCAATTATAAGAGACTCTTCCTTTCCGGTCGGCGGCAGCCATCAGGCAGGATAGGCGTGAGCCAGGATGGGGGCATACAAGTACATTCAGGAGCTGTGGAGGAAGAAGCAGTCGGATGTCATGCGGTTCCTGCTGCGCGTGCGCTGCTGGCAGTACCGCCAGCTATCAGCGCTGCATCGCGCGCCCCGGCCCACCAGACCCGACAAAGCCCGCAGGCTGGGCCACAAGGCCAAGCAAGGTTATGTCATCTACCGTATCCGAGTTCGCCGTGGTGGCCGGAAGCGTCCAGTTCCCAAGGGTGCAACCTACGGTAAACCCGTGCATCATGGCGTCAATCAGCTGAAGTTTGCCAGGAGCCTTCAGTCTGTAGCAGAAGAACGTGCTGGCCGCCACTGTGGGGCCCTGAGAGTCTTGAACTCATACTGGGTGGGTGAAGATTCAACCTACAAATTCTTTGAGGTTATTCTTATTGACCCATTCCATAAAGCTATCAGACGAAACCCCGACACTCAATGGATCACCAAGCCAGTGCACAAACACAGAGAGATGCGGGGGCTTACCTCAGCTGGCCGAAAGAGCCGGGGTCTTGGAAAGGGTCACAAATTCCACCATACCATTGGAGGTTCTCGTCGTGCTGCTTGGAGAAGGCGCAATACTCTCCAACTACATCGATACCGCTAATTGGTGCACATTAATTTGTAAACTTAAGTGTTTAATAAATGACATTTGTGACAAAAAAAAAAAAAGAATCAATTATAAGATCACTTCATTTTAATTTAAAAAAAATGAGTGACTGTGCAAACATTACTACCTTCTCCTTTGCTGAAATTTGCGTTCAGTTATTTTCAAAACAAGTTTAACATCCTGCTCCAGAGCCAGAGCTATAATGGGTCCCCTGGGCTTTAGCCCAGGCAATTCAAATTTAGACACCACTAAAAACAATTAGACTGTCTTAGGAATGTTGAAACAACTCAGCTTAGGTACTAGTTAGCAAAAATAATTTATTAAAATAGGAAACTACCAGGTAGGCAGCTCATCATCCTCAGCTACAAACCAGATGAGCTTCTCCCTGCTTGAGTTCTGCCTGCCCTTCATTCCTCATCCTGGGAAGTGGCCTCCTATTAGGTGCTTTAATAGGGTCATTGTCTCTATGGAAACATATCTGAGGGTCTTGAGCCTCAAAAAAAGGTTTTTACTGAACTTGTCTTAAAAGGTTAATGTGAGTATATATTTCAAGCTGCTTGCCCCAGGACCATTTTGGAAGCTTTCCCTAGGCACCAAAATTGTTTGTTACAGTTCAGGCTTTCTTGTTGAATTTTACTTTTGTAATCTTCAAGTTACTATTAGGTTCCTGTCTATGAAGCAGATTTATTAAAAATGTCCCATGTTCATAGAAATTCTGCATTTGGAAATGCAGTTAAGAATGTGTCATGCATATACCCCGATCCCAGCCCTAAGCTAGGAAAGATCCCTTTCTCCTATGTGGCTCTCAGAGTCATTGTGCACTCTCTTGCCTCAAAGGAACACCAGGCATCATAAGGACAGCATCAACCACAAGTGTTTATAAGAATTAAGATTAGATCTGTTGAATTAAAAAATATACTCGCAATTAGCCAGAAGATAGAGGTGGAGTAAGGACCATCCCATTCCTCATTTCTATTTCTTTCTCAGAGTTCCTGAGTGTCTCTGATAAAAACACATTTGCATATCTGTTTATCCATTTTGAGGATTACTCTCATGGTCTTGAAGATGTCATGGCTATTGGTTGTCCCAGTCAAGCTGTTGCTGAACTCTAGACAATCTCTACCACCTCCATTCTCTCCTAATTCTGTTAATTCTTGAAAATTCCCACTCTATATGAAAATCCTCTACCCTCCCAAAAGAGCTGATCATGTGCAAGTTCTCCCATTGGATAGTTTGAGTCTTTTTGTATTTTAGTAACCTACTCCCAATGTCCATTTAATCAGCAATCTTTATCTTGGATCTCAGGTCTCCCATGTAGTCATCTGGCCTCTGGAAGCATCTTTTTCAGGAGCTTCTCTGAAGTGGACTCCTCTTTAGTAGATTTATTTCTCTGATTCCAAGTTACTTGTAGAGACTGCATAGATGCAAAACAGATCTTAATACAAGTTAGCACAGCCTCTCAAATGTTACTCTTCCAATAAGTAGGTCAGGTGATGAAAACTAGTTCAAACCTATGGTTCTGACCTTATTAACAGTAGAACTATAAGAAGAGCAAATGAGGGACCCATAGTTCACTTGAAATTTCAGAGAACTTAGGTTTTTACACACCCTATTAGAATCATTTGCATTTGACATACAGGATTGTCTCATCTTGTTGTTTTCTCAAAATTTCCCACTCTGGCCAATTCCAATTTCTTTAGGATCAAATGCTAGTAAGGTTCTAATCCTATATATAAAAACATAGGTAACAATATTCTTCAAAGGTAAAGACTCTCCACCTCTAGGTTCAATGATTACACAAATGAATTTACTTACAAGAGGCTGACTTTACTCCAGTCATAACAAAAAACCTGGGATAGCATGTGTAAATACACCAAGTAACTGATTCTCAGTTATATACAGAGAATAGAGTATATCAAATGTGCTGTCTATAGTAAAACATGTTCAGTTGTTAATTATATTCAAATGGTATGGATGTTACACAAATATTACTCTACCCCACAAGATGGCTGATTGTACTGAAATTCTATTCCTTAAAATGAAATAGAAGAGGTTTCTGACTTTAACCTCACAAATTAATAAATTCATGCCTTTGTTTCACAAGCTTTTTTTTTACTTTTGTCTAATTATCTCCATACTATTCTAAAAGAATGAAATATTTCAGGGATTTAATCTTATACAGGATTTTGTAAATATTAACAGGAAGATAACAAGCTCAAGTATTAATTTACTTAGTTGTTTGGGATGTGGGACACATTCAGATTGAAAATGGTAAGATCTTACATATTTGCATTGTGCTCATATCTTCTGAGGACTTGCTCTGATTATAGAAGTTTGCAATAAAGAGGAAGAAGCAAGGATAGATTATATCAGCATCAAAACTGATCATCCACACTTAAGCCTAAGGGCACAGAATGACTCAACACATTATACCAGGATAGAGTAGCCTTAGCTCTGTCTGGTTTCAGGTAAGAGTCACACCTGACAACCAGTTATGCAATAATACCCTCACCCCATTGCCAGCCTCAGGAATAACCAAGTAGGAAATATTCCTGTTCAAAAGGAAGTATCATAATGGGGAAATTGAGTCAAGATGATCTTACTTTTGGCCATGCTGAGGTCATCCTGTCAGTCTTTTCCCAGATCACATTTGCAATTCAAGACCACACTTCTTCTGAGTAGCTTGTGGCATTTCTCTCAAATGTTGGATTACTGACATTGATCCATTATACAACTATACTCAAAACAATATGAGTTACAGTCACAAACTCTAGTTCGTAAGTCTAGCTAAGGATCTAACTAGATGTTCTAATCATAATCGTTATCTTTTGGTTGTTTCCTAATTCACACAAATCTTTTCTCTTTTTGTTAACCAGGAAAGGGTTAATAATATAGTCAGATAGCTTCTAAGTGCAAGGTCCATTTTTTTCTAATATTTCACTACCCCCAAATCTATCTCACTATAATCAGTGAGATGACCTTCTCTAGTTGCAAAATAATAAATCTCTCATTCAGGAGTGGGGGTGGGAGATGTTCTTAATTCCCTTAAAAACAAATTCTAAAGAATGTTCAGCATTTATTAAAAAAACATTTAAACCACATTAGGGATTCACAGTAGAGAGTTTATATTTTGGTTCCAAACTCAGTTCCTAATTAGTTTACAATGTAAAAACATTTATATGGTCTAAGAGAAAAGATTCCCTTCCTCCTTATCTACCCTTCCCTCCATATTTTCTGAACTTGGTATGGTTCAAGAATGTAAAGGGAAAGGAAGAATCTTTCTGAAACTTATAGAGGTTCGTATTCTTTTTTCAGAAAAGGGTTAGTTAAAAAGGCATAAAAGGATGGATTTGCCAGCAAAGTTTTTCCTTCTAAAGTACGTGTATAGTTACAGACAGAGACACACAAACACAGGCACAGAAAAACACACAAATAGACCAACAGCTGTGAGACTGTGGTCCCAGTATTAAAAGATTCTTTGTCTTGTCTGCCTTACTCTCAAATCCTGTGTTCATACTGTCAGTGCAAACTATGACTTCTTAAAACTTTCTACCCATTCTCTCTCTCTCTCTCTCTCTCTCTCCCCCTCTCTCTCCTTCTCCCTCCCTCCCTCTAAATATATATGTGTGTATGTGTGCATACTTTCTCTCTCTTTATATACGTATAATATGTATGTATATATACACATACATACACATATATATACATATACATATACATCCAGTGGACTGTGATTAGGACCCTTTAAAACCGCAAGTCTTGTTTCTGTCATATTCTGATCTGACACTTCTCTTACTTTCTTCTACTTGCTTTTACCAATCATATCACAAATAATCTTCACTTCACTGAGTTTTTCCTCCTCTATCTCTCTTTCCTCTCCCTCTGACATGTGCAGTCAGAAAAGGAGAGAGAGACAGAGAGACAGAATGAGAGAGAGAGAGAGAGAGAGAGAGAGAGAGAGAGAGAGAGAGAGAGAGAAACTCTCCCTTTTCTATTTCCTATGGTAGAGAGGGCAATTGCTATTTCAAGGTCTCTCTTAACAGTGCTAAAAGTTCTTATGTTTGCTAGGCTATAAATCTTCCATTAAGTAACAGAGACCATTGGCAGCATATGGGATTTCCCCAGTGGAAGCCTGTCAAGGCACAAGGCAATGTGCATTTTCTAGGTGTCCCTGTATTCATACAACTCAGGCCACAGCACCCAAATCAATGTATCACCTCTCCCTCAGGAATGAGGATGGCTAGGATTCCCTTGTAGAGGCCATTCACCCCAGTTGTATTTCTTTGGTATCCTGCCAACTATGCCAAATGTAAGGGGCAGGTTCATTCTGCTCTGATTATGCCAATTGTAGGGTGGCAGACCCTCTAAGAGAATACTGAGATACCAAAGAAATAGGGGCCCATGCCAGCTTGGTTACTAATAAGTTTTATTAGGGTTAATTAGGTTAATTGGGGAAGTTTACTCACAAGAGGCTGGTTGTCCTGGGTGGCAGCAGGACAAAATGGGGTATCCCTGCACTAACCCCAGGTCTGGCCAGGTACTATATAGAAACAGAAGAAGGCATAGAGCCAGGGATGGTCTGGGGACACATGCAATTTCTCTCATGAAATAGTTGGAGCTTCATTTGCAGTTTGCATTGATTCAAGGTAGTTTACATTCTCTGTGGAGTTATTGGTCATGTTCCCAGGCTTTGGCTCCCACTATACCGAAGGCAGTGAGTTTCTCTCACACCCCTTTATTGGAAGTATTCAAAAGCAAGCTGATTGTTTGATGAGTGTATTGCAGAGATATGAGTTAGATTACAAGGCCACTGAGGTCTTTCCCTCCCAACTCTAGAATTCAGTTCATCTGTGATATATAATAGTTTTATATTTGTATAGCATTTTATATTTCCCTAATATCAATCAATAAAATTGATATAAATTGAATGAGATAATATTTATAAAGTGGTGTAAAATATTTGTGAAATATTTACATGGTGCCTGACACATAGTAAGTACTTAATAAATGCTTGTTTCCTCCTCCTCCTTCCCCAAAGCACCTTAACAAAATTTGTGCCATTCAATCCAGATATTTTAAATTCTTCTCTAGTTCTTCCACCCCTCAATACTCTTCCAGGCCACTACCCCTGTTCTGGATTCACTTTCCTGCAGGCCAGTATTATCCTCTGCTCTGGAATCCCTTGTCCCCTTACCCTGTTTTATTCAAACCTTGCCAAATCCCGATTTTAGATTGCCCTTAATAGCTACCTCCTCTACTCCTACTCATATGCATCTGAGTGGTTCTGGAGAAAGTTACGCAACCAATCTGACTGGGTATCCTACAAACTGATGATATCTAAACTCTAACTGTAGCAAGACAATTATTTCACTCCTACCTAATTGATTTTCTATCACACTCCATTAGATGTTGGCCCTCTTGAAGGCAGGAACTACTGTTTTTTGCCCTTCTTTGCATCCCTCTTGTTAACACGTAATGAGTTTGTCAATGTTAAAGTAAAATAAATTTATAACAAGTTTTATTTTATTTTTAAAATTAATATGGTAAATATCAACAGATATAAAGCTCTTTGGGATCCTCAAAAATTTTTAGAGTGTAAAGGGATCCAAAGACCCCAAATTTTGATAACTGCTGCTTTAGCTACTACTTTCCCTAGAACTATTTTAACAAAATTAGCCACATTGGAAAGTATAAGGACTATGAAGTGGAACCTCAGAGTTGCTTTCATTTGAATTTCTCAAACTATTAGTGATTTGGATATTTTTTCATATGTTTATTGATATTGTGATTTTCGATATCTGAAAATTGCCTGTATATATCCTTTGACCATTTATCTACTGGCGAATGGTGTTTAGTCTTTTAAGTTAAAATCCTTTGCTTATATATTTATATGTGAGACCTTTATCAAAGAAACTTACTGCATAGATTTATTCCCAATTAATTGCTTTCGTTCTAATTTTAACTGCTTGAATTTTATTTGTGCAAATACTTTTAACTTTATGTAGTGAAAATTATACATTTTATCTTCTATGATTCCTGTATACCCCTTATTTGATGATGAACTACTGCCCTATCCATAGATTTGAAAGATATTTTCTTCCTTGCTCCAATAATTTGTGTCACCAATTATGTCTGTCATGTATCCATGTGAAGCTTACCCTAGCTTTTATCTTTTTTAAAAATTTTGGAGCATGTCCTTTTAATGCTTAATTAAAGAGTTGATTTCTGTTGGCTTTTAGAGCCCACAAGTCCTTTTTGAAATGAAGGAATATCATTTTTATTAAAGGATAACTATATTCGAGGCACTGTGCTAGGTGACAGAGATACAAATATAAACAGGCAAGACAATCCCTGCCCTAAAGGAGCTTACCTCTAATGGGGGAAGACAACACCATAGAAGAACCAGAGTTGAGAGTTGGAAAAGGAGGTGGGACACTCAAGGGTAGATGGTCTAAAGCTTGTCTTATAATGGTCTCCTCTCAGATAGCTTCTCTTCTCTGGCTTTTTTGTAACAGGGCCCTCTCTTTGTTCTCCTCCTAACTGTTCAATAGGTCCCTTTTATTCTTCTTTGCTGGAGCACCATTCATATCTGTGCTTGTACCCAAAGGTGTTCTTAAATATCCTGGGTGTTCTTATCTTCATGTAAATAAATACATAAATGGATAGAGGAATAGATTGAGAGATATATAGATAGGCTGCTAGATAGCGCAATAGATAGAGTACTAGGCTTCGAATCATCTTGAATTCAGATCTGGCCTCAGAGATTTACTAGATGTACGACCCTGGGCAAGTCGCTTCACCGTTTGCCTCAATTTCCTCATCTGTAAAATGAGCTGGAGAAGGAAATGACAAACCACTCCAGTATCTCTGCCAAGGAAAACTCAAATTGGGTCATAGAGAGTCAGACACCAACAACTCAACAGCAAAAACAACAACATATCACTCATACCAATTTTTCCCCTAAATTCAATTCCTATATTACCAACTGCTTATTGGGCATTTTGAACTAGATATCTCAGGGGCATATCAAACTCCCCATATCCAGAAAAGAGTTCCTTATTTTCTCCCTCAAAATCCCCCTTTCACAAACTTCCCTATTTCTGTCAAGGGTACCACCGTCTTCTAGTCACCCAGATTCCCAACCTCAAAATCATCCTCGACTCCTCTCATTCACCCTACATATCCAATTATTTCCCAAATTCTGCTGATTCTATCTTATAACATTTCTCATATATGCAGCCTCTAATCACACAGCCATCACTCTAGTTCAGGACTATCACTCAACCTGGACAATAACAACAGCCTCCTAATTGGTTTGTAATTGGTCTCCCCTGTCCAATACAACCTGAGATGTGTATGTGTGTATGTGTGTGTGTGTGTCTGTGTCTGTGTAATGCTTAAGACTGACAATGTCACTCCCCTACTTAGCAAACTCCTATAACATCCTATTGCCCCTAGAATCAAATGCAGACTCTAATGTTTGTGATTTAAAAGCCCTTTACAGGCAGAGCCAAGATGGTGGCTGGAAAGCAGGGAATTGCTTAAGCTCTCCCCTAAATCCCTCCAAACACCTGTAAAAATGACTTTGAACAAATTCTAGAGCTGTGGAACCCACGAAATACCAGAGGGAAACAGGTCTCCAGCCCAGGAGAGCCTGGATGGTCGCCAGGAAGGGTCTATCTCAGAGTGCTGGGAGCAGAGCACAGCCCAGGGTGGGCCGTGCCAGGACAGACCAGACTGGGAGTGAACCAGCCAGAACTGGCCTTAGGGCCATGAATCATTTAACTGTGGCAGTTATCAGACTTCTCAACCCACAAAAGCCAAATAGCAGGTTAGTGGGAAACAGCAAGATCGAGTTCAGAATGGTCTGGCCACCAGCCCTGGGGGTGGTGGCAGTGGCAGCAGCAGGAAACTCCTGAGTCTACTTCCAGAGCTCTACTGTCAGCTGCTTTCCAAGTCCCTGGCTCACACGGTGGGAGGAATCTGGCAACAGATCAGAGCAGGAGCGCAAGGAGCACTTTGTGGGCACAAAGGCAGATTCTCTTGCTATGCCCTGCTTGGATCTGAACTGCAGTCCTAGTTGGTGATTCTTGGGGGAGGAGGAGCACTGCTGTGACAGAGCCTGCAGTGACAGTAGAGTAGAAGTAGCTCTGGAAAATAGCAGTGCTTGGACCCTAAAGCTTGGGACAAAGTACTCTCTACTCTACAAGCAGTCATACCCTGATCAAAAAAGCTCAAGGGGAACATGAACAGGCAGTGAAAATGAACTCAGACTCAAACACAAACTCTAGATTCCTTTTCTGGTGACAAAGAAGATCAAAACATACAGCCAGAAGAAGTCAACAAAGTCAAAGAGCCTACATCAAAAGCCTCCAAGAAAAATATGAACTGGTCTCAGGCTATGGAAGAGCTCAAAAAGGATTTGGAAAAGAAAGTAAGAGAAGTAGAGGAAAAATTGGGAAGAGAAATGAGAGTGATGCAAGAAAACCATGAAAAACAAGTCAATGACTTGCTAAAAGAGACCCAAAAAAATATTGAAGAAAATAACACCTTAAAGAACAGAACAGCCCAAATGTCCAAAGAGCTCCAAAAAGCCAATGAGGAGAAGAATGCCTTGAAAGGCAGAATCAGCCAAATGGAAAAGGAGGTCCAAAAGACCACTGAAGAAAATACCACCTTAAAAATTAGATTGGAGCAAGTGGAAGCTAGTGATTTTATGAGAAATCAAGATATTATAAAACAGAACCAAAGGAATGAAAAAATGGAAGACAATGTGAAATATCTCATTGGATAAACCACTGACCTGGAGAATACATCCAAGACAGATAGTTTAAAAATTACGGGACTACCTGAGAGCCATGATCAAAAAAAGAGCCTAGACATCATCTTTCAAGAATTCTTGAACTAGACAGTAAAATAGAAGTTGAAAGAATCCACTGATCACCTATTGAAAAAGATCCCAAAAAGAAAACCCCTAGGAATATTGTTGCCAAATTCCAGAGTTTCCAGGTCAAGGAGAAGTACTGCAAGCAGCCAGAAAGAAACAATTTGAATATTGTGGAAACACAGTCAGAATAACACAAGATCTAGCAGCTTTTACATTAAGGGATCAAAGGGCTTGTTGATATTCCGGAGGTCAACAGAGCTAGGATTAAAACCAAGAGTCACCTACCAGCAAAACTGAGTATAATGCTCCAAGGCAAAATACGGATTTTCAATAACATAGAGGACTTTCAAGCTTTCTCAATGAAAAGACCAGAACTGAACAGAAAATTTGACTTTCAAATACAAGAATCAAGAGAACCATGAAAAGGTAAACAAGAAAGAGAAATCACCAGGGACTTACTAAAGTTGAACTGTTTTGTTTACATTCCTACATGGAAAGATGATGTGTGCAATTCATGAAACCTTTCTCAGTATTAGGGTAGTTGAAGGGAATGTATATATATATATATATATATATATATATATATATATATATATATATATATATATATATATATATATATATATATATATATAGACAGAGGACACAGGGTGAGTTGAATATGAAGGGATGATATCTAAAACAATGAAATAAATTTAAGGGGTGAGAGAGGAATATATTGAGAGAAGGGAAAAGGGAGAGATAGAATGGGAAAAATTATCTCACATAAAAGTGGCAAGAAAAAGCAGTTCTGTTGGAAAGGAAGAGGGGGCAGGTGAGGGGGAATGAGTGAATCTTGCTCTCATTGGATTCAACTTGATGAGGGAATAATATACACACTCAACTGGGTATCTTACTGCACAGGAAAGTAAGGGGAAGGGGATGAAAAAGGGGGGATGATAGAAGGGAGGGCAGATGGGGGAGGAGTTAATCAAAAGCAAATACTTTTGAAAAAGGACAGGGTCAAGGGAGAAAATTGAATAATGGGGGACAGGATAGGATGGAAGGAAATATGGCTAGCCTTTCACAACATGAGCATTGTGTGTTTTATATAATGATATATGTGTGACCTCTGTTGAATTGCTTGCCTTCCTAGGGAGGGTGGGTGGGAAGAGAAGAGGGGAGAGAATTTGGAACTAAAAGTTTTAAAAGCAGATGCTCAAAAAAAAGTTGTTTTTTGCATGCAGCTGGGAAACAAATATATAGGGAATGGGGCATAGAAAACTACCCTGCCCTACAAGAAAGTAAGGGGAAAGGGGAGGTGGGGGGAGTGGGGTGACAGAAGGGAGGGCTGACTGGGGAATGAGGCAATCAGAATATATGCCATCTTGGAATGGGAGGGAGGGTAGAAATGAGGAAAAATTTGTAACTCAAAATTTTGTGGAAATCACTGTTGAAAACTAAAATATTAAATAAAAAAAATGACATTAAAAAAATAAATAAATAAAAGCCCTTTACAACCTGAGTCCAATCTCCCTCCCCAGGCATATTACACATTGTTCCCTTTCACACACTACTATGTATCCAAACTATCCTTCTTGCTATTCCTCACATGTGACATTCCACCTCTGGTCTTCATGCCTTTGCTCAGGGTATCTCCTATGCCTAGAATGCACTCCCTCCTCACCTCCACCTTGAAAATTCCCTAATTTCTTTCAAGGCTTCAAATCCACAATTGTAATTATTTTGAAGTGGAGATGTTCCATGATTTGTAGCTACATAACTCCAATATCACCTCCTACATGAAGTCTTTTCTGATCAGTTTAAAGGAAATCTTATGGATACATAGAATTTCAGCCACATGTAGTGCCACACAACTGTAATCCATACTACTGGGGAGGTTGAGGATGATGAATCCTAGAGCTCAGCAGTTCTGAGCTACGGTAAGACTGAAGTCAATTGGGTATCCGCACTAAGTCCAGCACCAATATGAGGAGCCCCCCAGGAGTAAAGGGCCACCAGGCTACCTAAAGAAAGTTGAATTGGCCCAGATTGTAAATGGAACGGGTCAAAGCTACTGATCAGCCGTAGAATTGGGCCATGAGTGGCTTCTAGCCTCGGCAAGATAGAAAAACCCAGCCTTGAAAAAATATCACTAGTTCATGTGTTGAATGAAAGCAGGAATATTTGGAAGAAGAGTGGGTTTGGAGAAAAATAACGAGTTGCATCATAAGTATGTTGGGTTTGAGATGCCAAAAGAACATCAGGGTAGAGAATCTAGCAGGTCATTTAGTGATATGGGACTGGAACACAGAACACAGCCTGCAAACTTTGCATCTCTTACTTGTTTCATCATTTCTGTCAATAGTACCAACACTCACCTAGGCTTCAGGATAAAGAAATAAAATAAAGCCTTGCTGTCACATCTCCCTTTTTTTGCCTTTTTCTCACCTCTCACAATCAGTCACCAAGTCCTGTCAATTCCTACTCCAAAACATGTCACCTCCATTCTCTCCTCTCTATTCCCACTGACCCCACCCAAATATAGGACTTTTCCCCCTTAATCCTCATTATATTGCAATATCCTTTCAATCAGGTCACAATATCTCTTCCCTCAATTGCTTCATTCCTGAAAAGAATGAAGAAAGATTTTAACCTTGACCTGCTAAGTGAAATCAACATAGTGTTCCTCCAGCATCCCAGCCTTGATCCATTTTTCTCCTGGCAAAGTCTCTAAAATCTAATTTCTCTGCTAATACGAAGTTCACATCAAGTTCCATATTTGCTTAGATTTGAATTATTACAAGTAAGTCACGTAGGTTTATCCCAGTTATATTACTGATCAAAGTGCCCATGACATAATCCCTTGCTGATTAGTTCCCCTTATTCTCTGCAAAATGTATTCTCACCACAAATCTTCCCATGAAAAAGGTCATCCTGCTATCCTCCTGTCAGAGAAACTGCAAAGGTTTTCTTATCTTCTCCCTTCCTTCTGTCCTCCTCCCCTTCTGTAGCCCTTCTGGGAAGATAAAAAGAAAAACAAACCATACTTCTCCTACTCATCCTAGATTCCCACAGCTCCATTTTCTGGCTATAAGACATATTTTACCACAGAGTATCAACACTTCAATAGCTTGACCCATTGCTCAAGGGATTAGATTTTAACCTAGCCTATTTTTAGAGGCTTCTCACCCAAGAACCAACTTAGTCCGTAAGAAGATCTGATCAGAGCAGAAAGCTGTCATGGCTTCAGGGCAAATCTGCTAAACTAACTACATATTCAGAAATGTTCCTGGGAATAAAAAGAGTTGTGAAATGGCATTTCCAAAATGCAATGCATTATATTGGAAAGTCATTGCATTAAAAAAATTCAAATATTTAGTTTCATTCATTTCCTAAAATGTTTCAAAGTAGTAATCAAACTCATTGAAAACAGCAACATATTTTCTTCTGCTGGGTTTCTCACTGCTTTAATGTATTGCATACCATTCTCTGCTATGTATAAACCCCAAAGAAAATTGTGAGATGGTATGTTTTGCACTTTACAATTTCATAACCCAGTCATTGCTATGAATGAATGTGGGGCACCAGGTGGGAAAAGAAATTTCTCCTCAGGAGGAATACCTGTCTCCCTAAAGGGGTTATTTCTCACAATGTGATACTCTTACCCCTTCTCATAGAATTCTCTCATGGGTAAAGCCAAACTTACACATATAGAGAATGAAGGAGGGAGGAATTACGATAGCATTTTTATTAATTATCAAGCTGTCATGTTAGAGCTCATCTTCTAATCTCCCCCAAAATTCCGTTTCTGGAAAAAAAAAAACTTTGAAAATTGTAGACTCCCAGATCCTGGCTCTTTTACATTTTTTGTATTCTGCTTAGGGCCAAACAGTGATATGAAGATAGTAGCTAATCAGTAAACAATTATTAAATAAATAAATGAGCATATTAAGGTATTTTTTCCTTAATCGAATGGATTTGTTAAGAATTCATCCTTCTTCATCCAACATACCAAGTTTCTACATAGGCAAAATGAGAATATAATAAATATACCAACTACCTGCCCTGGAAAGAAAACCCACTGTTTACTTTAGAATAAAAGTCAGTAAAAAGCTATAAAGGTACCCGAGTTAGCAGCCACAGCAGGGAGAAGCATCAGTGGGTACTTAGAGAAATGAGGCAAGTGGGCTTCTGAATTTCGCACAGGTACCATATACAGAAAATACATAGTCATGCTGGGTTCACTCAGCCTTTGGCTTTGAGGGCAGTTTTATGTGTATGTGAGTTTCAGGTAAGGGGGGACAGAGACTTTTTCTTAAATCTAAGATCATTATTCTAACATTACATTTAATTATCTCACATGAGAATTTATATAACATCCACATTAACAGTGACATTTATAACCATTTCTCCAGTAACTTAAAAGTTAGTTTGATCACAAACTGGATGATTCCAACATTTCTATCCCCTGCTGACACTTCTATGCCTCCAGCTGAGCTAATTGATAAGCCAGGTTGTCTGTCAGTATCCACAGAATCACTGGCCTTTATTCATTCCTAAACCTGGGCTTGTGGAAAGCCCAAGCAGGCTATCAGAATTTTTAATAACTGTGTAGACCCCACAGCTGAAACTCTAGATAAAAAAAGAGCTCCCTCTGGGTTCCACAGAATTTATTGGACCAAGACCCCACCTCAGACAGTAGCTCTTAACCTTTTGTATGTGTATCATGAAATTCTTTGTCAGTCTAGTGATACCTTCTCAGACTGTTTTTAAATTAATAAAGTACATAGGTTTACAGATGAAGCCAATTACACTGAAATATATTTATCAAAATATTATTTTAATAAATAGTTCATAGAGCCCCTGATATCCATCTATAAACTTTCTTGGGGGTCCATGAACCTCAACACCCATAAGATTTAATTAGTTGTACTCACACCTTATCATTACCCTCTGATTGGAGGATGGAGCCATGAACTCCAAAATCTCCATTTAAGGAGGTGACTCAGTATAGACAGGTTCTCATTCCCTACCTGCCCATGCTACTTTGGGACTTCTCCATCGTATCTCCCCTTACACATTTTAGCTTCCTTTTGTACATTATCCTTCCCCATTATACTGTTAGCTCTCTGAGGTTATATCCCCAGCGCCTGGCACAGTGTATAATGCATAAATGTTTATTGACTATCAATTATTGACTCAGGTAAAAAAAAAACACCTGCCCAAGTACTCAAAAAGAGACAATTGACTTCTTAGTAGATGACAGGCTTCTCATCATTCTGGTCATCTTCTCCTGAATGTATTCTAACTTGCTTACCCATTTCTATATGAAAATGTGGCAATTAAAACTGAACACAATACTCTAGATGTGGCCTGACCAGGACAGATTATCATAAAATTATTCTTCCCCCCTTTCTAGACACTTTGTCTCTCTTAATCCAGCCTAGAATAGTATTCATTTTGTAATTACCTTGCCATTATGCTGATTCATATTAAACCTCAATTCCATTAAAAGTTCCAGATTTTTTTTTCACATGACATGTTGTCAAGCCATAGAGTAGACAAAAAGCCTTGAAAAGCTTTGCTGAAACATATACATAAAGAGCCAGGAATGTGCCTAGGCAAGAAAGAAAAAAATGATCTTGTCTCCTAGGTTTACCTTTGTGAGAAGTGCAAGGTAGATCAGGAGAGCCATGATCCATTGAATCTCCCAATATCTCTTTTTTTTAATTAAATTGTTTTCAATCAATGAAAATCCACCTTCTCTACCTCCTACTATTGTAAATATTTTGATACCTCCTTAGAGTTTGTTTTGTTTCTAACTGATCACTGAATTAATCTACTCTCTCTCTTATTATCCCATCGTGTCTCCCTTTTTTTCCTGTTTCCCTATTAAATAAAATAGATTTCTATATCCAAATTTGTGTGTATATTCTTCCTACCTTTGAGACTGAGGCTCAAATGTCACCTGCTGCCCCACCCCTTCCTCCTTGTTTGTGCAGACTTCTATTTGGGTACTTTGATCATGAGAGATAATTTCCCTGATCCTTGTTGTCCCCTTCCCCACAATGTTTCCTCTTCCTTTCCTTTTCCATTCTCCTTTCAAGATCATCACAACATAACAGACTCACTCCCAGACCTTCTGTTTAATTGTTGTTGGGCAGTCAGTCTTGTCTGACTCTTCATGACCCCATTTGAGGTTTTCTTGGTGGAGATGCTACGGTGGTTTGTCATTTCCTTCTCCAGCTCATTTTACAAATGAGAAACTGAGGCAAACAAGGTTAAATGACTTGCCCAGGGTCATATAGCTTGTAAGAGTTTAAGGCTGGATTTGAACTCAGTTCTTCCTGACTCCAGGCCCAGACATTCTTGTGCCACCTAGTTGCTCTTCTCTCTAATTAAACTCCCTCAATAACGCCTGATGAGGACAGGGTTCTGAAGGGACACATGTATCCTCTCTTGATATTAGAATATAAACAGTTTATCTTTGTTTAGTCCATTATGATTGTTCACTCATGTTTATTTTTTTCTGTTTCTCTTAACTTCTGTTTCTACTTCAAAGCTTCTATGCAGCTCCGGTCTTTTCATCACAAATGATTGGAAGTTTTCTATTTCATGAAAGGTCCATTTTTTCCCTGGAGAATCACACTTAGAATTGTTAGCCTATATACTTTGCATTAGAGACAGCTGGTGGTTCCGTGGATAGAGCATTGGACCTAGAGTCAGGAAGACCTGAGTTCAAATCCAACCTCAGATACTTCCTAGCTATGTGACCCTGGGCAAGTCACTTAACCTCTGATTGCCTGAACAAAATAATTCCACTGGAGAAGGAAATGGCAAACCACTTCAGTGTCTTTTCCAAGAAAACCCCAAATGGGGTTAGAAAGGGTCAGAAATGACTGAACAAAAACAACATGCTTTGCATTCTGGAATATCATATTCCCAAATCTCCACTCTTTTATAATGGTAACTGCTAAATCGTGTGTGATTCTGACTGTGGCTCTTTGATACTTGAGTTCTTTTTTTCTGACCACTTAACAGTATTTTCTTCCACTTTTGTTTTCTGGTTCTAAGAGATATCGCTCTTTGATATTTCTGTAACTCTTGTTTCTTTTCCATTTTTTTTTTCTGTAGCACTCTCATCTCATTTATATTGAGAAAACACTTTAATGCTTTTTTAAAAAAACTCTTATTAACTTCCTCTCTTCTAGGAGTTTTAATTGAACTTGCACTACCCTAGACTGGATATAGGACCTCTTCTTACCCTAGTACACAACATTTCCCTGTGATGAATATTCTCTGTTGCCATTCCTAGTTAGACCTGTCCCCAGAATCTGCAGACTTCTCTGTCTGCCTCCCTTTTCCAACCTTGTCTGGAAAAAATGACTGACTGTGATTTTTTTTTTCATAGATTTCCCAAACAGGATTTAGCCTAGAGTGCTTTCCTCATCTCTATGGAAGAGTTCTATGGTGGTGTTTGTCTGAACCTCTTGCTACTCAGCTATGTTGCCTCCACCCCCAGTACAGAGACTTTCTTATCTACTCGTTAGTGATTGGCCTTGGGGAATGAACTCAATGAAGTCCCTGTTCTTTAGCTGGCCTTGCACAAGAACTAGGGTGAATGAAAACAAAACAAAATCATTTGCACTTAAAATGGAGGTTTATTCTAAAATGGCATTATTCGTTTAATAAAAGGGAAATTCCAGTGCTCCCTTCTCTCCCACCTCATACCTCATTGGGTTGTTATCCAGGAAGTACTTTATAAATGTTAATTATGATGGTTTCTGCATTCCCAAAAATCTACATTTTTAGGTCCAATCTTTCCACCATTATCCTGAACATCCTGAACATCTCCAGTGGAAGATCTCTTTACTATGCACAATACAGTATGGCAAAAGCCAAGCTTACCTCAACATGGCTGGAGTTGATGGCATATACGGTTAGACTGAAGAAAGTAAGAATCCTGACAGGAATTCAAGCTAGAATTATGTCTGAGGAAACAAACTCCCTGGAACATCTTTGGTGAGATGCTTTCTAAAGGGGTGCCAACTAAAGAAATAATTGGAAATATAGCAACAGTCACAAAACCAAGCGTGCCTTTTGATACAAAAACTGCATTGCTGGGCCATTCATCTAAAAATATTGTAAAAAGAGGGAAAAGACCTTCAATAATTTGAAATATCAAAAAGAAGATAGGAACTACATCTACATGAAAAAAAATATTCCTAGCTGTTAAAAAACTTGACTTCCTATAATTACATGTGATTGCTTAATAAATATCTGAGTAAATTATAGAATTTTCATGCAACAAAATATTATGGTGCTATAAAAAAAATAGATACAAATGTTGATATAGGCAAATATGGAAAGACCTGTGTGAATTGATAGAAAGTGAAATTAGCAGGACCAGTATTCTAGACACATTGACTATGACTAAATAACTATACTCCTTTTCTTCTTTCCTTTTCTTCTTTCTCTATTTTTTCCTTTTCTTTAAACTAATGACATTTTTCTAAACTATATAATTATGTTATTCAACTTGGAGGATCAAAGCAATTTTTCACTTCTAAAAATTACATATATCCTTAAAGGATAAAGATTCAAAAAGACTGGGAAGGCATTTTTTTGGGGAAGGCATTTTTAAAGCATTTCCAAAACTGTTTCAGGTAATGTTAGCTTCACAAAAATAAGTGTGTGACCTCCCTAGAGGATTCCCTTGAATGGCCTAACATTTGTTAGGATGTTTAAATTCTGCCGTTTCCTGAAATATCAGTCATATTATAGTAACACTTTGTAAAGCAGAATCCTATTCACACCTTGCTTTCTAAGTATTTTCTTCTTTCCCCTCTAGGAAGTTAGAAATGGCCTGGATTAGAAAGGAACCCACCCTTTACATTCCTATTCTGTAGGCAGATTCTCTCTTCCATTTCATTTATCCATCACATTCTTCCAATGATCTACACTTTGCTATACTCAATCAATTGAGTGGGACTTCATATGTCGGACATCAAGATTCAAGTAAATCACTCTATTGACTCATTGCTCTAAAAACAATACTTCTGTACTTTAAAAGCCTGCTAGTTTACTTTTTGTAGAGAGCCGATGCTCTAATTATATTATATTGCTTAATTCTGGAGAGTCATTTGGATTGCTTATGAAAATATTCAGGTTGTATTCTATCCTGAGATAACCATTTATACTCTAATACTTAAAGGGTCTCTTTGACTGAATATTCACCCTACTGGTGCACCCAAACCTTTTAAACTTCTACTAATTTTAGCAATGACCTCTCAGTTGCCAAATCTGACAACCTTTTCTCAATCATCCTTTTTGAGCTCTCTGAATTATCTGACACTGTTTATCACCCTCTCCTTCTAAATACTCTTTCTTCTCTTAGTTTTCTCTGGTATTCCTCCTCTGTCTCCTTTGCTGGTTCATTATCTATCACACATCACCTAAATGAAATAATACTATAAGACTCTGTCCTAGGCCTTCTTCTCTTTTCTCTCTTCCCCCTTTCACTTGATGACAACAACCGCTCTCATGGGTTTAATTATCATCTTTATGCAGATGAATCCCCAGTCTTTATAATCCAACCCTAGCTCTCTTCTGAGTTCCAGTCACATATCACCAACTGACTACAGGACATTTCAAATTGTATGACCTAGAGACATTTCAAACTCAAGATATCCAAAATGGACTGTATCTTTCCCTGAAAACTCATCCCTCTCCCAGTTTCTGCAGAGAGCACCAGCATTCTTCCAGTTTCCCAGATTCATGACCTCAGCACATATTCTTCCCTCTTCACTGTCACCCAACACATCCAATTAGTAGCCAAATCTTGTTGTTTCTACTACCATCTATCCCCTAGTCACCACTCACATGGCCACCGCCTTAGTTCAGGCCCTCATCACCTCTTGCCTGGACTATTTCAATGCTTCCTAATTTGTCTCCCTGCCTCAAGTCTCTCCCTTTTCCTATCCATCTTCCATACAGTGTGCATTTAGAAGAAGATCACTGTCCTTTCCAACAAGCTCCAATGCTCCCTATTGCCCTTAGGATCAAATATAAGTGCCTATCACTGTCATTTAAAGCCTTTTACTATCTCCAACCTACCTTTCCAGTTTCATTAAACATTAATGTCCTTATTACAGCACTCTATAACCAAGACAAATTAGACTTCTTGCTACTTTGCATACTTCATCTTCCACCTCCTTGACTTTGTTCTGATTTCCCACCATGTCTGAAATGTACTTCTTCCTTACTTTGGCCTTTTAAAAATCCTTGTTTTTGGTCAAGATTCATATGAAGTGCAACTTCCTATGTGAAACCTTTTCTGATTTCCACAGCTGCCAGTACCTGCCCTCCCAAAACTATCTTTGTATTCATTTTGAATTTATCTGAAATACACAGTATGTACATATTGTCTCCCCAACAGAATGCAAGCTCTGAGAACAAGAGTTGTTTCATTTTTGCCTTCACATCCTTAAAACCTAGTATAATACTTAGCATATAGTAGGCCCATATATAAATTTATTAAGACTGAGACTGTGTGTGATATATAGAGTACATATATATGCATTATGTTTCAGTTGCACAAAGGAAATTAAGAAAATTGAAAATGCTACCAATCTATTTTATAATACAACAAATAAGCAGAGAAGTTAATCCCCATCTCTCATCTCCTTCACATGGAGTTAAGAAACTGAATTAAGTAGGTAGGTAGACAGATTCACATACAGATTGTGACTTTAGTGAATATGTATGTTGGCATATATGTGTATGTATATAAACAGGGACTATATATACATTATATGTATATGTATATATGCATATGCTAAATGTAATCAACAACATATATAATGAGGATAAATATGCATATACACATATGTCAGTCTTCTAGGTTTCCTATTTCTCATATATAAGCTAAACCATTACAAG
Source organism: Trichosurus vulpecula (assembly GCF_011100635.1). NCBI lineage: Eukaryota > Metazoa > Chordata > Mammalia > Diprotodontia > Phalangeridae > Trichosurus > Trichosurus vulpecula. The sequence goes on along the minus strand of NC_050576.1, from coordinate 91,276,585 downwards.
AATTTACATGCAAGGTATCCTAAGCTTTCCCTCTTGGATCACTGTCTTGTCATGGGAGAGGGGCTTGCAAAGCTCAGGGAAACTATTAGCCATGCCTTGCAGAATTACCCAAATATGGACAGGTCATAGCAGAGAGTTCTGACAAAAGATGATCCACTGGAGAAGGAAATGGCAAACTACTCCAGTACCTTTGCCAAGAAAACCCCATGGACAGTATTAAATTGTATAAGAGATGACATTGAAAGATGAGCCCCTCAGGTCTGAAGGTGTCCAATACACTATTGGGAAAGAGTGGAGGACAATGACAAGTAGTTAATGAAGCAACTGGGCCAAAGCTGAAAGGAAGCTCAGCTGCAGATGTGTCTGGTGACAAAAAATGAACTCTGATGCTTTAAAGATCAATATTCTGTAGGAACCTAGAATGTAAGATATATGAACTAAGCTGGATGTGGTCAAACAGGAGATAGAAAGATTAAACATCAATGTCTTGGGTGTCAGTGAACTTAAATGGATGGGAATGGGTGAATTTAATTCAGGTGGTCATTACATATACTATTGTAGGCAAGAGTCCCTTAGAAGAAATGGAGTATCCCCCATAGTCAATCAAAGAATGATAAAAGCAGTACTAGGGTATAATCTCAAAAATTACAGAATGATATCTATTGAAATCCAAAGCAAACCATTCAACATCATAGTAATACAAGACTATGCTCCAATCATTGATGCTGAAGAGACGAAAGTTGATCATTTCTATGAAGACTTGCAACATGTTCTAGAAATAATGGGGGGAGGGGAGAGAGAGAGAGAGAGAGAGAGAGACAGGGAGGGAGAGAGAGAGAGGTCACATTCATTATAAGGGATTGAAATGCTAAAGCATGAAATCAAAAATAATTGGAACAGGCAAATTTGGACTCAGACTACAGAATGAAGCAGGCAGAGACTGATAGAGTCTTGTAAGATAACTCACTAATCATAACAAACACTCTTTTTCAACAGCCCAAAAGGTGACTCTACACATGGATATCACCAGATGGTCAATATAGAAATCAGACTGATTATATACTTTGCAGCCAAAGGAGGAGAAATTCTACGGAGTCAGTTAAAACAAGACCTGGAGCTGACTGCGGCTCAGATCATGAGTGTCTTATTGCAAAATTCAGGTTTAAATTGAAGAAAGTAGGGAAAACCATTAGACTGTACAGGTAAGACCTAAATAATATCCTTTATGAATATGAAGTAGAGTTGATGAGCAAATTTAAGGGATTAGATCTGGTAGATAGAGTGCCTGAAGAACTATGGACAGAAGTTCACGATTTTGTACAGGAGACAGCAATAAAAAAAATTCCAAAGAAAAAGAAGAACAAGAATGCAAAATGGCTGTCTGATAAAACTTTACAAATAGCTGAAGAAAAAGGAAAGGGAAAGGGAAGGGGGAAAGGGATACATATACCTAACTGCATGCAGAATTCCAGAAAATAGCAAGGAGAGATAAAAAGGTTTTCTTAAATGAGCACAATAGAATGGGGAAGACAAGAGATCTCTTCAAGAAAATTGGTGATATTTCTCCCATTAGTTCTAATTCTTCTTTACAATATGATTAATGTGAAAATGTTTAATGAGAACATATATGTAGCACCTTTATCAGATTGCATACCATCTTGGGGAGAGGGGAGGAAAGGGAGGCAGAGAAAATTTAAAACTCAAAAGCTTATGAAACTGAATGTTGAAAATTAAAATAAAATTAATTAATTTAAAGGAAAAAAAGAAAATTGGTGATATGAAGGGAATCTTTCATGCAAAAAATGGGAATGATAAAAGACAAAAATTGTAGGGACTTAATAGAAGTAGAAGATTAAGAAGAAGTGGAAAGAATATACAAAGGAACTATGCAAGAAAAATCTAACATCACCAATAACCACAAAGGTATAGTTATAGATCTAGAGCCAGACATCATGAAGAATGAGGTCAAGTGGGACTTAGGAAGTATTGCTAATAACAAGGCTAATGGAGGTGATGGAATTCCAGCAGAATTATTTAAAATCCTAAAGGTGCTGTTAAAGTGCTGCACTCAATATGCCAGCAAATTTGGAAAACTCAACAAAGGCAACTGGATCAGAAAAGATCAGTTTATACCTCAATCCTAAAGAAGGGCAATACCGAGGAATGTTCAAATTACTGAACAAGTGTGCTCATTTCACATGCCAGCAAGGTTATACTTAAGATTCTGTAAGCTAGGCTTCAGAAATATGTGAACCAAGAATTACCACAAGAGCAGGCTGGTTTTCAAAAAGGCAGAGGAATTAGAGAGCAAATTGCCAAGATTCACTGGGTTATGGAAAAAGCAAGAGAGTTCCAGAAAAACATCTACTTCTACTTCATTGACTACACTAAAAGCCTTTGACTGCATGGATCACAACAAAATGTGGCAAGTCCTCAAAGAGATGGGAGCAGCAGATCATCTTACTTGTCTCCTAAGGAACCTGTATGTAGGACAAGAAGCAACAGTTAGAGCAGAATATGGAACTTAGTTTAAGATTGAAAAAGGAGTACAACAAGGTTGCATATTGTCACCTTATTTAGTTGATTTATATACAAAGTACATCATGTGAAATGCCAGGCTGGATTAATCAAAAACCAGAATTAAGGCTGCCAGGAGAAATATCAGCAATCTCAGATGTGCAGATGACACAACTCTGATGGCAGAAACTAAAGAAGAATTAAGAAGCCTCTTGATAAATGTGGAAGAGGAGAGTGGGAAAAACTGACTTGAAGTCTCACATTATAAAAACTAAGATCTTGGCAACTCTTCCCATCACTTCCTGGCAATAGAGGGTGAAGAAATGATGCAATGTCAGATTTTATATTCTTGGGCTCAAAGATCACTGCAGACAGCAACTGCAGCCATGAAATCAAGAGACACTTGCTCCCTGGAATGAAAGCTATGGACAGCATACTAAAAAGCAGAGACATCACCTTCACCTTACCAATATAGGTCTATATAGTCAAAGCTATGGTTTTCTAGTAGCAATGTGTGGCTGTGAGAGCTGAACTATATGGAAAGCTGAGCACTGCAGAATCAACACTGTCAAATTGTGGTGCTAGAGACAACTTCTGAGATAGCAAGGAGACCAAATCAGTCAATGCTTAAGAAATTAATTCAGACTGTTTGCTGGAAGGTCAAATACTGAAGCTGAAGCTTAAATACTTTGGTCACATAATGAGAAAAGAAGACTTGTTGGAAAAGACCCTGATGTTGGGAAAAATTGAAGACAAAAAGAAAAGGGAATGGTAGAGGATAAGATGGATCAGTGGTATCATGGAAACAACAAACATGAACTTGGACAGACTTCAAGAGATAGAGAAGGATAGAAGGGATTAGCCTGCTATGGTATAATATCAATTAAGTTGGGAGTTTCTTACTGTTTTCAAATGATTAATTAAGTGTCTTTGATTGAGTCTTACTAGGTGCTAAGCCCCAGGCCCAAACCCCTATTAGGTGCTAAGCCTATGTGGGTGTGAATTGGTAACTAAGGTGGGGCTCCAGGTTGGGCCAGTGAAGGGAGGTGCTAACACCAGAGCCAATCGAAGGAGCCTAAGTTCTGGTCGCTCAGATGGTTTGAAATTGCATAAAAAGGGAAGACAGAGATATTTGCTCAGGGCTCTCACTCTTGGTGGTGGGCTGATGTGGAGACTCTGGGCAGCCGTAAGTAATTAAGAGCCTCCAGCTGAACTCAAATGTTGATGCTTTTTGGTAGCTATGAATTGTATTTGGTCTGTTTGTAATCTGTTTGCATTTGCTCTGAAGTTCAGGGTGTTGGCTTTTTCCCCTGAACTAAGTGAGTGGTATTTGTATGCTGGATTAAATTAAGCTTGTTAACCCCTTAAGGTTGCTTTCCTTAGTAAGGCAGATCGAAAGAACCTGGACTCGCAGTGTTCTGTGAGCTGATTGTTGTTGTTTTTTCACCCCCATAGCAGCTGCTAGCCTGATTGTTGAAACATATGGTCGATGGGGGTCACAAAGAGTTGGACACCACTAGATGAATAAATAACAACAATATTCTAATCTTAAAACTGCACTAATAAGAATAATACATAAATAACAATAGATAATACTGCTAAAGTACCTATCACGTGTCAACCATTATGCTAAGTACTTTAAAAAATCTCATTTGATCCTCATACCAACCCTGGGAGATAGGTATTACTATTATCCCCTTTTATAGTGGAGGGAACTGAAGCTCAGAGAAATCAAGTGACTTGCCCACAGTCACAGAGCTAGTAAGTATCCAAGGCCAGATGTGAACTCAGGTCTTCTTGACTCCAGGCCCAATATAGGTGGTCCACTGTACCACCTAGCTGCCACTAAGATTTTTGTGACACCTTGTATACATATGTACTTACACGGCAGGAGGGAGAGGGGGAAAGAGAAAAAAAAAAAGAGATAAATATAGATTTACGTATAGATGCCATAGATATAGGTGACATAGAAATAGAACCTCTATATATGTGGTTTCAGAGCTCTGGACTTGGAGTTAAGGAAATTTGTTTGCCTCCTCTCTCAGACCTGACTAGCTATGCGACCTCAGGAGAGTCATTTAATCTTTCATTCTGTTTCTTCAACTACAAAATAAAGATAATAATAGCACCTACCTCCCTGGGTTTTTGTGGGGGCCAAATGAGATGACATACGTAAAGTGATGTGAAAACCTTAAAACACTATGTGAAATGCTATTAAACTTTAAAAAAATATACACATGCATGGTCATATATTGTGTGTAGACAAACATGTTTCTCTGCCTAAAATAAAATCCTTTTTAATTTTTTTTTCTTTTGGTGTTGCTATATGATTATGAGCCTTGGAATACCAGAGGCTCCAAAGGTTTAAAGCTGAAGGTCTCAAAGAGCAGTGGAGATGGGCAGGCCACAACACATTACAAATAAAGAACTATGTGGTAGAAGAAGCATAAAGGATATCATCAAAGAGATGTACCATTGTTTAAAAAAAAATGTACCAGTCACATGGCGAGAGTGAGGGATAAGTTATGACCAGCCTGTGTGCTCCATTCGCATCCTCACAATTTTGAGATAACTATAAATGAAAGCCTTTAGTCTGTGTAGTAGATCCCTTGTGGAAGATTTATGGGAGGCTAAGAAAGAGAACAAAACAGGATGGCTTGCAATCTGTATCACTGGAGGTACCAGCCACAGTGAAGACAGTGTGTAGCCAAATATATTCCTTATGTAAACTAATTTATAGGTTTAACATATAATAATCAAACTACCAAGATCAATATTAAAACAAAACAGTAATAAGATTAATTTAGAGGAACAAAAAATCTTGAATCTTAAGGGAAATTATGAAAAATGTAGAAATGAATGAAGAATAACACTTTCATGGTTTACGTTGTATTATAAAGCAGTAGTCATCAAAACTATTTTGGTATTATCTAAAAAAATTAAAAATTAGATCAGTATAACATAATAGCAAAGCAAAAATAAGAAATAATAAAATCAACAGCTTGGCCTTCAGTAAACCAAGTTCATAAACTACCTGGGTAATAACTCTACTCAGTAAGAACTGTTAAGATGAAAAGTATTTGGCAAAAAAAAAGCAGTTTACACCACATACTATAATGAGTTGTTGTTGTTTTTGAGCTTTGAAACGTCTAGAACAAGATTCTGTTCTCCGTTGTTTTGCTGCATGTGATTAGAAGTGTCAACCAGATTTGTTAAGGGAGTGCAGCTCTAGAGAGGTTTATATATTTCACAGACTGTCTAAGCCTGGACCTCACTTCTGGATTAGCAGATAGAGAGATCACCTAAGTGATAAAAAATTTCTCCTAGACGTTTCATAGCTAATTTACCAAGGACGAAGTTGAGAGAGAACCTACAGCTCTCTTTCTGACTGCCCCTGTGACCATGAGCCTGTCTTTCATGTCTGTTGGTTATAATAACCCAATGTGGTTCCATGAGAGACGCAGATCCTCTTGGGTCCTTGGGGTTAGGCACTTTCTTTCTCTGTATACCAGTTTTGAGAAACAGACATGAAGTGAGAGGACTAGAGGAGAAAGGCCTGCCCCCAGACAGCCTAGAACATAGAAACAAGGTGGTCTGTGAGACTTTTTTTTTAACTATTCCTCTTTCTCTTAAGAAAGGGAGGGAATGAGGCAGATACAGGCAGCTGGAATCTACAGGGACAGCTCTAGGCTATATAAGTACATTTAAAATATATAGTTATCTTCTGGGAGAAACACTAGCAGTTGAGTGGAGGAGGAGAAGCCTCATGAGGGAGATTCATTTCAGCTGGGCTTTAAAAGAAACCAGGGGTTCTAAGAGATGGAGGCAAAAAAGGAGTGAATTCCAGGGATGGGGGACAGACAATAGAAAGACTAGTTTAGCTAAAACATAAAGTATATTAAGGGAGTAATAAATAGGGCAAGAAAGCCAAGTTGGAGCCATGTTATAAAAGGCTTTATATGCCAAGAAAACAAATTTGTATTTAATCCAATAGGTATTAAGAGGCCACTGGAGTTTACTGTACTGGGGATTTACATGGTCAGACCTGTGGTAGCACTTTGTTAGGCATGTGGAAAATGGAATAAAGAAGAGACTTAAAGCAATAAAGTCAAGTTAATAAGAATTTACTAAGCACCTATTATGGGCTCATCACTGTGCTAAGTATTAGGGATACATAAAAAAGGAAAAATTGATCCCTGTTCTCAAGGAGTGCACAGTCCAAGGGGGCAGACAACATGTGAACAACTATGAACAAACAATATAAATTGGGATCAGGCACTCAGAGGGAAGTTGCTAGCATTGAGGGAGATCCAGAATGGCTTCTTGCAAAAGGTAGGAATTTAGCTGGGACCTGAAGAAAGTCAGGGGATCCAGGAGGCAGAAATGAGGAGGAAGGGAATTCTACGCACAAGGGAATCACTAACGATCAGGGAGAGTGTCCTGTGCAGGGAATGGCATGGAGGCCAGTTTCACTGATACTTAAAAGCAGGGATACCACTTAGGAGGCAGAGTATATGAAAATAAGGAGACTAATTAGGAGACTTTTATTATGTTCCACACTAGAGATGATGACCTAGCCTAGTATGGTGGCCATGTAAATGTAGAGAAGGGTATTTAATGTAGCTGTAGAATCAAAGACACTTGGCAGGTGATCAGTCATAAGGAATTAGGGAATGTGAAGAGTCATGAATGACTCCAAGTTTGCATATCTTGACAAAAATAGGGCAGTTCAGAAGAGGTGTGGATTTTAAGAAAAAGATAATTTGCTGTGTTTTAGACATGTTGAATCTAAGATATCTATGAAGCACCTAGTTCAAAATGTCCAATTAAGAACTGATGATTTGACACTGTATCTCAGGAGAGAATTGGGCTGAATACAGATCTAGTAGTAATTTATGTGAAGATAATAACTAAACCCATAAAAGTTAATGATGTCATGAATTATGAGAATGTAGAGAAATAAGAGAGACCAGGACTGAAACTCAGGGTGCACACAGAAGAGATAGGATATGGATGATGATTGAGCAAAAAAGATTATTAAGGTGTAGCCTGATAGATAGGAGACAGAAAGCCATGTCATGAAAACCCAGGAAGCAGAGACACTCCAATAGGAGTCTGTGGTCAGCAGTGTCAAATACTGCGAAGAGGGCAAAAGGATTGAGAACTGAGAAAAGGCCATAAGATTTGGCAATTAAGGAATTACTGGTTAATTTGGAGAGAGAAGGCTTGGTCAAGCGACAAGACAAGAAGCCAGATTGCAAGGTGTGAGAAGAGGGAAAGTGGAGGTAGTGAGAATAAAGGTTTTTCTAAAAGTTTGATTGTGAAAAGCACCAAAGGATATAGAACATAACTTGAGGAGATGGCAGACAGAAAGTAAATTTTTTTTTAAAGATGAGGGAGCCGTGGGTGCATTGTATGCAGCAAGATAGGGTGAAAGTAGAGAAACTGAAGGTTAAAGGTGGAAAAGGATTGTGGGGGCAATCTGTTGGAGGAAATGCAAGAGGATGGGATCAAGGATACATGTGGAAGAGTTGGATTTGCCAAGGACTGACATAAAGGAGGAAAAAAGTGGGGATAATGTCAGAGGGTTTCCAAGATACTTTTCTCCGTAAAGTCTGAGACAAAGTCCCCAATGAAAGAGTGAGAAGTGTTGGTGTTCTTGGGCTGAGGAGAGAAGAAAATGTTTGGAACAGCCACTGTAAGAAGTATGCTAGAGAATCACCTAGGGAGGAATAAAATGAATGTCTTAATGTAACGAGAGTCTAGTTAGCTAAGATGAATTGATAGTGGACCCAGTCAGTTCAGTTGGGAGACTTCTTTCATTGCCATTCAGCAGACTCTGAGTAGCAAGCAAATGGTAGAAGTAATTCTGAGTTGGGGTTTGGCAAGACATGAGTGGAGTTAAGACAAGGGGGCAAAGAACTCAACAGTAGTAGGGAGTGTAAACTTGAAATAGTTATCTATAGAGTCAAGATGAGAAGGAAAGACCAAAGATGTTATTCTCAAAGAAGAGATAATTTCTTCCCCTTTCACTATGACTCTCTACAATGCTTAATAGAGTTCTCTGGGCTCACTGGACACTCCTTGTTGCTGACAGATTTACCATTTTGAGCAAAAATTTTCATTTATTTTAATTAAATTAATGTTCTTTGAGTTCCTGGCAGTCCCACACAGAAGATCCTATGGGAAATTCAAAGAAGCATTTGGTGTGGTCTTGGCTTTCATATTGCGTACAGCTTTGTGTGGGAGCAAACAATTCTCCAATGTATCTTTTAACCTGCTTGGCCTTAAAGAGCAAAACAATGCCAAAAATAAATTATAACCCTATCACATAAAGCAAATCAGAATTTGAGTTATCTTTTAAAAAAATCTATATTCTAACAAACATTTCACACTTTTGTAAAGAGTCCTGAAAGCATGCTAGCTTGTTTATTGACTCAGATGATACCAGAGTTCAAAAAAGATTAGAACACAGTTTGGAAAAGCCATATTTGACACCAGGTTTCTAAATAATTCTCTTTATTCCCTAGTGTAAATGGGTCTTAAGTGATTAGAGATCTACCTTGGTGAAAACAAAGAACAGGCAATTTTTGGAGTCAGAAAATTGCTGAGTCACACTTGGGCCATATGAGATGAAGAGTATATAGCTGACAAGCTGTACGGCAAGTTGGTGAGCAATGAAAGTAGCAACGTCCTAAGAAGTATCCAAGGAGAACCGGTGACGGGCATTTAACTTATAAATGGAAGTTAGTTTCCAACAACCTTGATTCCCAAAAGGCGTAAATGCCATATCAGGGTGGTATCCAGAGTCAAACTAGCTCTTTCAAGCAGGCTAAGTATATTTTCATGAAGACAGACCATAGAATGAAATTTCTAGCACAGGAGGGACAACCTATGGCTGGAATTCTGTGTTTTCCCCCTCGAGTAGCTCTCACAGTACTTACCGTGTCATATGATCTCAACCAATACTAATAGTTACTCAAAGGACGGATGTTACCGAGAGATATAGGAATGATTGTGGGTGATGCTTCCACATGGCTTTCCTTTCTGATTTTTCCAATTCTCTCTCAACTCCTTACTGTTACAAAAAAAAATTTAATTTATTTTATTTTCAATTCATGGACCAAAACAAGCATTTCCATAACGCAGTACAATTAAAAAAGATGATTGCCCTTGAAACTGCAAATCTAACATATACAATTTGCTATTCTCTCCAAACATATAACAAAGTTATCATGTAAATTTCCTTTTTTCTCTTTTTTCTTCCCCCCGCCCTACAGACAGCTACCATTGGACACAAATAGGTATATGTGTCTGTGTGTGTGTGTGTGTGTGTGTGTGTGTGTGTGTGTGTGTGCGAGAGATGGATTTTAGTGTGTGTAAGGTAGATTTTTGTTATTCTTTTCTATAGTTTAGCTCCCAAGATCCACAGCCTTAACAATCTCTTGTTCCCAGGTGTTAGATATGAGTTCTCATGATCATGGTTCAAAATATCTCTACCATGCTTGCGCAGCATTATATAATGATAAATAATATAAACTATGTACTTAAATTTATAAATATCCACTGTGGCTGCAAAGTGAAATATAATGGTGAGATAATGTAAACTTATGAGGCTATTGTTAGCAATTTGCCTTCTATATCTGTTGCCCTATAAAGCAAGTAGGCACTGGTCAGTGAGTAGGGAATCTGTAGGGTTGAATGCACAAGCTGGAAAGCTGTGCATGCCTTGATCAGCCCCCATCAAGGCTTGGGTGGAATCTGTGTTTGCCTCAATCAGCCCCCATTGAAGTTTGAGAGGATTTAGGGGAGAGCCTGTATCGATTGACCCCATTGAGACATAGGGGTAGTTGTCCCCCCTTCACGCCAGCCCGCTGTGAGAAGGGTGATTAGGGAATGCTGTAGGAGTTGGTGCTCCTATTATCAGCAACCCTCTTGTGAGAAGAATAGACTAGAGTAAAGTAAGATTATTAACCCCTTCGAAGTTGTCTTCCTGTCCTTCCTGTCTGACCAGATCAAGAGTGAACTTGTGCTAGCAGCCCTCCTGGGTGTTTACCTGTCTCACAGTATGTAAAATTATTTTACACATAGTTCTATTTATCAGTTCATCGTCTAGATGCAAATAACATCTTTCTTCATATGTCCTTTATGGTTAATTTAGATATTTACAATAGTAAAAATGACTTGGTTACTCAAAGTTGTTCTTAAAACGATATTGCTGTTATTTTATATGGTGTTCTCTCGGTTCTGCTTTCTTTGCTTTTGATCATTTCATGCAAGTCTTTCCATGTTTTTTCTAAGATCATTGAGCTCATCATTTCTTATAGTACAGTAGTATTCCATCATAACCATACACCACAACTTGTTCAGTCATTCCCCAATTGATGGGAATCTCTGCATTTTCCAGTTCTTTGCCATAACAAAGAGAGCTGCTATAAACATCCCATTCACATTCAAAGTTTTAATTACTATTTGTGAATTTCCCTCTATCTTATTTTTACTCACTATTTTCTTTCATAGCCTCTGGTTTTTTTTTCAAGGGGGAAGGCTGGACAATCAGGGTTAAGTGACTTGCCCAAGGTCACACAGCTAGTAAGTGTGTCGAGTGTCTGAGGCCGAATTTGAACTCAGGTCCTCCTGACTCCAGGGCTGGTGCTCTACTCACCGCGCCAGCTAACTGCCCCGATAGCCTGTCTTTTTTACCCTATTCTTGTTACCTTATCTTCTCCCCCCATCTTCCAACTCCCCCCCTTCCCCCGCCACTTCACTCTTACAAAATTGAAAGCACTATATAAATGCGAATTTTGTTGGGTTTTTTGTCCCTTTCTCCTTAAGAGGCAAGTGCTACAGTGGAAATTATCTGGGGAAAAAATGCCTCAGTCTTTGTAGTAGCAATTTGGATTTGAACAGCTTTCCCACCCATTAATAGGCCGTGTGACCTGCTTATGTCATAGGAAGCCTAAGTCACATGTAGTAGGAGGAGCTTCCTGACAGGAAAAGGAAGTTGTGTCACAGGAAATGTTGAGAGAGAGAGAGAGAGAACAGTTATGGCTACTAACAAAATTACAAGGCTTATTTTATAGAGAACTTTACTTCTAATTTGCACAAGACTGTAACATTTAAGGTTAGAACTGAACCTCTCTGGGTTTTTGTGAGAGCCAAATGAGATTTCTGAAGACCTTAAAGCACTATGTGAAATGCTGTACTGTGAGTTTGTCTTTGGGAAGACCCCAGCAGGGGGTCGGAGAGGTTTTGGGATGGCGAGGCTCCAGGTTATTATATTGTGTGTGGAATGTTTTACTGCTGTGATAGACTGGATAAATGGCTTGTGGGATATGGTCCTCTGGTATCTGAATAAATGGGTTACTTCTTCTACCTTCTATGTGGAGAGTCTCCTGTACTTTGCCATACAGAACCACGTAGGCATTTTGACAATTATCATCTACATTGTTTTTATTGCCTTACTGTTACAGTCTTCTGTAATCACTGGGAACCTAGAGAGTAGATTTGGAGGCCTCCTTGCCCTGATATAAATGGCTATGGAAGGAATCACTACTTATCTATCCCACGTTGCAACACTGAACTATCAGAGAAGAATAACAATGTCTAAGCCTCCATAAGCCATTGGATCCAATACCAGAGCCTGAGACATCAGGTCTCTGGAAATTTTCCCTAAACCTTGTCAGGCATTTTGAAGATAATTCAATAAATGTCAAGCATTTCAAGAATTGTTCAATAAAACAAGATTTGATACACTGAAGCACAAAGAAAAATGTGACTGAAAACAAAAATTGACACTAAAAAATGATATTGTTGCAAAATAGCCTGATTATTCCTCAGAAAATAAGCAAAGACCTTTTGAGGGAATTTGACAGCTGAAAATATTGTATTGATTCTCCTACAATGAGGTATACGATTCTTGAAGTTGGAAGAACAGCAAGAACACCAGTTTTTTTAAAGTTGCTAACAATTGCTAGCTATGATGAAAAAACACTTGTCATAGGTAAGACGATGCAAAGTCAAAGTAGTAAATCTGTAAAAGTGGGGATAATAATTGTAAGACACTTAGCACAGTGCCTGACACACAGTAAGTGCTATGTAAATGCTGGCTATTATCATTACCTCTTATTTTTACTAATGAAACTTGCTTTTTCTTTAAGTCTATCCAAATACTATTGCTAGGAGTCCAGATGAGCATAAAAGATCTAAGCATCTTCATCAAACCATAAACCTCAATCAACCTATTAAAAATATTTTGGTGATTTTTTTTTACTTCCAATGAGCCTGAAAGTCTTATCCCCAATGAGGAAATAATGACCACTAATAAATATATTGACACACTGAGAAACAGAATTATAGAAATTGCCAGATGAAAAATGAATACTCTAACACAACCTCACACTGTGCCACCCTTCACAAAAGGTTAAGAAATTTGTCTGACAGATGGAGAGAAACTTGTATCAGTGAACTTGGAACTTACCTAATTTAAATACCAGTGAAAAACTTATGTATTATAATCAAGGTTAAACTTAGAAAATCTGGCTGTTCATCAAAGATACACTCAATATCCATGATAAAAGTATGGTTTTGTGATAAAGTATTAAAGAATATTTGACCAATATATTGCAAACTAAATGCCAAATCATGTAAACAAAGTATTGCAGGAAATGTAGGACATAGGTGTGTTAAAAGTTTTTTATAACAAAATTACAAGGCTTATTTTATAGAGAACTTTACTTCTAATTTGCACAAGACTGTAACATTTAAGGTTTGCAAAATACTTTATCTGTATCAGATATATAAAAATGGTGTGATACCAACCCTCACCTCTTTGCAGGTTTTCTCTTCACCTTGACTGGGGTTTGGCTTACTTACCTTGCCTGTTCCCAGTTTGGTTGGTTTTGGTAGTTCCTCAGAAGTAGTGACCATATAGCTACAACTCACTCTTAAGATCCTAGGGGTAACTTTGGTACGAAAAAAATGTACTCCTACTACTAGTCATTACAGCTCCCGAGCCCCCACCAGTGTGCTTCCCACTTGCATAAATCAGTATAAGAATGCCATTAATTAATCCTTAAACATGTACTATTTACTAACCAAGAAAAAACAAAGGCAAGCATAATCATAAAATAATATTTACTCAGTTGAAGACAAAAACAGGAATAATCAAAAGTTGAGGATTATCCAAAGGGTACTAAAGAGGCATCAGGTACTAATGAGTAGCAAGCAAGCATACATTACAAACAAGAAATTAAATTAGGAGAGGCATTAAAAAGGAAGTTATTAAAGAAATGACTAGGAAAAAAAAGATGGGACAGGCACATAGCCAAAGCTAGAGTAACCAGTAAATAATCAATATATTCCTTTGGTATCCAAATTATGTGAAGAAAATATGAGGCAGGACCCAGAATATTACATTGGATTCCTATGATTGACTTGTGGTATGACTTGCTTCATGGTTTATAGCTATTATATCTGGAACAACATACCTGGCAAATAAGAGGTGCTAAATAAGCATAATAGTTGCACAAGATGAATCAGCATGGATGGGTTGAAATCTGCATCACTGAAAGTGATAACTACATCAACCATTAAATCAGCAATAACAGCTAATCGATAGGCATTCCTTAAATAGATCAATTTATCACATCAATAGGACCACCAATTCATTGTAGTGTTGGAATGCTATCTTTTAGTTCCTCAATCTCCTATAGTCTATTAGCTATAATTTCCTAAGATGATTCCAGTCCTTGGACCATAAAACCAGAACACTAAGCTTGCTAAAAACCACACATAAAGTAAGAGTCAATAAGTCTGAAAAAGTAGTTTAGGAGTAAAATGAATAGCTGTATGGCAGTTATTTCAAGAACTTCTCCCACCTCCTACATCCTCCATATTCTTCACAATTCTTCCCACCCTATACTTCCAGACTGGAGGTCATGTTCAAGAGGTTTAAGATTTCCGAAAAATTGACCTATAAGTAAGTAAGTGTGGTGTTAATGTATTTGGGCTATAAGTAATATATAAAAGTTTATACCCTTTCTGAAAAAGCTTTTCTCTACATCATGTGCCTCTTAGAGCTTTATGAGAACATAAAAATAGTTGCTGCACTAGAAAAACATGTTTTCATTATTATAGGAAATGGGTTTTATAAGCTGGTTATATATATTTTTTATTTCTGTCCCTTCTGTCAGGAACACAGATTTTATATCCACAACTCAGGCTCATGTCTAACTATAAGTAATAAAACAGAACAGATTTCAGGGATTCAATAAATGTTAAATTTGAATTCACATCAATTCACCACTTAATTACAAATATTTAACCATAGAAAACCATAATGGTTATGGGTTAAGTGTTTTTTCAGCTTTCAAAACTTACCAGTTCATAATATGCCCACTATCTCTTTCTATCCTTACTAAGACCATAATGATGACATGATTAGAGCAACCTAAAATGTGATGAGGCTACAAGATACGTCAGATTTTTCCATTTTTATCAAGTTTTTTTGCTTTCTCATAGTACCTAATTGGAGTTCTGATCTATTTTTTTTCTAGATTTGGGTAATGAAACTGGACTGGTTTCTTAAATAGATACATTAAACTTGTCCTTTCATTCATTCATTCAAAAAGCATTAATTAAGACCTTCCATTTAGCCAGAAATCTGGGGAAGTCAGAAGAGATACAAAAATAGAAATAATATTTTCTATTTCTATCACTGAAAACTTTATCATTTTAAAGTTCACTTTATTATTCCTTTTAGTCTAAACAACCAAAAAGTATTTAGACTGCCCCAGTAGGCATTTAGGTATTTGGCCAATGGTAGTCTCCAGGTAGGTTAAATTATTCCAGGGAGAATAGGTGGCTACCCACCTGGACAAGTTCTTGCTTCATCCTGCTCCAAACTGTCCTTAGTAGTGTTAGGCAAGGTATCACAGATTCCTAAAAGAAATTATATCCAGTGACCTGAAGTAATATAATCTATATACAACCATCTGATATTTGTTAAATATAAAGTGAATAAAAAATTACCTTTCCATATTTATGTGTATATGTATGTATGTATACATACACACATGTATATATGCATATATACATACGTCTGTATATATGTATATACGTATATATCTAAATATCTATATCTATATATATATATGCATGTGTGTGTGTATATATAGATATCACCTCTTAGTAGTCAAAAGGAAATTTCAAAGGACTTTAATGGGGATAGTCCAGGGATAGGGAACCTGTGACCTTGAGGCTACATGTATTGCACTTTGAGTGGAGACTTTTGACTGAGTCCAAGTTTTACAAAACAAATCCTTTTATTCAGGGGATTTGTTTTGTGAAGTTTGGATTCAGTCAAAGGGCTGCACTTGAGGACCTAGAGGGCCACATGTGGCCTCAAGGCCACAGATTCCCCACCCTTGGGATGGTCTACTGAGGTGATAACTTCAGGTTTCCTACTGAGAAAGGAAGCTCATTTTACAGATAAAAAGAACTTGCCCAGGGCCACAAAGCTAGTAAGTGTCCGAGGTCGGGTTTGAACTCACGAAGATAAGTCTTCCTGATTTCCAAGCCCAGTGCTCCATTCACTGTACTACCTATCTAGGTGCCCTAAAAAGTTGTTTTCGAGTCATTTCCAACTCTTCATGACCCCATTTGGGGGTTTTATTGACAAAGATTCTGGCGTGGTTTGCCATTTCCTTCTCATTTTACAGATGTGAAACTGAAGCAAACAGGGTTAAGTGACTTGCCCAGGGTCACACAGTTAGCAAGCATCTGAGGCCCGATTTGAACTCATGAAGATGAGTGTTCCTAGTTCCAAGCCCAGTGCACTATCCACTGTGCCACCTAGGGTGAGCAAGTACATCATTCAATTCCCCACCCAAAAAGGCTGAGGAGGCAATTTCCAGAAAAAATATGATGATGTGGCATAGGATAAACCTGCTCCACAATCTGGAATATGTACAGACATTCTGTACCTGGTGCTAGTCTATTAATCACATGATGAAGAGACAGACTATTGATTGGCAGCAAGGCAGGAACTGGGTACTTCAAAAGGCATTAATTGGCCAAAGCAGGACCTTGTCCTCATTCCTGCTTGAGTGTATTCTGGTGAAGATGTAAAAATTGCTGAAAGCCCTTGGTGGGGAGAAATGTCTCACATCTTTATCTCCCCATAGAACTGCTGCAATGTGATCCATGAGTATGTGGCCCTGATGTTGCTTCTATTCTTTCTAGTTTTAGGTGAAGGAGATTTGAGTGGCTATGACCTTATAAGCTTCAAAAAGTCAGAAAGGAGAGCCACCAAAGATCTAGGAGTGGTAAATTTTTCAGGAACCTAACTTTAGGAAGCAAAGTACCAAACAGCTTGCTTGACCCAGCCCAACATCGAAGTCCTGTAGAATTATCTGAGCTCAGTGGTAGCTAATATAAAGACTCATCTACAGCCTATGCCACAACCGGAAATTAATGTGGCAGGCAAATACTATGCAGAAACTTGTATTGAGTTTGATCCCACTCTCCCCAGAAACTAAGATGATATAGGGGAAAGTATATTCCCAAGTGTTGGGAGGAAATGTAACTTCTGTGTGTACTATACCTTGAAAGTAAATATTTCTTTGTAAAAGCTAAAAAAGAAAAAACAAGATGCTGGGACCAAGTGAAGTTGTTTTAAGGAAAAAGAATACATGGGAATGGGTAAGGAATGGGAAAGTTGCCAGTAGATTAAGAGAGATTAAAGATTGGGAGTGGGGGGAGGGAGAGGTGAGTATGATCAAAAGAAAAATTCCTGCAGGAGGTGAAAAGGGTTAGATCAAGAACTCGAGAAGAGAGATTGGTCTTAGCCCAAGAAGGAATACTTTTTTGTCAAAGACTAGAGAAAAGGAGGAGACAATTAGAGGCTGATGGAGAAAGATTTCAGAGGAATGGTATGGGGAAAGAAAAGTGAATAGGGAGTTCATAGCTAGTAAAATAGAGAACACTGGCTATGAAGACCTTGGCAAGATCCTCAAAATCACCTTGACTTCAATGAGAAACTGTGCACAGGGAAGGAAAACAAAAACTGTATTTTAAAATATGATTCAGAATCAAGATATGAAAAGACACTATGAATATTTTCTTCTGTAAAGTCAGAAGATGCTATATGGAGAACACCCAGGGATATAATTTTTAAAATGAAATTAACTCTCTTACCTGACAAGAAACAATTCCTTCTAGATGTAGTAGTCATTTAAGAATCAGCAGTTTGTGTGCAGTGAGATCATTGGCAATTTCAAGTAAAGGTCAAGATAAATAACATATTTTTAATAGAGATGTGTGTGACTATAGCAATTTGAATCTGGTCCGCTTAAACAAGCTATGATTATATTGAAAATTAGGAATGGAAAAAAATAAAAACCTTGGATCTAACACCATTTTTAAAAGTGTTGAACCAACACTAATTCAATCCTGAGACCAAACAAAACATTAAGAAAATAATAAATAAGTCAAAGATGGATGAGGTTTCAGTTGGAATTAAACAGGTGTGTTTGCACTATATTTGTGCAAAATTGTTTCTGGCATAGAAAAATGTGAACAGGTGAGTTTTCTTTTAAATGTGTTGCTATTAAAATGGATTCAGCCATACCTCTACTTTTGTTGACACCATAAAAGACAACATGAATAGAGACGGCTACCCTAGACTTTGACTTTCACTATTATAAGTGATTCATGTTTGTGTGTGTGTGTGTGTCTATATATGTATATATTTTTCGTTACAGCAGATTTATTTAGAGCTGTAACCCTCTTGAAAAGACTATTCCCACACTTTTTCCCATTAACCTTTAGGCAGTAAACTCAAATTGTCCTAAACCCCAACAAGGACCTATGGTCTTCAATAGAATGCTAAGCTAAAATAAGATTATTCCCAAGAATCATTTCTAGGTCACCAGATAGTTCTTTGACCCCCAGGATTGTGAGCACTAGAAAGAACCTTAAGAGGTTATCTCACAATGCCACTTCCCAGTAGGACTGCAGCTAAGTCAAGAAAGACACGTGTAGTGACAAGGAGTAAGATAGGCTTTCTGCCATGATTTTCTCCACCAGCAAGCCATATATTATTTTCCTAGAACCCCCTTCAGGTTACAAGCTGCTACCATTTTGCCCCATATTTTAGGGGGTTCCTTAACCTGATATCCCATGCAAGAGGAAGGCTGTATGGAATATCTATGCACCCATATATATCCCACTCCTTAATAAAAACACACCAGTCCTACATCACTCAAAGAGGATTGATATAAAAATCTACAGAAATATATCCAAAGTAGCCGGCAGGAGGGAAAAAGAGTAATACGTGCAAAGGCTAAAATTTGAATTTACAAAGGCTCTTGTAGCTGAATCCTAGTCCTTATCGTGACAGATGGGATATTTAACTACTTTCCTTAGTTCCCTTCTGTCTATCTTACTTCTTAGGAACAATGAATGGAAGTTGCGAAGAGACAAACTTGGGATTGATGTAGAGAAAAACTTCCTAACAAAGTAATCCAAACATGTAATGAGCTGCCTTAGGTGGTAGTAAATTCCCTCTTTACTTGAGGCCTTCAAGCAAAGGCTAGATGAACATTTGCTAGGTGTGCTATAGAGGAAATTCATGTTCAGGTAAAAAGGGACTAGATGCCCCTGAAGGCCTGTCCTACTGCTAGATTATATGTGACTCCATAGTCTGGGTCTTATTAAGTAACTAAACTAATAACACTGAACTACTGTGCCTAGGGCAGCCACTGGAAACCTGTTCCTTTAACTCTTATGGCACTTGGAAGTCTTAGACTTAGGCAAAGACTTTCCTTTTACATATGAACTAGTTCAGTCATTTTAGGATATGATACTCTCAATCTTATTAACACCAGAAGTAGATAAACCCAATGGAGTTATGGAGAAGAGATGACTTGAATCAATAGCATATATGCCACTTTAACTATGGTATGAAGAAGCAACACTGAGTTGGACCCAAGAGGGTCAAAAGAGGCATGGCTACAATCTGTTGCCTTTGGGCATGAATGACTAATCAATTGAGAGAAGAGCTAACCCAAAATAAGCCTTTGTGACTTGAGAAAGGATGTATCTGCATGGCACAGGCATCTCAAGGACATTTCTGCATGCTCCGTCCTTGCATGAAGGTAGCCAGAGGAAGAATTAGGGTGCATCTGTCTCATTTCGCTGAGTTTCTTGTGTGATGGGACTGTACCCTCCCTCAAATAGAGGGTCAATTACCAAAATCAGAGTCATTGATGATACAGTAATTTACATATGGCCCCAATAGTTTGTCCAATATGGCAACTGTTCTAAGACTTCTTAGGCAGCTAGGTGGCGCAGTGGAAAGAGAACTAGACCTAGAGTCAGGAAGACCTGAATTCAAATCTAGCCTTAGGCACGTACTAGCTCTGTGACCCTTGGCAAGTCATTTAAGGTCTGTTTTCCAAAGTTTCCTCAACTATAAAAATGAGGAAAATAATAGCATCTACTTCACAGGACCGTTGTAAGGATCAAATGAGCTATTCGTAAGGTGCTTAACACAGTGCCCAGCTCATAGTACGCTCTATAGAAATGCTTATCCTCTCCCTCTCCCTTCCCCTTTCCCCAACCCTTTTCCCACTAAACATGTTTATGAGAGCCTAATATGTAATGGACCTACTGCCCAAGATACAGGAAAACATCATGTTGCTCCAAATTTCCAAAGAGAAAGCTATCTTTCCTGTTTGGGTGCCCAAGTTACCTCTCCTTGGTTTTTGAGCATAGGTATATCCATTACTCTTTCTGCTTCAACAAGTACATATTAAATACTTACTATATGGCAGGCACTGTGCTGGGGATACAAAGACAAAAGTGAAATAATTTCTGCTCTTAAGAAGCTTATATTCTAAAAGTTTCCATGCTCTGGGCCCTTGGGAACCTTCTCATCTTCTTAACTCATAGAATCAAAATCTAGAACATAAAGAAATCTTAGATGCTGTGGAGCCTGGGACTATCATTTACAGATAAGGAAATTGAGTCACTGAGAGGCTAAATGACTTGCCAAGTGTCAGAAAACTAGTAAATGTCTGAGGTAGGAGTTGAGGCCAGGTCATCCTGACTCCGAATCTAACACTCTGTCCACTGCTTCCTACTACATCTCTCTGTTCTGGCTACTCCCCTGAAGTCAATTCTACATGCTGAATCTTTCAACTGGTTCGACCTTTGATAGAACTCAAAATCACTTTGGTACCTATGCCATGTGGATTTCATAGTCCAGACGCAGAGGTTAACTTCTTTTTTGAGCCACGGACTCCTTTAGCAGTCTAATGAAACCCCTGGACTCCTCAAAATAATATTTTTAAATGCATAAAATAAAATACACAGTATTAAAAAGTAAATCAATGATATTGAAATATAGTTATAAAAATCCTAAACAAGTTTACAGACCCCATGGTATTAAATTACTTTTTTGTCTACCCCTTAACATTCTTTATCCACAGATGATTTTCCCAAAGTTTTCTGATCTTTAGTTCTGAACCTGTACTTCTAGATGTTATATTCTCATATGGGCCACCCCCAGATGATGTGTTCCCCCTACAAAGGCCAATGAAAACTCATACCTCTCCTTTCTCCTCAGATAGTGATCCAATAATTTTCCCACCTAAAAGTAATGAGTCCCTAGTCCCCCTTGGCCCCTTCCCTCCTAGGTATGGAACCTGATGACTACAAGTTGTTACAACAGCTACTTTAATACTCAATAATTTGTGATTTTATCTGTCTGAGTTTTCCCTTTATTGATGCAGGTTGACACCCTCATCTCCTTAGCAGACAGGCTTCATGCGTTATTGAGTCCAAAAATATTCATCATATTGTGGCCAAAGTTTTGACAATATGCTTTTCTAAACATAGGTAGGCTGGCTGCCAGGTGACAAGCACACAACACTGAATGAATGAATACATGTAGTAAGTGCTTACTAGGTACCAAGTACATAATACAAGTACACACACAAAAGCAAATACTTGTGTTCACCTTGTCTTTACTTGAAGTCTTTCCAGCTTGGTGGTACCTGCCAAAATGTCCATGCCACTGTCACATCCTTTAAGACCCCAAACTGTCTTGTACCTATCATGATGAGGAATTAGAGTAAAAAGTACATGAAGATTTGCAATATATGCAATAACCAAAAAAAATGCCCTGTGCAGTATTACTAATGTATTTTCATATACACTTATACCTAGACCGTGGCCCCATAATTGAACGGAATCATTTCAACACAATTAGTGCCTCTCTTATTCATAGAGATCTCTAGAAAAAGAGATTCAGAGAAAACAGTCTGGCAGAGTCAACAGAGGAAAGTCCTTGGAGTCAGGAAGAATGAGCCGAAACCCAGCCTCTAACATATACAAGTTGTGTGACCATTTAATCCCTCCGGATCCCTGAGCAAGTTTTTAGGACTATAAATTACAGAAAGCGCTGTTCTGCACAAGTGAAGGGAATTTCTGAGTTAACAAGTTTCCTAAACCAATAAAACCACAGGTCTCAACACTGTGCCATACACAACAGCCCCCCACCCCCACCCCTGCCAAAAAAAACCGTATAACCCTCACCTGTAAAGCAAATACATATTCGGCTTCACTTAGCCTAGCAGTGTCTTAGAAGAAAGCTTTCAGGAACTTGGAACACAATTATCTGCTCTAACCCTGACTAGTACTCTAAACAATACTGAAGTTTCCTTAACATCCCCCATTACACTGCATATGATTGTTTAAAAGTGTCTTGTCAGGTTCATGGCCCACATTAATTCTGAGGGCTCTAAGTTTAGACCTTGGCACAAGCTCACCAGGATTGAATCATGTTTGAATAAGGAAATGGCATTTTTCCAGGACCAAAGAGAGAGAAACAACATTTTTTAAAACGACTTATGAAATGCCTTGGATATAAATGCTCTTCATAGACAAGCTTTGGATGGATTATATGGAAATGAGATGGCAGTAGATGGAACAAACTTTCCCTTGTAACATAAGAAATAAATTTTTCCTCATGGAGAGAAACGTTTGACCAAAAAAAAAACTGATACCTTGCCAAGATCCAATATTTTGAAAATGTATCCAAGTATTCATTTTATTGAATCCCAATCTTTCTAGCTCATCCTATTCAGATTTAGAGCTACATCAAAATGGGGCAAAAGAATCCTGATAATTTTTTTAATGGATGCAAACACTCATACATAGATAATCACTGTCATTCGTGGCTAAGGGTGATACTATACCATGTACTTGTGTGGAAATAACAGAAAGGAAGACTCTATTTCGACCATCAGAGAGCTAATACCCTTTAGGCTAGTTCCGTATTACCAACAGCAAGCAATAGAAAGAGTGGGGTAGTATGTGTGCTGAATTCAGAGTCAGGAATACCTGGCCTAATGTCCCTCTTCTCACACTCATTGGTTCTGTGTGACCATGGGAGGGTCACTTAATCTTTCCAAGGCTCAGTTTCTTCCTTTGTAATATGAGAGAAAGGGTTGGGCTCAATGACCAGTAAGATAACCTCCCAGCTTGAAATCTATGATCATACAATCTGGCATGCCAGTCTTCACCCGTTACAAGGACAATGCAATTCCATCGGCCCTGTTTCTTGGTGGTATCTATTTTCCACTATTCTAGCTGGGTTCCCATCCTGAAAGTGAAACAAGAAAAATTAAACTGAGAGGAAGGTTATATGCTTAGCTAGCTGAGAAAAGAACAAGACAACCATAAAATCAACTGTAGGTTGGATTTAGTCCAATACGTATTTTTAAAAAAAAAACTTGCGGAAGGAAAATGTTGCTTACTTATAACAAACATTAATCAAAAGTGAACCTTCCTTTCGAAGAAATTTGCTTCCATTTGATTTTCACAGTCCAGATTACAATAAGATTTTTTTCATACATCCTTACTCTGAACTTGGAGTCAGGAAGATCTGGGTTCAAATTCACCAGAAGTATGACTATGGTAAAGTAACTTGCCCTCTTTGAGCATCATTTTATATATTCATAAAATTGATGTAATAATATTATTGCTGTTAGACTTGAATGAGATAATATTCAATATGCATGATGTCCCAAAAGTCTTAGTGTAGTTTTAAGTTTTAGTAGCTTAGTACCTTAAGGCTTAGGGCACTAAGACTTTCAGAACATCCTGTATAAAGTGCTTCACAAACTTTAATGTGCAGTATAGATGTCAACTATTATTTCCCATTCAGGTGGGTACCATTTAGTTTGCCAGTATTTCCATAATGCCTTGAGACCAACAGAAACTTCTAGAGAATACAAAATCCTACCTGGTCAGCCTGGGAAGACCTAAATGAAATAATAGTAATTGAAGTAAGCATAAACAGGAAAACAAGTTATACCACAACATCAATACTGTGTAACAAACAATTTTGAAAGACTTACAAACTTTGATCGATGAAATGATCAACCATGATTCCTGAGGACTAATGAATAAGAATCCTACACACCTCACGAAAGAGAGATGATGGACCAAAATGTAAAATGAGAAATACATTTTTGGATGTGGCCCACATGTTAATTTGTTTTGCTTGTCTCTGACTATATGCTACAAAGATGTTGTACTGCTTTCTTCTTCTTTCTCTTTCAGTATTTGGGGATGGGGTGGGAGCCAGGGAGAGAGAAAATAAATGCTTAAAATTTTTAAAATTATTTTAAAATATCATATCTATTCCAAAGTCCCCAGACACAGTAATTTTCCTTTCATAATTTATTTGGACAGGGGAAAAGGTATTCTAAACTTCTACTTCTTCCAGCCCACCTCCCTCTATACCCTACCCTGTTTTCTATTCCTCTGTAGTCCTATTTAAATGAGACTGGATCATAGCTGTAGATCATAGCATTTAGAGCTATAAGGGACCTTTGAGATGATTTAGTGGCTAACCCATTCCCCTCAATTTTACTAGTAAGGAAACTATGACCTAGAGAGATTTGCCCAGGATCACTCAGCGAATAAGTAAAAAAAAAATTAAATTAAAATAAAATTAAAAACTAGAAGCTGAACCCAGAGCTTCTGACTCCAAATTCAAAATTCTTTCCATTGCTTTTCCTTCCATCCCCATCTTCTTGATTCTTTATTTGACCTAGAATGAGTTTAGTTACTCATTTAACAGTGTAAACAAAGTCTGTACTCAACTCTGACTTGGTTAGGAGGTGGGGGTGGGTGAGGGGAGAGGGAAGCATTTTTAAAGTTATAAGTACAGATTTAGACCAGACAAATTGACCAGGATTTTAATGTTTTGGTGGATGTAACTATTCACGGTCAGTAGGTAGAAGGGTTGTGGTTGCAACTGCCGGCCATGATGCCATGATTCCCTCTGCATTGAAAATGTCTTCAAACCACAGGGAGGAGAATATTTTAACTTACTTCACCACAAACTATGTTTAGGCTCAAGTAAGTGTCTTTAAATACTTCACAAATTCCTATTTTTAAAAATGTATTTGTTCTCTGATGTTGAAGAGTGAGAGAAAAAACCAAACCCTAATAGACTATTGGACTTATCAAGGAGGTAGAAAAGAGACAGTTCCAAATTTAACCCTACTTGCCCAGAAATGTAAACATCATAGAAACATACAGAGAGACTCAGTATTTCTTCTAACAGCTAAATGGACCACTCTTTTAGAGGCTAATATTCAAATACCCAAATGATCTGTCACTGATGTGAGTATTCCTTTAAATGATGAAAATTGTAACTCATCCATACGTGGGCATCACTAATCCATGTTCTCCCATAAGTTTATCACAAGAAGTGATGTGCTAGTGTCTTCCTTATTGAATATACTAGAGGCTTCGTCTTGCCATTACAAGAATAAAAATAGAGCATATGGTCTGTCCATCCCTTTCTCCTGCTACATGACCATCTCACCATCACAATACATTTTAATTGGAAATGCTCTCCCACATGCCCACATAGGTCACTAAGATTTTGTTTTGTTTTGTTTTCAATTCTGGTTGATTCCAGATTTTTAAAGCTTATATAAATAGTGCCTCTTTTAGTTGGATTTTCCTTTTTTTAGTCTTTTATATTTTTTAATCTTAATGCTATTTCTCACTTCATGGAGCTACTATTTCATACTTTAAAGAAATCTGTTCATCACTTTCATAATATTTCTGCAGACTGCAAGTGTCGTTTATAGTCATCTATGTATATTGGATGGCTAGAGTCGATAAATTTGGGGCTAAAGCATACATCTTTCAAATGGGTGATCCTAGTCAGGCCTCAATTTGTAACTTCAACAGAGACATTAATTTCAGCCAACAAAATATGTTATAAGACTAGGTGGGGCCATATACAAAACTAAATGTCTGCTCTAGGCAGATCCTCCCTCGTGTGTTACAACTCTCATGAAAGACTCTGAGCCTTTACTTCACCTTGCATCATTGGACATCACAAAATAAAATACTGGGACACTATTGGAAGTATAAGAAATGCTTTGTAACTCCCACATGGCACCCTTTATTTAATCCCATTGCCCCAAATTCCATTTCTGGGGAGGGAGTCCTCAGAAGAAACACCACGGGAGCTACATGGTGACTGGAGCTACAAAGGCCATTTTGCTCCCAAGATCCTCTCTTGAATGAATCTGAGCAAAAAAAAAAAAAAAACCTGGCCAAGAAGGTCATTTTCTTCTGCCCTCCAGAGTCACATTGCGGCCTACATTTTGTATATATTTGTCAACAGCAACCAAACAAAAATCTCCTTTTATTCTTTATTTGAGCTCTCTGGCTATCCACATGTGCGTTTAGAAAAAGTAATATTTAAAATGTGCTTTATTACAAACTTAACCTCACTGAGTGGTATGCCCTAGGTGAGTACCTAGCTTACAAAATGCAAGTTCTGGCTCTAAGTCTAACACCTGTACGGTGAAGTTGACTGCAAAAGAAATATTAACACCTGGAAGGAAGGTGAAGGGGTTAATTATGGCAACATGAAATCATTGACAGAATAAAGGAATTTCAGAGTAAAAGGAAAACTTGGAGATCCACCTCACGATTACAGGATTGCTCAGGAGGTCAAAGTTTCTAAATGGGATTGCATTCTGAGTTTTCTTCAAAATCAGCCTTATAAAACCTCAGGATCATGGTGGTAGATAAAGAGAGTTTTAACAGACTGGCCCCACAAAAACAATCACACATACACAGATCTCTTTGAAAGACAGAGGATATATTAATACACACCTGAAAATAAAATACAGCTTGGGGAGCTTTGAAGAGTTTCTAGCTCAAAACAAATAGGTAAACCTGCCTAAAAATGGCATATGCAAGCAAGGAAATTTATTGTATAATATGAAATACTAAAAATTCTGCTATACACACACACAAACATCTACATATATATCTACAGAGCTAAATTTTTGCATACACACACATTCACCACACTCATAACAATGTGTTATATAAATGCCAGCTATTCATGCAAAGAAGGTTTGTAGTTAACTTCCCCAGAATCCTAAACTTAGATAATGTGCCACAAAGTCCTAGAAGCCACAAAAATTGTGATACTCCATTGAAAGAGCACAAATCCTCAGCTGTCATTCACACATCACTCTTCAATTTACCACCCCAGGAAAAAAAAGGAGTAATGGATAGGGCATTGTATTTATTATCAACATAGTAAGATCAAATTCTGCCTCAGACACTCACTGGCTGTGAAACTGTGGGCAAGTCACTTAACCTCTCTCTGCCTCAGTGGCCTTTAAGGTCTTGTCTAATATGAAATATATGATCCTACACTGACAGAAAGTGGCCTAGAGAGGAGTCAGCACAGTACAATGGAAAGAACACTGGATTTGGAGAGACAACGCTAGAGTTCTGCTACTGACTAATTGTATAGCCTTAGAAAAATCACTTACTTCTCTGAGGCTGGGATTCTTCGTCTGTAAAATGAAAGAATTTAATTATATGATCTCAGACAACTTTCCAGGTCTAAATCTTACCATCTTAAAAGGGTAAAACTAAATTCCAAGGCTTAGCTTTCATGCCTCTCTTGTGTTAAGGTCATATCTGTCTGGATTAAGTGGCATATGAATCCATAGAAATAGATCCCTTCTCTATGACCAATAATCTCTTTGGCCTGCTCTCCGCCTTATGCTCGAGTCAGAATGCTCCAACTGTGCTCTCGACATTCAACACGGTTTTCTAGGTCATCATTGCATCTGTCTCCTTTAAGATATAGACCAACTGAGATCAGATAGGACCTATCCTATCACCACTGCCCTGCCTCTCCCAACCTGGACCAGCACCCTCTCTACTGAGCCTTCAGAATTCATGCCTCTAGTCCCTAAGGAAGTTAATCCATTCATCTCCGGAGCACCTGCTCTAAGAATACAAACTAGCCCACTTAAACTACTCTATCTCCTGGCTACACCTAGACACCAAATTACACTCCACTTTTATATCTCATCCATCCATCTAGTGATCAGTCACCCAGCCAAGCCATCTCACTCACTATTTGTTTGCTCCTGCACACATACCTTCTTGCTTCCCCATCCCACCCCTACTTTCTACCTCTTGTTTTGGGAACATTAATTGAAGCGGTAGAACCATTACTTCTGGAAAGATTATGTCATAATCAGTTTACCATCCCTGTGACTTCCTAGCCCAAAATTTCCTTCCCTGTCCACCACTCCTCTCGATATTCTGCCTCCTGGAGGCAAAGTGCCTGACTTCTAGTAAGGACTTTAAAATGCTTTTCCATTCATTGACTTGTCTTCAATCATATAGTTAGTAAATGTCAAAGCCAGAAATCAAACCCAAGTCTCTTGAGTCTACCACTCTGGGTCCACTGGTCTATGCCGTTCTTTAGGGTACCTTCTGGCTCTAGTATTCTAGGATCCCGCTCTTCCCTTGTGCTTGGTTTAGAAAGAGGTATAGTGTAGTATAAAGAACAATGAACTTAAAAGTCAGCAGACCTGAGTTTAAGGACTGGTTATGCTAGTTACTAGCTGTATGACTGTGGGAGTACCTTAACTTTAGTTCTTCATCTGCAAATGGAAATAATGGCAAGTTACTTACCTCATGTGATTCTTATAAGCAAAGTACATTTTAAACAAGAACATTATACATACGTGAGCTATTATTCTTCTCATCTTTCTAACGCTGACTGTGTTCAATCTTTAACCAGCTTTAACATATTACAACTAATGTTCAAGGAATAACATTTGATATAAACTGAAATACAAACAAACAAATAAACAAACCTCCCCTTGTTCCTTGGAATGTGAACAGTACAACTTATCTAGCCAAAAGGAAAAACATATTAAAAATCAAAATTCCATTCACACCCTAACTAGTTATTTTGGTTTACATCAAGTAATACATGACCACTGGGCTAATATTGGACATTAGCCTGTTGAGTATTTGCTCTTGACAAATAGCATCTTTTTAAAATTTTAAATAAATGATTAGTGTAAGAATTAGTGGACCTGTAAAAATATCTTTTTGAGTAGGAAATACTATATTTATTAATTATATTAATTATAGGATGGCACATCCTCTATAAATAGTAAAATCTTCCAAATGCTCATATTTGTGAATGGCATTATTCTATTTGCATTAAGACCTCAAAATTGCAGAGCTTCCTAAATAGATACCATAATCATTAAAAAAGGACTATGACATTGTTGGAAAACTTATAGAGCTCATCCATTAGCACATGTATCTTACACAAACACTTCAAGTGGACAGTAAGTTAACCCCAGAATTTAACAGTATGAGAACTGACTAGATTGCCTTTAGATAACTGGACAGTGTTTTAAATGGCCCCAAACTTCTCCCTTTTTAAGCTTAATATTTTAAGACTATTATCAATATTCTTTCAGCGACGTTATATGACTGCAACTTATAGAATACTACAGTCTCTAAAGGACTGAGTTTAGTATCACTCAAAGGTCAATAGAAGGGTACAAAGTGGGGGTAGTCAGTCCGCAACACAACATATATATAAAGAATTACACAAGAAAAGCTGAATAAAGTATGTCATCAAGAAATGTACAACCAGAAAAATAGATGGGCTCATGACATAGGAATAAGGAATAACCATTACTGACTGGTTGCCTGTACCATTGTTATGCATGCAATAACAGGAAATCTAGACGAAGGCCCACCAAATGATGGAAGGGCATTCTGTGGCACATTTAAATGGACATGGGCAAGAGCAGCAGAGGATGGTCTGTGATTTACACTGATGAAAGGAGTACCTGCATCAGTAATATAAAAAAGATCCATTTAAATATCAAAGTACTAGAATGGTACAGTAAAATCACCTTGATTTGTTATCAGTTCATTAAAAAGCAGAAAAATAGGTGTAAATAGCATTCCCATTCTTCCTATTGGGACCAAACTTAGTCTCCTGGATCCTGGTTAATTCAAAGTAATTCTACAGTAAAATAATCATCTGTAAATTCAACCCTAATCACATGTTAATAGCGAAGATGAAAGTGTAGCCTAAAAGGCATTCTCTTCCTTCCCCACCACTGGTACTAACTGATCTGAGTAGTCAGTTTCAGTGTCTGAAGGGCTAGACTTCTTCAGTGCTTTGTACTTTTTCAGTTAAATTATGAGATCATGTTAATGTCTTTCAAGTTATTATTTCTACCTTGAATTTTTCTAATTCCTTCAATTTTGAATTTCACTAACCAATAATTCTATTGCTTATGCATTTAGATGTAGTTGGAAATGAAATCTTGAAGTCAAAATGAATCAAAAGAGATAATCCTGTGAAACATAACATAGTACCATGAGTCCATAAAAGCCTGACAAAAGCACCACAATAGGTAAACCCGATCAGACTAAGACAAACCTTTTTAGGGAATGAAACCATCTTTCAAGGAACTGAATTTATCTTTCCAGAGATTAAAGGCAATTAAGTTTGAAGTCTTACATGAAAATAGCAGACATGATTACAAGTTGAACATCTGTGTGTATGCATGCACACAAGGAAAAAAGAAGGGGAAAAAAGCACCAATCAGATCAAACCCACACAAGCAAACCTTATCTGGGGAATGTTACTTGCTATGATACAGATATTTCAACAGCAACATAGTCATATGAACAAGAGTAGATGCACCAGAGATTAAGCAAATGACTATGAATCTGCGTATAATGAAAGAAACTATACCAAAATGAAAGCAATTTCTTCTCTAGCAAAAGCTGAGACAAAAAAAAAAGAAATGTGAAGGGAAAGACTGATTTCAATACAAAGATTCAAGAGTTGCTGAAACCTCCAGAGATGCATTCCTAATTTTTATCTCATTTTTGAATTCAGTGTAATAATCCAAATAACAACAACCTCACTTCTCTGTTGTTCTAGTCAGGGAAACTATTAGATGAGATACCCTGATAGCAGAAAATTAGTGCTACTTAAACCAACAGACACCCAAATGAGTTGTGGAAGTATGGAAAGGGGCACTTATGAATGCCTTGGCAAAATGAAACTATTTAGGGGAATGCAGCTCAAAATAGCTGAATCTCAGCAAATGAATAATTTATAAAGGCTCCAATTCTCTTTGGATAACCTGATTTTAACTAAATTCACTACAACATATGAAGCAGAAGGAAGAGTTAACTACAAAATGTCCCTAATTTAAATATAAATTATCGCACAGTTTTAAGAAAAGGTAATCTAATAATCATTTTAGTGTATCACACCATTTTCAGCTAAGCTCTTACATACATCAGTTAAAATTCAAATCTTGCTTGACTTGGATAAACACACAGAAGCTAAATTAAAGTTCCCTTTGCATCTCTCCTATACAGTCAATCAACTAGTATTTATTAAACACCTACTATGTGTCAGCACTGTGCTAACTCCTAGGGATACAAATAAAGGCAAAAGATAGTCCCTGATCATTAGGAGCTTATACTTAAATATTATGTTGTATTATAGTCATGTGTTTATGTGCCATATATCCTTACTGAATAGTTTCATGAGGACTGGGACAATATCTTATCTACACTTTGTATCTCCCTGAGCACCTAATGAGATGCTCAGCACACAATAGGTACTTAATAAATGTTTTTTGAATAAACTGAATTTATTTTAAAATTGAATTTATTTTAAATTGAATTTATTTTAAAAAATAAATTCTGCCATAATTTTAAGTTATTCTAAAGCAGTATTTTATAGGAAAAAACAAGACCATATAGAAATAGCAGGTAATAAAACCTGCAGTTTATTTCAACTACTTCTTTTTCATTTTACCATTTTATTTCACTGACATTTTGATTTTTAAAACAAGAATAAAAGACTCTTGGTCATGGAAGGAGTACAACTAATAAGGGCTGGTAAATATGTGTGTATGTGTGTGTGTGTGTGTGTGTGTGTGTGCCTAGAGAATTATACATCTTAACAAGAGGACATTAAAATGAAAGTGGAGCTCAAAAAGAAAGTTATCCACATACATGTACTAAGCTAAATAATGTGAAAAGTAGCAGGTACAATACAGAAAGAAAAATCAGTAGAGAGCATTATTAATTCACAAAATACAGTATCCAAATAGAGTGAAATGGTGGGACAAATATAGCACAATGAACTTAACAAGAATACACATAAAGTCTCACTTGGATTCAGAAAATTGATTTGACAAGTATAGTATGGGGAGGAATAGCAAGATGACAGTTCATATAAAAATGATCTGGACATTTCAGTGGATTAGAACGTCAATATAGGTCAACAGTGACATGGCAACCAAGAAAACTAATGCACCCCTAGGTTACATTGAGTCATAAGGTATAGAATGCAAAAAGCAATTGTCCTTCTTCACTTCATTCCAATCAACAACATCTAGACTAAGGTCTTCTGTTCTGAGCTGTGGTTGTCTATCCTTTTTTTCTGAAGAAAAATGATATCACAGGATGATGTCTTGACTCATATGTGAGTTGGATTTAAGTGAGGCTGAGTTACACAAAGTCATCAGCCTCACCCTCTCTTCTAGAGTCATCAAAGTCCAGTGGTGAGATATAAGTCAGGATGACTGGCAATGGCCTGTGATACAGTGAACGACCTTGGCATCTTTGACATGTGACCAAGCTCCAAGTGCTCCACAGTGCCTGCTTCAACACAGCTCCCCTCATGGCTGTTGTAACAAATTGTTCTCATCTGCCATTCTACCAGGGAAAGTCTTCACATGCTTGGGGTAGATATTTCCCTAACTGACTGACAAGTTTAAGGCCTATCACTTATTCCCAATCTGGTTTAGCTCATCTGCTGAGACAGTTTTATCGGAGTGTGGTTGTCAGGCATGCTACAGCTTCTTGGGGCCACAGGTGAGTGTACCATAGGCATAGAAGGCTATTTTTTTCAAAAGGACATCAGGTTTTTAAAAAAGTATTAGGGTAGTATGTGTATCAACAAGATATATTCATTCAAAGAAATCTATGACCAGACGGAGAACACAAAGTGGAGATCATGTGATATTGTGATGAGATCATGCTAAAAGCCACCAATCAAGAAAGACAAAAATGAATGAGTTCAGGAAGAGATCAGAAACTCTTCATGGACAATAAATAAAATAGTGAAGAGGGCCTTCAAATATCAAGGGACATGCTAGAGGTCTTTTCTATTGGAAGCAGAGTGACTGATAAATTCCTGACTTCTTAAATTCTATAAAGTAATTCAGACCAAGAAGAAAAGGACAGTTTCAAGAATGAAATAATGGTGACATAAATACAAACAATTCCAACAAGGAAGAAAAAGGGAAGCTGACTAAAAAGACCAAAGTGGATGCACAAGGAATTGACTAACCATCTTAAATGTTAAAAAGACAAGTAAAGCAGAAGGAATCATTAACAAGTAACAGAATATGAGTTTGGCACAATCCTGAAAGAATAATATCAGGAGTGCTGACTCTTAGAACCAACTAAATGAGGTTTTTTAGCTATGTTGGAAGCAAAACAAAGATCAAATAAGGTATGAGTTATAGAATAATTAAGATGTAATGTGGAGAAAAGATGAACTATCTAACTTTGATTTTGCTTTTGTATTCACTACAGAGGGCAACTTTCAGACTGAAAGAATAAAATCAAAATGGCGAACAGGGAAGTAAAACCCAAGGTAAATGAAGAAATATTTTGAGAGCACATAACTACCTACAATGAATTCATGTTAAGAGACTTGAATGAACTGCCCAAGGACTAAAAAGATGGATGAATGTGACTGCTACCTACTGTGGCTGATCTGATTCCCCTAATCTCTCCCCCCAATTAGATATCTGGTTCATATCCTGTTAATTGTTTGACTTTAACATATAAAAATCTGCCCCCCTTTGTATTCAGGGTCCAGTGCCAAGCTGAAGAAGGCATGGTCCCAACTTGTTATGCAGTTGGCATGCATCACTTAATAAATCAATATGTTCAGAAGCTTGAACCTGTTTCCTCAGTCATTTCAGATTTCACCAGCTGCAGTATGAGCCAGAGAGCAAAAAGTGTGTGTATGGCTTGCCTGGCTACCCAGGCACTAGTGCACCAAATGCTACTCTCATATTTGCTGTGGAGCTTATAAAATTAGAATAATGGGAATGGTTTTCACCCTTAGTTACCTGTCCTTGAATTGGGCATATGGAAGAGTCCATAATCTCACTTCAAGAAGAATGCACTTGAGTTTTTATGGAGCATTTCCTCAATATTCTTCTGTTCTCCTTGTGGCATATTGTACCCGTGTATCCCAATTGAATGCTTTAGACTGGGCCTTCCTTTCAGCTCTTCCATCTTCTAAGTATGTGGTCTCTAAACAATATTTGGTAAGCCTCAACTTCTCAAATCATTCTACTTTTTTTGTTTTTTGAGGTATAGATTTAAGATTAAGTATATGATAAACATTAACAGCACATCTAGATGTGTTAACCTTAGAACAGAAATCATCTGGACAGAGAAAATGTGTCCCTTTTAATTTTTTGGATCAAATGTATCTATCAATTGATTGATTTTTTTTAAATTTCCTACTACAATAAAGCCATAGCAGATCAAGGGACTGTTGAGGGCTGACTTGTCTTCTGATGAGTGATATCCTTGGAGCTTTATCAGTCACTGTCCAAGATAAAGGTGGCGAAGGAGAAGTTGCTTTAACCAATCAAACAAAAGTGTGCTTGCTTGCATCAGCTATACTGCCTCAAGGCAATTGTTAAGTTTTCAGTTAGAGTATTTACACCTCAGAAACAAAATATGCCATAGATCATGGAATGACTTTATTGTGTTTTTTTGTCTAAACTTAAGAAAGTGATGGAGAAAATGTAGACTGATAATGTAAAACTTAAAAGTGTGACATGCATACATTTTTTTCAGGGAGCTGATTGTTGGGCAATTACCAGCACATCAATGAACCCAACCTTTCTTGCCACCTTCCCACCTCCACCATCCTCTGCCTTATAAAAATAAATTTTTTGAAGCAGTATTGGACACACTATTTGATGTCTTATCCACATGACAACTTGGGGCAATTTAAACCTACTCTCTAGGTGCCTAATTTTTTTTGTATCATTGTTTTCTAATGGATTTTGGAAGAATTTTTTAAAAATCAGCCAAACTCTACAAATGCCTAAATTCTAAGAGCTTGAATTGATTTATAAATCAAAGGTGCTGTTTGTGGAAATTTTCAACACAATGAAAACCCAGTCATCATCTCAACAAATTGTTACATTTTCTCTTAAGAAAAAAAAACACCAAAAATTTGATGCTGGTCATCACCGCTTGAATATAGCTTGTTTTTGATGCCCAACTCCCCTGTTACTAATATACCCTCTCTCACAACCCACCTTCCTTCTCTCCTCATCCCCATCCCCCTTTTGTTGTCCTGTGTTATGATTTAGAATGAGAAATTGCCATCACCCACTCTTCCTCCAGCACATGCAAATTTCCAGTTTAATTATTGCAATTAGATGCTTTATGCTGACTTTATTTTTAAATGTCATTTAGGATAAGATGATAGGTCAAATGAAATAAGATTAAAATAAAAAAGGATAAATGTAAAACTGTATGAATAGATTTTTAAAATTTGCTGGGTAAAATGTAGGAAGCATAGATAGACAATAATTTGTGTGAAAAAAAAGAATCTTAGTATTGTAATGGACTTCCATGTGAGTCAAAAATATGACAGAGTAGCTACATTCATAGAAACATAGCATCTAGAAGAAAGGGACTGATAATTCCATTGTGCCCTACCTGCTCAGATCACATCTGGATAGTGTATTCAATTCTTGGCACCATAATTTAAGAAATACGTTGCCAAACTATAGCAGACCCAGAGGAAGGCACTGGAAAGGAAGGACTGGAAACTATGGCATAAGAGAATCAATTGGCAAAATGCAGTTTGTTAAGCTTACAGAAGAGGAAACTTATGGGGGACATGATAGGCATCTCCACATACTTGAAAGTCAGCCCTCTGAGAAAAGAAATCAGTTTAGGCTTCAGAAGGAAAATCTAGCAGCCAAAATGTTGGTTAGAGTTTAGTTCAACATAAGGAAAAACTTTGTAATGATGAGAACTAGCCAAAAATAGAATGAGCCATCTCAGGAAACACTAAAGTAAAGGCACAATGACCATTTGCCATAGATACTAACAAGA
This sequence comes from Trichosurus vulpecula, assembly GCF_011100635.1. NCBI lineage: Eukaryota > Metazoa > Chordata > Mammalia > Diprotodontia > Phalangeridae > Trichosurus > Trichosurus vulpecula. Next base: position 91,240,468 of record NC_050576.1, on the reverse strand, counting down.
GCATTTCTTTTCAGGTACAGTTTGGACTGAGTGATCTTTGGACTCCCTGACAATTCTAAGATTTTATTATTCCATGAGTATGAGCATCCCAACTTTTTCCCTGATATGTTAGGGACAGGAGATTACTTCAGAGTTGTACTCTGTACAGTCTAGGTTGGGATTGGTTCTTATAAATTGCCCCTTCCCCTGACTGAATCCATCCAACTTTCCAGGTTCTTCCCAACTCTCTACAAGGGAACATGGACAAAAACAATTCAACACCAGATCCCTCTTCTCCCTGGGAGTACAAAGATAAGCTACTATGGGTTTTGTAAGAATAATACTTGTACTCATAATACTTTTAAGAATAATACTGATGAATGCAAGGAGGCAATGTGGTGATATGGATTTGAAGTCAGAAGAACTGGGCTTGAATTTTAGTTTTGCCACTTATTAGCTGTGTGACTTTGAACACTACTGTTCTCTGGACCAGTTTCCTGATCTGTAAAATGAGTAGGTTGAACTAGATGACCACTAGATGACCCTTATTGCTCTAAATCTAAGATTCTAAGTAAAAAGAAAAAGAAAGCTTCAAAAATGCTATAGTTTTAGAAGCCCCAGAGGTCCTTGGTTTATACAGTCTGCTCTAATATGCAAGGAAACGCAGGTATATTAATAAATCCAAGAAGATAAGGGAGTCACCACCCGATTAAGGCTCTTTTCAAATGTGTGACTTCCACTGTTATTGCTGTTCACTTTCTCCTTATTTCTATCTTCTCCCCCCTTTCTCTCTCTGTCTCTCTGTCTCTCTCTGTGTCTGTCTGTCTGTCTGTCTGTCTCTCCTCTACTAATGCAGTTATGACTTTCTAGTTCAGATTTTTTTAATTTACCCTACTGTCCATCTTACATGAGAGGTGAGGATACCCTATGCACAGGTGCCTTAGTTTGACAGCCAGCTCCATTTTGGATCATTGTGTGAGAGGAATATGTTTCCCTAGGTGACTGTAGTATTTTTTCCTCCTACCTGTCAAGCAACTTTATGGATGTGCCAAAGTATATGGCAGACATACATCACTAACACTGATTAGAAAGCTTGTGTGTGAAACATGGTACCCATCTCCTGACAGAGGTCATCTCAAGATGCAGAATAAGACAGATTTCTGGATATGACCAATGTAGGAATTTGTTTTGTTTCATTATGTAGATTTGTTAAAGGATTTTGTTTTTCCTTTATTCCCCAGTGTAAGGAGGTTTTGGAAGGAAAGACAAGAAATACTTGTTATTGGGGTGGAGTGGATTTTAAACAAAGCTTATGTATCACCCAGTATATTGGAGATTAAGTAAATTTCTGAATAAAAAATTCTGAATAACACAAAACAGCCCTGTCTAAAGATGAATGTAACCACAGAGGAGTGAAGTATAACACTTTTACTCACTCTACCATATGAAATGTACTTATGAATGAAGAAAACAGTAAACAGAAATACTCAATTCTCCTGCCATTTTTTTAAATAATGTGTAGTAGAGAATACATTTAGGGAGAAAGTCAGAGGTATGCTGAAGTCAGCTTTACCCAGCACAAAAGCTGATTGTTAAATTTTCAGTGTGAACATTTATACCTCAGAAATTGGCATCACTACAAATAAAGACTTGATTTATTGTTTTATTGATTTTCTAGACTTAACAAAATGTTGACAATACAAATTAAACTAAAAGTGTAAAACTTACTCCTGTTTTTCCTAGAGAGTCTAATTGTTAAACATTTACCAGTATTGTATTGCTCTATAAACATTGTTTGAGCTTAGCTGGAGAGCAGTAAAAGGCTCAGACAATGAAATCAACATCAGACCAAAGACTGGTAAATGGAGGCTTATAAATGATGATGGTGATGATGATGACCCACAGCAGCAGTAGCAACAACTGGCATTTATATAGTCGTTTAAGGTTTTCAAAGTGCTTTACGCCCTTACATCCTCATCTCGTTTGAGTTTCACAACACTCCTAAAGAAGGCAACTGTTATATCCCAGTTACCTTGGTAGGGCATTACTCTCTAGGAAAAGGGAAGTGACCTCAGGTAGTGAATTCAAATATGCAACTCTCCCTAAATCTGCAGAAAAAGCTAATCTTACCTCAGCAGCCCCTTCTTATATAACCTGTGGTCAAACTCGAGAGCCATACAACCACACAATTCCTGACCTATAAAGATATACAAGGGGAAACACATATACACATATGCCTTTGGCTACTTCTTATAGATCAGCAACCAGTTGTCCAAAAAATGTAGAAATATAGGGAAATACAAAGAAGCCCCACCTAAACCACTGCAAACATGCCCATGGCCATGTACTACTCCAATTAATCTCACCCAACTTTAGTTCCTTTGCTTTCCACACACAACTTCTCCTTATAAGCTACCACATATGAGCCAGTTCAAAGATTATACCAAAATTGTTCTCCAATGCTTTCCCTTCATAAATACTATCCCCATTACAATACCAATGTGGGAAATTGTCATGGCCATCTATAGGATTTAGTCCCACCTGCATGTCTGTTTTAGCCCCAGTTCTTTTACTGCTAACAGTTACAGGAGGGTAGTGGGTGTACAGAATAAACAGTGAATAAAGAAATGTATGAATATAGGGAGTGTAGTGATTTGGCTGCTGGAGGAAATAGGGCAAAGGTCACTGGTCACCCAGACCCTGTCATTTGTATGAAACATGACTAGCCTCAAGAAAGTAGAGAGTATTTAAAGGTCTTTTCTCACTATTAATAAAACAAGAGTTTGAACTGAAAAAGCAAATGGCAGCCGGAGCAAAAGAGTTCAAAAGAAGGGGTTTAAAATTACTAAAGTCTCCTTTAACTAACTAATTGACTAAGGCCTGCATCACAAAAGAGAAAAAATAGTCCTTGGCTTGGTCATCAGCTCTGTGGGGAAGAAACCACATTGCAACTAAAGACCAAAAGATGGCAGTAGAGAGCAACAGACGCACAGGGCAGACACCCAACAGACAGCAGTGTAACGACCGTAAAAAGGGCATGGGTACTCCTGAAGCATCAGAAGCCTGGGTTACCCCCACCACGCATATAGCCTTGCCCAAAGGTTTTCCCACTTACACATCCATTCATGTGTATTTCCTATCCACATGAACATATTATGCATATGCCTTTTGCTATGCATATACACATTCTCTTTTCATAATTTTCTCTGTCTCCTTCCCCACTGGTGGTATCATAACCACTGAGACAATGTGTTCCTGGGTGTATGGAGAATCTTCCTTGTCCCCAGTTTTACAATGCTTTTCAATTATTTTTTTTTTTTTTGCTATGAATAAATGGGTCCTCTGGCTGGTTGGGTAAAATGAACATATCATGGGTTGTTGTTTTGGGTTGGTTGATGGCTGCTGACCTACAAAGTATCTTAAACTTGTGGTAGATTAATTGTTGCCCACATGTGAGGGAGGCGTTTTGGTACATTATTCCTCATTTTCCAAATGAGTCAAGGCTTGAGGAGGAAGGGTGGAGAAAGGATCCACAGAAATTAAAAAGGAAAATTAATCAGACTCTCCAGTTTATATTACTTCTTACACATTTAGCTTCGATTGCCTTCTAATTGAGTGATTTTGTAATGAACTATCCACCTTCTCACACTCAAAGAGAAGAAATACTTTGCCGCACACATAAAATTTACTAATCCTAATGAGGCTTACTAAAAGAAATTCTTTATAGACAGTAAAGTTCTTGGGAAGGCTGAAGATGAGAAGTGATACTCCTCAGTTCTGCATTTCAAATTAGGATTTCATCAGCCTTCTGAGCAATGCAATAAACTAATAGGGGGAAGGAGTAGGAGTGGAAATACTTGAGGTTCTCAGAAGGGTTACAGCACCAAAGATAGCTTTCCACCAGCTCTCTGAGCATTGCAGAGACCTGTAGTGTCAGATGATTTAGTTGCTGATTGAAACCAGGGAAGGTATCAGTTCCTGACTTACTCTCAAGTTATTAGCACTGGTACCCCCAGGTGTTACCCCTTCCAAGTGTTAGCACCACTGATAGCTAGTGGGAATGTTAGGGAAGATAGTACCTTACCCCAAAATGTCTTACGAGCTTTCTCTTTTTACACAAAAACAATCCTATCCAAATATTAGAGTTTATCTTATTGATTGGCTTCCAGAAATTCTAGAAAAGCAATTGCCTAAATAAGAAGGCAATTGTGATTTTAAGTTTATATCTCTTAAGTATACTGAAATCCATTATCTATTTTTAAAAAATAGAATATTACCAAGACAACCTACTTCATTTAAACTGAGCTAAGCATTATCACTATTTTGGAAACAGAGCAAGATCTTCCCAACAATTTTAGAATTATGAGACAAATAGTGACCTTGCAATCCATTGGATAGGTAAGAGGAAAACAAAGTGTCTTAAAAATGTTCTCTTTCTCTAACTGGATTGTCCAACGCTGAGGCCTTGAGAAAGTTCTTTCAGTAAAAGAACAATAGAGCTTTAAGGAGTTATCACTTTCCCTTGATACATTTCTAGTAAGTAATATCAATTCATTCCCTAGGGTAGTATTTTCAGTTGCAAAAGTACTAAGTGACACACAAATCCTTTCACACATTATGAACAGAGGTTTAGAACTACAGAGACATTATGAAATACAGCACAGGACTTTTAGTGACCCTGCCACAGAGCAAAACGGTGCTAAATAAATTATTAGGTGGTCAAGTCTAGACCAACATTCTTATTTATTTGTCTTTTTTTTAATTAATTTATGGTTTTAGGTGTTGATAAGGCTTTCTTCCTGCTTAGGATTCAAGTTCTTTAGTGCTAGTGATTCCTTGATTTATCCCTCAGAATCTGTAAAGGTACCCATAGTCTCTCAGGTTTCTCATATACTCTTACTATAGTCACCTCAAGATTTTCACCAGAACCCAGCCCCAGCTCCTTTCTATTTGGTAAGACCAAATTTGTGTGCATTTCAACAATATATCCCAGCTCTGTCAATGTTAATTAACTATGACCAATCAAAACTCTGTAACCTAACCAAAAGTTATATCCAACATGCATTCTTGAAGTTAGCAAAATAACTCCATTCTATGTTATCTATCCTGTTAGTTTATGATGAGGGCAGCTAGGTGGCACAGTGGATAGAGTGCCAGGTCTGGAGTCAGAAAGACTCATCTTTCTGAATTCAAATCTGGCTTCAGACAGTTACTAGTTGTGTGACCCTGGGCAAATCACTTAACCCTGTTTGCCTCTGTTTCTTCATCTATAAAATGAGTTGGAGAAGGAAATGGCAAACCACTCTAGTATCTTTGCCAAGAAAATGCCAAAAGACAAAGAATCAGACATGATTGAAAAACAACTGAAATTTGTGAGATAAATTATGAGTTTTTTTAACTAATATGATAGAGTGGGAGGGGGTAGAGAAAAGAGGAAAAGAAAGGAGGAAAAACACTAATTTTAAACTTTAACTTCCTAACCATACATTTTACTATATCTCTTCCTCAACACACACAGACCCTCCTCCCCATTCCATCAGTCTTCTCTTCTCCAACCTAAATATCTTTATTTTCTTTAACCAATCTTCATTTGTTATGGACTCAAGGCTCCTCACCATCCTGGTTGCATTCTTCTGAATGATCTGCAACTTATCAATGTTCTCCACTATTCTGAAAACAAGTAAGGATTCCAAGGGTGAAGCTTTCTGATAGAAAAGACTGGCTTCTGTTCCCCTAATAATGAAATATGGGAACTGCTAAGGGGGAAAAAGATATTAAAATGCACTATCATTATACAAGCTGAAAAAGCAATTGTGCTAACCCAGATTGCCACTGAACTGACTTTACAGAGTCTGTCTTCCATGTTCACACCTTCTAATCATGGAGTTTCCTTTCATTTCAGTCCCCCACAGAGACAAACTCTGATTACACTAGCATGCATGGCTTTGGAATTTTGAAACTGAGCTACTCGTGTCAGAAAGCTACTTCCAAAGTCAACCAATCAACCCCTCCTCTCGTGTTCCCTGTTCAGAAATAGATGGGGCAGTGCCTCAGCGGGCAGTTAATTGACCCAGACTCTCTTACATTCTGTCCCCTACACAAAGACTCAACAAGAATCCTCCTCTGGCAACTGCAGGGTGGATATCAATTTACTTCTAACTCAGCACATTTCAAGTTAGTGTACTTGGCTCTTGAGAAACCAAGCAAAATGTGAACATATATTTACAACTAAGAGATTACCTTATTCATTAAAAATTAATTGAAAATTTCTTTTTTTAACCACTAATCAGGGCTTAAGTAAGATTTATGGAAGTTAGCTGCTTCAAGTTGACAAATGAAAATCTTGGGGACATGGCAGCTGGCAGCAAGACCCACAACTACAGCACTGGGGCTTTTTTCTAGAGACTCTCCAAAACCCAGACTTTTTCTCCTCCTTTCTACTAAGCATACAATTCAGAGAGCTATTTGTTTCTCTTTCATTGCTCTTTATGAGGTTTTATTGGGCCAAAATATATCAAAATTCAAATGAAGCAAATAAGGACATATGTGTACATACATCTTCTGCTCTTTGAGGTGTGTATGTATACACATACATACAGACATATGAGAGGCAGCTTGGTACGATAGTGAAGGAGCCGGATTGAGGGGAAAGAGCCCAGACTGTGCAGTCAGGGTGCCTAGTTTCAAATTCCACCTCTGACACTTAGTGCCTCTGGGACTCTGGACAAGTCACTCAACGTCCCTGGGCCTCAGTTTCCTCGTCTGTAAAATGAGAAAGTTAGACTAGATGGCCTCTGAGGTCCCTTCCATCATCCTTCTCTCTCTCCTCTCTCTCTCCTTTCTCTGTCTCTCTGTGTATATGCACATACAAATGTACATGTTTTAGACTGTCTATATATATACATATTTGTATACATACATATGTGTATGTACATGCCAATGAGTTTGAGTGTGTATATACATATATGTATATCTACACTCTCTACATGCACATATACATATATGCGTATACATATATGTATATACATACTTTTGTGTGAGATCCACTATGGTATATAGGAGAGAGAGAGAGCCAAGAAGTTAGAAAGACCAGGGTTCAAGTTCTTTCTCTGACACTCTAACTAGTGATGTAATCAAAGACAAATCACAATGTCCTAGTTCCCCAAGGCAAGTTTCCAAACTACATTGGTGAATATTGGTGGATTTTCCACATCTTAGGCCTGGACCAAAACCAAAAATGTGTATGTGTGTATGTATAGAAATATGATACATGTCTGTATTTATCTAACATTCCCTTTGAGCCATTCATCCAACTGGCACTATGTTGGCAGGTTAAGCTCACAGAGGGGAGAATACCATTTCTCCCATCAGCATTTTACTGTTTGTTAACCCTCGGGGAGACAGAGTTTTCTAATATTGTCATTTATAAGCCCCAATCCAACATGCCTTCACCAATACTGATCAACCAGTTGGCATCAATTAGCTTTATGTTGCTGTTCAGTCATTTTCAGTTGTGTCTGACTATGTGACCCCATTGGGGATTTTCTTGGCATAGATACTGGAGTGGTTTGCCATTTCTTTCTCCGGCTCGTTTTAAAGATGAGGGAACTGAGGCAAATGGGGCTAAATGACTTGCCTAGGGTTACACAAGTAAGTTTCTAAGGCTTGATTCAAACTCAGGAGGATGAGTCTTCCTGACTCCAGGCCCAGCATTCTATCCACTTCACCACCTAGCTGCCCTAGCAATTAACTTTACAAAGGGATATTTACTGAGACATATAGCGAGGACAAAAGTTATAAAAATATTCCCCAGACCAAGGGAAACTTTCCCCTCTTCACACAAATGGTCCCTGGGGAAAGTGTTTGAAACCTAAAGTTAAAAAGTAGTGGGACACACATAGAGGGAACCCGAGGGGTCAAGGGATATTTCTCAACTCCTGGACAAGGGAGTCTTTTTCTCTCTTCACAGGAGTCCCCAAGTTCATTTAGGGGCATTCCACTGGCATTGGGAGAGTCACTACCTTGCTCAGCTGGGCCAACTATTTTCTAGGCATGGTCCCTCAGTTGACGGATCAATCTACTATTGGCCTGAGTCAAAGAGATAGCTTAGCTCTTCTCTGTGGCTCACTACCAGAAATAGCTGCTGCTATTGCTATTGGCTCTAGTGACTGGTGAGATCTCTTTGATCTTCCAAACTCACTGGCCACCTGGGAGCTTCTCTCAGAATACTAATTCACCTAAGACCAGGAAAGTGACATGTGCTTAGGGACACATGTAGACTGAATAGGAGATAGGGCAGACAATGGCCCTTCCCCACTCACAGCAGTTCTTACCTCAGCTGCCTGGGCAAAAGGGCTTGAGAAGGGGTAAATCTAACTTTTTTGTATGCAAAGTCAGTTGGCTCTATGTCTCTTGAGTTATCAGTCCTTTTGGCACTTAAGTCAGTTTGAAGACCTTTTGTCACCACATAGTATGAACCTTTGAGTCATTATAACTGAATTTGGCTTCTATAAGTTCCATATGTTGGACTTACAGCAAGCAGACAATTTCTGTGCATGTTCCAAAGACTGGACCCTCATCAGCCAGTCCCCCAAATATATATGTATATGTGTATACGCACATACAGATAGCTACATATATATTCATACATACACAAACATCGTATGCAGTGAAAAGTAGAAATACAAGGAGTGGAAAAGGAAATAAGATTTATGTTTGCTGTAAAATATACTTCCCAGATTTCTTTCTCTAGCATTAAGATCATTATGCTAAATGGAATCCCAGAACATCATTTTGTCAAGGTTTATTTTTTCCATTTTTTTCCAACTTGTTCTTTGACTATAATCCATCATACCTGCAAAGCTCATTATGTGCCATGTAATTTTGATTCAAACATAAATACTTCACATGTCTCCCAGGGAAAATAGAATATTCTTGCATACTTTACTAGACATCAAAGTTTTAGTTTTAGAAAAGTTTTAGAAAAGCATTAGTCAGGACTCACCTACTTTGCTCAGATTCTAACAACCCTGAGGAATCTTAGAAATCAGCTCATCCAAGTCCTTAGCTTTATAGATGAAGAAAAGGAGAGCTAGAAAGGGTAAGTGACTTGACTAAGGCCACACAGCTAGTGACAGAGGTGGGGACAAACCCAAGTCTTCTGATTCTTGCTCCTGTGTTCCCTTCATTAAGCCACATTGTCTCAGGTTCTGTTTCTTCACTTGTATAATATGGTTTATGTATTTATTTTGTTACATGAGAAAAATTGCATAGGGACTTTTTTCATGTTAGAGAAGGCAAGACAGATGTGATAAATACTTATCTTACAGTTAATTTTAGAAAAATGAATACTTTCTAGTTGGCCAGTTGAGCTATGTCTACATTTGTGCATGTTGACTGGGCTGGTGAATAATGGAGATAAACCAAGTTTTAGTGACAGAATATCTATCATTTTTCTTTACATTGAAAGATGTCATTCTGATGATGTCACTGAATCGCAATTTCATAGTTGCATCAATAGGCCATCTATTTAAACCTAAAAAAATGCCTACCAAAATATACCCAACAAGTAGTCATGCAGCCTTTACTTGAAGACCTGCAATAAGGATGAACCCATTGCTCTCCAAAGAAGCCCATTTCATTTTTTAATAGTTTTAAATATTAGGAAGTGTTTCCAGACCTCAAGCTTCTTTGTTGTTTCCAATTGAAGTCAGCCAGAACAGGTCTACTACCTTTTCCATGACAGCCCTTTAACTACCTAAAGACAGTTATCATGTTCTCCTTGAAACTTCTCTCCTCCAAACTAACCACTCCTTATTTATTCAATCTATTCTCAGGGAGTTGTTTGCTCTCCTCTGGACAAGACTTAGCTTCTCAAGGTCCTCCCTAAAATGTGCCATTCAGAACTGAATAAAATACTCCATATGCAGCTTGACAAAAAAACTGTGGAACTTATTAGTAGTACTAATACCTTCTTATTCCTAAAAGCTGTACCTATTGACTAAGCTCCACATATGGGTGTATTTGTATCAAGTTGAAAAGATCCCTACGTGAACACTAATTTCACATTTAATTCCCTGTGGTGTGCTATGTTATGCTATGCTATTGCTCGTAGATCCTATCTCTGTAAACATCTATGTTCCAGTTAAGTTGCTTGCCCTCTCCCTGTTGATTAGACAGCAGCATCTCAAGAAAACCGGAATACTTATCTCCAATTCCAACATTCCATAATCATAGCATATAGCTGGAGTTTGTACTTTACTGTTCCTTTTACTCTGATGTTTTCATAGCTTACTATTAGCAACTGTTCAGGCAAACCTATCTTCTATCTATCAAAATTTCATCAATGTGGATATTCCCTCCAACAATTTCATGAACTGCCATGGCCAAAAATATTTATTACCTTGGACCAAGTATCTAATGAGAGTCTCTCAGTTAGTCCTCAGAAAACAGATATATATTCTATCACCAAGCCCATACTCAAAGTTCTCCCAATTTGTTTTGACCTTCCAGAGGTTGCACTCCACTTGCATAAGCTTTAAAAATACTGTTACCTCCATGCCACAATGAGACACTGGGCAGCAGAATTTACTTGAATGAAGGTTTACATAGATATCCTATTGTTTTTCTATACCCTATGAGTCTCCCTCCCCCCTCCCAAAAAAAAGAATGGCAACAAATGGCATGATATCTCTACATTTAATGTTCATTACAGCACATAGGTGATGTTCAGGGTTGGATTACCATCGAAAGGAAATTAAGTGTAAGGGGTATTACTATGTTTTGCCTATGTAGATTATGTGTGTCCACATGGGTCTGTTCAGATGTGGCTTTCAGAAGGGAGGCATGAAAAAATATCTCTAGAGTTTCCTCTCTACCCAATTGTCTCCAAGGGAGTCTGATTCCTATCAGGATGATATCAAAAGGTTGGGACCAGAAGCTGGGTACTCTGCTATCAGAGGAAAAATAGTACTGGGCAATAATCACATTTATCCAAGTCCTTAAATATTGCTAGTTTAAGAGAAATAATTTTAGGTCCAAGCTAAGCTCCTGATCCCTATCCCTTACTGAAGAAGTGCTCCAAACTATGTATGGAGGACTTGACTCCCTTTTCAGCAAATGCCAGTTCCACAATGAACACATAGCAAATAAACCCATTTATCCAAGCTATTATCAGAAAAGGTGTACAGATGAGAATATGTAACAAACAATACACAAAGTGAATGAGCTGTCCCACAGGGAGTGAAATATCTTAGTTCAACCAAGAGACAGAGTCCCAGATCTCACCCAAAGGAAAATTCTCTGAAGTAGTTTGTATAGTATGCTAAGGATATGATCAAGGTGCTGGTTCTTCTATGTGTTGCCTTCTTCCCAGTGTCTTCCCCTCCTTTCAAGGACCTGAAAAGAATTTAGAACTATACATCTTTCTCAAAGCTGGAAATCAGAAGACCAGGATCTCTCTTTTCCCAAGGTCTCACCAACTCTGCCCTTCACACAGGTATGGCGCTTTGAGTAATCAATCTCAACCAGTGAAGAAAATCTTAATCAAATGGGCTTTAAGACAAGGGTTTCACAAATATTTTCTTAATGGCCTATGTAATAATCCATTTTTTTTACTTTTTTATGGAGAGCCCAGTAAAGACCACCTATAGACTTTCTCTCCTCTCACTAGTTATAATTGGTCATTATTCATCAGTACTCCAATGAGCAGAGAGCCTCCTCCACTGCTCTGCCTCCTAACCCTCCATCACCTTCCTGCTTCCTGACACTTTATTTAGCTCTCTGAAGGTGATCTCTCCCCCAGAAAAATAGTGCCCATTCCCACTATGCCTTCTGACATTCATTCTACTAGATGCTTTCTGCAGTTCAGTTCTTCTCCAACATACAGTGTTCATCCGCTTTACCTAGAGAAAAACATATCCATAACTCTTAGTCTAGGTATATTCGTTGAAGAACTCATCTTTAAGTGAGGGTAAAGGAGCCAAGGGTGGAGGAACATGATATGGTGTAAAGGACCTTGTCTCTAGAGTCAGAGGTCATAGGTTCAAATCCAACTGCTGATGCTTTGTGACTTGGGGCAAGACGCTTAACTTCCCTGGGTCTCAGTTTACTCATCCATACAATTAAAAGGTTCAACTAGATGGCCACCAAAGTCCCTTCCAGCTCTAAATCTCTGATCAATAAATGGATCTGGTTGTTCCTGTCCATGGCAAGAGGAGATTCATAGTTCCTGCTACAGTTGAAACTAGGGCATGATATAAGATATGAGTTCACACTGAATCACCACTTATGATGAAGACCCAGGAGCACATCTTTGTGGGTGTGCTTACATGTTCCTGATGTGAAAATATACCTTACAAGCCAAATTTAGTATCTGTATGGGTGGGGTAGAGAGTAATCTTCTTGATAATAAAAGAATTAGCCATATGTTCAGAGTGAGCTGGTGTGAGCTTTCAGGTGAAAAAACAGCTGCTCAAAGGTTCAAAATGAATTTAAAACCTTATTTACAAGTAGAGTAGGTAAAAAAGAAAGCATGCATTTCATGTAGCAGTCTACATTAAGTGTATTTTCCCCACCAAAGCCTAATAAGATTATCAGAGCTCCCTTTGCAGCCAAGACTTTATAGCCCTTCATCTCTTCAGCTCTCTTTGTGCTTTTAAACCAAGAAAATAAAACAATAAAACATTTTTATCTGCTTTTATAACCTGCTTCTATGTGAAAATCCCCAGAGGGGATCTCTATTCTCTTTTTGCCTTAAAATTCACTAATACTGCTTCTTTCTTCTTTATTTTCCCTTCTTGGTGTTCATTTTCTGTCTTTCCAACTGGTAGTGTCAGATAATCTCTATCCCCCAGAGAATGACAAAGGTCAATGCAGAGGAAGTTGAGTCTGTAAGTAAGAAAAGTCACAAAAGGTCTCAAACCAACCTTAGCAATATTTTTGGGGGAAGCCAGAAGAGAAAAGGAGTAGGCAGCCAATAACATAAAATTTGATACAATCTGGCCCCAGCATTTTATCTAGCCCCAGATTGAGCTGTGCAGTTCTGATTCTGAGACCTTGGGAACTGAAACTACATTTTCACTCTGTGCTTAAATAAAAGAGTGTTATATTGAGGCCTTACACTGGAAAAAAAATCAGTGTTGGGATATCCTACTCGATGTGACCATTATGTTAATTTATAATAATAATAATAATAATGTATTACATACAATGTTATTATTAAAAAGAAATAATTTCCAATCAATACAGAGTCAGAGGATCTAGTTTCCAGATCTGCTATTTCCCAGAATCTCAATAATCACAGAATCTCACAGTTGGAAGAGAGCTCATAGGCTCTCCAGTCCAACTTACGCTTGAGCAAGGATGGCCATCCACAATAACCCAACAAATCTTTGCTTGACAATCTGTAGTGAAAGACAACCCACTACTTCCAAAGGCATCTCATTCCATTTTTTGGTAGTTTTCATTGATAGGATGTTTTTCCTTACCTCAAGCCTAAATTTGCCTCTGAAATTCTACCAATCACTCCCAGTTCTGCCTTCTGGGAAATAAACCTAAAGAATAAGCCTAAACAGAATAAGTCAAAACTCTGTTCCACATGACAGCCTTGGGCTAGTCACTTCATGAGAATCAATTATTTTATCTATTTAAAAAAAAAGAGGGAGTAGGTATTGGACTAGATGATCTCTAAGCTTTCTTGCCACTCTTAAACCTGTGATCTCTATGAGTAAGCTATCTACGTTTGACTTCATGACTCTCTTCGTCATCATTCGAAAGCAAATTTCTCTAGTACCTTAGTGATCACTTCGAGCAAAACCTCCACGTAAATGGAAAACTAATTTACTCGTGAAATGCCAGCTACATCTCATCTCCCAAAGCCTATTCACCTCCAGAGCATCATTAATATCCACAGGTGACATTTAAATAATTTCCAGGGGAGCTGCCAGTACTGAAACCTCTACTCCAAATTCTTATTCAGGCACTACCCTTATAACCATCTCCATTGTTCAATCCACCATGGAGAAATGAATGGAATATCATCAGAATTACATCGTGGTCAGTGACAAATAAGACTGAGCTTCTGGGTGAACGCATCTATGTCTGAGGCTTAATTTCTAAATACTATTCTACTATTCGTTGTATATTGTCAGAGGGATAAGAACAACTGAATTAAATAGAAATCTATTATACTATTTACTGTTTAAGATAATCTACACCGATGGAGATAATGTTATCTTAGTTTTGAAACTCATATACATAACATAAA